>NC_050077.1:50413379-51090943 GCF_009764565.3 Dermochelys coriacea | reverse complement strand
AAATTATCTAAAATTGTGCACTAATATAAAACGTAATCGTGGCCTTAGCTATGTGAACATCTGGAATGGTTGGCATATGCAGATAGAGTTTTTGTCTGTCTCATTTATGGTTTGTGGGTAGAGTATGAGTTCAAAAATTGGAGACAAGTTTTTAAAAGTAATTAAAACTAATTGTTCTTGTTTTTATTTTGAAGACTAACACTGGCAAAGTGTTCAGGGTGATTGCCTCATTTGAAAATGATGTGGAAACAACAATATATAAACATGGTGGAATTCTAAACTATGTGGCTCGAAGATTCTTATAGTAGCTACTGACTATATGGATACCTTGCATAATTGGTAATTCTGAAAATGCCTTGTGTGAACCCAGGAATCCATACTATGGAACTGCAAACAGTCCCAGTCCGCTCAAAGTTATTTCGTCCATGGATGTAGAAGATTGTGAATCATTGTAGTGACCGCAACAAGATCCTTCCTGATTTTAAATAATATTCAAATGGTGCTATTAACATTGCTAAAATCGACATACGTGTTTTGTGGCAGAAAGCTGTAAGTATGGGGGGGGGGATATTTTATCACACCATTTTGTAGATAAAGGATGTGAAATCCAAAACTGAATTGTGCTGAAGATTATTCTTTAAGATGACTCCTCCTGCAGTTGTTTTCACTTAGTTTTGCACCTGTAAATCTGTGTACTGCTATTTGTTGGTTTAAAGGTAGCAGATGATATGGAATGTTAGAGGCAAGAGAGATGGATTCTTCCATGGTAGTAGCTAAGAATCCAGATCCGAAGGTTTGAATTCATTATCCTTTAAATTGGGGGTTGACCAAAAGAAGGTCCACACGAAGCCCAAAGAGTTCTGTAAACATAGGCCGTGGCTTTCTTTACCTTCACTGTGGAGATGGTGTGCTCCATCTGATCCAGATCAAACATCATCAGAATAATGAAATATTGTATGATGGGGATATGAAGTCTCCATGGGCCACACCTCTGTATTTAAAAATGAGGATGGTTGCAATAAATTCTATTTCATGGAAGATGCAGCTCTGAAACTTTGGGCAAGTTCCTATGTCCCTCAAGTGGGTAGCTTGCCCATCTTTGCTGTAACTGGAGCAGCATGGTTGTCCTCCTTGTGTCATCCTGGGAGTTAGTGTACTGTTTGCAATGTCGCTAACAAAGTACTGACAAGCTGAGTTGTGAAAACCTACTTTTAAAAAATGTATTAGGCTTTTAGATTTTCTTCTTTGCTTTTAAGTGTGGCCTACGATTACTGTGTTTTGTTCCTCTTAAATTACATTGTAAAGCATTACAAGGCTGAGATAACCATATGTCTTTTAAAATTTCTAATGTGTCCTCTGAATGCTCTTCTCATGACACTAGAACTCTGCTTGAGATCCCAGTTTTCTAACCAAAGTTAGCTGTTATTGCATTGCCTTTTGAGCTGCTGTAGTTTTGGTTGTGTCAGCACTTCCATGCTAAAAGCCTATTTTCCATGAGTTTACAATTGGAAATACACTATCTCCGCACAGGAACTTATTTGGTTTCATTAGTTTAAAACACCATTTTACAACTTTTAAATCATAACAATTTTTAAATCACTTGTATAAATCAATTTCTGATCTTTTTTCCCTCTTAAAGCTCTTTTCAAATTACATTTTAAAAATCGGCTTGTGATTATCTATTATGTTTATAGTTCCCTTGGGGAGAGAATAACATTTATTACCATTAAATATTAGCTAGTCCTCTGCATATGCCCAGTAAATTATTTCCATAATTATGCTTCAGGATTTCTACTGCAAATAACATGTATATCAAAACTCGTGACAGAACAATTTCAGCTTTATTGTATGATGGGGGGTTGGATTTTAATATAAATTACTAACTTATACTCAGGCAATAGACTGTCGTGGTCTTTCAGTCAAAAAAATAGGGCATAAAAATACCTTTCAAGTTTTACATGAAAGTAATTTTTAAAAAAACCTGTTTAAACCATGTTACAGTTTTGACAAAGTCCTGAAAAGACATGGTTAAAACTGGCAAATTTATAGCACTTTCAGGTGGTGGTAATAATTTCATGATGTGAGATAACATAGCTGTCAAACTGAACTTTGAATTCCTTGGCTACTTCATTTATGTCACAACCCTAGTGACATTTAAACACCTTTGTGTGTAATATGCTTTTTGAAGAAGGAAAGTTTTTCTATACAAATTCCAAAATCCTATGTAATCTTTTCCTACATTTTACCAGCTGAGCTGTGCTTTCTTTTAGCAGAGATAAAAACCATTGACAATTGCCACTGCTCAGTAAATTAATTTAATACATTTAAGACAAAAACTACTCAGCTCTATGACTGTCTGAGTTAAGTATTCAAAGATCCATTTTTATCTTGGATGTTTGTAAGACAGTTGTGATTGAGGAGCAAATCTTGTTTATTGTATAAAACTGGCCTATCTTAATCTCACTCTGTTTTTCAGCTGAGTGGTATATTCTCTCTGGGTTCAAGTGAAGGGGAATGTGTGTTCATTATTGGGAAGCAAACAGTTATGCTAACCGATAAAGATGTCCCCCCAGCCATTACTATAAGTGGAATCCTGTTATTTGGCACGAAAGAGTTTAGTTTAAACATCTCTGTCCAACTACCATTGCTTGAGTTCAGCACACAACCTCCCAACTTCTGCAGTCTTGCAATAAAACACTTGTTGCTGCAACAATAAAACTCAAGAGAAGTGATATAAGACATATCAGAAGTAAATCAATATTGTGAGAGAAAATGCAATTTAACAAGACATTTATCAACCTACAATTTTTCCAGCATTAAAACCAGTAAATTCTGTTGAGGCATTCCAATGTCAGTCCTGTAGTGATTACTTTAATTCTGCTGCTCTTATGCTTTAAAATCACTGAAAGAATATTATGAACGCCTCAAAATAAGCTTCTGTTTTCATAGTTGAGGTCCTGCCATTGCTATTTCACATGGGCTGATCCAAAGCCCATTGAAGTCAATAGGAATCTTTTCCTAGACTTCAGTTGACTTTGGATCAGGTCCTCAGTGCCCACAAGTTTGAAGCATGGTGAATGCTGAGGAAAATGGCACCTATCTGTTTTGCTTGTCACAAGTTAGCAAACTGCTGTAGAAATGAAGGAACTTGCTTGGCTGTCTTCCCCTGTCCCCCCATCACATGCATGTGATCACAGGCATTACATAACCCCCTCTCAACACAGCAGCAGGGGAAACAAATTAATTTTGACATAGTGCTAGGATCTAGTAGTTTGAGATGTGATAGCCTGATTAAATGACATCCATCTCACAGCAGTGGCAGGATACAGTCCAATTAAAGGACTGCTTTCACCATATAAATACAATGTTCAGTAAGCTCTCTTTCCTGTATTTTAAAGCATAGGAGGAAAAAATAAAGTGACTCTCCAAGTGTTAGACATATTTAACTTATAATTTTTTTCCCCCAAAACTTCGGGATAGTGTTGATGTTTATAAATTTACACATACGTATAGGAACACAAAACAAAATGTATATTAAACACATTTAAGCAACTGCAAATCAGTGTCTGCTGTTTAAAGCCAACAAAACAGTATAACAGTTTTAAGTTCAATAATGTTAAGTATTGTATAGAAATATTATCTTGAGACAAAGTTCATTTGCTGACAACTGTGCATAAAATGTTACTGATGTTGTAAATTATTTTTAATAAAGAAAATTGTATCACACACTACTTGTATGCAACCATCTGTTTTAAAACAAATTACATAAAATGTGTTTCAAATGCCACCGTAATTCTTTATAAAAGGAGGCAAGGATATTTCTCTCAAAATTTGGAACTGTTATACATTAAATCACTGGAAATGCAAACTGCAGCTGTCATGTTTGGAGTACTCTGTCTGCAGTGAACTGAAGAGCTCAGAAATAGTAAAAAAAATAAGCAAAGGACTGCTTCCCTCTCTCTTATGGCAAATGCCTCTGAGATTCATCTTTCCTTCTCTTAAATTAAAGGAAGGGAACTCAGATTAAAAACTACATTTTAAAATAAATACCCTTAACATTAGAAATAACCCTTAGAGTACCTAAAGAAAGAATTCTTAAAATCTGGTTTACTTCAAAATGCATGCTCTTAATGGGTGGATTGCATTTCCCTTTGAGTCCTTTTTTTTTTTTTTTTTTTTTTTTTTTTTTTTTTTTTTTTTGTCCTTTTCACTTTTGTTTCTAATCAACTTCACTTTCTTCTCACAATCTCAATGCTGCAACACTGATGTTGTAAACATTGCAGGGAATGTTTATTTTATTATTTAAGATTTCTTTGAGATTTCAAAAGCAAAAACTACCCATCTTCAGGAGAGAGTCTTGTATGTGAGTAAAATTTTAAAATACTGTTAAAGTTTGTTTTCATAAAACCTAAATGTGGGATCAAATATGACCAGTCACTTGAACTAGAGTAGATGTGTACTCTGAATTGGAACACTTAGGCACTCTAACCATACGAGATGCCTCAGATTTGTTATAGGGACACCATATTCCAGTTCACAGAATTGTCTTTGGGACTTATGTTAACCTTGTTCATAAAGTATGATTTTCAAGCATGCAGTGTTGGCAATACGGTTTCCACTGTAGTCAGCGGGATTTGTTGAGCACTCTTTAAAATCCCAACTACATTTTTTCGCCTTTTTTCATCCCCCTGGGAGAGGGAGAGAGACTGTGTGTGTATTCCTGCAAACAACATTGTGTGAGATTTGTTGATTAAGTAATTTTAATTAACCAGTTACCTTCAAGTTCAGTCTAAAATTCAGACTGGTGAAATTATTTATATGTATAGATTTTATTAGCCACAATAGATTTGAGAATAAAAGAAATTACAGAAAAAAAATAAAGATTAATGATGCTTTAAAGTTTAAAAAATGAATTTAACTCAGGGTATTAATGTGCAAAGTGTAACAAAACTATAAAACAAATATATTTTAATATCTTTAATTATCAGTTGTGTATATGACCTTGATCACATTCCTACTGAAATAGTATTGTCCAAGCAACTTGTAACACATGGTAATTTAAGGTTGCTTTGGCAATTAAACTTCCTCAAATGTGAAAAGGCACAATTGTAGGTCACTTTTAGCTGGATCATTTATTATCTCTTTTTACGTGCTAATACAAATTTTAATGATGTATCAAATATAACAATCTGCTTATTACATAGACCCTCAATTACTGAGCACATAAAGAAAAAAAAAAGTTAGCCATAGTGCTGCTTATCACATCATAGTAGTGTGGCTGGTTTTATCTTCCTACCCTCTTAATTAGCTTCTGGCTTGTTAGGGTTACTCAGCAAAATGCTCAGTATTCTGCCTAACATTTTTAGAAACTTGGGCCTCAAGTAGGCTCAAGATTACTGGCAAGTTCCGTATTATAATCACTTAAGTCCATATTCTATGCTGTCAACATCACAACTGGCTGGTTTTAGCGTACACAACATGCTTCAGGTCGCACATGACCAGGAATCATCACTGAATTTGGTCCGCTGTTTGGATCATTAGCTTCCACAGCCTGAGCTAGGTATTGACAGGGAGTGCAATGTGAACGCTGATCTGTGCCCCCAACTGGCTGGTGAACGATTATTAAGGATACAGATGTTTGAGTCCCCAGAGTCTTCAGTCAGTTTAGAAAAGGGGATGAACCGGTAAGTGCCTCAGTCTAGCTGTTAGGTATCTAGCCCCCATTACTGTAGTACTATGGTCTTTAATGTACTTGTCCTCCTAATGACCCTGTATGGTAGAAAAGTGCTGTTATCCCCATTGTACAGAACAGAAACAGGCAGAGAGACTTAAGTAGCTTGCCCGAGGTTCTATTACAAGTAATCTGCAGGGGCTTAGAAAACCCATATCTCCCAAATCCCCTGGATTCAACACAGGGTATTTGAACTCCATAAACCCATATTTCCTGCCTGTATGTTAACATCCAGGAAATGAACTCAGAGCCTTTCAGGAATCTGACAACTGACAAAATTAGGAAACTCTATACCCATGAGGAACTACTCATGTATGATGTCTGTGAGCAGGGTCCTAGGGGGAGCCAACTCAATGGTCACTCAATAGGGTGAACTGCAAAGAATGGGGCAGACAATCCCCTTAAAGCTGGTGGATATTCCAATACTTAGATTTACCAAGCCAGCATAAAACAGCTTCTTTATTATTTTACTGGTTACTCAGAAGTCCCAACACAGTTCCCTTAAAGTGATCCAGCCTCAGGCCTCCATTCAGGTGTCCACATCAAATATGACGACAATTTCTATAATCTTATTTCATCATATAAAAGAAAGATTCTACCAATCCCAAAGGATTGGACATATTACCTTCCAGATTAAATATTTCAGATCTTACCCAAATCACACTACAGCCAGTTCTTATTAACTAAGCTAAAATTAATTAAAAAACAAAAGAGTATGTTTAAAGATCAATATACTGTGGCAAATTGCCGGCACTACTATGATGGGTCTTGCGCTTTCTCCTCTTGGGAGGGAGGGGGGTTCAGAGTACCATTTCTTGCCCCTGAACTGGGGTATTAACTGCCCACTAGTGTCCTAGAGGAGGGGAGTGGAGAGGGAAGGACCCGGGCCTGCCCTCTACTCCAGGTCCCGGCCCTAGGGATAGTGGTTGAACTAGTGATTCCTTCCCCTGGGCTACTTCCCTCTTCTGCCCTTCAGCTTGTGGGGCTTCCTGCCCCTCCCTCTGCACAAACCAGGTGTCCCTTTACCTAGGGTCTTGGTCTTCTTAGCCCACCGCAGCACTTCTCCAAACTCTCCTCTGCTTCCCTCCAAACTGCTCTCTGCTTTAACACCAATCCACTCTGTTTCAACTCCTTCAAATTGCTCTTTGCTCCAACACCAAACCACTCTGCTTCAACTCCTCCTCCTGTCTGATTGAAGCAGAGGGTTTTTCGGGTGACTGGCTTCAGGTGCTTTAATTAATCTATAGCAAACTTTCTTCCTTTTACAGGGAATAAGGCTCCCTTCTAACACTCTTCTGCTGCCCTCTGGCCATACTGCACAATACATACAGACATGAGTTCAATTCATGTAGGTGCAGATTAGCAGAGATGGCGAGCTTTGTAGTTGCAAAGAGTTCTTTCAGAAATAGTTCATAGGTTATAGTCCAATGTCCAAATATATTCAAGGCGTACCACATAACTGGGACCTCAGTCTTGTGACTCAAACTTCCCCTAATGAAGCCTAAGCAGATCTGAGATGACAGAATCAGGTCCCAAGGATCTTTTATACCATTTCATGTCTTTTGACAAGTTGGAGTTCCTCAGGGAACAAAAGGTAATTAGGATGACTCTGAAGGAGGTACTTAGCTATATGAATTAATTAGGCTGTCAATTAATCAGTTAACTCACACGATTAACTAAAAAAAACAATCACTATTAATCACACTAATAGAATACCAATTGAAATTTATTAAATATTTTGGATGTTTTTCTACATTTTCAATATTGATTTCAATTACAACACAGAATACAAAATGCACAGTACTCACTTTATATTATTTTTTATTACAATATATGCACTGTAAAAATGATAAAAGAAATAGTATTTTTCAATTCACCTCATACAAGTACTGAAGTGCAATCTCTTGATCGTGAAAGTGTAACTTTTTTTTTTTTTTGGTTACGTAACTGCACTCAAAAAACAGTATAAAACTTTAGAGCCTACAAGTCCACTAAGTCCTGCTTCTTATTCTGCCAGTTGCTAAGCCAAACAAGTTTGTTTACATTGACAGAAAATACTGCTTCCTGCTTCTTATTTCAATGTCACCGGAAAGTGAGAACAGGATTTCACAAGGCACTTTTGTAGCCGGCTTTGCAAGGTATTTACATGCCAGATATGCTAAACATTCGTATGCTCCTTCATGCTTCACACCATTACAGAGAACATGCTTCCGTGCTGATAATGCTCATTAAAAAAATAATGTGACTACTAAATTTGTGACTGTTCTCCTTGGGGGAGAATTGTACATCTTCTGCTCTGTTTTACCTGCATTCTGCATATATTTCATGTTCTAGCAGTCTCAGATGATGACCCAGCACATGTTCATTTTAAGAACACTTTCACAGCAGATTTGACAAAACGCAAAGCAGGTACGACTTTTAAAAATAGCTACAGCACTCAACCCAAAGTTTAATAATCTGAAGTGCCATCCAAAATCTGAGAGGGATGGGGTGTGGAGCATGCTTTTAGAAGTCTTAAAAGAGCACACCCTGATGCAGAAACTACAGAATCCAAACCAAAAAAAGATCAACCTTCTGCTGGTGGCATCTGACTAGATAATGAAAATGAACATGCATTGGTTCGCACTATTTTGGATCGTTATAGAAAGAACCCGTCATCAGCATGGACATACGTTCTCTGGAATGGTGTTTGAAGCATGAAGGAACATATGAATCTTTAGCACATCTGGCACGTAAATATCTTGCAACGCCAGCTACAACAGTGCCATGTGAATGTCTGTTCTCACTTTTAGGTGACATTGTAAACAAGAAGCAGGCAGCATTATGTCCTGCAAATTGAAACCAACCTTGTTTGAGTGATTGGCTGACCAAGAAGTAGGACTGAATGGACTTGTAGGCTCTAAAGTTTTACATTGTTTTATTTTTGAATGCAGTTTGGAGTTTTTTTACATAATTCTACATTTGTAAGTTCAACTTTCATGGTAGAGAGATTGCTCTACAGTACTTGATGAGATGAATTGAAAAATACAATTTTTTTTGTTCTTTACAGTGCAAATATTTGTAATAAAAAATAAATATAAAGTGAGCATTGTACACTTTGTATTCTGTATTGTACCTGAAATTAATATTTGAAAATGTAGAAATATCCAAAAATACTTAAAATAAATGATATTCTATATTTTAACAATGCAATTAATCACGATTATTTTAATCACTTGACAGTCCTAGAATTAACATAAAGCCATTTGCTTATTCCTTCACCATTCACAGCACATTTCAAGAGAGATGAATACTGAGGTATCCCATGTTTCAGAGTAGCAGCCGTATTAGTCTGTATCCGCAAAAAGAAAGGAGTACTTGTGGCACCCTAGAGGCTAACAAATTTATTTGAGCATAAGCTTTCGTGAACTACAGCTCACTTTATCCGATGAAGTGAGCTGTAGCTCACAAAAGCTTATGCTCAAATAAATTTGTTAGTCTCTGAGATATCCCATGTTTCAATTCATTTAAATGATAGGATGTTCTTTTGACCTCTCAATTATCAGAATACAGCATAGACAGGGACTATTGATTACATTGTGGACCCTACTCATACATATGTAAATACACAATAACACAAACATTATCTCCCCACATGTCTTTTGAGGGTTATTTATTTTGCAGGATGTTTCTTCTAGCCATGTATCACAATGTCACTGAGTAGAAAAGACACTGACTGACTGTGTGAGTGTGTTAGAGAACTACTGACACATGGGCCAGGACAACCTAGATCTTCCTTGACTGATTTGTATTGCAATAGTGCCTAGAGCGGCTTCAGCCACATTGTGCTAAGAGCTGTAAAAACAGGTATGAGTGAGTCCTTCTCCAAAGAACTCAAAATCCACCTAGACAATGCACAAGAAAGGATTGGTTTCAGAGTAGCAGCCGTGTTAGTCTGTATTTGCAAAAAGAAAAGGAGTACCTGTGGCACCTTAGAGACTAACAAATTTATTTGAGCATAAGCTTTCGTGAATGCATCCAATGAAGTGAGCTGTAGCTCACGAAAGCTTATGCTCAAATAAATTTGTTAGTCTCTAAGGTGCCCCAAGTACTCCTTTTCTTTTTTCAAGAAAGGATTATTATCTCAATTTTATAGGTGGGAACTGAGCCACAGCCTGATTGTTACCTGCCCCCAATCAAACAGAAAATCAGCAGCAGAGCCAGGAACTGAAGCCAGATCTCCTGAGTCCCACTCCACTGCCTTAACCGTAAGATCATCCTGCCTCTACTTTGGAGCTCAGTTCAAGGCTGGCTTAGCATTTGAACAGGAACCAGTACTATCCACCTCCACTACTTTCAAGACAACTGCTTCCCTGTGGCCATAAACTGCCTTGGGAATTTTTGTTACAGGGCATTGCAATAGCACAGGCAGCTGTCCCCCGCCGACAGCAGCAGCAATAATAGCAATACTTATAAGCCTTGCACCCGCACCTTTACAACCAACGAGCATAGGCAGCGAATACCATGGGCCCGTAGTGCCTGATCTCTCCCTCGGCCCTGCCTTCCGCCCCCAGGCGCTCCCCCCAGCGTGTGCCCTGGGTGATTTAAAACGGCCGCGGGGGCCCCACCAACCACCGTCAGTGCAGCGGAGCTGAGCCGTTTGCTGCCTGCTCACTCCATGTGGTGGAGTGTAGCATCGAACACATCACTGGCCACCGACAATACCAGGAGGTGTGAGCCGGTACGACATTGTGCATCAACTATGGGAAAGGGACCGAGAGACTTTTTCCATTGGACCATATGAACGGGAACCATAAACTCACTGAACATTAAATGCCACCAAATGAGGGTAGATCCATCCTCATCATCGTATCCACTCATTATATTCCACAATGAACATAGCCACTATATGGACAACATACCCCCATATCTCAATGTTTGTACTTTGACCCGTTACACTTTTATCCCCAATCAGGGAGATTGCAGATTACGTATTCCTTACGCCACCCGCTCCTAAACTGAATTTCGTACTCCTTGATAATCTGTACCTTATTCCCTGATAACCAGAAACTTCTATGCCTAAACTCTGTACCGTTTCCTTTTTACTTCAACATTATCTTAATAAAATTATTAAAACTGTTCTCCATAGTAATGTGCTACTTACATCTGCTGAAGCCACTGCCCTTCACCCTGCCCTTATTATCCCTGAGATTCTGCAGACAGCTTTTGAAAGGGTTAAAATGTGGCAAAGGGTGAATCGGAGCAGGGGGGTGGCCAAGGTCTGAGCGGGGTGGAAATTTACTGGTCGGGGGGGGTCAAGCAGCTGGGAGCAGCGTTAGGAAAGGGGCTAAAGGGCAAAATCAGGAATGAGGCGAAGTTAAGCCCAGGAGTGAGGTGCTGGCAGAGGGTGTCAGAGGGCAAAACCCGGCACAGACAGGGGCACAGGGGTAGCAGTTACCCCAGTGGCACTGAGACACCAATGTTTGCAAAAGTTTGGGGGGGCGAGAGACTTTTTTTATTTGAGCTAAGTGGCTTTTTTGTATGGTCAGACGAACTTAGCATGCTCAGTAACATCTGCTGAACCCACTGCCCTTCACCCTGCCCTTACTAGCCATCAAATTCTGCTGACTGCTATTTACAGGGGTTAAAAGGGGCAAAGGGGTGAATTGGAGCACGGCGGTGGCCAGAGTCTGATCAGGGGACGGAAATTGACTGGTCGGGGGGGGTCAAGCAGCTGGAGGCAGGATAAGGAGAGGGGCTAAAAGGGCAAAATCAGGGCGGCGGGGGGGGCAGGAGTTAAGCTCAGTCTGAGGTGCTGACCGAGGGCAAAACCTGGCACAGGCGGGGCACAGGGGGTAACAGGTACCCCAGTGGGACTGAGACATCAGTGTTTGCCAAAATGGTGGGGGAAAAGGGGCTTTTTTTTTTTTTTTTAACTTTCCCTCTCACAGACAGCACCTCTCAGGATTGGCTTCCCAGGGCTGGGTTTTTAAAGTCACAGGCATCCCAATGTCTAGTCAGTGCAGCTCCTCTTTGTCTTATCAACCGACTGAGGCTATGTCTACACTACAAAGTTCAAAGTGCTGCCCTGGGTGCCAGTGCTCCTGGTAATCCACCTCAACGAGAGGATTAGCTCTGAGCAACTGGGAGCTGAGCTTGTCCTTGCTAGCAAAGCACTCAAACTAGCTGCATTGGTGGGGGGGGGAATTTTTCACACCCCTGAGCCAGTAAGTTAAAGCGCTTTAATTTGCCATTATAGATAATCCCTGAGACTTAATTCAGTGAAACATTTTACATCTATACCCTCAGAAACAAAGAATCCCTTATCACTATATCTGATTGCATAGAGTCTCCTAGCAGTTTCCCAAGTTGTCTTATCTGCTGCTGGGATTCCCTGCATTTTTAAATTTAATTTTTTCTTCTCATTTTAGAGCTAAATGAATTTCTGGCTTAGTGTCAAAACTTTGTTTTGAGTCAATCCACCAGTGGGGATTGCATTTTTGCAACTGTTATTTTGCCTCTCAGTCTAGCCCTTAGTGTTTTTTCGCATGCCATTGTGTACAACTTGATTCTCAAATATTCAATAAAGGCAGTATACTATCTCCTATAACATCTGTCTCCCTGGAAAAAATATCTATTGTAATTTTTGCAGAAAATTAGAACTGCCATTGTGGGTCAGACGAATAGTCCGCCTAATCTAGTATCCTGTCTTGTGATAGTGGTCAATGCCAGGTGCTTCTAAGGGCATGATCAGACCAGGCAATGACTCAGTGAACCATCCCATTGTCCGCTCCCAGCATCTAGCAGTCAAAGGTCGGTTTAGGGACATGCAGAGCATGGACTTGCATCCCGGATTATCTTGGCTAATAGACAATGTACTTATCCTGAGGGACTGATCTAATTCTTTGTTCAACCCATTCATAGTTTTCCCTTTCAAAATATAATGAACATATCTATAACCCCAAGAATTCTAAAATCATGAGTTATACACCCTCAAGTCAAGAAATTTTAATAAATAAATTATATCTTTTTTTTATGTGCTTCTTTGTTCCTGAGCCATAGAGTACAGTAAGGCTAGTTCCAATGCCTTGAGCTTAAACACCTGAATGAATCTTAGTCTACCCTCATACTGTTCCTGTTACCTCTCCCAAACATTTAATAAACCTAAGGCCATATCTACACTTTAAGTGCGTGTTAACTCAAGTTATGTCAGCATAGAATCACTACGGTTACTATGTCTAACCCCCATCCCCCTAAACCCACCTTGCCTCAATGGCTACTGCCAGTCATCATTTAGCCCCCGCTCACTGGGGCAGACTGCAGTCTGTCATGGCCACTCATCATTGGCAAGTGGTTGCCTTTGCCTATTCCCAGGCTGCCCCTCTGCAGCCCCAGTACCTTTTCATAGGCCTCCATCAAGACCTGCAGCCTGGGGGGTTACCAGGCTGGAGCTCCCCAGTTCCCCTTGCCCTTCCCCAGCACTGTTACACTTCAGGCTCGGGCTTGGGCTCGGGCTCCCCCTCCAGGGCTAGAGTAAGACTTCTCCAGCTTCTGGCCCACAGACCTCTGATCAGGGCCAGCTGGGCCCTAATTGAGCTAGCCACAGATTGGCTGCTTCCCCCAATCAGCCTATCTCGGCTGCTTTTAACCCCCTGCTTATGAGAGTGGGGAAGCCGCCCCACTACAGGCCCAGACAAAACTTTTTTTGTATAGTGATGTGCCTTGTGAGGGTTAATGTGTATACATTAAGTATGTTAGCAACAAGAAGAAAGTCAAGGAAAGTGCTGGCCCCTTACTGAATGAGGGAGGAGACCTAGGAAAAAGCTAACATACTCAATGCTTTTTTTGCCTCTATCTTCACGAACAAGGTCAACTCCCAGACTAATGCACTGGGCAGCACAGCGTGGGGATGAGGTGACCAGCCCTCTGTGGAGAAAGAAGTGGTTTCAGGACTATTTAGAAAAGCTGGATGAGCACAAGTCCATGGGGCCGGATGTGCTGCATCTGAGGGTACTAAAGGAGTTGGCGGATGTGATTGCACAGCTATTGGCCATTATCTTTGAAAACTCATGGCAATCGGGGGAGTCCTGGATGACTGGAAAAAGGCTAATGTAGTTTAAAAAAGGGAAGAGGAGGATCCAGGGAACTAGAGGCCAGTCAGCCTCATTCAGTCCCTGGAAAATCATGGAGCAGATCCTCAAGGAATCATTCTGAAGCAATTAGAGGAGAGGAAAGTGATCAGGAACAGTCAGCATGGATTCACCAAGGGCAAGTCATGCCTGACTAACCTAATTGCCTTCTATGATGAGATAACTGGCTCTGTGGATGAGGGGAAAGCAGTGGACGTGTTATTCCTTGACTTTAGCAAAGCTGTTGATATGGTCTCCCACAGTATTCTTGCCAGCAAGTTGGAGAAGTATGGGCTGGATGAATGGACTATAAGGTGGATAGAAACTGGCTAGATCGTCGGGCTCCATGTTGGCAGCCGGTATCAAGTGGATGCGTTACCTAGGGAGGGGTGGAATCTCCTTCCTTAGAGATTTTTAAGGTCAGGGTTGATAAAGCCCTGGCTGGGATGATTTAGTTGGGGATTGGTCCTGCTTTGAGCAGGGGATTGGACTAGATGACCTCCTGAGGTCCCTTCCAACCCTGATACTCTATGACTCTATGCTTAGATTCCAGGGCCTTGTACCATCCAGAACATATGCCAGTGACAGGTCCTAATTTGCTAAAAAAGGCCATCTGATGTAGCTAATTGCTACGTATAGCAGTCTCACGTGCGGATGGTGTGAGAAACTGCTAGCTGTAGGAATTAGCTTCATCAGATTGCAGTGTTACAGGTAGCACATCCCTACAGATTGCACTTTCTTAGAAAATACTATCTGTAGGACCAGGCTATCTGCAGCAGTGACAGGTCCTACTTTGCTAAAAAAGGATATCTGATGTAGCTAATTCAAGCAGCCTCACATGTAAAACCAAACTGATAGCTTTCTTTAACAGTGTAACAAGGCTTGTGGCTGGGGAGAAGTGGCTGACATGGTCTACCTTGCCTTTAGTAAGGCTTTTGATACTGTCTCCCATGACCTTCTCATAAACAAACTATGGAAATGCAACCTAGATGGAGCTAAAATAAGATGGGTGCAAAACTAGTTGGAAAACAGTTCCGAGAGAAGTTATCAGCGATTCACAGCCTGAAAGGGCTGAGTCAGGCTGAAAGGGCATAACGAGGGGGGTTCTCCAGGGATCAGTTCTGGATAAGTTTATATTCAAAATCTTAATCAATGATTGAGATAATGGCATAGAGAATACAATTTTAAAGTTTGAGAATGATAACAAGCTGCGTGCATACAAAATGAGAAATGACTTCCTAGGAAGGAGTACTGCGGAAAGGGATCTGGGGGTCATAGTGGACCACAATCTGAATACGAGTACCATGGAAAGGGATCTAGGAGCACTAAGTGGACCACAAGCTGAATATGAGTGAACAGCATAACGCTGCCGCAAAAAACCAGAACATCACTCTGGGATGTCCGCTCTGCTCTGCAATGATTAGGCCTCAACTGGAGTATTGTGTCCAATTCTGGGCGCTGCATTTCAGGAAAGATGTGGACAAATTGGAGAGAGTCCAGAGAAGAGGGGAAAAAATTGTAAGGTCTAGAAAACATGACCTATGAGGGAAGTAGCATCTTTTTACAAAGCTGATTCTTACAATCAATGCGTGTACATCACTGCTACAGATAGCACATTTCTACCAGTAGCAATTTCACATAGACCACAGTGCAAGAAACTGCTACCTGTTGGCATTTGCTACATCAGGTAGCGGTTTACTACAATAGTAGTTTCTTGCCATGTATGGCGTGCCAGTAACTGCTGCCCGTGGCACATTCCTACGCGGAGCGGTTTAATACACTATACCTGACGCCCAGCAGCCAATCAGACATTTCCTTCCAATCCGGCCGTGGCGACGAGCCGAGGAGCTGACCGCTTCTGGTCTGAGAGGAGGAACTTGTCCGGCTCAAGCTTCCGCGGTGGCCAGCGGAGCCGAACGCTGTGGGCGGTATGGAACCGTTCCGGTGAAATCGGAGCCACTCCGCTTTGCGGCAGCGGTGCGGGGTGGGCGCGCTGTGAGAGGACACGGGACGCTTTGTCGCGTGTAATGGGCCGGGATCAGAATAGACGCAACGTCCTGGCCCGTGTGTCTGATTCTTTCGGATCTGTTCCCACGTCGTTTGCTGCTAGGAAGTTGGGACCCTGCTGTAACCTAGACTGGTTCTTGGTCCACGTTGGCTTGTCTAACACCTTCGGAGGAAGCGTTTGGGAAGCGTGGGGCACTCTGCTGTCAGAGGCTGTACTCCGGGCTGGGACTTCCCAGCTGCTGTGAAAGCTGCATTCCCTCCTGCAGGGCAGCGGTCGCGGGTTTCCCCCCAGGAAAGCGCGGTGAAAGAACCCGTTTGAAAAGTGGAGCAAGCAGAAGCCTGGGCATTAGCAGGTGTAAGAACCAGGGAATCCAGAGCCCGTGTAGGTTATAGGAGACAGGCCAGGGCTGTGGCACAGGTCGGGAATGGAGCTAAATCGGCGTTTGGTTCTGTCTATCACACGAGACCAAACTGGTGTGTATCAGGAGTGGGCCACTAATAAGATTGTAAATGGGGAGCATAGTTCGGTTGCTGTGGCTGGGCCCTAGAGAAGCACTCGCTCTCCTGTCCCTCCCCCTGTCCCCGGTGGGGCGGATCTGCCCATCCCACACCAGATGGGGCCGCTGGCTTCAACAGAGTCCAAGGGTCAGCAAGGCTCGGCTGGGGTTGTGAGGAGAACTGTTGATTTAGCACTTCCAACCGGAAAACTGACACCGGGCATCGGAAAAAAACCGGAAAGGAACCTTTTGGGCAGAGGTGAGCAAACTACGGCCCGCGGGACCGTCCTGCCCAGCCCCTAAATTCCCGGCCGGGGAGGCTCGCCCCGGCCCATCCCCCGCTGTCCCCCCTCCCCTGCAGCCACGCCGCCGCACGGGGAGCGCGGCTTGCGCCCACCCACCTCCCAGGCTTTGCAATAAGCGTGTCCTGCCGCTCTGAGCGGCATGGTAAGGGGGCCGGGGGTGGGGGGGTTGCGTAAGGGGCAGTCAGGGGACAAGGGGCGGTTGGATGGGGCGGAGGTTGGGGGCGGTCCGGAGGCAGGGAGCGGGGGGCTTGGATGCGCGGTGGAGTCCCAGAGGCGTGGTTAGGGGGTGGGAAGTGGGAGGGGGCGGGGGCCGGGCTGTTTGCGGAGGCACGGCCTTCCCTGTCCGGCCCTCCGTACCGTTTAGCAACCCCGATGTGGCCCTTGGGCCAAAAAGTTTGCCCGCCCCTGCTTTTGGGAATGGATTAGATTTTTTTTTTTAATGGTCCTGCGGTTTTGAATGTATTATTGATTTATTGGCACTGAATATTTCTTGATATTTAGTTGAATTTTGAATGATAGTATCTGGCAGAGGGATTACACTTACTTTTTACAAGTTCACGTTGGTTGAAAGGGTTATCTGATCCTGGATCTGAATTTAAGAGCCATGGATAGCATTTTGATCCCTTTCTTTCTTAGGAAATCCTTGGTATATTAGCAATATGCCTGGTGACCTTAACATGGATTGGTGATATTTTATATTTCATGCTTATGAATTTTATTAGCTAGCATCCACTAAATTGTTCATTTTTATGTTTTATTTCTCAACTAAAATTGTGTACGTGTGTATATATTTAAATTAGGCCTTCTCCTGGAAACTGCAGCAAAGGATGAAGTGGGGTTACAAACAAGAAGCTGAGTACTTGTGGCAAATTTGTTAGTCTCTAAGGTGCCACAAGTACTCCTTTTCTTTCTGCAAACAAGAAGCTGGTGAAGAAAGAGAGAATGCACATGGAGAATCTTGAATAGTTAAATTTTCATTAAATATGGAAGCTTTTTTTCCCCCTTGCTAATAAATGTATGAAGCTTTCTACCCAAGACTCTATGTTTTGTTACACTAATTTATGCCCATATTAAATGGCAGAATACAATTGAAATCTTCTCATCTCTGTTTTCTCCTAGCTACACAATGTCTTCTGGAAACATCCAGGGATCCCAGACATTAATTAAACCAGCATTCAGTGAAAAAGAAGCCACTGAGTTAGTTGAAAGGGTATTTGGATTAAAAGTATCTGTGATCAGATCACTCCCAAGCTATGATGATCAGAATTTTCACGTGCACGTTTCAAGAAGTGAGGGAACAGCAGACTGTGCTGACAAGTATGTTCTCAAAATCACCAACTGTGAAGACAGCCAGAATCCTGAACTCATTGAAGTGCAGACCCAGATCATGATATTTTTGAATGTTGAAGGGTTTCCTTCAGCTACGCCCCATCTTACTAAAGATGGTAACATAATGTCTCTAGAATCATTAGGTGAGAGATTACGAAATCCTTCAAAAAATTACTCTCTGCTTTGTCATTCTTGTGTCAAAACATGCTACGACTGAGTATCCCAATTTGTCCCAGTGATAGCAATTGGGCCACATTCTGCTCTGTTACACTTGTATAAATCTGGAGTAATGCCACTGAAATCCACACCAGCATGAGTGACCTAGAGCAGTTGCAACAGTGCAGAATATCTGCAACAGTTGCCCTCGTTCAGGTGCTCCGCTTGCACATATAGCATTCTCTGAACTGTTGCAGTAGCAGTGTGTTGTAGGTACCTGTCCTACGGGTCCAGACACTGCTTCCAGTCCACTCCCCCATTGAATTTTCTATTTCTAAAATATAAGCACTTAAACTTTATAGGTGAAATATCACCTCTGCTCTAGAGAGGAGAACCTTGACCAGAAAGCTCACTGCCAGCATATCAGGTGCACTGTAGAACCATGCTAGGAAGACCAATTGCACCTATGCAAGTGAAATGCCAGTGCTTTCTGTCCCACACTGGCACTACCATGGTGCAGGGAGTCGCAGGGCAGGAGGCAACTTAGGTGAGTCTTGCTCAGAATAAGTGCAATTGCAAAAGCACTGATAAAATGCTTGTGCACCACTACAAGCACTTTTGTGTGTAGGCAGGTGAAGTGTATTAAAAGAGACGTTCAGGTAATTAGGCTAAAATTCTCTTTGGTAGCTCTAGCAGGGTGTGACAAGGTGCTGGACAACAGCAGTTGTACCAGTCCTCTGATCTCTGAATCACCAGTTAAATTGCCCTGGAGTAAACTTGAGGGACAAAGCTGTGTGTAATTGATAGTTTGGGGTGGGCTGGGGAAAGCCTAGGTGACATTAGCCCATTAGCCCGAAAGAAAAAAGGCATGGGAATGAAATGCCCAGGCCAGGGGGAAGAGACAGACTGGCAGGCTTGAGAGGGCCAGAGCCAGAGCCAGGAGAGATCTCTCAGGGGAAGGATATCTTCTGTCACTTGGCTGAGTGAGCTAAGGATTGTATGCTTGTAAATACAGAGTTGCATGAGTTTGTAAAGATGGTGGGGAGAATTCTGTAAATAGATGGCACAAGGTATTTGACCAGAAGAAGGTCTCTGAGCATAGGTGCTGGAACTAGGGGTTCAGGGGATGATGCTGCACCCCCTGGCTTAAAGTAGTAACAACAACCCAAATACGTGCTTTCCATCTTCAGCACCCCCACAATAAAAATTGTTCCAGCATCGCTGTCTCTAAGCAGTTTATGTCTAGGAAAAAGACAGGAGTGGAATGATGCCTTGTCATACAGGGTCATGGCATGGTTCAACAGAGAACTGTGAATTCTCCAAAGGACTTTCTGCACATATTAATTCTAATTTTTCAGTGAACTTGTTTTGACCATGTCATGGCCATTTTTGTATTTGCTTTCTGCAAATGTTCTAATGTGTTTCTGGCAGGACTGTTTGTAGAAACAGCAAATTTTAGCAAATACTGCAGTGAAGGAATCACCAACAAGGAATTTGGAATTCAGAATCATGAGTATTCATACCAGAAACTTAAGCCTATGGGCCTCCAAGCCCACCCGTGACTTTACTGTTTAAGACCATGTCTGCCCATTATTTTACCTTATACATTAGGGGAGGTGTGATGCTCTTGTGGTTAAAGCACACACTAGGATTCTAAAGATTGGGGTTCTATTCCCAGCTTTGCCACAGACTTACTCATCCATTAAGGGAACAGAAACATGCCATGTGAACTATGTGGTCAATCAAAATAGCTTGAACTTCAAATAGTGAATGCATCAAACTGCTCACAAGTAGAAACAGAACAGAAAAAGACTTAGCCATAAAAATTATTCAGAAAACATTCAAATTAATAGATGTGAGAAAACACTGATCTGCTTGCAGGCAAATCACAAACAAAAAAAGTCAAACTTCATTAAATAAATCTTATTACAAATTATTTCCACAGCTCCATGGTTTGGGGATGTAGTTTCAAACACAGTTCAGACCCATCTACAATGCAAGAACATGCATGGTGGGAGAATACTGTGTTGAACCTGGTTCCCCCAACACTGTAATTTCAATAGGGTAACCAGCGCCATTGAGACTCATCCCTCTGATAAAGAAACCTATTATTTTAGGTTCTCTTTAGGCCCACTGCAATCAATGCAAAGACTGCCATTGGTGTTGGATCAGGCCCTTTGTGCACATGAAAGGGGAACCTTCCCAAGGTGTGTCACTCTCCTACGTAAAGGCAAGGAGTTGCACTTACACTCCACATGCGCTGAGCGTTGGCCTTTCCTAATGTCATCTAGTAAATCTGTTCTTTGAATTGTTTCTTTTATGATCTGAGTTTGATTTCTTTTATGATGGGAGAAACCTCCTTATCCTTACACACAATGACCTTCAATGGAGTATATTGAAATGATTCACAATGTATCTCTTTGCCTATTAGGTACAGGTTCTGTGACAAAAAAGTACATGGTGAGACTGCTGACCTACCTCCCAGGCATGACCGTGGCAACCATCTCTACAAATCCTCACATTTTATACGAGATTGGGAAACTAGCTGCCAGATTGGATAAAACTCTCACAGAGGTAGGACTTTTTGTTCTCAGCATGCAAGTGGGAGTGATTTGTTCCCACCTAGTATTTTATGCATTTCATAACACTATAACTAGTGGCATCTCACAGTTACATCAGAGACATTCACATAACTCCTGCAGCTTCAGAGCTACCTGCAAACACAGCCTGAATACTGCAGACATAGAGTGCTCAACACACAACAGTGCTCTTGTGTGTGACTCTGTAGTACGTAACTATACCCTAGCCATGGCTTCCCTTATTCTTTCGAGGCTTGAAAGGAGAACACAATCACTTTAAGTACTACAAATCTGTGCTCACTTTGGACTCCGCGTTTGTCACTATGTTGCATATCGTGACCAACTGGAATGTCTCAGTGAGCCAGGGTTAGAACATGGATCCTCCTGCTCTGACTGAGCTGTCTCCTCTACCAGCTGTCTTCACCTCAAATAGCTTGTGGTTCCTATGGCTGCTTTGTTTTATGTCAGAACTGGTGCAGTGTAGACCAGCCCAGAGAACAGGGGAGCTATATCTAACTTCCCCCAGTCCTGTGTTGAGTGGATCTCAAATGCAAAATGGAATGTCCTTGGCCTTCAGCCATGTTCCTCAGCGAACATAATAGTGGATGATATTAGACAAGGTCCTCAAGCCCACCTGTGGCTTTACTGATTAAGAGCATGTCTGCCCATTATTTTACCCTATACATTAGGGGAGGTGTGATGCTCTTGTGATTAACGCACACAACTGGGAGTCTAAAGATTGGGGTTCTATTCCCAGCTCTGCCACAGACTTACTGTGATCTTGGTCAAGTTACTTCACTTCCCTGTCCTTCTCAGTAAAATGGAGAGAATGCTTCTTTCTTACCTATCGCACACAAGACCTATGAAGCTGAATATATAAATGTGTGTAAAGTTCTTTGAGACCCTTGAATGGAAGGCAATATAGAAATGCAGAAGGCTTCATAACGATGCACACAAACGATACAAGTGAGATTCTCCCCTCCATTCTGGCCCCTTTACATACAGTTAAAGGGCCAGAGCACCATTAATGGGTCCTAAACGCCTGAATTCTGGCTAGGGGATGATTCCCCTGGCAGAATCACTGCTGCAGGCAGTGCTAAGGCTGCTTATGAAACTCCCTTGCAAGCCCTGGCATGTAGTATGGTGGGAGAGGGGCGGTGCTTCAGAATGCAGTAGTGTGGAGATTCTGGGCAATGCTGCATCCTACAGGGAATGGTCGTCTGCCTTATTCCAGGGCCTCTACAACTCCTGGGGCAATCCAGGAACAGGACAGAGGATACAAAGGTGGCTTAAAGCTACCATAGACCCCTACTGCATGGGCTGCACATTTTAGGCTGTGTCTCAGAATCTTGTCCTATGTGTCTTTCTTACTTATAGAGACACAAGATGGGTGAGGTAATATTGTTTATTGGACCAGCTTCTGTTAGTGAGAGAGACTAGCTTTCGAGCCACACAGAGCTCTTCTTAGCCCTATTCACAGAAGTTGGTCCAATAAAAGATGACTCGCTAATATCCTAGGACCAACACGGCTGCAACTACACTTTCTTACTTATAGTTATTTGCCTTCTCCTTCTGGCTATGTTCTGTAACTTTGTTGATGGTTTAAATATGTACATTCCCAGTTTTAGATGTACTTTTATGACAGAAGTCACTGTATTTTGAAGCACACTTCACTATGTATTCAGAGTGAGAAGTATTTTTCTCTTTGAATTTTCAAAGTGCTGAACAGAGCAAAAGTGTTGGTGTCTGCTCTTTAATATGATTCCAGCAGCTCAGCTATTTTCAGTTTTGATGTATCCTGAATTAGCAGTGGAGAGTGGATTAAGTAGGAGTGATTCATGTCTAATGTGTGACACAGCGGCTCAGGGAGCAGTCATTTTGCGACACCGCATGAAAATTCACTTCACCTCCAAATACACTTCCTTTCCTTCTCCACCCCCTTAATCTCCTCTCCCTCACTTAAACTACAAATTGTTCCTTCTCTTCTTTCCTCCCAGTGGAGAGATGTTCAGGCAAAATCACTTATGGCCAGCTAATGAGAACATCCTTACTTTTTGCTCCTGTTCATCAATTTAATTTGGCTTTCAGCTGAAAAATACCTATGGGAATTCTCAAATATACCGTTATTGTTAAATGATTCCCCTGGCAGTGAGTCCAGACTGGTGGGTCAGATTATGAGTGTGAATGTGAAGGTATGTCTGCACTGCAATCAGGAGGTGTGATAGCTGCATATGTAGGCAGACCCAAGTGTCTCTCCACCCTTGATTTCACTGCCTCTTTTTAGCAAGCTAGGTGAATCAAAGCTAGCTTGCAGAGGCAGTGCTGCCTCATTGGGGTCCCTAAGCAGGAATATTGTAGGGGACCCCCACACATAACAGATAATAAAAAGCAAATAGGGGGCCCTCCTTGAGCTGCTCGAGGCTCTAAACAATTGCTTAGTCTGCTTATGCCTAGCGCCAGCTCTGCTAGCTTAGGTATGTCTACATGAACTGCAGTCAGACCTCCCGATTGTGACGTAGATGTGCCCTAACTGGCCACATGCCAGTATGATGGAGTCTATACATTTCTTCAGCAACACACCTTCCTACTTATGACTTAGTCCAATTCCCCTTAACTACACCAAAGAATCATTAACCATAACTACAGCTGGCAATAAGAACAAAAGAGAATCCCCCTTATTCTTTAAAATGCCTTTTAAATTGAGTATGTCCGCTGATGATTAGTACACTGTTCTATGGAGTTCATTGCATCTTTGGAGGCCAAAAAGCTTTCAGACCCAATGTGCCCCCAGGTTGTCCTGGACCTTTTTCAGATGGGGCAGATAAAAACTCTGATCTAATTGCCTCTGGACTTTGTGAGAATTTGGATCTGAGTCCAAACTTTGCAGCTCATGAGCCAGCCATCCTTAGGGATTTTAGCAGCTAGTGGCTGGGACCATGTACACCTGCAGCCTGAAAATTACTTTCACTCATTATTACAGCTATATCAGGAGCTGCCCAGTGCATGAGAGATGATTTGAGAGATGGTTTCTGAAGACATCGGAACAGAGGCATGCTCTTTTTGTGAGTAAATAAAGCTAACAAACAGGACAATATTGTTAGAGAGGAAGGATGATGCAGTGAATAGGACTCCAGGAGACCAGAGTTCAGTTCCTCGCTCTGGCACAGACTTCCTGTGTGACTTTGAGCAAGCCACTTTTATTCACTCTCTGCCTCTGTTCTCCATCTGTAAGATGAGAATAATAGTACTTCCTTACCTCACAAAGGTTTTGTAAGGATTAAATATATTAAAGATGGTGAGGTTCTCAGATACTCATAAACGGAGCCATAAAAGTATCTAAGATAGGTAGATTTAGATGCGTTTTAAATAGAGAGAGAGAGAGAGAGAGAGAAATAAACACACGCAAAGGAAAACAGGACAGAATCAACTACTGTGTCTGTCTGCAGCTCCTTCCTCTATTAGTGCTAACCTCCCCCTGATTGTCTTCAGAATCCAGCTATGGGGGCTTTAGCATGGCCCATAATTAGCATAACCCTTCCTGTAGGAAGAGCTTCTTCTATTAATAGACTGTCCTCCATAATAGAATTGCTGCTTGACCTTAACTTCTGTGTGGCTCACCTGCAAAATGGAGATACTATTGCTACTAATGGGTGTTGTGAGGCTGATTTCATTAATATTGTACTGTTGCTTGAGATCCTCACAGAAAGGTGCTAAAGAAGGGCCAGGTAGTATTACTATTATTATTTAATAGTTGAAGTAGACATCCCAGAGGCTCAGCTGGCTAAATTTTTTGAAAATTCATTTTGACCTGACTCTTTTATAGTAACCATTTGAACCATGACCAGTTAACACTGGTACAGATTGGTAGACTTGTAACAGACAGTTGTGCTTAATATGGAGACATTATGACAGTTCCATCAAGGTGCTGCTGCCCAGTCAAATTACATTTTAAAGACATGAAATGCAAAGTAAGGTTTCCTTTCATCTTTGATTAGACAAAGTAACAAGTCCAATAATCAGCTAGTAATTGAGTTTGTTACATAAAAGAATTTGCACTGTTAGTACTTTCATTAACCTCTGTCTCTCATTTTTCTTTGCGCACAGATTTCAGATAATTGTGCTACAGCAATTTGAATTGCTAGTGTTACTACCCATGATTTAAATGTTAAGAGCATTTATCAGTGTGGGAAAGATAATTTAGTGTTACCAGAGTCCATGGGTGTTAAAATGCAATATGGTTGAAACAATTGAAATAGACAAGCTGCTCTCAGAATATGAATGTTACATTATCTGAAGAGAGAGAGAGAGAAAGTAGATGATTTTAATGGAGAATGGGGGAAAAAAAATCTATATGCCCCATATAACTTCAGTTATTCCTTTTATATAAATTAAACTTGTATAATTTTCTTCTTGTCACTCAAGAGGACTCACAAAATCTAAGATTACTTTAGCTGAGAGATGAAAGAGAAAAATATTTCCCTTTTTTCCCCCCCAGTTAGTTTCCTTGTAC
Source organism: Dermochelys coriacea (assembly GCF_009764565.3). NCBI lineage: Eukaryota > Metazoa > Chordata > Testudines > Dermochelyidae > Dermochelys > Dermochelys coriacea. The sequence goes on along the minus strand of NC_050077.1, from coordinate 51,065,721 downwards.
ATTTGACAGCACTTTGTGTATAGCAAGTTTCACTATTTCCCCATTAGATTCTCTGTTTGGCCTGTGGGTCTTACAGAGCCACAGGGGAGAGAAAAAATATTTAAAATAGCAACATGTTATTGTAAAACCATAAACATTAGCAGGGGCTACTCATAGGAAGGTGTAGGAACCTGAGTAACGTGTAACTTGTATTTTAAAACTGACTAGGTTTCACACTGATGGCATCCCTCTCTCCTGAGCAGAGGACATTGCCTGTTATAGAAGGTTAAAATTGCAATATTTGATCACCAACTGGCATTGTTCTTACTGCAATGGAGATGCTGTAATAGTATGTAATCACATTTAGTTGAGGCAATATCCTGTTCATTATCATATCTGATTTTCATCCATACTTCTGCTTTCAGCTGTCCCAAACCAAATCAACCTGGGGCTAGATTTGCCACTGCAGTGTGCTTTTGCACTGCACCACTGGCAGAATCTGCCCCCTAAGCCAGTTTAGCCAAGCCACACCAAGGCGATTGTGCCAATATAAGAGTGGCAAAAATTAAGGCACAGCGTAGTGAGGTGATGCATCACTGATTCAGCACCTCCTGCTGGTCATCTCAGAAATTAGCTCTTTCCAGCCCAGAGCACCCTCCGCAGGCCAGTATCTCACCTGCTGATGGCCCCCATGTCCCTCCTGGACCCCGGTGCCCCTTTACCTCAGGTTCTGCCCCAGCAGTACCCCCCACACTCTGGGTCTCCCCTCCAGGGGAACCCCCAACCTCTAAACCCACCTTGCCTCAGTGGCTACTACCAGTCATCATCTAGCCCCCCACTCACTGGGGCAGTGTAATGGCCACTCATCATTGGCAAGAGGTTAGGACCTGCAGCCTTAGCCTATTCCCAGGCTGCCCCTCTGCAGCCCCTGTACCTTTCTGGGCCTTTACCAAGGCCTGCAACCTGGGGGTTTATCAGGCTGGAGCTATGCTCTCAAGCAGCTAGCCCTCCCCACTCCAGGGCTAGAGTGAGACTTCTTCAGCTTCTGGCCCACAGCCCTCTTATACAGGCGTGCTGGGCCCTGATTAAGCTGGCCACAGCTGTGGCTGCTACTCCAATCAGCCTAGCTTGGCTGTTTTAACTCTTTTTCCTCAGCTGCAGCCCCTTCAGGGCTGGAGCGGGGTGATCACCCCGCTACATACTGGTATGCCACTCCTCCTCTATACTGCTTTCAGAAATTCCCTGCACATGTGCAAGAGAGAGAATGGCTTCATGACCTATAGATTAAGTTTGACAATACCTAGATTCCCTGGATGCACAGGGTCAAGTCAGAGTACTGTTGATTTGGTTGTTCATTTTTTCCAAGTAAATAAATGAGATGCAATTAGTTTACTGCATGCAGACCTTATGGGTGAGTGTCTGCCTGTGTTGAATGGACATTAAAGGTCCCATGACACTTTTATAAGCTTAGAGCTTTGCTCCATTATTATTGGCCAAAACTTCCTATCCCTTGCACTGTTGTGCAGTATGCTGAGAGCCAGCTGGTTGGCTGACTCTACCCCAGAAGTGGCTGCATTTAAGTGGTCAGATTGTATCCACTTTTGGCAAGTACCTTCAGGTTCTGTCTCTTTTACACTTTGGCAGCAGTTGTATGTATAGCTTGTTGTACCCAAGAAGTGTTATTGGATGTATGCAATTTGAGAGGCACTGTGGGATTCTTACGGATTAAAGTTTCTACATCTATGTAAGATATTATCATCACCAGCATTTCTATAATATTTTAAAGAATGATGAATTGCTTAAATTAATCTTTCTTACTAAAAGATTTGGGTGGATATCAATGTACTGAAACCAATCCTCTTCCAGGACATCATTGGTATTGTTCCCTGAGCTGCTAGTCAAATTTTGGGGTGCTGGGGGTGTTCCTGGTGAAAGTAGAAATTGATAGAGTCTGGTATTTTCTTTGATGTAATCTTGTATATTTACAAGGAATGTACCAAGTCCTGCTTCTTCAAATGCAGGAGGAACAAAAAACAAAAGGAGTAGTTTCTTAGCTTACTGCCCAAGCCTCTTTAGTCAACAGCCCCAAAAGCCTTCTCTCTAGCTTTTTCCAGGATGACACTGCTCAGATGCTACTGCTCGGCTTTTTTGCTTTTTCTCTCTGTTCTTGTCTGTCCTCAGTTTCTGTGTTCTCTGCTTCTCTCTCTAATGCGTGCACGCGCACGCACACCCACAGAGTCAGAATGGGTGCGGAACCCTCTCACCTACATAGTGCTAGTTTCTGGAGAGATTATATTAGGCCTTGTTTTTAGGTGAGGTCCTTAAGTGTTCCTTACAACTGTCTTAAGGGAAGGGTTTTCACACATCAGCTTGAATGAGGTTTTAATTTCAGACAATCACAAGGTTTCACATGGAGTGAAATGACTGTCAAAGCAAAGCCCCCTCTCCATGGACTTGATCCAAAGCGCATTAAAGTCAATGCATTCTAACTGACTTCATTGAGCATTGGATCAGGCCACTTCTTCATTGTAGCAGAGCTGTTGTATACAGTCTTTTTTTTTCCTTTCTTGTGTTTTTCTTAAGAAATTCCATCATCCATCAATAAAAAGTCTGCATCGAGGGAAGTTCATTTGGAACTTGGCAAATGTTCCTCTTCTAGAGCAGTATATTCATGCCTTGGGCCAGAACAGTTATCGTGAAGTTGTGGAGCAAGTTATTCAGCAGTTCAAAGATAAAATAGTACCCAAGCTAAGGAATTTTCGAGCCTGTGAGTATTTTTAATACAATTATACTGTAATGTGATCTAAGAAATTTTTAAAAGGGAATGTGAGTGTTTGTAAGAGATGGCAAATTCAGAGCACTGTAGGCAGAAATTATTTACTTTATCCACAGGACATGTACAAATTTCCCCACAATGCACCATGAACATGTCTCAGAAACAGGACGGGGAGGGAATCATCTCAAAGAATGAAAGGGGAGTTCAGTCTCAGGGCTTGTCTACACTGGCACTTTACAGTGCTACAACTTTCTCGCTCAGGGGTGTGAAAAAACACCCCCCGAGCACTGCAAGTTGCAGCACTATAACATGCCAGTATAGAAACGCTGGTAGCTACACCCCTCGTAGAGGTAATTTTTTTTTTTTTAGCGTGCTGGGAAAGCTCTCTCCCAGTGCTGTGCCACGACTACACAAGTCACGTTAAATCATAGAGTATCAGGGTTGAAAGGGACCTCAGGAGGTCATCTAGTCCAACCCCCTGCTCAAAGCAGGACCAATCCCCAACTAAATCATCCCAGCCAGGGCTTTGGCAAGCCTGACCTTAAAAACTCTCAAAGAAAGGAGATTCCACCATCTCCCTAGGTAATCCATTCCAGTGCTTCACCACCCTCCTAGTGAAAAAGTTTTTCCTAATATCCAACCTAAACCTCCCCAAATACAACTTGAGACCATTACTCCTTGTTCTGTCATCTGCTACCACAGAGAACAGTCTAGATCCATCCTCTTTGGAACCCCTTTCAGGTAGTTGAAAGCAGCTATCAAATTCCCCCTCATTCTTCTCTTCCGCAGACTAAACAATCCTAGTTCCCTCAACCTCTCCTCATAAGTCACGTGTTACAGTCTCCTAATCATTTTTGTTGCCCTCTGCTGGACACTTTCCAATTTTTCATATCCTTCTTGTAGTGTGGGGCCCAAAACTGGACACAGTACTCCAGGTGAGGCCTCACCAATATCGAATAGAGGGGAACGATCACGTCCCTCGATCTGCTGGCAATGCCGCTACTTATACAGCCCAAAATACTGTTAGCCTTCTTGGCAACAAGGGCAAACTGTTGACTTATATCCAGCTTCTCATCCACTGTAATCCCTAGGTCCTTTTCTCCAGAACTGCTGCCTAGCCATTCGGTCCCTAGTCTGTAGCGGTGCATGGGATTCTTCCGTCCTAAGTGCAGGACTCTGCACTTGTCCTTGTTGAACCTCCTCAGATTTCTTTTGACCCAATTCTCTAATTTGTCTAGGGCCCTCTGTATCCTATCCCTACCCTCTAGCATATTTACCTCTCCTCCCAGTTTAGTGTCATCTGCAAATTTGCTGAGGGTGCAATCCACGCCACCCTCCAGATCATTAATGAAGATATTGAACAAAACCAGCCCCAGTACCGACCCTTGGGGCATTCCGCTTGATACCGGCTGCCAACTAGACATGGAGCCATTGACCACTACCTGTTGAGCCTGACGATCTAGCCAGCTTTCTATCCACCTTATAGTCCATTCATCCAGCCCATACTTGGGAGACCATGTCAAAAGCTTTGCTAAAGTCAAGGAATAACACATCCACTGCTTTCCCCTCATCCACAGAGCCAGTTATCTCATCATAGAAGGCAATTAGATTAGTCAGGCATGACTTGCCCTTGGTGAATCCATGCTAACTGTTCCTGATCACTTTCCTCTCCTTCAAGTACTTCAGAATTGATTCCTTGAGGGCCTTCTCCATGATTTTTCCAGGGACTGAGGTGAGGCTGACTGGCCTGTAGTTTCCCGGATCCTCCTTCTCCCTTTTTTAAAGATGGGCACTACATTAGCCTTTTTCCAGTTGTCCGGGACCTCCCCCGAGCACCATGAGTTTTCAAAGATAATGGCCAATGGCTCTGCAATCACATCCACCAATTCCTTTAGCACTCTCGGATGCAGCGCATCAGCCCCATGGACTTGTGCTCGTTCAGCTTTTCTAAATAGTCCCGAACCACTTCTTTAACATTGCCAGTGATAGCAATGTCTTTGAAGCTCTCTGTGCAATCCCTTGCATTTGGAATGCACTTAGCATATTGTGGGTATCACAACAAGCTAAATAATAAATCATTCCAATCCCATTGCCAGTTGCCATCTAGTCAGCTATTATATAGGATTAATGAAGCTAAGGTTCATATATAAGGTTCTTATTAGGAAGCAGTGAGACCTAGCAAGGCATGATGGCTTATAGGAATATTATCATGCCTTAGTTCTGAGATAGATCAGTGTATGTGTCTGTTTACACTCTGAGTATTCACATATGATGAGGAAATCAAGTGCATATTTTCAGTGTGGTTTTCTTAAGAGAATGAAAAAAACCAGAAGAAAGTTTCTTGTTTATTATTTATTCATAATACTATTTCCATTTTTTCTGCATTTAGGTATCAATCATGGGGACCTTAATGATCATAATATCTTATTAGATTCCAACACTGCTTCACCAGAGAATCCACAATATAGAGTGTCCGGTATTTTGGACTTTAGTGACATGAGCTATGGTTACTATGTATTTGAATTAGCAATAACTATCATGTACATGATGATTGAGAGCAAGGATCCTCTCAGTGTGGGAGGGCATGTTCTTGCAGGGTTTGAAAGCATTGTACCATTGACAATAGAGGAGAGAGATGCCCTGTTTCTCTTGGTGAGTAGTAGATTTTCTCAGTCACTTGTAATAGCCTCATACACTTTCCTCTTGTATCCTGAGAACAAAGAATACCTAATGATCACAGCAAAAACTGGATGGAAGCACTTATTAAGAATGTTTGACATGGGCCAAGAAGCTGTAGAGAAGATTTGGTTTGAGACTGCAAAGGCATATATGAACAATGAACCCGTGTAGCTTTCATACCTTTATTACAGACACAAATGTTCATATACTTACAAGTAAAGATGCACTTGACAATTTATGTAATTGTACAATTTTTATTCACAACATTTTTAAAGCAATTTTAAGATAAAATAATGCATTGAGAATGTTTCATAGATGCATCAATGGCTCTTAAGACAATGATTTTTTTAAAAAAACTACAAGTTGTCTGCTCATGTTCAGAGACCAGGGTGATGCATGCACACTGAATACTTACACACCCAAACAGCCAGTCATGGATACACCTAAAGACAGTCACTTGGTTTGGTAAATGTGCATTGAAATTGTACATTTTTCACAGGTAATTGTCCATGTACTGTTTAGAAAATTGGGCTTAACATTGTTACCTGGCAGTTCTGTGTACTTGGGGAACCAGGGCGCAGTACCCAGCCTGTCTGACTCATGAAAGACCTTCCCCCCGTTGCCCCGCATCTGCTTGAATCAAAACCAATCAGAAGAAAGACTTACAAAAAGCAATGAAAAAGCAGTGGGGGACACACCTAAACCCCTGGGATAAGGGTGACAGGATTAAGGAAACTCCCCTTGCCTCATTTACATCGAAGATAGGACAAGGAGGCATCTCCATAAGCATACAGAATGGAGAACAGAGATTCCAAGGCAAGAATCACAGGGAACTCTGGGACCAGAAAAAAAGAGAAGCACTCCATGACAGGGGATCTCTGCTCCAGATGTTAATGAACCCACGCCTGCACACACTCGGCTCAGTAGTTATCAGACCAATTCTAGGAATAAATCCTTTATTGGTATCCAAAATAGTGAAGCTCCCTAATTGCATTGTGAGCTCCCTCCAAGGACCATCACTCTTAGCCAGGAATGATCAGCTCCCGTTATATAGCCTTAACAAAACAACTTTGGTATACTCCCTTGAGCTATCAGTTTACAAATAAATTTAGAATTCTCCCTTGAACCATTGTTGTTTCTCTACAAAAACCCCACCCATGCCCAAGTAAGTGTTCTGATGCCTGGATCCAAAATCTGAATCAGTTCTGTTGGGACTTCATCTTCTCCTGACAGATCGTGCTGGGGCCTCTGCCTGTCTCCAGCACTCCGGACCCTCAACTACCACCACCTTCTGGGACCCCTGATCAATTCAAGCTTCACGGAGTGCTGAGAACCCATCTCTCTCTCTCTCTAGGTATAGCCTTCTGACCCTGAAACTTGTGTGATTAGTTATCATTTTCTAAACCTGACTTTTATAATCAAATTTAAGTTAGATTTAATATTATAACTCTTTTGTTTGTTTGGCTCCCCTATGGTTATTACCTGGCAATAAATAACTTTCATGATTAAGCTGGTTGTTTCTCTCTCTCTCCCCCTCATGGGTGTTTTTTGGTTTCCTTATTCATTCTGTAGCAACACTCCTCATACCTAAGCTAAAAGATCCCTGCAGTGCCCAAAAATCCTGTGGGGATTGCTCATCAAATGGGTTACTACCAGAACAAGTGTAACGTGAAAGTGGGGATAGGGATGTGCTGAACCTGGGACATATGAGGGTGGCAGCTTGGAAGTGCTGCTTGATCCAGTCTGCTGAATCCAGGGGCAGTTGAGGGTGGCAGATTGAAAGTGCTGCTCGACCCAACCTGCTCATGTATACTCTATTCCGGTGTGGTGCCCATGGCATATGAGGGTGACAGCTTGGAGGTGCTGTTCGATCCAGCCTACTGAATCCAAGGGCCTATGAGGGTGACAGTTTGAAAATGCTGCTTGACCCGGCCTACTGAGTCCAGGGACATATAAGGGGTCAGCTTGGGAGGTAACCCGGTCCTCTTGGATGTGCTCTGTTAATGTGTGTGTGTTCGTCTGATTCTGGGGCTGGAAGAACCCAGCCCTGGGGAACCTAGGTCCTGCAGGATAGGTCCATTGAGAGGGATCTTGCAGCAGGGAGAAGTACAGCTCCATATGAGAACACAAGTGACACAAGCAATACATTGATAGAATTACAGAACACACACCCCACCCCCAGAAGAGTAATCCTAATAAATGAGCATACCCCAAAGTAATGGGCAAAGCTGGTAACAACATGTCTCTACTCCAGTTTTGGCCCCCCACTACAGAAAGGATGTGGACAAATTAGAGACCAGCAAAGGGCAACGAAAATGATCAAGGGGCTGGGGCACATGACTTACAAGGAGAGGTTGAGGGAACTGGGCTTGTTTAGTCTGCAGAAGAGAAGAGTAAGGGTGGATTTGATAGCAGCCTTCAACTACCTGAACAGGGGTGTCAAGGCTGAATCCCCACTCTGTCACTTCGAGTGCAGAAAGTGGGGGCCCGCAAGGATTTTAAAAATTAATACTTGCCACTCCAAGGTTACAGCTTTTCTCTAACCTTGGCTTGGTGAATGCTGCCACCACCCAAATGCAAAACACCCCCAACCCTTTGAACCCAGGAAGGAGCACTTGGGAATTCCTCCCTGTGGGGTACCCTCAAGCCCTTTCACCCTCCCTCCAGGGAAGAGCTGAGAAAGAAAACAAAGGAAATTAGCTGTGGCTACCAGCTAATCAAACAACATGCACAAACCTCTTAGGACACCAAAAATCCATCCCTGTTCTTAAAAAAGGTAAATTTTATTTAAAATTACATCTGGAATTTAGGCTTTGCTAGATTTTAAAAGAGCAATTTCAAAAATCAAACATCAAAAATAGCTTTCTTGGGGGTTCAGCTTAAAGGTTACAAGCAAACAAAAGCATCTGGGGTTAGCATAGAGGAGATCCACAAACCAAAATAAAATTAAACCTGATTGTGTCTACCTAAATATTCCGTATCCAAATAATGACAGGTTTCAGAGTAGCAGCCATGTAAGTCTGTACTCGCAAAAAGAAAAGGAGTACTTGTGGCACCTTAGAGACTAACAAATTTACTAGAGCATAAGCTTTTGTGAGCTTAGTCACTTCATCTCATCCAATGAAGTGAGCTGTAGCTCACAAAAGCTTATGCTCAAATAAATTTGTTAGTCTCTAAGGTGCCACAAGTACTCCTTTTCTTTTTGTCTATCCAAATAATTTCTTCTAGGTATGGAAGATGAATTTTCATACCTGGTTCAAGCCTTACACAGCATTGGTGCTCTGTCCCTGCAGCCCAGAGAACAACAAACAAAGAGAAAGTTTCTTTTCCCCAATTTTTAAAAGTTCTACATTCCCATTGGCTCTTTTGGTCAGGTGCCCACTCTTTTTCTTTTACCTGTGGGCTTGTTAACCTGTTACAGGTAAAGCAAGCAGAAAACAGACCAAGAGAGATTTTATAGCCAACTGGCTGGCTGGGTGTTCATCAAAGGGAGCTACTCCCTCCCCCCACTTCATGTATCACAGGGGGTTCCAAAGAGGATGGAGCTTGGCTGTTCTCAATGATGGCAGATGATAGAACAAGGAGCAATGGTCTCAAGTTGCAGTGGGGGAGGTCTAGGTTGGATATTAGGAAACACTATTTCACTTGGTGGTGAAACACTGGAATGGATTATCTAGGGAGGTGGTGAAATCTCCATCCTTAGGTTTTTAAGGCCTGGCTTGACAAAGCCCTGGCTGGGATGATTTAGTTGGTGTTGGTCCTGCTTTGAGCAGGGGGTTGGTTTAGATGACCTCCTGAGGTCTCTTCCAACCCTAATCTTCTATGATTCTATGATACTCTCTAAGTCTAGCCAAATTGCCATTGAAATCAATGGAAATATTCTCCTAAATTTCAGTGAATTTTGGATCTAGTTCTTAATCCTACTTGTCCATCTTTGCCTGATCACATAAAGTGTATTTTCAGATAAATTCCCCATGTTTAATTTTGGCATAATACACAAACTTTATCATTTTAATCTTTGCCAGTTGAGATTTTATTTCATATGGACTTTTTTACAATGTCTGTTGGAGAATTCAAATGTACTGCAAGGACACAGCAGTAATTCCGCCTGGATACACCCAAAATTAAGTGGTATCAAGGTGCCAGTCCTTCACACTAATACCGTGGTTGCTGGCATAACCTTGCTGAACATAACAACAGCCACACTGGGTCAGAAAAAAGATCCATCTAGCCCAGCATCCTGTCTTCCGACAGTGGCCAATAGCAGGTGCCTCAGAGGGAATGAACAGAACAGGTAATCATCAAGTGATCCATCCCATCGCCCATTCCCAGCTTTTTGAAACAGAACCTAGGGCAGGGGTGGACAAACGATGGCCTGTGGGCCAGATCTGGCCCGTCAGGGCATTGGATCCAGCCCGCAGGATTGTCACCCCTGTGGCACCATGGGCCCCGCACCACTCCCGGAAGCAGCCAGAACCACATCTCTGAGGTTCCTGTGGGACTGGGTGGGACAGAGGGCTCCTCGTGCTGCCTCCGGCTGCCAGCACCGCCCCCCACAGCTCCCATTGGCCAGAAACAGGGAACCGTGGCTAATGAGAGCTTTGGGGGAGGTACCTGCAGGGGAGGGCAGCACAAGGAGCCCTCTGCCCCCATGCCCCACTCCAGGGACATGGTGCCGGCCACTTGCAGGAGCAGCCTGGGTCCAGAGCAGACAAGGAGCCTGTCTTAGATCCGCCGTGTGCTGCTGCCACCCCAGAGCTGCTCAAGGTAAGTGGTGCCAGGCTGAAGTCCACACCCCAAACCCCTCCTGCACTCCAACCCCCTGCCCTGAGCCCCCTCCTGCACTCCGCACCCCAACCCCCTGAGCCCCCTTGTATACCCCACACCCCTCCTCAGCCCCAACCCCTTGCCCTCAACACCATGATTTTATAGACCTCTATCATATCCCCTCTTAGTCATCGCTTTTCCAAGCTGAAAAGTCCCAGTCTTATTAATCTCTTCTCATATGGCAGCCTTTCCATATCCCTAATCATTTTTGTTGCCCTTTTCTGAACCTTTTCCAATTCCAATATATCTTGAGATGGGACGATCGCATCTGCACACGGGTATCCAAGATGCGGGCATACCAGGGATTTATATAGAGGCAATAGGATATTTTCTGTCCTTTTATCTAACCCTTTCTTAATGATTCTCAACACTCTGTTTTTTGACTGGTTTCAGAGTAGCAGCCGTGTTAGTCTGTATTCGCAAAAAGAAAAGGAGGACTTGTGGCACCTTAGAGACTAACAAATTTATTAGAGCATAAGCTTTCGTGAGCCGATGAAGTGAGCTGTAGCTCACGAAAGCTTATGCTCTAATAAATTTGTTAGTCTCTAAGGTGCCACAAGTACTCCTTTTCTTTTTTGACTGACACTGCACAGTGAGTGGAGGTTTTCAGAGAACTATCCACCACGTCTCCCGGACCTTTCTTGAGTGGTACCAGATAATTTAGACTCCACCGTTTTATACGTATAGCTGGGATTCTGTTTTCCAATGTGCATTACTGTGCATTTATCAACATGGAATTTCATCTGCCATTTTGTTGCCCAGTCACCCAGTTTTGAGAAAAAAGAAAAGGAGGACTTGTGGCACCTTAGAGACTAACAAATTTATTAGAGCATAAGCTTTCGTGAGCTACAGCTCACTTCATCGGATGCAGTTTTGAGAGATGCTCTTGTAGCTCTTCGCTGTCGGCCTGGGACTTAACTACCTTGAGTAGCTTTGTATTATCTGCAAACTCTGCCACCGCACTGTTTACCCCTTTTTCCAGATCACTGATGAATATAGTGACAGGACTGCGCCCAGGTCAGGCCCCCGGGGACACCCCTATTTCTCTCTCTCCAATCTGGTTACCGAAGAAGAGTTGAGGAGCCGGCAGTGCCCTGGCGCCAGGCCCAGGTGGCCGCGCAGATTCAAGGCCCCCCCCAGGGCTGGCGCGTTCCCAGCGACAAGGGGCTTTAGCGAGGCAGTTCCGGAGCTGCCGCAATGACGAGGCGGGAGCCCAGCCGTTGCCGCTGAGACAGCGCGCTCCCTGCTCCAGCTCGGAGGCGCCTGGCCCGGGCAAGGCCTGGGCTAGGAGCGGAGCGATCCCCCACCGGGCCCTGTCTCCCCAGGCAGCGCCTCGCCGAGCCGGGATTCGGGAGTGCCCCGACCCGCGGGCCAGGCCCCGCTAGCGCGCCTGCGCGGCGGCCATTTTGGCGAGCGGTGAGGGTTGAGTCAGTGGCCGGTGGCAGGACGGTCTCTTCCCGGCGGACGAGCCCCGCTAGTGCGGCGGTGAGTGCGGGGCGGCCGCCCGAGGGGCAGGGCCGGGCCGGGCCCGGCCCGAGGAGAGTAGCAACCCCCGGTGTGAAGTGGGGGGGGGGCGGGGCGGTGAGGCCTGCCCGTGCTGCGGGGGGAGGGGGGATGACTCTGCAGTGCAGCCGCCTGCGAACCGGGCTCAAGCCGGCCTCCCTGGGCTGGGGGGACCCCATAGCCTCTCTCACGGGACTACGGCTGTCCCCAGCCCCTCTCGATAGGTCGGGGCGTAAGGGGGGCTGGGCAGGGGCTGCTTCTCTTCCCCCCGCCCTCTCAGTGGGCCGGGATGTAGGGGGGGGGACTTAGCTCCCAAGTTCCTCTCGTGCGGGGGATGAGGTCTTCTCTGTCCCAAGATTTCTCTCTCTGGGAATAGGGAGGATTTGCAAGGAGAATGAGGGGGAGAAACCTGCCCCAGCCTCAACACTTGCCCAGTAGGTAGAGGCACTGATCTGCTCCATTACAACGACTTCTACTTTGATATAATTCATTAAAAGGGACCTTTTTAATCGGGTTTACTTACCAGCTGTCAAGGTGATTCCCACGACCCCCTTTTAATTATCTCATCAGTGAGATTCATGTGTATTGAAAACTTTTTAAAAAAACCTTCTTCTATTATTGAGGGCTAATTACTGTAATTAGTACTTTTGTACATCGTTTTTCAATGTCTAAGTGATAGATATGTGTAGTTATGTTCTACAAACCCATTCTTTATATTGATTGGGGTTTTTTTTTTTTTTACAGTGTAACATACAAGCAAGATGGTGAGTTACTATGCATGAAATATATCCCTTTTGTTGCCTGAGTTCAGCAGTATCATTAAGCTCTCTGCAGCGAAATGACTTTAAATAACAGAGGCTCCAGTCTTGAAAATACTTATACACATGTTTAACTTTACCCACTTTAAATTGGGATTTTTTTACATAAATTAAGCATGTGCAGAAGTGTTTACAGCATTAGTTGTAAAGCTTTGTGAGGGATAGGGATAAGAGGAAAAAGCATTGAAGTAAATGTAAATTGAGCACTCGTCCCTTGACTAGTAACAAAAGGTAACTAATACAATAATGGTAACAAAACTACCTATAATGCTATACGTCTGAGATATTAAACTGAAATCACTATTACTGCTGAACATGATTGCCAATATTACTGAATAAAGTTTCTTCTGTTTAAAGGGGAAAAAATAACGAGTTCTGTTATGTTTTTGTTACAGTCTCGAAGATATGATTCCAGAACTACTATATTTTCTCCAGAAGGTATTGTTCTGTAAATGGGAACCACATGACCGATCAACTTCTTTCCTTATGCCTCCCTAAGAATTTTAAATAGCAACTGAAATATGTAGAAGTCTTGAGTGTTGACAATTTGCCTGAATTCATCTGTGACACAGAAGTCAGATCCTCACGTTAAGAGGAACGCCCAAAACTATAAGGGATTTCATGACTATAGTGGAGATATGCTTTTAATTTTAATGCAAATTGAGATAATTTTAAGAATAAAGTATAAAAGTTCCTCTATCTAATTGAGATCTGCTTCTTTACATTTCTTTTTGAAGGCTCTCCAGCTTAATTTATATATGGTTCTTGCCTATTCCATTGGCAGTGAATTACATGCTCATGCCCAGAGGGGCTGACTGCCACCACCCTTTTGGTAGTAAGTTTGAGTACATTTTTTCAGTCTAGCTTTGGGCAAAGTTCAGTGAGATTTTGCAGTAAACTTTGTCAGCTGGAGAGTTGCTTGTGCCAGCCTGGATACATCCCCAGTTTCCAGAAAGACAACTTCATTCATCCTTATAGCTATGGAAACAATGCAGAAAAGTATGAATTGCAAACCATAAGAATTTTCATGGAGGAACAGACCCAAAGGTTTATCTGCTCAGTATCCTGTTTCTTTTGTCAACAGTGTTTAATGCTGAATGCATCAGAGGAAGGTGTTAACCTTCCAAAATTCAAACCATTGTTCAGTACTATTTTATTTTATATATTAAAAAATTTGGTTACCTTTTATTCAATACTCAAAGTACACTGACCTGCCCCCGCCCCTCAAAAGTACCCGTTCAAGAATCCCGCCTGAAATATTCTAATTGAACAACACTGCACAGACATTTAACAAAATGCTTTATTTAAACTGGAAAATTTGTGTTTAAAAAAAGATTGTACATCCTAGGCAATGGAATGATACAAGGAAAATATCTTTTGGCTGTTGGCTAAGCCCTGACACATGAGTATTAATAGCCCATACAATATTATCCTACCTAGTGTAACATTTGACACTACTTATTCATGGAAGTGTCTAAAATTCCTTTTTGAATCTTGAAAAATCCATGTTTTTTGTCTCAGTTTCTTCTTCAGTTAGTTTTGTAGATCAGGGTTTCTCAACCCTTTTTTTTCTAAGGCCCGCCACAACATACTATTAAAAACTCCAGGGCCCAGTGCGGAGAGGAGGGGGCTCTGGGCAGGGAAGCTCGAGCCAGCTCTGCACAGTAGGGTCTGGAGAGGGAGCACCACCTCCACGCCCTGACTCAGGTCAGCAGGCCACCCACCTGCCTGTATAGATTGTGGGGATGGAGGCGCAACCAAAATTATAACTCAAAGGTGGGGGCTCAGCTCAAAAAGTTTGAAAACCAGTCATGGTGCAGGGAGGTAGTAGATAGGGGCTGTGTGTGGGCAGAGAAGTAGCTTAGGGTGCAGGGCAGGGGATAGCTAGGGCCTGTGTGCCACGAGGCCTTTCTTGTGGTCTGTTTCCCAAGGGCTCTGCCAGGAATGGAGCCAGGTCCCCCAGCCCAGGCAGCTCTGACCAGCTGTGTGAGCAAAGGGGGTTGGGAGCTGAGAAGCAACTTCAACCCCCTGCACCAGTAGCAGCAGGAGATGAGGGAACACTGCAGCTGCCTGCTCCATGGCACCAGCCAGAGCAGCAGCTGTCCCACATTGTCTGGCTCTGGCTTCCCACCTCCTACCTGGCCAGAGGGCAGCAGGAGAGGGGTGTAGCTGCCCCAGGAGTGCCCTGCTCTTGCACTGTCGTTTCGGGGGGGGAACACCCCTGTGTCCCTCCAACACTGCCCATGGGCTCAGGGCTTCTGCCCCTCTGGAATGCAGCCCTGCTGCTCCAGGCTTCAGCCCTGTGGGGGGATGCTGCGGATTGGGACTTCAACCCGGCAGCTCCTGGCTTCAGCCCTGCAGGAGGTGCTGGAGCTCAGGCTCTGGATTTTATCCGTGGAGCCCTGCAGACCCCTAAAAGGATTTGTGGACCGCCAGTTGAGAACCGCTGTTGTAGATAACTTGCATTTAAAATTCTCTGTAAATTGGGCAATGCTTGTTTCTATCTGAATCTGCCACTGTGTGTGTTCATTGGATTTCCTACTTGATTCTGACCAATTAACTTGCCATCAGTGACAGACCTAGAACCTGATCCTGTGATGTGATGACTTCAGTGAGAGTTGGTTGAGTTATGCTTTCTTAGTATGTTGTATGAAGTGCTCAACATCTTGTAGGATTGCCCCTCTTCAAAGTTAAATGGTTGAATTTACCAATCGAAACCTCTCTTCCTAGGTCGTTTGTATCAAGTTGAATATGCTATGGAAGCAATTGGGCATGCAGGCACTTGCCTGGGAATTTTAGCAAATGATGGTGTATTGTTAGCAGCAGAACGGCGCAACATCCACAAGCTTCTTGATGAAGTCTTTTTTTCAGAGAAAATATACAAGCTTAATGAGTAAGTTGAGATGTTGGTGAAAGATGTTTACTGCTGTTATAATTGCTAATAGGGTATTTAATTACCTCTGTCATTCAAACAACATAATTAAAACTGATTTTCTTTGTTACTTGAGGAGTTTTGAGTGAAATTATTTTCAGTGTTAACTTTAACAGCTTTCAAAAATTATGGTTAAAGCAAAACCTTTTTCTTTTCTAGACAGAATAACCCATATGTTAAAGCTAATTTGGGAATATTTTTCATAATGGGAGCTCGTATTTCCCAATACAAGGTGCTATCACTGCATTAGCATTTATGTGATAATGCCCAGCCTTACCAAGTACTATGAAAAAGCAAAAAGTCTTGCAAAAAAATCCCCTAATCTTTTAATCAAGAGCAGTGCTCTGATTCCCTCATTTCTCCTAATTTTCAGATTTGCTCTTGAACAAATTTATCCGTTGCTTCTATTGCTGATAGGTTTTCATATTTCAGTGATGTGCACTCTGTTACGTACATTACCTTCCACTTCCATTGTTTTTCTTCATTTGCTCTCTGTTCTATTTTAAAACTGAACAATTCTGCTCATTATTTCTGCAATAAATTGGTCCCTGTCTTGTTCAAATGTAATCTTTAGTTCGTATAGGCTGTAAGTCACATTTCAAATCATACATTTGTTCTATCTTTTGTATTTTCTGTGGTTATGAGTAAAGCATGCATTAATAGTCTATGACATAACTCTAGTAGAGATGATCCATATCTCCATTTCTCAGTCTCTTTTCTTTCTAATTATTCAGATTTTTTTTACCAGTGTTATCAACAAGAATCATACCGTGGATTGTTTTCCACTCCGCCCAATAAAGGTCTGGATACTCATGTTCACTGGAGTTCTGCTCGGTGCATGTGAGGCATAAGTGACTTTGTCCTCTTTCCCCCACCCTTTCTTCCCCAATCCCGGGGGCAGCCAGGGGTTTATTTAGCAGGGGGAAAGAACTGGGTTATTCAGGAATCCTGTTTCCTACAATCAAAGGAGTGATTACTTGTGTCTGCTCCTACTTTTTTTTCCTCTAAATCCACTACCTGGATTATTTTTCTACTTTTGTATTTGATCCTGTCTGCTTGAGCAGTGTATATTTTATAGCCATCTCAAATTCAGCAGGAGAAACACTAAATTTAAGCTACTTGGCACAGTTAAGGATATGCAATATATTTTGTTAGAAATAAATACAGCTAAGAAAATTCTCATCTGTTCTCATCTGAATCAGTTATTTCTCTGAAATTGTTTTTCCAGTAACAATTAACCAGATTGTCAGTTGTGCACACACTGAATATCCTCTAGAACAGTGGTGTCCAATATATTCGCCAATAGCCACATGTGACTAATAGGCTACTGAACTGTGGCTAATGCATGTGGCTTTTTTATAATGTGGCTAATAAGAAAAATTCAAAACCACGAGTGTGGCTAGCACTGAATTTCTATTGGACGCCGCTGCTCTAGATTCTCCATTTAATAAGAATTTAAAGTTTTGTTTTAGTTGGTCATTGCACAGTATGTTTGACCCAAATAAAAGGTTGTCAGAATGTTAAAGGTGGCCTGCAAAATGGTAATGTATATATGTTTCCTCTAGACACGTCCAGAGTGTATTGTCAGTATCTGTAATTTAATAATCCGTGAACTAATCCTCATGTTTGTAGAATCATAAGTAAATGTATAACTTAGTGAACCATTTCAAGATTGCTGTTTTGTTGTAGTGTTATGGGAGTGGTTACAACATGTGTCTGACATAATGCAGTGGCAAGAGCTTATGGCCTTTTTTGTTTTACAGTGTGTGGGTTTGATCATAGGTATGAAACTGTGTTCTTCCTCTGAAATGTTGCATAATGATATAACTATTGCTCGGGAATGAATAACAACCCAGTGAACTTGTGTATTTATATTTCAGGGATATGGCTTGCAGTGTTGCAGGGATAACTTCAGATGCTAATGTTCTAACAAATGAACTGAGACTTATTGCACAAAGGTATGGTTACAGATATTCTTGCAGCTTTACTTAAGAGCTGTAATGTGTGGCAATAAGGATTTAAGACTAACCCTGACTTCAAATTCAATCCTCTAACAAGGAAAATGCTTCTCTTTTTTATTCTCTGTATATGTCTTAAAGCTTAATCAAAAGGAATAAATGTTCTACATTTTAGCCCCTGCCCAAATTAAGTTTTGCTTTTACTTTCATGTATGGTTTGCTTATGTGAACTAAAAGGAGTAGCTCTAAAAGAGCTTTAACGTTTACCAGAACCTAACCGATGGTTTAATGAATACTTGATACCAGTCAACAAATTGAACTCTGGATCTGCTTATTTTATAATTCTTATTTACTATTCTGGTCCAATTGTATAAATGTTATAAAATGTAATGCCTTGCATGTGAGCCTCCTTTTTGTGGCCTATATATATAGAGTGTATACCCAACTTTAACACTATTCAGATAATTAAATATACTAGCAGAAGATAGATTTATTCAGTTTTAGATGATTTGACAGACCAAGCCAAGAAAATGGAAAATAACAATTTGTCAAACTGCATTTTACATTCTCTTATGTATTCCAGACAGCTTCAGTATATAGCTGAATCTCTAGTCATTTAAAGCAATAAAGGAAATAGTATCATTTCCCCCGTTTGTTTACATTGAATAAAATAGATAACCAAAATGCTTGGATTACGTCCACTAAAGATTTAGCCTGTTCCAGTGAAATGCTAATCAATTTATTGTTAATGTGTTAGAGGTAGTTTGTGTACTTTACTTCAGAAATGTCCTTTTTAAAAAATGAAATACCTTTAACTACTGGAAAGCTAGGTAAAGACCTAATAAACGTGTGCAGCTTCAAAGTTGTCTGATTCCTTAAATAAGGAAATAATGTGTAATCACAGAAAGTGTTCTCAAATATAAATTTGGTTTCTTTTAAAGAAACATTTTATTTGCCATATCACCTCATGGAGTACAAAGCCATTCATATATTTTAAACTACGTTTGCAGACTATCACCCAGAACTGTGGAAGGGTACACTTTCATTATACCCAGGGATCTGGTCCATTTCTTTTAATACATTTTTCTCAATTTATTATTATATATGTAGTCTTATAGTAAATTTACAGGTAATGTCACAAGTAATACATTTTTTTGTTGAAAATTAAAGTTACAGGCGTGTACTCTTTACTAAATTGCTTTGCTCTTTACTAAATTGCTAATCTCAATCCTTTTTGGATAACTGATTACTTGTTCCATTCTTTTAAGATTCATGCTGCTTTTATTTTTTAATTTTTACAATACACCTGTCTTGCCAACATGTTTTCTCTCCTAATTTATCCTGCTCCAAAAAGATAGTTCCAGATTCATTGGTCTCTGCTCATGGGCCATCATCAGGTAATATACTGAGCCCACTCACTCTTGTGAGAAATGTACAACCTAATCATTATGGAAAAATTCAAAGTGATTTGTTTTTTATTAAGTCTTGTGAAACAACTTTGACAAACATTCTCCATTCATAAAGTTTGATAATAAAGACACCAGTGCCAGGGATTTTGTTCAGTGACTTGTTTTTTATTACCTTCTGTTTATTCTAATCCTTCCACTAGTTAATTTTACTTTTCATTCTCCTCTTGCAAAAAAGTAGTTTCCATGGAGGTTGCTATCACAGCCACATTGCAAATTGGCTGATAAGAATTACTAAATAATAGGGAGGCCTAATACTTTATGCTGTGGTACCAATTGTGTGTGTGTTGGAATTTCCATTCTCATTCTGATAAAACTGTGAATCAAAATAATATCTTAAGCATTGCTGTGTTGAGCTCTGTACCTGAATCATGGAGCTAACAAACAAAAGGAGTATTTTGAAAAATATATTATTTTTGATATTTCTTTTGAATATTAGGTATCTATTGCAGTATCAAGAACCAATTCCTTGTGAGCAGTTGGTAACAGCACTGTGTGATATCAAGCAAGCTTATACACAGTTTGGAGGTAATAAATGAAACATATTTGAACTTTTAAATTTCTAAAGAATGATTTTATGAAGTTATTTACATAACTTGGTTACTGACCTATAAAATTGCTAAGTGCAAATGACCGCTGAAAAATTGCCGAAGGAATTAACTTTTGTTTCCAAATGATGGCACTGCAATGATGATAAATTTATAGATACTAAATTTGCTGATATAGACACAGCCCTTAATCACTGTTGAAAAGTTGGTGGCTGAGATGTAGGGCTTTTTGAGCACAGGAATATTTATTTATTTATTTAAATCTAGGACCCATATATTGTACCAGTGTAACTATGGACCAGCAGCTGTGGCTAGGGGCATCAGTCTTCAAACGCTTTTTTTTAATTATTAGTGCGGATGAGACAACATGGTTCTGTGACTGTTAGACAACAATGTTATGGCCTATGAAGTGTTTCCACATACATGGAACTGTGATGTTTCCCCAAACACAAGCAATAACAATGATAAAACACAGACGGCCCTAGCTGGCTGATAACCTCCATTATATTTGTAGTGTGACTTGACCATTAATGTACTTTTGGTTTCTGGAGCTCTTATGCTATAAATTTAAGGATGTTCATTGAAGATTTGTTTTAAGATACTAAGGTGGTAAATTCCAGTTTCTTTACATGGAAATAAATTGCTGCTAGGGTAAGAGATTGAAATAAGACTCTAAAAGCATTCTTTTCTTCGTCACATCTTAGAAGTAAACAATAAAAGGATTTATAGTAGAGCTTATCTAAAATACCAGAAGTACAGAGCAGTCTATTAAATCCTAGCTCCGAGGAAAGGATTTAACATTTTCCTTGACTGCTTTTTTTTAAAGCAGCATTCAGGACCAATCTTGTTACTAAATTTAGATCACTAATACCCTTGTATTTTAACAGGAAAACGTCCTTTTGGTGTTTCATTGCTGTACATTGGCTGGGATAAGCATTATGGATTTCAGTTGTATCAGAGTGATCCTAGTGGAAACTATGGAGGATGGAAAGCTACATGCATTGGGAATAATAGTGCTGTAAGATTTTTTTCTTAATAAAACAAAATAAATGAACTTGTCCATGATAAATAGGTTTACAGTTGGACTGTACTAACCACAATTCCATATTCATTACTACTACAAGCAGAAATAGTTGTAAACATTTCCTACAGTAATGTTAATGCCAGCTGTATTAATGATCTCTGACGTCTGACACAACAGAACTTTAAATTGCCTATATGCATTGCTTTGCATTAAATAAATCTCCATTCTTTGTCTTACAGGCAGCTGTGTCAATGTTAAAACAAGACTATAAAGAAGGAGCAATGACCTTGAAATCTGCACTTGCTTTAGCCATTAAAGTGCTAAACAAAACCATGGATGTTAGCAAACTTTCTGCAGAGAAAGGTAAGCAATATTGCTCTCTCATATTTAAAGGTGAACTGCTTTTAACTCCTTGCTGCTGAAAAACCCAAACGCTTGCTGTAAAAAGATTACAATAAACTGGATGTGTTTCAAACAATTGCTTTTTAGTCAAAAATAAGTCTGTGATGATGGAGTTTGAGAACAAACTAGTGTATTATATTGCCACACAGGGTAGTTGTAGCTGTGTCAATCCCAGGATATTAGAGAGACAAGGTGGGAGAGGTAATATCTTTTATTGGACCAACTTCTTTTGGTGAGAGAGATATGCTTTTGAGCCACACACAGCTCTGTCTTGCCTCTCTCACCAACAGAAATTGGTCCAATAAATGATATTACCTCTCCCACATTCTCTCTCTATTATATTGCCACTCAGTTTCGACAGTATAATAGAGAGAGATGGTGGACAATGGCCAGTTTTGCAGATGCAGGAATTACTTACTCTCAACCTTGAGCCTTCGAACAAGCACGTGCTTAACTTTGTTTATATGAGCAGAGCCATCCCTAGGGTGTGGTGAATTGGGACAACCGCTGCAGGCCCCGTGCTTTGG
This sequence comes from Dermochelys coriacea, assembly GCF_009764565.3. Classification (NCBI taxonomy): domain Eukaryota; kingdom Metazoa; phylum Chordata; order Testudines; family Dermochelyidae; genus Dermochelys; species Dermochelys coriacea. The sequence continues at coordinate 51,044,282 of NC_050077.1, read as the reverse complement.
GGGGCCCTTTGCTTCATGGTAGGGGGGCAAGGAGGAGCCCTGCTATCAACCTTCCCCTCCTCCTCCTAGTGCCTCTGGCCTGCCAGCGGGCCCTGCCGATCAGTGCTTCCCACTCCCTCCCAACGCAGTCAATCAGCTGTTTCCCAGTGTCTGGAGGTGCTGGGGGAAGGGGGTGGAACTGGGTGGGAAGGAGTGGGTGGGGTAGGGCCTTGGGGAAGGGGCGGGGGGGGCACCCCCCAGCAGATAGAAAATTTGTGCCTGTGTCCCGGGACCTGCACGCCCCTAGGGACAGCCCTGTATATGAGAGTAGTCCATTTATTTTTTTACTACTCACATGAGTGAGTAACATGTACAAAAGTGTTGACAGAATCAAGGCCTTAGGCTGAGATTTTCAAAGGAGACTATTTTGAGTTTTGTGCCTAACTCCCTTGGGCTCCTTTGACAATCATAACCATAAAGAACCTTGGCTGTTAAATATTACTGATTTTAGATAAAAGTGACAATGCAAATATTTTCCGTCTGTTTCAGTTGAAATTGCAACATTGACAAGAGAGAATGGAAAGACAACAATTAGAGTACTAAAGCAAAAAGAGGTGGAACAGTTGATAAAAAAACATGAGGAGGAAGAAGCAAAATCTGAGCGTGAAAAGAAAGAAAAAGAACAAAAAGAAAAAGATAAATAGAACTTGAAATCAGGCATTTTATAGATTATATAGGACCTGCTTCAATGAAAGATTTGGATTTCCACTTCATGAAAGCCTGCAAATCTGATACAGTGGAAAAGCCAGAAATAATATTTATTGAGCCAGGCCCTCAATCATTATAAAATTTAATACTTGATTTACCGCTTCTTACTATTACTTTAATTCTGGATTCATTTATTTCTTACATCTTTTCGTTTTGTATTAAAGAATAAAATGTAAAAAGAATAGTAATGGGAATTTTATTTCATCAGTAACATCTAAATACACTGATTCTTGAGGGAAGTTAAATATTTTAAATCAGTCTAGAGCCTAGATGTGGCTACTTGGTAAATAACAGAGTTATGACACTACTGTGAAAAATAAAGCCTTTCAGAAGTTTAGAACACGTTTATAGAACATTTCCTATTTAAAATTCTAATACTGAATGAAAGTAGACTTGTCACACAAGATTATCTATAATTTTTTGGCATATTAAATTTTATAATATCGATTAAGGCTGCTCCACTAATATTCCTGTAAGCAGCAAGAGTACTTCTAATTAGTAGTAAATACTGTTAGTTTAACGTAATCTTCCAGAAAAGTATACACTTTCAAATAAACTAATTGCCCAAGTTTAAATGACTAAGATATCAAAATAAGCTATTTTCTCACAAGAAAGGAACATGGCCCTCCCTAAGGAAGGTAAGAATTTGTAAGAAAAAGTAAACTATCTGTAAATCAACCACTTCCACAGAACTTGGGCTGTTTGACTGTTTGTTTTTTGTATTCCAAGGGCATTAAATACTTTTGTCTTGTTTTCATGCCCTAGCTTGATGCTATTGGATTTTCTGACATTGCAGGGAGGTATTAAATCACTCCCAGCAGCTGTGTCCATTTGCTTTAAAATGTTATGAAAATACTTTTAAAAAATCTGAATAAGCTTAAATCAATGTGCAGTTCCCCTTTTAATACTCCTCACTAAGTAGTGACAAACCAGACATTTAAATTATTGGGAAAGGTAAAAAACCAAAACCAAAAGAACTAGCCTAAACTTAAAGTTCAACACACTATGAAATAAAAATCCATATGGAACAAATATTATATAATGAAGTCCTATGACTTAGAACAACTAACTTTTCCTTCAGTGCTAAAGGGATTTCATCTAGGGTAAACAGCCAAATAGGTATTGTATAGGTGGTGATGTGCCTTTTTACTGTCCTTTCTATTCAATAGTCTCAATTCTCTGACACATCCCAGAATATCACGGGTAATTTTAAAAAATAGGACTAACTGATTGTTCCTTAACTGAGGGGCTTTAACGGATGCATTTCAAGCTGTAATATTGATCGTTGGGCCTTTAGTTTAATATTCAGTATCTCTTATTGTTCCTCTAAAGGAAACCAGGTTCACAGGATTGAATTTGATCTGAAAAAAGTTGAGTTCAGTTTCATGTGTCATTTTATTTTGTATAATCTATCCCAGATAGTTTTGACTGGTAAAGTACCACCTCCAAATGTGGCCAAAAACAGCCCGCAGTCTGAACAAAAGTAAATTTATATAGCCTGTTGCCTCAAAGGAACATAGAATTCTGTCAGATTGTTTCCAAACATCCTGCCTTAAAAGTTTAAATGGTTTGGGGATCATAACTATAATTTATTTTAAGATGAGGCATTTGTGCCCATCTAATAGATGACATTCTTCTTGTTTGTTTTTTAAGACTTATCTAGTTGATACTAAAAAAGAAAAGGAGTACTTGTGGCACCTTAGAGACTAACAAATTTATTAGAGCATAAGCTTTCGTGAGCTACAGCTCACTTCATCGGATGCATCCGATGAAGTGAGCTGTAGCTCACGAAAGCTTATGCGCTAATAAATTTGTTAGTCTCTAAGGTGCCACAAGTACTCCTTTTCTTTTTGCGAATACAGACTAACACGGCTGCTACTCTGAAACCTAGTTGATACTGTACGTTATACTGAATTATTTCAACATTTAGTAGCACATTATATATCAAAGTGGAGTTAAAAATATTTTAATCCCAAGGTTTTACATTAATTGGATTTATGTACTGATTTACTATTAACTATAGCTAAGTGTAGTTAGACTAGGAAGAATTTTTGATGTTCTGTTTCACCTTTAACCATAAGAGCAAGTTTGCTGAAAAAATGAAATCCTGACTAAAACTGCTCATTATATGTAGACTAATGCAAAGAATTAAATTCCCTTCATTATATATGGGCATTATAAAAATGAAGCTTAAACTCTTGTACATAATGGAGTTGCTCCTGGTGCATTAATCTAGACTAGTGAAGAAATGCCAGAAGTTTTGAGCCTTTTCACTTAAGTTCACAGAAGCGCACATATTACAGTAATGTGGGCCTTATAAGTACCTAATTTCACAATAGTGATAGTTCCAAAAGTAATGGACTATTTTTGAAGATGTTAACACCATCTGATAAAGATAGGGTATGCACAGTAAGTGTTCTCTCTGGCTGCTGGGAATCTTATGCAGCAGTTGGCTTGTGTGCGTGCTCTATAAATGACGTACACACAACTATTGTCTTAGCATAAATATAGTAGTTTGTGGAGGGGCTGTCACAGTTGAAGTTAAGGGCACCCCACTTAAGTGTCAGGTGTTAAGTCTAACTCACACCTTTCTCAGGATGGGATCCCACAAAATGTCTGTCTCCCTCCAAGGGTTTTAGGCTCCAGATTCCTGCAGTTCATTGTGATCATCTAAGCAGGTGTGACTTCAGCAGCTGCAATTCTTGTCTCTCCGGGCAATAACAGGGTTATTCAGTGACCAAACTAGGTTCATGAAGAAAAGTACTATTTATTTAGAACCAAGCATTTAAGAGAGAACATTTTACAAACAACCAACAGCTGTTCTGCATGCCTGGTTTACCAGCTGGTGTTAAGGACCATATACTAAGGTCAGGGCTGATATTTTATAGTTTCAAGTCCTTTGTTGTCTCAGTCATCTTAAACCAGGTCAAACCAGTCTCATCAGTGCAGGGTCCAGAATGTCGGGGCGATTTGTTCCTGTGAGCACCACCACATTGGTGTGGGAGTTGAACCTGTCCATTTCGACCAGCAGCTGGTTCAGGGTGTTCTCCTGCTCTCTCTGCCCTCCTGAGTTCCCCCAATCCCTCTTCTGGCCGACGGCGTCGATCTCATCAATTAACAGGATGCAGGGGGCATGTTTGCGGGCCAAGGCAAACATGTCCTGAAGCCAGGCACGCCCCATGCCCACAAGATATGCTTCAGGGGGTGTAGCTTCAAAAGACTTAATCTGCATTGTTTCAGTATTGGGAATTTGCATTATTTACCCCCAAGTATCTTTAAGTCCATTAGCTCACCCACTGATCCAGGAATACAATCACTAACAAGCCCATAAATATGCCTATAACATTTTATAAGGTTGATAAAAGTCTTTGGCCCAGATTTTTAAAAGTATTTGGACATTACTGCTCTCAGCATTGCAATGCCTAGCTGATTTAAGAGCCTAAATCTCATTCCAAAAGAGGTTTAGGCACTTAGCAGCCTAAATCCCATTGACCAAATGTCTGCTTTTTTCCCTTGTACTCTCATTTGTTAGTATTCGTATACTGTCTCATGTTATAAGATTATAAGATCTTTGGCGTTTGGACTACCTTTTTGTTCTGTGCTTGTGCAGCACCTTAGCAGAATGAGGTCCTGGTTCATGACTGGGACTCCTAGGCACTATAGTAATGCAAATAATTAGAATAAAATGATGAGTAATACTACATTTTTAAAAGTTGTTTTTTTTTATTTAAACTGTTATAGTAACAGAGAAGGCCAATATTCTATTAATGTCCCTTAACATTTTGAAATGGATGTAGGTCTGCAGCATTAGCAACATGATATTCAATAACCAGCAGTCCTCTAACTTCTGAAATATACAGAAAAGTTGTAAGAAAAGGAGTATTTGTGGCACCTTAGAGATTAACAAATTTATCTGAGCATAAGCTTTTGTGAGTTACAGCTCACTTCATTGGATGCATCCGATTAAGTGAGCTGTAGCTCATGAAAGCTTATACTCAGATAAATTTGTTAGCCTCTAAGGTGCCACAGTACTTCTTTTCTTTTTGCGGATACAGACTAACACGGCTGCTACTCTGAAACCTGTCCGAAAAGTTATAGTACACTTGAGTCAATTTCCGGCTGTATTTTGATCAGAAGTAGAAAGGTATATTCAACACTAAATGTATGCCAGAGAACCTTGTACAGGTATATTAACACTATGCCCTGACTCTTACCTGCTTTTCCCAGAAGTATATCTAATATTTGACCATGCTAAACCTACCGTCTACATACCTTAGCCTTGCAAGAATGTATTTCTTGTACCGACCACAGTATCTGTGCCTCTTTCAGAGCTAAATTAGGAATGAGTTATGTCATAAATATAAAGGGAAGGGTAACTACCTTTCTGTATACAGTGCTATAAAATCCCTCCTGGCCAGAGGCAAAACCTTTTCACCTGTAAAGGCTTAAGAAGCGAATGTAATCTAGCTGGCACCTGGCCCAAAATGACCAATGAAAGGATAAGATACTTTCAAATCAGGAGGGGGGAACAAAGGGTTGGTCTGTCTGTGTGATGCTTTTGCCAGGAACAAATCAGGAATGCAGCCTTACAACTCCTGTAAAGTTAGTAAATCTAGCTAGAAATGCGTTAGATTTCCTTTTGTTTAATGGCTGGTAAAATAAGCTGTGCTGGATGGAATGTATATTCCTGTTTTTGTGTCTTTTTGTAACTTAAGGTTTTGCCTAGAGGGATGCTCTATGTTTTGAATCTGATTACCCTGTAAGGTATTTACCATCCTGATTTTACAGAGGTGATTCTTTTACCTTTTCTTTAATTAAAATTCTCCTTTCAAGAACCTGACTGATTTTTCATTGTTCTTAAGATCTAAGGGTTTGGGTCTGTTTTCACCTGTACAAATTTGTGAGGATTCTTATCAAGCCTTCCCCAGGAAAATGGGTATAGGTCTTGGGGGGATATTTTGGGGGAAGATGTCTCCAAGTGGGCTCTTTCCCTGTTCTTTGTTTAAAATACTTGCTGGTGGCAGCATACGGTTCAAGGACAAGGCAAAGTTTGTACCTTGGGGAAGTTTTTAACCTAAGCTGGTAAGAATAAGCTTAGGGGGTATTTCATGCAGGTCCACATCTGTACCCTAGAGTTCAGAGTGGGGAAGGAACCTTGACAGGTTATAAATACCAAAAACAGATTTTAACAATATGTTTATTTCAGGTTTAATAATCCACACTGTCTTTCTACCTATTTACATATTTATTTTTAGTGCACAAAATAGGAACAGTTTACAATATACTAGTACCTAAGTATTCTATTTAGCTGTCCCTCTAAATTTAGTGTTATTTTCCAACATGTAAGTTCATGTGGTGTTGTCTGCTAAGGTTCATGTTTCAAATGAAATGTTTGCATTATATGATGATACTGAACAATAATATATAAAAATAGAATGGAGTGTATTTTTCATTTCAGTGGATGCTGGAACTGGTTAGAGTCAGTATTCCCTAATGAATTGTTAGAAATCTTAGGGTCCTTTTGTAATACAAAAGTTATTTAAATTCTTTAGTAGCAAATTCGGACTAACTATAATCAGTATATCATCTGCATAAAATGCAACCTTTCCCGTTTTCCTTGTAATCGTTCCTAAAATATCTCTACTGTCTTTGGCCTCTACAGAAACGGTACCGTAATAATTAGAAAAAGGAGCAATGCCAAGGGCTCAGTAAACTTGTTCTCCAGATTATTATGCTCTCTTTATTTTTTATGCTCTATTCACTTTTGTGGACGTTCTTTGTCTGACCTACTGTATTTTGCCTGTGTATAGCAATGTATCCTGGGTAGATGACCGAGAACTTCTCTCAGATATACTCTCTTGGTCCAATCAAATATCTATTTGGTATCTAATTATAAAAGCATACAAATTAAGAAGGCCACCCCAGCAACTTATATAAATCTGTAAAGTCATGTATATCATAACGCTATATAAATAATGAAAATAACATTGTCCATTATTTGACTTATTCTTATTAATCATGTTTAATCCCTTTGATACTGGGGAAGTACATATCCCCTATCAAGGCCAAAACTATTCAACTATATGATTCAAAATCAATAGGTATTTGCATTAAGAAAGAGAGGCAAAATACAGAAATCATGTGGTGGTATAAGTTACACATAAGTAAGTGCGGGTAAGGAATATAAATGACTGAAGAGCAACCTATGTTGGTGTAACTTACATGCTGAACAAATGTCAGAAAGTTAAATTTAAGTGAGAGAGAAGAACTACTTGAAAGTATCCTACTGTCTTAGTTTCTTTACTGCTGCACTTCTCCCTTTTTGCCACTTAATGTGTGAGTTACAGCAGTTAAGTCCCTGATCTTGCAGGCTGATCTGTGCAGATGATCTTTTATTACCTGTATGGAGACCCATTGATTATAATGGAGCTCTGCATGGGTACAGGGATCCACCTGCACAGAACACCACTGACCTCAGTGGCTCTCAATACAGATGCAGGGGACCATTTGCACTGATTATCTTGCAGAATTAGATCTTTAATGTCAGATTAAGGAGAGGAATGATGGTTCAGTTGTTATGGCACTAGCATGGGACTCAGGAGCACCAGGTTGAATTTCCCGCTTTGCCACAAACCACCTGTCTGCCCTTGGGTAAGTGATTAAGTCTGATGGTCCTCATTTCCATCAGATAATACCTCATTTCCATGGGGATAATAATACTTGGTTGCCTCACAAGGGTGCTATGAAGACAAATACATTAAAGATCATGAGGCACACAGATAATATGGTAATGGAGACTATGCAAGTACCTAAACAGAGAGATAATAAACTCCCTTACACCTACTGACAAGTGAGTAGTATATATCACCTTGGCGCAATGAGATTATGCTTCCAGATAATTGTAGTACAAATATTCTCTCTTTCTTATAGTCTCAACAAGACTTCTAATTAAAAAATGTCATCCAAACATTTTCCCAATTTCTTTCAAAAACTTAAAATACTCTCCATCAGGACTTTCAAACTCTAAAGACCTCTGCTTTTCAAGTTTTAATTGTTTCATTCACTTCTATTATAACAGATTTTTCAGACAGGGCTTTTAAATTAGCATTTTAAAAGGATTGATTTTAGTATCCCATTTGTTAATTTCCTACTACTTTGCTTTAGTCTGAAAAAAAAAATGCACTTCATAGAATTTTGTGAAAAACATTTTACTAATAGAACTGAGCAGTTTGCTATTTTTATCTGTAATTAACTTCCAATTTACTTTTTGCATTACTGGCTCTGGTGGATGATTCATAGAAGTCACTTTAGTGGGAACTTTAAGAATCTCCATTTCTGGTTAAGTGGACCCTATTAAAGAAACTTTGATTTCAGGTATTACTTATGCAGTTATTTTGATATGCACAATTATATGCTTAATGCTAGCTATTGCAATATTAACATTTTGTTCAAGTTCAAAACACCAGTGGCAAATTAGTTTCTTATTTATATATGTTATTTACTATCATAAAAATATTTACACATTCACCAGATCCAGGAGTGGATTTGCCATGAAACAACCATGTGGTGGCATAGAGCCCCCAATGACATGGGGGCCTCCAAAATGCAGGACAAATATCTGACAACCTGCCCCCAAGTCCCAGCTGGTGGTGCAGCAGGGCTTAGGCAGGCACGCTGCCTGCATGCCGTGGCCGGTGGCCGCACAGCGCCCAGCTACTGGTATGTGTCTGCGTATCCTGGCGGGTAGGGGAGGTGGCTCCACATGCTGCTCCTGCCCCAGGCAGCACACGGAGACCTGCTGTCCCCTCCCACCAAGGGGAGAGCAGCAGGGCTAAGGCAGCTCCCTGCCTGCTCTGCCTCCCTCCCTCCACGCCACTTCGCTCCTGGAAGCAGCCAGCATGTCCCTGCGGTCCCTCGGTGTGTGTGTGTGTGTCTGCGCGCTGCCCCTGCCCCAAGCGCTGACTCCGCAACTCCCATTGGCCAGGAACTGTGGCCAATAGGAGCTGCAGGGGCAGAGCCTACAGGCAGCAGTGCGCAGAGACACCCTGTCCCCCTCCCCCACCTAGAAGCCGCTGCTGGAGGGGTGTGTGTGCCGGTCGCTTTGGGAGCCAAGCTGCCCGAGTGAAGCGCTATCCCTCTGCCCCCTTCCCGCACCACAATCCCCTGCCCCAGCCCAGAGCCTGCACCTCGCACCCAAACTTCCTCCCAGAGCCCGCACACCTTACCCTTTCCCACACCCCAACCCCCTGTTCCAGCCCAGAGCCTGCACCCAAACTTCCTCTCAGAGCCTGTACCCCTTACCCCTAACCCCTCCTCCCACACCCTAGCCCAGAGACTGCACCGAGCACCCAAACTTCCTCCCAGAGCCTGCCCTCCATACCCCCTCCTGCACCCAACTCCCTGTCCCAGTCAAGGTACCTCACTTTGTTTTCATTTATTTCCCATTACTTATAGGAGGAGGATGAAGAAAAAAAGAATGAAAAACGGGGGAGATAAGAGAGAATGTTCTTTTTCTTAGCTGGTCCTGAGGGGGGGCCCCCCGAAAATGAAGCTGCACAGAGAGCCCCACTAACTCTATATCCGCCACTGATCAGATGACCCTTGATATATTTAGCATAATGTTGGGCATGTACCTAGACTTTAATCCTTTTCAATCTTGCAACATCTATTTTACCCAAATGGTACCCATTTGCAAGCGAATTCATGGGTATGAATTAAAAATAATTTGTCTTTTATGTGCTGGAAAGTCAATAAACTATATCCAATACCTTTAACCAGAAACTACCATAATAAAATATCTTTCATGCAATTCCTACATAAGGTTAGTATATATATATATAGCTCTTAAAAAGCAAATTTGATTTAGGAACACAGACAGTGCAATGTGGTCAAAGACCAATCGCAGTCAGAACCTTAAATTTGTGATAAACAATAGAAATGTTGCTGACTGATTTTTGGAGTGCTTAGAAAATTGCTTGCTCCAAATTTATATTAATGATATTAAACATGAGAACAGCACATATTTTCATGACACATTAGGCCAAAATGCCTAATTTTATAATCTTATGTTGAAATCTGCATGTAAACTACAAATTGCAAACTAAGGATTAAATCCTACATTTTGAACACCTAAAATTAATGGGAATTCTGGTGTGCAATGAATGCAGAATCAATCACTCAGCATATGTAAAGCAAGAAATTGTCAAGACTAAACAAGAAGATATATGTTCCCAATGTATGAAATAAGAAAAGGAGTACTTGTGGCACCTTAGAGACTAACAAATTTATTAGAGCATAAGCTTTCGTGAGCTACAGCTCACTTCATCGGACGCATTTGGTGGAAAAAATAGAGGAGAGATTTATATACACACACACAGAGAACATGAAACAATGGGTTTATCATACACACTGTAACGAGAGTGATCACTTAAGATAAGCCATCACCAGCAGCGGGGGGGGGGGGAGGAGGAAAACCTTTCATGGTGACAAGCAAGGTAGGCTAATTCCAGCAGTTAACAAGAATATCAGAGGAACAGTGGGGCGGGGGTGGGGGGGGAGGGAGAAATACCATGGGGAAATAGTTTTACTTTGTGTAATGACTCATCCATTCCCAGTCTCTATTCAAGCCTAAGTTAATTGTATCCAGTTTGCAAATTAATTCCAATTCAGCAGTCTCTCGTTGGAGTCTGTTTTTGAAGCTTTTTTGTTGAAGTATAGCCACTCTTAGGTCTGTGATCGAGTGACCAGAGAGATTGAAGTGTTCTCCAACTGGTTTTGAATATTATAATTCTTGACATCTGATTTGTGTCCATTCATTCTTTTACGTAGAGACTGTCCAGTTTGGCCAATGTACATGGCAGAGGGGCATTGCTGGCACATGATGGCATATATCACATTGGTAGATGCGCAGGTGAACGAGCCTCTGATAGTGTGGCTGATGTGATTAGGCCCTATGATGGTATCCCCTGAATAGATATGTGGACAGAGTTGGCAACGGGCTTTGTTGCAAGGATAGGTTCCTGGGTTAGTGGTTCTGTTGTGTGGTTGCTGGTGAGTATTTGCTTCAGATTGGGGGGCTGTCTGTAAGCAAGGACTGGTCTGTCTCCCAAGATCTGTGAGAGTGATGGCTCGTCCTTCAGGATAGGTTGTAGATCCTTGATGATGCGTTGGAGAAGTTTTAGTTGGGGGCTGAAGTGATGGCTAGTGGCGTTCTGTTGTTTTCTTTGTTGGGCCTGTCCTGTAGTAGTTGACTTCTGGGTACTCTTCTGGCTCTGTCAATCTGTTTCTTCACTTCAGCAGGTGGGTATTGTAGTTGTAGGAATGCATGATAGAGATCTTGTAGGTGTTTGTCTCTGTCTGAGGGGTTGGAGCAAATGCGGTTATATCGTAGCGCTTGGCTGTAGATAATGGATCGAGTGGTATGATCTGGATGAAAGCTAGAGGCATGTAGGTAGGAATAGCGGTCAGTAGGTTTCCGATATAGGGTGGTGTTTATGTGACCATCGCTTATTAGCACCGTAGTGTCCAGGAAGTGGATCTCTTGTGTGGACTGGTCCAGGCTGAGGTTGATGGTGGGATGGAAATTGTTGAAATCATGGTGGAATTCCTCAAGGGCTTCTTTTCCATGGGTCCAGATGATGAAGATGTCATCAATGTAGCGCAAGTAGAGTAGGGGCATTAGGGGACGAGAGCTGAGGAAGCGTTGTTCTAAGTCAGCCATAAAAATGTTGGCATACTGTGGGGCCATGCGGGTACCCATCGCAGTGCCGCTGATTTGAAGGTATACATTGTCACCAAATGTGAAATAGTTATGGGTGAGGACAAAGTCACAAAGTTCTGCCACCAGGTTAGCCGTGACAGTATCGGGGATACTGTTCCTGACGGCTTGTAGTCCATCTTTGTGTGGAATGTTGGTGTAGAGGGCTTCTACATCCATAGTGGCTAGGATGGTGTTTTTAGGAAGATCACCAATGGACTGTAGTTTCCTCAGGAAGTCAGTGGTGTCTCGAAGATAGCTGGGAGTGCTGGTAACGAAGGGCCTGAGGAGGGAGTCTACATAGCCAGACAATCCTGCTGTCAGGGTGCCAATGCCTGAGATGATGGGGTGTCCAGGATTTCCAGGTTTATGGATCTTGGGTAGCAGATAGAATACCCCAGGTCGGGGCTCCAGGGGTGTGTCTGTGCGGATTTGTTCTTGTGCTTTTTCAGGGAGTTTCTTGAGCAAATGCTGTAGTTTCTTTTGGTAATTCTCAGTGGGATCAGAGGGTAATCTCTCCTCTGTTTTTTCCACCAAATGCATCCGATGAAGTGAGCTGTAGCTCACGAAAGCTTATGCTCTAATAAATTTGTTAGTCTCTAAGGTGCCACAAGTACTCCTTTTCTTTTTGCGAATGCAGACTAACACGGCTGCTACTCTGAAACCAATGTATGAAATGTCATTTTTTACTGCAGATCATTCTAATCCATGTAACAGGCCACTGGACGACTACACTGGAAAAACTACCATGTAAGCAATCGCTCTTTGGATGGCTTATGCTGACTGCATTATGCCTTCTGCAGACGTGAATAATCTCAATATGACATTCGGCATATTAAAACAAAGAGCATACAGGAAAAAAATAATATAAAAGTGTTAAAGTATTGATTTTCATTAAGGTAAACCAGTGTCTGACATCATGAAGTACTGTTTAATATTTGCATCCGATGAAGTGGGCTGTAGCCCACGAAAGCTTATGCTCTAATAAATTTGTTAGTATCTAAGGTGCCACAAGTACTCCTGTTCTTTTTGTGGATACAGACTAATGCGGCTGCTACTCTGACCAAAAATTTTATGATGTGTACAAATAGGCACACTGATCTGTTCTTTAAAACAAATAATTGATATAAAATATAGTTTTGATCATTGACAATAGGTATAACAATGAAATCCCAAACACATATAATAAACATATTGAAAAGGAGATAAAGAATTGCTAAAAATGATATGAGTTAAAAATGTTCTTCGTTTTCTGAGAGTAGAGTCTCTGGAGACACAAATACACACAGTAGATACAACTCATACTAGTACCCAAAACAACTTTTAACATAATGGTTAATAAACATTGTGGCTAATAAATATTGTGTTTAAAGTCATTTAACCTATTTTTTTCTCTCCTTCTCTCGACAAACTGAAAAGTATTATCAGGTCATACCTCACATCAGAAATATATTGTTTGAGTATGTCAGTTACTTCTATTTTCTGTTTTCATATGTATCTTAAAAAGTATATATTATGTTGATAAAGGAAAAATCAATAAAGCATTTAAAAATCAGTTTTACTGCTAAGTCCCCACTCAGGGCTGGGAGGAGAGTGAGGCCCACTGGAGTTGCAGGAGGATCAGATGTGTGGATGGAATTAGTGGGTTGTTTAGGGAGCAGAACTGATGTGGGGGCTGGGGAGACAGGATTGATCAGGGGTTGTGGGGGCAGAATTAATTGCTGGGCAGGCAGATGGACAGATGTGAGAGGGACAGCTGCTGCAGTGGGGCTCAAAATCAAAACATCTGGGAGAGACAGCCACATTAATTCTCACACACATACACCGGAGGAGCAGGGGGAATAAAAAACAGAAGAGAGACCAAAAAGCAAAACTCAGAGTAGAATGTTTTTAAAGTACTCATGGCTTTGGAGGGTCTACCTCAGGGGTGGCAAAATTTTTGGCCCAATGGCCCATCGGTGTTGCAAAACTGTATGGAGGGCTGGGTAGGGAAGGCTGTGCCTCCCCAAAGAGCCTGGCCCCTGCCCCCTATCTGCCCCTCCCACTTCCCGCCCCCCTCAAAACCCCAGACCCATCCAAAGCTCCTTGTCCCTGACCACTCCCTCCTGGGACCCCAGCCCCATCCAACTCCCCCTTCTCCCTGTCCCCTGACTGCCCTGACCCCTATTCACACCCCTGCCCCAACTGCCCCCCAGGATCTCACCCCCATCTAACCCTCCCCGCTCCCTGTCCCCTGACTGCACCGACTCCTATCCACACCCCTGCCCCGAGAGAGGCCCCCCCCAGGACTCCCATGCCTATCCAAACCCCTTGTTCCCTGTCCCCTGACTGCCCTCCCCAAAACCTCCGCCCCCATCCAGCTACCCCTGCTCCCTGTCCCCCAGGACCTTTTGCCCCTTATCCAACCCCACCTTTAGCATGCTGCTCAGAGCAGCAAAGCCCGGGGGCAACAGGATGGTACACGTCTGGCATGATGTCCCAACATAAGGCCACCTGTGATGCCTGCCATAAGCTCATACACATGGCATACACCCCATCTGACCACAGATGTGCAGCACAGCGTCCAAACACGGACAAGCCCATTGTGCCCGGTGTTAGCTGCCTGCCAGGTCATACTCAAGCTGCATGAGGGACAGGGCAAGGAAGAGGGGTCTGAGCAACAAACCCCTCTTTCCCCCAGCTGTGGCAGGTGTGATGCCCCTGCTGGGCCAAGGCCATTCCGGGACCCCTCCAGGGCAGGGGGCTCGCACACCTGGCTATCTGTATAGTCAAGCTGAGTCGCGCACATTAAGCACAAAGCTTCCAGATCAAGACAGACCCTCCATTTTATTCAGACCACTTTAAGCACCGCCCCCTTGTATCTTTTGGGACACCCCCAGCAGAGCAGGCAGCTCCTTTCCCGCCCTCCCCTTCAGAGGAGGAGAGCACGCGCCTCGCGGGGCGGGGCACAGCGAGTCCCTAACGGTTTCCAGCGCGCCCGGAAGTGGGGGTGTCTCGCTCCGTGCCCCGCCCACTCCTCCTCTCCCCCCGCCCCCAGCGAGGGGCAGAGCAGCGTAGCCTCGCCGCGCTGGGGAGCTGCTCCTTCCTCCAGTGTGAGGCGGGAGCTGCCTGAGGCTGCGGCTCCGCGCGCTCTCTGGGCTCCCGGGCGGCGCCGCGCCGAGCGATGGCGGAACGGGGAATCCAGGCGCGCCGCGTCCTCTCCCCCGGCAGCCGCCTCCTGTTCCTCCTCACCTGCCTCTTCGTGCCCCTGCTCGGGCTGCCCGGTCCGGCCGGCAGAGCCACCGCCGACAGGGGCAGCGCCCGCACCCCCTACACGGGTAAAGGCACCACGGCTGCACGCTCCCCGGTGTGGGCTTTGGGGGTGTCGGGGAGGCAGCCGCGTGCATGTTAGGAGGGAAGGTGAAGTGAGGCTGAAGAGGGGTTTGGGGAAGGGGGATGTCGTGGGGGGTGGGGTGGAGGGGTTTGGGAAGGGGGATGTCGTGGGGGTGGGGTGGAGGGGTTTGGGGAAGGGGGTCTCAATGGGGAATCACGAATGATGATACTTTTAACACTGGTTTCAAATAACACAAGCTGTGTGCAGGGGCAATTTGCCTCCGATGGATAAAGGCCTGAAACCCTATAAGGGGTGGTATCAGGGTTATACTCTTCCTTCTCTTAGCTCATCTTTCCTCACTCTTTATTCTCCCCTGCCTTTAATCCCACATCTCTGAATAGTTCAGTTTGGGACTTTGTGAGATAATAGTGGTGCAGCATGGTGCACAGCTGGCAGTACAAATGCTGTTCAAGACAAAGGATTTTGGAGTTAAACACAGTTTGCTTGGAAAATCCTGCAGGGATTTAAATAGCCACACATTTTGTTTTATTTTGCATACTATGTCAACTTTTTGAAAGACCAGACTCAAATGTTTTAAATCTGATTTGAAGAACAAGTCAAGGCTTGAGCACTAGTTTTGCAATCCTTAGGGACAGTGCAGAAGTAGAGCTCAGTAGAATTTTTTTATTTGATTTTTAATTAAAGTAATCTAGAGTGACCACGATTAAACAGTCACAGCTTTATTTAACAGAAGAGAGGGGAAACAAACCCACAAACAACCTTGTTTAGAGGTTGTCTTTTTTTCTTTGCCCTTGTCAAGCAAATTTCTCTGGGTGCACACATATTTACAAATACTGACCACAACATCTCATTAGGTGGTTGTACAACTACTCCAAATAATGAAGAATGCTATTGTTGTCATAATATCAGACCGTAGTGTTTTTTGTTGTTTTGTTTTGTTCTCTGTAAGGTGTATTGCATTATTCACAACTTATGTCTTCATGGCTTTGTGATGTATCTGCTTTGTGTGTTTATCTACATGCCAGAGGCAAACCATAGGAACGCTTATGATATATGACAAATACTTCTTATTGTTGAAATATCATTCTTATGGATTTATTTTAAAATTCTGCTTGACTTATTCATTGAGTTAACCCTGTTGAAGTCCCAGGGCTAATCTCAAAGTAAGGATTTGAGTTGTTCAGTTTAAATTATAAAACACTCCACAAAACAAAATGCATTGATAAAATTATGCAAATTTAAAGGGTAAGTCAGCTCAAACTTGTCACAAAATACAGATGTTGTAAAATATTGCTTTTACAGAATTTAAGAGCAGTGAAATGTATGTCTTCCAAACAGTTGGTTTTAGATAAATATTCCACCCAGTTTGAAGTCCAAACATAGCAGTATTAAAAGCCTGAAAATTAAACTCACTTGGAGCAACAGTGAAACTGACTTAATTGATTTTTCATTTTCTAAACTGGGATGCAAAAAATAAACAGTGCAAATAATGAAATTTAAACTGGATAAAATTGTGAATTTTAGTTTGAAATGTAACAAATCCTTACCTATGTTACTGTCATGCTAAAAGTGATTTTTAAAGTTACTGTGAATTGTAGTAGCTGGAAGAATTATGTTTTCACTAAATGAGTCTCATCACAATAGAAAGAATAATTATATAGAGCTGTTAAAAAAGGTCATAGTCAAGTACTTTTGTGGAGCCAAATCTTGCCCTTGGGTACAAGCATGCAACTATGTCTTCAGTTGGATACTGTCTGTATGTACCTGAAGGGAGAATTTGTTTCTCTCTTGGCCATTTTAACTAAAATAAAATTGTAATTTACTAAAAAATAGAAATTGGTGGTAGATATTTAACTAGTTTGAAAACTGTGGTGAATTGGGGCAGTAAACTATATTATAGTATTGCTTTAGAATAGTATATTAAAATTGCAGGGGAAATCCTTTACAAGTTATTTAGTAAACAATTTATCAGATGTAGGTGTACTAAATTCCTATGACTTGGTTATTATGTATGCTTTCCAAACTCTTGAAATGAAACTTCATTTTTGTATTCATTACAATGTAGCTATGTGTGAGTTTGCATGTTGTAACTTTCTTCCTGGAGTATCCCAGTTTTACAAACTGTAGTTGTTGCAAAACAAAAATATAGATGATTGCCTTTAAATCAATGAAGTGTTTTGTAATATAGAAGAATTTCAACTTAAAGGATAGAATTAGTTTTCTGAAGTGAACTCTGAGAGAAGCTAAAGGAGTACTTGTGGCACCTTAGAGACAAGGTGCCACAAGTACTCCTTTTCTTTTTGCGGAATACAGACTACACGGCTGCTACTATGAAAATCTGAGAGAAGCTGCATCTGTTAGAATTGTAGGACACAGTTTCCTATTTATCAGTTTACTTATATCATGATTCTCCTTTAAATGATTTTGCTTTCTTTGAGAATATCAAAAAATTGAATTTTCCAGTAGGACTGTAGAGAAATTAGGGAAGGGAGCTCTTGTATAGTTCCACTCCGTCCAGAAATGAAAACCTTAATTTTTGATATTCTTGCAAATACATATGGAAAACATACTGGCATATCTTCTGAAATCTACTAATGTTCTTGCATACTAAAGAAGAGTACCTGATTTGTACAAGCCATGGGGACAATACAAACGTATGTATCTGAGATTGGAATCTAGTTGCATGAGCAGAATTCTGCTGTGGACAGATGATGTACCAGTGCACAACCTCTGCAGCATCAAGGGCTGCACTGGCAACTTGCCAGGAGCCTGAGGGCTGTACCTTATTTGTATAAGTATTTACAAAATTGTCAATTTAATTCCATGATGTGTACAGAATAAATGAAATTTGTATGAATAAAATGTTTCTAACCTTAAAATCCTTCATTATGTCTTTTCCTTTTTCTCTTTCCACTTCTCATTTTACTTTGTACACTTTTCCTACTTTTCCTCTCTCCTTCAATCTTTCAGATGTCTTTTTTCCTTCCAGATTTCCCCATCAGTTGTTTAATTGCAGCCTTCCCCAACATTCTGCATGTCCCTTCTTCTGTCCTCACTGCCAGGTCCCTGGTCAGCAAGAATGAGGCCTTTTCCCCCATCCTGTTCCTAGGCTGATAGTGGCCTATCCCATTGACTTCAATGAGGCCAGGATTGCCACACAGTGGCTCTGCTTCCCACTCCGAGGATGCCAGCCAGCATCTGGCATTTGGTTTCTTCATCTACCTTAGTTGTTCGGCAGGAAGTAGACATCACTTCTGCTCCCCACTGAACTTATCACTGAGCAGAAGAAACTAATGCTAAACCAAAAAAGAATATCGCTAGGGCTCTTCAAAGTAGTGCATTTTATCTTATGCACAACAGTGCTGCTGGTATTCAGCGACCCTGGAAACTGGTGGAGAAATAAACATCTTGGCAAGCCATAGGCTGAGACATTGTTATGATTTAATATTTACAGTAGTGCCCACAATATGCTAAGCATGGTACAGGCATTCAAGAAGGGGGGCAGTGTAAGGTCTGAGGAGCTCTTAATCTAAGGACTGACAGATATGGGCAAGGGAAAAAATAGGTGATCTATATATGTCAACTTGATTCTCTGTAAGCAGCATGGCCATATACTATGATGATGCTGGTTTTCAGCAAGGCTTGCAAAATCCATTAATCAGTGGTAAGTAGTAACCTTTCCCTGCTGCCAAACCTAGTAGATATTTTGCTTTTGATTAAAACGTTTTTACGTTTTTTAAACGAATTTTTGATTTAAACGTTCCTTGCTTTTCTGACTGCAATAATAACCTTCTAAATGTGAACATAAAAAAATCAGTGTTGCCTTCTTTACTTCACAAACACAGCTCTGTTCCTCTGCTCATGTTTATAACATTGCCAAGCAGTACCTGCATAGGGGAGGGAGAGCTCAGTGGTTTGAGCATTGGCCTGCTAAACCCAGGGTTGAGAGTTCAATGCTTGAGGGGGCCATTTAGGGATCTGGGACAAAAATTGGGGATTGGCCGTGCTTTGAGCAGGGGGTTAGACTAGATGACCTGCTGAGGTCCCTTCCAACCCTGATATTCTATGAAACAAACTTAAAAAATCTGGTCAGTCACACAGCTGCTGTTCAAACTTTTGCAGTTGGCGGTGTGAAACTGTCAAGTACATCCATTTCACGCTGCTGCTGCTGCCTGGGAAAAAGGAGTAGTAGAAGTATGCTCTGGAGTTATTTGCTAGGATAGAGAATAATTCTGCTCCCTGCAATAGCTAGACGGCTCTGATGGTGGGAGAAGAAATAGAAGGCTCTTCCTTTCTAGAAGCTAGAGAGGGTGAAGCTTCATACTCATAAGATATTTACTGGCCAGAGCTGATACAAAAAACAAAGCCTCCCCCCTGCATCCCATCCCAAAAAAAGGAAAATAGAAATACTACCACCCTTTTCCTTTTTATATCAGTTAGGCATGAGGGGGGAAATCCCCCCCCTTCCCCCCGTCAACGTAGCTATACCAGCAAAAGCCCAGTATAAACAAAGTTATACTCGGAAAAAGGTCCTTTTGCTGGTACGGCTTATTTCATTCAGAGAACTGTTAGTTATACTGACAAAAACACTCTTACTGGTTCAGAGCAAGTCTACATTACAAAATTAAGTTGACTTGAGTTAAGTAAATGTACAACTGCTACAGTAATTACACCTCTTTTGCATGTCTGCACGATGCTCCTTGTGTCATCAGTGCGCATCCTCACTGGCAATGCTTGCATTGATGCAAACAGCAGTGTACCCTGGGTAGCTATCCCACTGTGGAACTCACCGCCATCTAGCACAGGGTATTTTGGGAAGGGTTTACAATGCCTCATTGGGGCAAACGAGTCATACAGGGGTGATTGGGAACATGGCTTCAATGTGCCATGATGTAGTTTTCTCCATCCCAGAATTTTATCTGCATCCCATAATGTTTCACGCATTTTTTCAAAAGCCGTGCAAACCCATGCATCCGCCATCTCTCTGAGAAGCATGTTCAGTTCTGCACTGTTGTGATGAGTGTTGCAAACACAGTGCACTTGATCCTGCAGTATCTGCAGAGGAGCTGTGGGGAACTTGACAATTCTTTGGAGATCAGCTTGTTGTGGGATATGGAAAGAAACAATTCAAGATTGTTGTTAGCATTCACGGAGCAGCTGCAGATGGTAGACCACTGGTTTTGGGGATGAGAAACAAGTACTGACTGGTGGGATCGCATCATTATGTAGGTGTGGGATGACTAGCGGTGGCTGCTGAACTTTCAGGTGCACATGGCCACATTCCTGGAACTGTTTGTGGAGCTGCTCCAGCACAGCAACACCAAAATGAAACTGCACTGACAGTGGAGAAGTGAGTGGCAATCGCTGTGTGGAAGCTTGCAATGCCAGGTTGCTATCAATCATCAAGAATCAGTTTGGAGTTGGGAAATCCACTGTATGGGTTGCTGTGATGCAAGTGTGCAGGGCCATTAATGGAATCCTGCTAGGAAGGACTGGGCAATGTGCAAGACATACTGGATGGTTTTGCTGCAATGGGGTTCCCGAACTGTGGTGGGCTGATAGATGGCATGCATATCCCTATTTTGGCATCAGACCACCTTGCCACAGAGTACATCAATACAAAGGGCTAGTTTTCTATGGTATTGCAAGTGCTGGGTGATCACTGGGGACGTTTTACCTACATCAATGTGGGATGGCCAGAGAAGCTGCATGACGCACACATCTTTAAGAACACAGGCCTGTTCAGAAAACTGCAAGCAAGGACTTTCTTTCCAGACCAGACTTTTCAACATTGGGGATGTTGAAATGCCAATAGTGATCCTGGGAGACCCAGCCTATCCATTACTGCCGTGACTCATGAAGCCATACGTTGGCCACCTAGACAGCAGCAAGTAGTGTTTGAACCACAGGCTCAGCAGAAGCAGAATTACATTGGCACTGTCTACTCAGGAGATCAGCCCTCAGTGAAAAAAATAGCCCAATGGTTATAGCTGCCTGCTATGTGCTTCATAATATCTGTGAGGCAAAGGGGGAAAAGTTTTTGCCTGGGTAGAGGTGGAATGACTGTCTGCTGACTTTGAGCAGCCAGATACCAGGCCCATAAGAAGACCTCAATGGGGAGCTATAGGGCTCAGGGAGGCTTTGAAAGATCATTTTAATTGTGAGCCAGAGTAATGTGTGTTGCGCCTGGCATTGTTTTTTTGCATCCTGGTATGAACCTTATAATGAATGCTGTGTGTGTAGTAATATAACATTGCGAATGCACATATTGCTATTATCTGTGAATGATGTCAGCCCCAGCCAGCATATGTTGTAAACTAATAAAGATTAAGTGGATTAAGATTAAATAGACTTTTATTCCAAATCCATGCTAATAGACATATTTATAATTGAATGAAACTTTATAAATACAGAGAAAAGAACATTTGAAGGGGAAAGAAGAGTCATTTTCATTTCACAAACACATATACCAACTGTGTGTCTCACAGGTCAGTGTATGTGCAGCTATTACTGTCTGTACTCTTCACTGGAGTGGAGTGGTAGGGATAGTGCAGCAGCCCCAGAGACCATGTGGGAATGAGGGGTGTAAGGAGGTTCTGGAATGCCGTTCTCTATGGGCTGCAGACGGAGGAGAGCACAGGTCTGTTGAACCTGAAGATCTACAGAAGTCTCCAGCATGTTTGTTTGACGCTTGAGAAGTGCTAGCATCTCCTGCTGCACATCTCTCTCCTTTTCCTGTTCTGTTCTGCAGGGCCCTCTCTGCCTAACTCTACAGGGGAATGAGAAGCAGATAATTAATAGAATTACTATTTCACTACCTCTTCTAGCATAATTAAAAAGGAGTAAATGAACACATATGTCCCTGCAATATCAAAGCAAATGACATACTTACCAGAGGTTCTTTCCCCTACATCAGACTTGCCCGCACTAGGGATTGCTCAACAGCTCTGGAGTCAAACACAGGTCCTGGCTCGCTGTGCTACTGAATCCCTGGTCACCTCTCCCCCATACTCCGCCTCCTACTCTTCCTCATCCAACAACTCCTCCTCACTGTTCACTCTGGGGTCTGTGACTCTGACTCTTCTGAAGTATCCACAGGGCTCTTGGGGGTGGTAGTGGTGTCTCCGCTGAGCCTGGCATGCAGCTCTTTGTAAAAGCAGCAAATCTGTGGCTCTGCACCAGAGCGACCGTCAGACACCATTGCCTTTTGTTATGCCTGCCGCAGCTCCTTGGCTTTCATGTGGCATTCCTGCGGGTCCCTCTTGTAGTCCTTCTCCCCCATGCTCTAAGTGATTTGCTCGTAGATATTGATGTTTCAGTAGCTGGATTGGAGCTGTGCCTGCACAGCCTCTTCTCACAGACTCAGGACACCCACCACCTCCTGTGTACACCAGGCAGGAGCAGTCTGCAGCATGTAGCCAGCACAGTCAGCTGGGAAGTTGCTAAGTGAGCTCTCCACACCAAGCAAACAGAAAATGGAATTTCAAAAATTCACAATGATTTAGAGGAGAGGGGCATATACCTGTGTGTCTGGTAGGGATGTAAAATAGTAACCAGTTAACCAGTAAGCATTAGTGAGCAGCCCCAGCCACGCCGGCTGGCCGACAGGAGCAACCAGCAGTTAACTGGTTAAACGACGATATAATTTAATTGCTGAAATGGTTAACTTTTTAAAACAATATTTATATCTCTTGTGCCTGGCCACCAGGCAGCAGAGTTCAAAACAGTGACCAGAGCAGTCATGGTGGGACACTGTGGGACATAACACAGTCTCTACGCTGTGGGATATAAAGTTTGACATAAATAACAGTGTTTACACTGACACTGAATTGATCTAACTACGTCAACCTAAGCGCTACGTCTCTTGCAGAGGTAATTATTAAGTCGGCATAGCGGGAGAGTTATATTACTAGGAGCAATATTTAGTGTAGGGCTTACAAAGTTAGGGCAACATAAGCCTTACAGTTCATAAACTCTGTCTTCACTAGGATTGGCAAACCCTTTCCAGTGTAGGTAAGGCCTGAGTAACTGTGGGGATGGCAGGAAAGCCTGATTTTTTCACTGCCTTCCAAGTGCATCAATAGTTCAGGAACACACACTCAACATTGTTTATTTCCATTAAAACATATAAAAATTACAAATTACCATTCTGAGTCTTTTTCTGCTTTCCCTAGGGTAAACAACGAGGAGTCCTTGTGCACCTTAGAATTTTTTGTGTTGTTTTGTTTCTAGTTTGTCATTTTGGTTTTTACAGAAAAGGGAATTAATGATCTACTGTTAAATGGTACCTGGATTGCCAAAGATTTCTTGCCCAAAAAAAGCAAAAATATCTTTATAAAAAGATGGGCAGCAAGGATTGTCTGAAAGAATTCTGTAGTTTTTACTGGGAAAGAATTTTTTTTTTTTTTTTAGCAATTGAAGGATTGAGTTTCAATCTATCTTCAGTTTTTGATTAAATACTTCTGATTTTGGCATGAATGTGGGGGAAATTCAGCATCCAGGACCTCATTAGGTGGGGACAATGAGTTTTTTGTTTAGAATTTCTGTTTATGTGGTGATGTAGTCTAAAGTAGTTTAGGGCTCCCGGCCTTGAACCAAACAATTTTTGCAATCAGATTACATTTGTGATTAGAACAAATTGACAGGCATCAATTGAATATTAAATTCATTGTCAGTTATTCAGGAGCTTGAATCTGATGCAGTGGAATGAATATTCCATTGCGCAGTGGAGAGGCAAAAAACTACAGAGGTCTCTCTCTGGGCAAAGCATAGTAAACTGCTTCATGCATTGCACCCAATATTGAGATGTAAATTCTTTCATTTCTTCTACCAAGCATTTGAGTTCTCATCTTTGAAAAACTCATCAAGAAATAAAGGTGGAAATTCAGTTTAACCCAAAGTTACATTTGAATGAAAGTGTTTGTGTAACTCTAAAAATACTTTTCCTATCAACAGTTGAGGTTTTTCTGAAATAAGGGGATACAAGTTGGACTGAATCTCTAAATTAGTAACTAAATTACTATGTTAAAATGAGGGCAACTGTGGTAGAAGGAAGTTAGAAAGAGGTATAATGATTGTTTATTGTAACTTTTTCCATTGCATGACCAGGCAGGGGTGCTGGAACAATTTGTATAGTGGGAGTGCTCAGAGCCATTGAACCAAACTGTAAACCCTGTTATATGATGGAAACCACTTCAAGACAGGGGGTGGTTCCGCACCTCCAGCACCCCTAGTTCCAGCACTTATGTGACCAGGAAATCATCGAATCTGTCTGAAGATGTACCTATATATTTGTTATATGGCCTCTGTTCCCCTTTCACTGCTGCTCTACCAAATCTGCCTATAGATTTAATATTTATAATCTACATATTCTGCTTGTTTGCATTGATGGCAACTATAACACTTTTTATTCTTTTTTATGAGTTGCAATACAGAAATTGTGTAATTGAGTTCCTTGTTCATTGGCACTGGTGAAATACTTTTCTTAAATATTTAATTTTAACAATTGAGGTAAGGGCATGCAAATTTCAGTATATTTTGTTAATACTAAGATTTACAAAATTTGCAAAGAGGCTTTATTCTAATTAAGTTTCATGACCAAACCTTTATATGTTATCAAATTTTGATATGCAGTAAGGTATTACTGGTAGCAATTTTCTTTAAAAATCATTTTACTTTAGTTTCTTTAAGTTAGTATTAACACTAGTTATTGGAAGACTGGATGACATGGTGTTTTATACCTCTGGCAGTTTGTAGAGCAGTCAGAGATTGAAATAAATGTACAGAGTAAACTCTTCTCACCACAACAGGCTTTTTATGAAGAACTAGATTGTCCCAGTAGTGTGGAGAAACTTGTGCTGCTTCACCAATGGTCATTTCTATTTTTTGGCTAATGGAGGGACATTGTTCTTTGGGACTGACAATCCATCACTGCATCCTGAGACATTTCAGGATGTGAGTTTATGATGAATAAGATATCACAGATATATATAAAGTTTGCAAAAAGAAAAGGAGTACTTGTGGCACCTTAGAGACTAACAAATTTATTAGAGCATAAGCTTTCGTGAGCTACAGCTCACTTCATCGGATGCATTTGGTGGAAAAAACAGAGGAGAGATTTATATACACACACAGAGAACATGAAACAATGGGTTTATCATACACACTGTAAGGAGAGTGATCACTTAAGATAAGCCATCACCAACAGCAGGGGGGGGAAGGAGGAAAACCTTTCATGGTGACAAGCAGGTAGGCTAATTCCAGCAGTTAACAAGAATATCAGAGGAACAGTGGGGGGTGGGGTGGGAGGGAGAAATACCATGGGGAAATAGAAAAGGAGTACTTGTGGCACCTTAGAGACTAACAAATTTATTAGAGCATAAGCTTTCGTGAGCTACAGCTCACTTCATCGGATGCATTTGGTGGAAAAAACAGAGGAGAGATTTATATACACACACACAGAGAACATGTTGCATCCGATGAAGTGAGCTGTAGCTCACGAAAGCTTATGCTCTAATAAATTTGTTAGTCTCTAAGGTGCCACAAGTACTCCTTTTTTTTGCGAATACAGACTAACACGGCTGCTACTCTGAAACATGGGGAAATAGTTTTACTTTGTGTAATGACTCATCCATTCCCAGTCTCTATTCAAGCCTAACTTAATTGTATCCAGTTTGCAAATTAATTCCAATTCAGCAGTCTCTCGTTGGAGTCTGTTTTTGAAGCTTTTTTGTTGAAGTATAGCCACTCTTAGGTCTGTGATCGAGTGACCAGAGAGATTGAAGTGTTCTCCAACTGGTTTTTGAATGTTATAATTCTTGACGTCTGATTTGTGTCCATTCATTCTTTTACGTAGAGACTGTCCAGTTTGGCCAATGTACATGGCAGAGGGGCATTGCTGGCACATGATGGCATATATCACATTGGTAAATCCGCACAGACACACCCCTGGAGCCAGGACCTGGGGTATTCTATCTGCTACCCAAGATCCATAAACCTGGAAATCCTGGACGCCCCATCATCTCAGGCATTGGCACCCTGACAGCACGATTGTCTGGCTATGTAGACTCCCTCCTCAGGCCCTTCGTTACCAGCACTCCCAGCTATCTTCGAGACACCACCGATTTCCTGAGGAAACTACAGTCCATTGGTGATCTTCCTAAAAACACCATCCTAGCCACTATGGATGTAGAAGCCCTCTACACCAACATTCCACACAAAGATGGACTACAAGCCGTCAGGAACAGTATCCCCGATACTGTCACGGCTAACCTGGTGGCAGAACTTTGTCCTGACCCATAACTATTTCACATTTGGTGACAATGTATACCTTCAAATCAGCGGCACTGCGATGGGTACCCGCATGGCCCCACAGTATGCCAACATTTTTATGGCTGACTTAGAACAACGCTTCCTCAGCTCTCGTCCCCTAATGCCCCTACTCTACTTCCGCTACATTGATGACATCTTCATCATCTGGACCCATGGAAAAGAAGCTCTTGAGGAATTCCACCATGATTTCAACAATTTCCATCCCACCATCAACCTCAGCCTGGACCAGTCCACACAAGAGATCCACTTCCTGGACACTACGGTGCTAATAAGCGATGGTCACATAAACACCACCCTATATTGGAAACCTACTGACCGCTATTCCTACCTACATGCCTCTAGCTTTCATCCAGATCATACCACTCGATCCATTGTCTACAGCCAAGCGCTACGATATAACCGCATTTGCTCCAACCCCTCAGACAGAGACAAACACCTACAAGATCTCTATCATGCATTCCTACAACTACAGTACCCACCTGCTGAAGTGAAGAAACAGATTGACAGAGCCAGAAGAGTACCCAGAAGTCACCTACTACAGGACAGGCCCAACAAAGAAAACAACAGAACGCCACTAGCCATCACCTTCAGCCCCCAACTAAAACCCCTCCAACGCATCATCAAGGATCTACAACCTATCCTGAAGGACGAGCCATCGCTCTCTCAGATCTTGGGAGACAGACCAGTCCTTGCTTACAGACAGCCCTCCAATCTGAAGCAAATACTCACCAGCAACCACACACCACACAGCAGAACCACTAACCCAGGAACCTATCCTTGCAACAAAGCCCGTTGCCAACTCTGTCCACATATCTATTCAGGGGATACCATCATAGGGCCTAATCACATCAGCCACACTATCAGAGGCTCGTTCACCTGCGCATCTACCAATGTGATATATGCCATCATGTGCCAGCAATGCCCCTCTGCCATGTACATTGGCCAAACTGGACAGTCTCTACGTAAAAGAATGAATGGACACAAATCAGACGTCAGAATTATAACATTCAAAAACCAGTTGGAGAACACTTCAATCTCTCTGGTCACTCGATCACAGACCTAAGAGTGGCTATCCTTCAACAAAAAGCTTCAAAAACAGACTCCAACGAGAGACTGCTGAATTGGAATTAATTTGCAAACTGGATACAATTAACTTAGGCTTGAATAGAGACTGGGAATGGATGAGTCATTACACAAAGTAAAACTATTTCCCCATGGTATTTCTACCTCCCCCCCCCCCCCCCCACTGTTCCTCTGATTCTTGTAACTGCTGGAATTAGCCTACCTTGCTTGTCACCATGAAAGGTTTTCCTCCTCCCCCTTCCCCCCCCCCCCCCCCCCGCTGCTGGTGATGGCTTATCTTAAGTGATCACTCTCGTTACAGTGTGTATGATAAACCCATTGTTTCATGTTCTCTGTGTGTGTGTATATAAATCTCTCCTCTGTTTTTTCCACCAAATGCATCCGATGAAGTGAGCTGTAGCTCACGAAAGCTTATGCTCTAATAAATTTGTTAGTCTCTAAGGTGCCACAAGTACTCCTTTTCTTATTTCATACATTGGGAACATATATCTTTTTGTTTAGTCTTGACAATTTCTTGCTTTACATACGCTGAGTGATTGATTCTGCATTCATTGCACACCAGAATTCCCATTAATTTTAGGTGTTCAAAATGTAGGATTTAATCCTTAGTTTGCAATTTGTAGTTTACATGCAGATTTCAACATAAGATTATAAAATTAGGCATTTTGACCTAATGTGTCATGAAAATATGTGCTGTTCTCATGTTTAATATCATGAATGTTATAATTCTTGACGTCTGATATATGCCATCATGTGCCAGCAATGCCCCTCTGCCATGTACATTGGCCAAACTGGACAGTCTCTACGTAAAAGAATGAATGGACACAAATCAGACGTCAAGAATTATAACATTCAAAAACCAGTTGGAGAACACTTCAATCTCTCTGGTCACTCGATCACAGACCTAAGAGTGGCTATACTTCAACAAAAAGCTTCAAAAACAGACTCCAACGAGAGACTGCTGAATTGGAATTAATTTGCAACCTGGATACAATTAACTTAGGCTTGAATAGAGACTGGGAATGGATGAGTCATTACACAAAGTAAAACTATTTCCCCATGAAGAAAAGGAGTACTTGTGGCACCTTAGAGACTAACAAATTTATTAGAGCATAAGCTTTCGTGAGCTACAGCTCACTTCATCGGATGCATCGGAATGCATCCTGAAGTGAGCTGTAGCTCACGAAAGCTTATGCTCTAATAAATTTGTTAGTCTCTAAGGTGCCACAAGTACTCCTTTTCTTTTTGCGAATACAGACTAACACGGCTGCTACTCTGAAACCTATTTCCCCATGGTATTTCTCCCTCCCACCCCACCCCCCACTGTTCCTCTGATATTCTTGTTAACTGCTGGAATTAGCCTACCTGCTTGTCACCATGAAAGGTTTTCCTCCTTTCCCCCCCCCCCCCCCCCCCGCTGTTGGTGATGGCTTATCTTAAGTGATCACTCTCGTTACAGTGTGTATGATAAACCCATTGTTTCATGTTCTCTGTGTGTGTGTATATAAATCTCTCCTCTGTTTTTTCCACCAAATGCATCCGATGAAGTGAGCTGTAGCTCACGAAAGCTTATGCTCTAATAAATTTGTTAGTCTCTAAGGTGCCACAAGTACTCCTTTTCTTTTTGCGAATCTTTCTCAAGCTGCTCTGCCTATCTGCCTTAGCACTGATTTTCAGTAGGGGTCAGAGGATTTTTCAATCTGCATTGTGCTGTCCTTTCAATTCTTTGCCTTTCTGTTGAGACTTGAAGAAATCAAGCTAATCAGGTGCTAATTTTAAGATGTGGATTCTTGCCTATTAGAAACCAAATTATTCATTTCACACAGTCTTCCAAAATACTCTGGACTCTCCCAGCTTTTAATGCTCTGGACTGAATTTGAATGAGCAGCCTGGACCAGCCTCATTACTAGCCCTATGTGTCATCCAGTCCAGCTTGATTTTAAAAAAATAATTGATAACAAAAAAGGAGTATTGGCAAAATGATACGGAGTGTTATCTAAGTTACTATCTGGAGGGTATTTAAAATATTTTGTAACAAGCTGCTACCCATACAACCTGTATGAATACAAAAGAGGGCCAGCATAAAGTTTGTAGATTTGGGGGTTTATCATATTTCAAAAAAATGTTCATACTGAAGCCCAGGGTATTGCTTATAAATATGAGTAGCTGATAACTTGAAAAAGTTCTGATCTGTGGTCTTGAAAGAAAAAAGGAATTAAAAGGCATCACAGAAACTATTATTTGCATATATACTCCCCCAATGAAATAAATTAGATCTTTGGAAAATTTTGCACACCTTTGTTTAAAATGGAATTGAATGCCAAATGTCTAAAATAAACATTTAAAAACATAAAAAATCCCATCTACAACAGTGAATTAAATTTCATGTTTAATAGGAGTTCCATGTGAACATTTAGAGGTATGTGTAGCCTGAAGATAACAAATTTCTGTTCAAGATATCTTTACAGAAATGTAGAAGATAATGTGAAGTGCCAAGCACCACCAATGCACAACTTTCTATGCCCCTGTCCAAGGTCAGTTCATGAAGAAAGAATGTCAAACTGCATGGTCACTCAAATTGTATGACAAATTCAACAGATAATTGTCAATGATAGAAAAGAAAGTTGTATTAATCGTAACACAACAAAGGATATTTCATGTATTTTCAAAGGATTAGGCTCAAATGTAGAAAATACTTCATGATTTGATGAAGAAATGAAAAATATGGAGACTGAGGAATAGTTCTCTCAGTATATCGTGTCTTCAAGTGGTATACTTTTAAACTGCTGTATAAATTGCTGCAGGGTTTGACAAATTCTCTTGCTCACTTATCAGTCACAAATAGGAAACATTCCCTGGCTAGTGAGGGTTACATTCAGCTTCTGCAGAATATAGGATTTCACTAAAAAACAAACAAACAGAAATTTCCAGCCCTTAGGGCATCTGCAAAGATAACTTTCTGAATATGAATTAAATTAACTGTAAACTGATAGTTGTATTCTGAAACTGAGGTGTTACCCTAATACTAAAAGCAGCACACAACACGAGGCATTAAAGTGCTGCTGGAGTTAGTGGCAGAAGGAGTTCTTTCCCCAGAACCATTCCCTGGCAGCAGACCTGCACTGTGGCTGCTGTTCTGAGACTAGAGTAGCATTTCTGCTGCTTGTGCTTCTGCTGAGGGCGAAAGAAGAGCTAGTTAATAGCCATAGTGGCAAATCTGACCCAAATCTGCGCTGTGCAGAAGAATGCAGGGTATCCCCCCGGAGCTGGACTCTGTAGTGCACAGGTTGTGGGCCTTCTCTTTACAAGTTCCTCAGATCCCACCTCCCATTCCTACACAGCGGAATGTCACTGATTTTGCCACAGGAGGTCCCTCCACTGCTGAGTAGAAGGGGACAGAATTTTTGCCTCTAAGTGTGTGAACTGTTCCATTCAGATGAAAGGGGTGTTAATGCTGAAACCTTGCTATTTCTGATTTAGTTTTACCCCTCAAATTAATATGCCTGGAACTTTAGGGTGAACTTAACTCAAACCTTTACATGCTGTTGACAAATAGGGTAAATCTTTTGTATTTAATGAATACTGAATGGATTGCCAGAGTTTAGGCTCAGTGAGATCTCATTCCTTACTGAAAGAGAATTTATGGTTTAGGGGAAGACTGCTGAAAGGTATTTGGTCTAAGGCTCCATTTCATATCCATTTTTTGTTCATGTTCATTCATACAGGGGTTTTTGGAAGGAAATTCAGATTTAACTACAAAATATTACTAATATTACAGTGAACTACAACTGAATTTGTTAACACTATTGTTAGGATTTCCAGGATACAGTCTACTATCTACAAGGCAAAAATAATTGTTGCTCTCTCCTGTTGGTGGCAACAATATTTTCCATAGCCTGTTGTTGAAAGAAAAAGATCCTCCATCACTGATCCGTGTATTTTCCAAGGTTTATGTATTAACAATGGAAAAGCCTGTGTACTGTATCAGAGAAACAAAATTCAAAGGGATTACTGATAACAGTATGGCTGCCTGCTATAGAGTATACAGAGGTAGATGACTCTTAACCTGTCAAACCCCCTTATCTTTTCATGCTTTGTGTATCAGTTTTTATAGGATCATAAAAAATAGCAGCACTGATCAGATCAGTGGCCTGTTTAGTCCAATACTCAAAACTGGCAAGTAACAACTGCACCAAAGGAAAATGAAAAAATGCTATTATGGGCTTAATCCTAGGGAGTTTGTGAGTCTTAGGTCCTGAAGCATGAGTGTTGATAACGTGTATTTTTTCATCCTGGTTAGTGTAACTGAGGCCATCATATTCATATGAACATCTCATCATCTTTTAAATCCTACTAATCTCTGCCTCACTAATAGTTTGTCACAATGAGTGTTGCGTGTTAATTTTTGTATTAAAATATTTGTAATTGGTTTTAAGTATTAATTTAATTGCATTTATTGTCCCTTTGTGCGTCTATTATGAGATAGAGTATATAGGAGTATCTGAGTGACTTTCTCTGTATCATTCACTATTTTATTTACTTCTGTATGTTGGATAGATTCACCTCCTCTCTAAACTAAATAGTCGTAATCTTTTTAATCTCTCCTCATATGGAAATCTTTTCATGTCTTTAATTCTTTTTGTTGCCCTTCTTTGGACCCTTTCTGTTTCTTCAATATCCTTTTTAGATGGGTACCAATACGGAGCACAGAATTTCAGGTGAGGACAAGCCATGAATTTATGTAATGACATTATAATATTTTTAGGCTATATTAGGAAAGGAATAGAGAATAATACTATCTTACTTGGGTTTTTGATTGTTTGTTTTTACTCCATTTACCTTGAGCAGGTCAAAGTGATGCCTAGTTATTTTTCCTGAGTGGTTTCAGTCAATCTAGAACCCCATTGGTGTATATGAGCATTTACATTTTCTTCCATTATATATGTTCAGTTCCTTAACCTCAAACCACATTACCCTCCCCTGCACAGTGTGGAGGCTGGCATAATAGAAACCAAACCAGCAGAGTTGAGGGTGAGAGGGAAGAATTGCTGCTCTACTTTCTTCCTGGCCCTTCCATGCTGGTATAGGGGTTTGTGGTTGGGAGGGATGGGGAAGAGCCAGAGCCAGGCAGCATTTACTCTCTGCTGCAAGTTCCCTTGAGTTTGGATGTGTTTCCAAGTTATTGCTAGGTTTTTTTTTTCAAGTAGTAGTTCCCTCTCCCTCCCTCCCCACCAATAGCTGCAACTCCTACATTCCAAATGAGTTAATTAAGTAAACATTAGGGATGTAAAATGTTAACCGGTAAGCATTAGTCTTACCAGTTAACCCAGCTTAACCGTTAATCCCTAGGCAGGCTGGCCCACCAACCCCAGCCGCGCCAGCCGGATCGGTCCCAGCCCCTCTCCCTTTAATCGGTTAACCATTTAAATAAAATATTTTTTAATTGTTTAAACCATTAACTTTTTTAATGATATTTACATCCCTAGTAAACATGAGTTCTTAAATAACCAAGAAATACAGGAACAGTTTTAAAATTTGACCTTACCTGGTGTTAAGAGGAAAAATACATAATAGTCTTTCATTTTGTTCAGATTTGAAACAATTACACCCAAGGTTCAGTAGAGTAGGACATATACAACCACATTAGTGAATGTTTTATATGATGCTGTTCTAACCACTAGATGAAAGTATTCCTTTTGTCTGAATCCCTTCCACCTTACTCCACCGAAGCAAGAAGGCAAAAAAACCTGTCAGTCACCCCACCTATAAAGGATGCTGCAACTCCTTTCTGACTCAGTTTTTATGTTTGCATCATGGAAGGATGAGACTTACATTGACTGGTGCCCATTTTGGGGAGGGTTTTGTTAAAATGTGTTTGAAACACACTATTATGAATAAACAGCTGTAGTTAGTTTAGTGGCATTATCTAGTTTAAAAAACACTCTCTGTAGGATTTTTACAATTACCTGGTACCTGGATGATTTGTAAAAATGGCACAAGAAAATTTTTTGGTTATGTCTCACTTTTTCCAGTGTTACTCATAGATGGTGAGATAAGGATCCACTGTTTTTGGGCTTCAGATTTGGAAAGTATGATGGTGCTAACATGAGTAATGAATAATAAAATCAGTGAATTTTATCAAGCTAACCCTAGGTGGCTTAATCTCCACCACTCTCACAGACAAAAAGGGGATTAGATGAAAAATAAATTTCTATATGTACATACCTGAATCTATATAATTAAATATCAAGTTGTACCAATGTTCATGAAAATGAGTACATTGTATTTCACTATATGTGTATATTAAACGTATTTCTCTTGTTGTGTAGGTGTATCAGAACCTTCTTTTATTGCTAAAAATGAAGATTGTTTGTTTAAACACTTATTTCAAGACTATCAAAAATGGGTTCGCCCAGTCCAACACTTGAATGACACAATAAAAATAAAGTTTGGTCTTGCAATCTCTCAGTTAGTGGATGTGGTATGTATGATAAATAATTTTAAAACTAAAAACTGAGCAAAGCTTTTAGAATAGGGAAGTGTTTATGAAAAATAAGTTGATATTCTATTGTTAAATAATTGTGCATATCATATATATCGTATAATTGTATAATGTGTGTATGTGTATATGTATATATATATAATATAAAATAAATGAAACATTTTAAAAAGAGACTTATGTAGGTAAGGGTGCAATGAGGAGGGAAGCCCCAGAAAGAGAGAGCCTTAGAGAAGTGAAGGTGAAGGAAGAAAAATAGAGAATTGTCAGAGGCCACAGAGAGAATGATGAAAATAAGTGGTCCTTGGACATATTTTTGTTTTCTGTAAACTTTGGTAACTAAGTTTTTAGTATTTGTAGAGTTATTGGGTTTCCTATTGTTTAAAATTCATTTCAATGAATAAATACAAAAATAAATGTTTTCAAATTGTAGCAATCTGTTCTGTTGTTGGTTCTATAAATATAAAATACAAGAAAGTTATTGCACAAAAAAAGAAGAAATAAAGATAATGTCCTTGAAAATGTCAGTTCCATAAAAGAGGAGATAATCTACTGGCATGGCATAGCTTAGAACATTAAAGATATCAACTTGATTTTTTAAAATTTACTAATTTAAAAAATGTTTCCTAATTGAGCACCTTTTGAAAAGTATATTCTGAATTTAAACAGAAAAAAAAATCTGTAAAGATTTTTTCTGCTCCCTTAATGATTTTAAAGAGTATTTTCAATTAGTCATTTTGTTCCTTGATGACTCTACAGGGAAACAGAAGTACTATACATGAAATGCTGTAAAATATACAAAGTAAATCAATGTTGGATGTGAGGGGGAAGGGAAATCACTTTTTCATTAACTTCTTTTGGTTACTGTAATCATAGTTGGTGGCTGTAGCAATAGTACTTAGAAAAAATAGACAAATGTGATTTTCAAATGGAGTCCTTCTCAATTAATATATTTGTATTGCAACTTATGAGCCTCCTTTGAACAAAACCACAGTTGGTTACCGTGAATAAGCAGTGTAAAATCATTGTTCCCATAAAAACATGCTGTTTAAATTTTTTTATAGGATGAAAAAAATCAGTTGATGAAAACAAATGTTTGGCTGAAACAGGTATGTGCAAATGTCAACTGAAGAGTCCACTGAGTGACTAAAATGTAAAGTTGTTATCAATTTTTTTAGGTGTTTGTATATTTATAGGATCTTCATTTAAAAGCTATATTAACCTTTATTTTATATAGCATTTTTAATACAAAAGGCACATTAGAATCATAGAATCATAGAATCATAGAATATCAGGGTTGGAAGGGACCCCAGAAGGTCATCTAGTCCAACCCCCTGCTCAAAGCAGGACCAAGTCCCAGTTAAATCATCCCAGCCAGGGCTTTGTCAAGCCTGACCTTAAAAACCTCTAAGGAAGGAGATTCTACCACCTCCCTAGGTAACGCATTCCAGTGTTTCACCACCCTCTTAGTGAAAAAGTTTTTCCTAATATCCAATCTAAACCTCCCCCATTGCAACTTGAGACCATTACTCCTCGTTCTGTCATCTGCTACCATTGAGAACAGTCTAGAGCCATCCTCTTTGAAACCCCCTTTCAGGTAGTTGAAAGCAGCTATCAAATCCCCCCTCATTCTTCTCTTCTGCAGACTAAACAATCCCAGCTCCCTCAGCCTCTCCTCATAAGTCATGTGCTCTAGACCCCTAATCATTTTCGTTGCCCTTCGTTGTACTCTTTCCAATTTATCCACATCCTTCCTGTAGTGTGGGGCCCAAAACTGGACACAGTACTCCAGATGAGGCCTCACCAGTGTCGAATAGAGGGGAACGATCACGTCCCTCGATCTGCTCGCTATGCCCCTACTTATACATCCCAAAATGCCATTGGCCTTCTTGGCAACAAGGGCACACTCCTGACTCATATCCAGCTTCTCGTCCACTGTCACCACTGTTACAATGCTTGAAAGAATTAATAGCCACAAAATTCAGTTAAATAATTAAAAAATAAATCTAAAAGCTCTCTCAAAAAACAAAATTTCTAATAAGTGACACATTTTAGATACATTTATTAAATGAAACTACATATATTCAGACATATATTTTGAAATGCCTATAACAAAGCATCCTGTTTTTAGTCAGAAACTGTCACAAGCACAAGATAGTATAGCTTTGTATAATTGCTTTTAAAAAGTTATTTTAAAATTATACTGTTAAGATATTTTTGATCCTATTTTGATTAACAAAGCTCAGGACTTTTAATTTCATGGCCAGTAATCTATCTGGAGGTCGAGGAGGGGCTTGCTATAAACATCTAGTTGGTTTATTCTGCCCTACATAAAGGTATTGGCTCATAAGCAGGAAGTGCCCTCAAGTTGTTATAATCACAATCCAGAACCAAATTTTGATGCAGTTATTATCTTTAGACATATTTGTCACTGGGTTGCCCTTAAATTGTTACAAAATGTTTCCTCCTTTCATCCTACTTACCATCTTTAGTCCTCTAACTCTTCCCTGCACCTTTATTGACTTTGAGAAAAGTTTAGGGCCCCTGCCCTACCTACAGTGAACACACAGCTTACTAAATTATATTTGTAGAACTTTCTCAGTTTTCCTCGTTCCCATAGTAACTGCCATGTATACTCAGTTGTTTTCAGTGTTGTTGCAGTTGTGTCCCAGGATATGAGAGCGACAATGTAGATGCGGTAATATCTTTTATCATGTGTTTATAGGAATGGATAGATGTAAAATTAAGGTGGAACCCTGAAGACTATGCTGGAATAACATCTATTCGTGTCCCATCAGAGTCTATCTGGATTCCAGATATTGTGTTGTATGACAAGTAAGATTTTAATCTTATTCTAGAAAATAAATCTACCCCTGCCACATTGACCGTCCACTCTAAACATAGAATGAGGCATGGGTTCTGAAGATAAATAGTTTGTGATTACATAATTAGACTGTATTATAATACATGCACATAAGGTGTCAGATTTAAAAAAGCATGGACTGCCTTATCTTTGGCATTTCCAGACTTCTGAGTGCTTTGCTTTACTATTTTAATGTTTTTTAACATTGCCTTTTTCTATGGAATTTTCTAGGATTTTTAAAAAAAAAAATGGTTAAATTCCTTCATATAAAATGATTTGCTAGTCAGAAGAAGAACACTGTCCTGCACAAACATGCATTCTTTTATGCTAGGGCCCCTGCAGAATCCTACCTGAATGAGTGCACAGTTCTGAATACAAACTAATAGGCTGAAGCTGTCAATATACATCCTTATATATATATATATATATATATATATATATATAAAAAATAATACTCAATATACAAAGATGTTAAATAAAATTTTACTCACCTTTCTTATAAATCTATGCAGAGAGATAATGGAACTTGGAGAGACTGAATTTTGAATGAAAGTTTCTGCTCAACTTATATTTGCATACCCAGTGCCTGTAGAACACTGGATGATTGTTTAGTAAAAACACATATTTTTGTATTTATAAAACAAAAAAGTTTGGAAGTGCTAAGTGTATTGTTTGTTTGTTTGCATGCATAATTAAGTTAAAGTAAAATTGATTTTCACCAGCACATCTGTTAAGCAGGGACGATTCCTATCAAAAGTCAAGTTTTGACCCTCTCTCCTGAGGCACTAGACCTGTTCAGAAAAGTTGCACAAATATTATTATAATGGGAAAATGTTTTTTCACGCTTTGCTTTTCCTCAGTCAGCTTAAATTTAAAAAAATAGAGTCCTGATCTGAGGACAAAAGTGCAAAATTTCCACTCAAAAGGTAAAAATCTGAGAGTGATAAGCATCTGAATGAAACTTTGGAATGGTAACACTTAATAGGAAACCGTAACTAAAAGCATCTGGTTGTAATGTGTGTAATAACATAGCCAAATATGCATATTTTTTCCTTTCAGTGCAGATGGTCGCTTTGAAGGAACATCTACAAAAACAGTAGTAAAATATGATGGGACCGTTGCTTGGACTCCCCCTGCAAACTACAAAAGTTCTTGTACCATAGATGTTACATTCTTTCCGTTTGACCTCCAAAACTGCTCTATGAAATTTGGTTCCTGGACCTATGATGGCTCACAGGTTGATATTATTCTAGAAGATTATGATGTTGACAAGAGAGATTTCTTTGATAATGGAGAATGGGAAATAGTAACTGCAACAGGGAGCAAAGGGAAGAGAACAGATGGATGCTGCTGGTACCCATTTATTACATATTCATTTGTAATTAGACGGTTGCCTCTTTTTTACACACTGTTTCTCATTATTCCGTGTATAGGACTTTCATTTTTAACTGTCTTTGTCTTTTATCTCCCTTCAAATGAAGGTGAAAAAATTTCTCTCTGCACTTCAGTACTGGTGTCTTTGACTGTCTTTCTTCTTGTTATTGAAGAGATTATACCATCATCTTCTAAAGTTATACCACTTATTGGAGAGTACTTGGTGTTTACTATGATTTTTGTGACATTGTCCATTGTGATAACTGTCTTTGCTATTAATATTCATCATCGTTCTTCTTCTACTCACAATGCTATGGCACCTTGGGTCCGCAAGATATTTCTTCATAAACTTCCAAAGCTACTTTGCATGAGAAGTCATGTAGATAGATACTTTCCTCAGAAAGAAGAAACTAGCAATATCAGTGGATCAGAATCATCGAGGAACACCTTGGAAGCAGCTCTAGATTCTATCCGATACATTACAAGACATATCATGAAGGAGAATGACGTTCGCGAGGTGTGTGTATTGGTGATGTTGCACTCATTTTTTCAGATTAGAAATTAGAATAGAAATTTAACAATGGCTTAGAGTACCTGTCTCTGTTCTTATCTACTATAGCAATGACCAATTATTTCCTGAAGTAGCTAGAAATACTAGCCTTGTTTCAAGTTGCTTCCAGGAAGCAATAAAAAGGCCTTCCAGTAAACAAGTACATTTTTTGATAGACTCCATATGGGTACTGTACATTTTCTGCAATGGTGATCAAAATCTGTCTCGCTCCCTTTTACAGTTAAGCCTGTTGTGGTCTTTCTCAAAATATTTTCTTATAATTATAAATCCCTTAGAGATGTTTGGTCAATTACAACTATAGAGTGAATGAATATTCTAAATCTTATTTGCCTGTAGAGTGCTACTGGACTGTTTCATTATCACATTATTGTTGGGGAGTATGTATTCTTAATTTTAACACATGACAAGATATTTTTGTCATTTTAAATTTAATTGATTTTTATAATTTAAAAGAAAACCACATTAAAGCTGTCTTATGTGCAGTTCAGCAAAAATAGAACTAAACTTAATTTTGCAGTCCTAAGTCCAAACTAGAACAATTCTTGTTATGAACTATAAGAGTCCTTCTCTAAGTACTACCATAAATTATAGTAGGATTAAATTTAAGTGGTAACCAATGCATATTTTGTATGAAAGTATGCTAAGGCAGAGCATTTTAAAAGATTTATTTTAATCAATATGTTTAATCCACCAAAAATACATTTCTTAATAGACAGTAATGACATTTCAGCATCAGTTGAAAGAATCTTAAATGTGCTGTTTTGGTTTCCCCTTTTCCAAAAACTATTCGTTCTTCTATGACCTAAGAACCTTTTTCAGGGCACTATTGAAGTGTCTGGAAATGTGAGTGCATCCACTTTGCTGTCTGGCCACATGGGACAATCATGCAGTGTCTTCTGGCAGTGTGGGAGTCTACCAACATTTCTCCATCCAGGGGTGACCTGTTGGGAAAACTGGCCTGCTTGCCTCCTCTCCCATGTCTGGCCCTAGTTGCAAGCTGGCTTATTTGCTTCTGCCCCAGACATTTGCTCTCATGGGAGAGCTATGTGAATAGCTTGGTGCATATGCATTATTATTAATTATTTGTGTTACTGTAGTGCCTAGGAGATGTAGACATAGACTAGAGGCCCATTGTGCTAGGGGCTGTACTGGTATCTTATCTTTGTGCATTTTATATATAGTATCTCTGTATGTACAGTATTTCCTATATGTATTATGGCTACAATATGGTTACTGTCAGAACTATAATGTTGAATTTTATGTGTCTGATTCTTCTCTCACTTTCACTGGTGTAACTTTGTTGATTTAGATTTACACTAGAATAAGTGAATGGAGAATTATTTTTCAGCGGTGATGTTGCACCAACATATGTTTTTTTTGCATTGAACTACAAGTGAAGGGGTGAAGTGCATCCAACAACCACACATTCAAATAACTGCATACCTGAATGTGTGCTAGGGGTACAACAGTTGCTCTGGGTCAATTTCCTTTTTATCACCTGCATTCTTTGCCATAACGTTGCAATATCTTGATTTTAAATATATATTTATAAATACAGTCTATATATTGTGAGGGAAAACACTAATAAGAGAGAGAAATCATAATCTAAGGCCTTGATCCTACAATCAGCTTCCTCTAGGTAGGCCCCAGCACCTGCAGGATCAGGGCCTTGGTCTAGTAGCTGGAACACTTGTAAATATTTTACTTATCTTTCAATAAGTGAAGAAAAAACAGAACTAATTTGATTTCTCATTGTGGGTCCAATCCTGTTAACAGTTGCTACAAGTGGAATTTTTGCTATTGTGAATATTGCTATTGAAGTATGCTAGTAAGTGCTACGGTCATACAAATAATAAATAGTAATAAGGCCCAAAACTGAAAACAGTTACTACCTTAGGAAAACACTTCTTCACTGTGGCCAACAGTATCATACCTCTTCAATTTTAAAGATATACATAACGTGTTTAATTTTAATAAAGTATAACAATATAGGAATAATATAGAAATATTAGATTTCACATCTTGTCTTCTTTTATTTACCTTAATATAAGGCAATATAAATTTACATTTTTGGTTTTGCCTTTGAAATTGGACCAGGCGCCAAAAGTTTGTTCAGTTTAGGGTTGTGTGGTGAAGATTACTTGCACAAAGAAATTACAAACATCAGATATGAAAGAAACCAATTTCTGTATAACACACATACTTAGAGA
This sequence comes from Dermochelys coriacea, assembly GCF_009764565.3. Taxonomy (NCBI): domain Eukaryota; kingdom Metazoa; phylum Chordata; order Testudines; family Dermochelyidae; genus Dermochelys; species Dermochelys coriacea. Next base: position 51,003,514 of record NC_050077.1, on the reverse strand, counting down.
TTTCTGATAATTTCTCAGCTTGAACTATTGGCTAATTGTCCAAAACTTCCAGATTAACCATATTGGACTTTCTCTTTCTCTTTGATATAGCTAGAGAATAATCACAATGTTTTTTGGGAGATAATTTCCATTACTTGTTGGCAAAATTGCTGTTTAAAAATCATGCGGATTAATTTAGTGCTCATCAAAAAAACCTGAGGTATACAAGTTCACACAACTCTGCAAATGTACCTCTCTCCTAAACTGCAAAACCCATTCTAGTCTAGTTATAATCTTCTTGAGAAATGGCTACTTTGGTAGTTTAGTGACATGGACAAATGACCATTTAAGGCAGGGGTGAAAGTAATAATAAATTCTTACCAGTACGGAGGTGGCTCCAGCCCCTGGAAGGGGCGGGGCCTCATGCAGAAGGGGCGGGGCTGGGAGGCTCAGCCTCCCCCAGCCAGCACATCTGCCCTGCCTGGCCTTTGCCGCCCCGGGCTCCGGCGGCGATTTAAAAGGGCCTGGGGCTCCATCCACTGCTGCGGTAGTGGCATCAGCAGCTGGGAGCCCCAAACCCTTTTAAATCACCGACCCTGGGGAAGCTGCCCATTTGCCCCGCCCCCATCGGCAGCCAGGGGGGGAAGGGGCAATGACGTTAAAACATTGTTGCCCCTTTTGCCTCCCCTCTTGGCGGCCCTGCCAGTAGGGTCCTTAACGGCAGGGTTGCCGACGCGGGGGCGGGGGGAGGGACAGTAACGTTAAAGCGCTGCTTCAGCAGCACTTTGAGGGTCCTTAAAGCTCTGAAGCGGTAAAGGACCCTCCTTAAAGTGCTGCCGCATAACAGCTTTAATGTTGCTGCCCCTTCCCCATCTGCAGTTCTGCCGGTGTGGACCCTTCCAGTAGGGCTGCCAATGGGGGAGGCAAAAGGGGCAGGGATGTTAAAGCTGGCTTCTTACCAGTATGCTGTACCGGCCAGTACCGGCTCACTTTCACCCCTGATTTAAGGCCTCTGCTATTAGACCATCAAACTCATTTCTCATGTATCCTGAACTGGAACTCAAACCTAGATCTCAAGAGATGCATTACCCCTTTGCATCTCTAGGTCTTAGTTTTTGTTTCTTCCTCCCAGTAGGAATTGCTTGGACCATGGATTTCCACTCAAATATAAGGGTGGAGTATTCTTCTGGAGATCACATACTAAATGGAAAGTCTTATTTGTTGACTTATGTTTAGGTAGATGATTGAAGAGTTGATAAAACACAGTTCTCTCACTCTTTGGTTTCAGCCCCAAAAAACATTATCTACTAAATGCAAAAACAATTGGCTGATTTAGTTTAAAAAGAGTACAAAATCAAGGCAAAATTATGTTTTTATAGAACTTTGGGGAAAATAGTATTAATTTTTCTAAAATGAAATGCTATCAAAACAATTAAAAATACTGTTACTCATCAAAATGTTCACTGTTGCTGAGTCACTTTAAAGTAATAGGTTTCAGAGTAGCAGCCATGTTAGTCTGTATCTGCAAAAAGAACAGGAGTACTTGTGGCACCTTAGAGACTAACTCTAATAAATTTGTTAGTCTGTAAGGTGCCACAAGTACTCCGGTTCTTTCTAAAGTAATAAGGTACTTCAAAAAGACTCTGTAGTCAGCAGATCTTAAAGTTGTTTTAAAAAGGACATCTTTTATTGAATGGTCATTGATAACTATCACATAATTATGTAGGAATAGCCTTTAATTTACCAAACTAACTTATTTCCATGCATCAAATATTAGTATAGCATTCTTAAGTTTGTTTCCATGCTTGGATAACGTCTTACTACACAGGAACACAGAAAAAGACACTACTACTAACCATGGTAAAAAAGAAAAAAAAAAAAGTCCTCATTTTTATATTGAAAATTTCTAACCCTGCATGTCAAATTCTGAGCCTGTCTGATGTAGTTATCTGGCTCTCTTCTGAAGAATGCTTTTATTTATTTATTTATTTATTTATTTTTGGCCCTTATGGTTGCAAAGAAAACCTTACCTAATGGGAACTTATGTTACATTGCCTTTTTCCGAACCTGTAGGCCTACTGCCACAGGTAATTTTAATGACATGTCAACTCTGAAATCTAATAACCACCCTTGAAAATGTTTAGTTGTGTGCTTAATTTGCAAATACCACTCCAGCAGTTGTGTGTGCAAAACTGATAGACTGCATATACAAATAATCTCATTAAAAATGGCAAAGAAATGGTAGTCCTGGAAATGCCTTGCACATTTTTTCACTGATGTGATACTCAATGCAACAATAACTTTACTTACATGTAGGTATAGCTACTACAGAAGAGCCATATTCTACCCTGAATATTTGTACAAGCCTCTGACTGATCTCTGGGAATTGTGCTATAGATTGAAGTTAGCATATTGCCCAAATGGTCCAATCCTCTGAGGTGTTGAATACTTTCATCTCCCAGGAAGTTGAAAGTGTTCAACACCTTGCAGGGTCAGGCCCTGATTCTTTGGCTGTAACTAAAGTATTCTGCCCTCTTCCCAAAATGAGTTTGACACCCTTGCTCTAACTCAAAGTGTAACCATAGAAAGATCTTGAATGTTTATGGAACGGGCATAATAGAAAAATTTATACTATGGACTAGCTTCTTCAGTCCTTATCCCATTGACATCACAATATCAATAGGGCTTCTGCCTGAATCAGGACTGTAGGATTTGGCCCTGTACTTGTAAATGTTCTAGAATATTGAGCAATTCTTGTTTTTTTGTTTTTGTTTTTTAGGTTGTTGAAGACTGGAAATTTATAGCTCAGGTGCTTGATCGAATGTTTTTATGGACTTTTCTTCTGGCTTCAATAATTGGATCACTTGGGTTGTTTATTCCTGTTATTTATAAATGGGCAAATATAATAGTACCAGTCCACATTGGAAACACACACACATAAAATATTTGTGGGGTACCACGTCTGCTATGAACATGATTCTTAAAAGGTACATGGTAGTTCTATGTTCATGCAAATAGTGTGTATGGAACACCTTTTAATAGAATTATAAACTTAAGTATAAGGAATCATGCCTATATTTAAGCATGGCATTTTAGGACATGTGCAATACCTACTGCTTAGCTGTTAGCCTACTAATTAATTTTTAAATCTGGACAAAATCAAACACACCTTTTCAAACACTTGCATGTATTGTATTTCCCACCCCCCAAAAATACAGTACATAGATAACTGCTGAGAACTAGAGAGATTTAAAAAACTTTTTAGATGCTAATTGTTTTAGAATTGGCAAAATGCTATATAAACTATACACTGTACTACTGAGTGTTAAAAGTGTGTAGATGTTTATGTATTAGAGCATTGTGGTTGGTTACTTAACTTATAATGAGCAGAAGAGGATTTTAAGAGACTAAGTTCTTTTGAGTGATCTGAAAATTTGAGTTTTTAGAGTAAATTACAAATATTAACCATCTATTCTAATGCACTTGGTGAAATATGTAAATTAAAATAATCTATGGTTCTATATTTGTCTTTATTTATACATTTTCAATGAAGAATACTATTAACTTTAAAGACATAGTTCAATTATCAGTTTAAGTTTGGAATTAATACTATTTTGCGCTTCTGTAATTTACCAAATATAAACCTTGCAACAGGTATATAGTATTTTTTCAGATGGGAAAAAGGGACAAAGAATTAAATGACTTGTCCAAAGTTGCACATGAATTCTGAAATAATTCTGATTCCCAGTCCTGTGCTATAACCACAAGACTATACTTCCCCTCTAATATCCTTTGTTTTTCAAAATGACGTATGTAAACACTTATACAAAACAAGAATTTGAGTCCTGGTTTCTGAAGAAAACTTGCTGAAAGCTGTGTATGCCTTTTTAACCAAATTCAGTTAATTCAGATTTGACACATTTAAATATCCACATTCTTAATAAAATAGTCTCCCTAGATTCTCTTCAGTTTTGGACTCACGCATAAGTCTGAATTATAAGAATTAAGATTAGTTGGGAACCACATGCTTTGTTGGTTTTTTTTAGTGGTATTGGCAACTAAATATATTTGCATAATAAAACAGCTTTTTTAGTTTTTTAGTTTTTTAAAATAAAACTCTATTTATTGGACATCTATTCAATGTACAGTTATCTGGTCTGAAGCAAAGTTCTGTCTCTGGATTTAATTTTTTTTAATGTAATTCATAGATTCCAAAGGCAGAAGGGACCATTGTGATAGTGTAATCCAGTGGTGGGCAACCTGTGGGCAGCAGGCTGCATGCGGCTCGTCAGGGTAATACACTGGCGGACTGCAAGACAGTTTGTTTACATTGATTGTCCACAGGCACAGCCATCCACAGCTCCCAGCGGCCAAGTTTTGCTGTTCCTGGCCAATGGGAGCTGCGGGAAGCTGCACGGGCCACAGGGACATGCTGGCTGTTGCTTCCCTCAGCTCACATTGGCCAGGAATGGCAAACTGCGGTCAGTGGGAGTTGCAGGCCTCCGTGCCTGCGGATTGTCAACGTCAGCAAAATGTCTCGCAGCCCACCAGTGGATTACCTTGATGGGTGCCTCAGGTTGCCCATCACTGGACTAGTCTGACTTCCTGTATAACATTGGCCATATAATTTTCCCAAGAATGATACCTAGAGCATATCTTGAAAGAAGTCATCTGATATTGATTTAAAAATTTCCAATGATGGAAATTTACCATGACCCTTCATAAATTATTCCACTGATTAATTACCCTCACTGTTTTCAAATTTATGCCTTATTTCCAGTCTGAATTTGGCTAGCTTCAACTTCCAATCATTGGATATGTTACACTTCTCTGCTAGATTGAAGAGCTTGTTATTAGATATTTGTTCCCTATGCAGGTGCTTCTAGTCTGTAATGAAGTCACCCCTTAACCTTCTCTTTGAGCTAAATAGATTGAGCTCCTTGAGTCTGTCTCTGTAAGACCTGCTTTCTAATACTTCAATCTTTCTCATGGTTCTTTTCTGAACACGGTCCAATTTTTCAACATGTTTCTTGAATTGTGGACGCTAGAACTGGACACAGTATTCCAACAGCTGTCACAGCAGTGCCAAATGTTAAGTGCTGAGAAATGTTGCTGCTCCAACAGTGTTGTTACTGGTCTTGGAACTCTGATGTCAGCTGCATTAGCAGATACTGAAGCATGTTAATTCAGCAGACCTCAATGTTATTCATAAGAAAGACCTCCGTTTTGGTTCAGTGGTGAAGGCACTTGGCTGACAAAGCACGGTACAAGAGTCCCATAGGAGCTACAGGTACACTAATACGTGTATGCCTGTGACAATGGTACCAGCCTAGTCAGCGCATCAGGACACTGCCCCCTAGGCTGGTCAAAGATGCCTCTCCTATGACTTCTTATGTACACTGATACAAACAAGTTCGCAAAAAGAAAAGGAGTACTTGTGGCACCTTAGAGACTAACAAATTTATTAGAGCATAAGCTTTCGTGAGCTACAGCTCACTTCATCGGATGCATTTGGTGGAAAAAACAGAGGAGAGATTTATATACACACACACAGAGAACATGAAACAATGGGTTTATCATACACACTGTAAGGAGAGTGATCACTTAAGATAAGCCATCACCAACAGCAGGGGGGGGAAAGGAGGAAAACCTTTCATGGTGATAAGCAAGGTAGGCTAATTCCAGCAGTTAACAAGAATATCAGAGGAACAGTGGGGGGTGGGGTGGGAGGGAGAAATACCATGGGGAAATAGTTTTACTTTGTGTAATGACTCATCCATTCCCAGTCTCTATTCAAGCCTAAGTTAATTGTATCCAGTTTGCAAATTAATTCCAATTCAGCAGTCTCTCGTTGGAGTCTGTTTTTGAAGCTTTTTTGTTGAAGGATAGCCACTCTTAGGTCTGTGATCGAGTGACCAGAGAGATTGAAGTGTTCTCCAGCTGGTTTTTGAATGTTATAATTCTTGACGTCTGATTTGTGTCCATTCATTCTTTTACATAGAGACTGTCCAGTTTGGCCAATGTACATGGCAGAGGGGCATTGCTGGCACATGATGGCATATAGGAAACAGATTGACAGAGCCAGAAGAGAACCCAGAAGTCACCTACTACAGGACAGGCCCAACAAAGAAAACAACAGAACGCCACTAGCCATCACCTTCAGCCCCCAACTAAAACCTCTCCAACGCATCATCAAGGATCTACAACCTATCCTGAAGGACGAGCCATCGCTCTCTCAGATCTTGGGAGACAGACCAGTCCTTGCTTACAGACAGCCCCCCAATCTGAAGCAAATACTCACCAGCAACCACACACCACACAACAGAACCACTAACCCAGGAACCTATCCTTGCAACAAAGCCCGTTGCCAACTCTGTCCACATATCTATTCAGGGGATACCATCATAGGGCCTAATCACATCAGCCACACTATCAGAGGCTCGTTCACCTGCCCATCTACCAATGTGATATATGCCATCATGTGCCAGCAATGCCCCTCTGCCATGTACATTGGCCAAACTGGACAGTCTCTACATAAAAGAATGAATGGACACAAATCAGACGTCAAGAATTATAACATTCAAAAACCAGCTGGAGAACACTTCAATCTCTCTGGTCACTCGATCACAGACCTAAGAGTGGCTATCCTTCAACAAAAAAGCTTCAAAAACAGACTCCAACGAGAGACTGCTGAATTGGAATTAATTTGCAAACTGGATACAATTAATTTAGGCTTGAATAGAGACTGGGAATGGATGAGTCATTACACAAAGTAAAACTATTTCCCCATGAAAAGAAAAGGAGTACTTGTGGCACCTTAGAGACTAACAAATTTATTAGAGCATAAGCTTTCGTGAGCTACAGCTCTCACGAAAGCTTATGCTCTAATAAATTTGTTAGTCTCTAAGGTGCCACAAGTACTCCTTTTCTTTTTGCGAATACAGACTAACACGGCTGCTACTCTGAAACCTGTCATTTTCCCCATGGTATTTCTCCCTCCCACCCCACCCCCCATTGTTCCTCTGATATTCTTGTTAACTGCTGGAATTAGCCTACCTTGCTTGTCACCATGAAAGGTTTTCCTCCTTTCCCCCCCGCTGTTGGTGATGGCTTATCTTAAGTGATCACTCTCCTTACAGTGTGTATGATAAACCCATTGTTTCATGTTCTCTGTGTGTGTGTGTATATAAATCTCTCCTCTGTTTTTTCCACCAAATGCATCCGATGAAGTGAGCTGTAGCTCACGAAAGCTTATGCTCTAATAAATTTGTTAGTCTCTAAGGTGCCACAAGTATTCCTTTTCTTTTTGCGAATACAGACTAACACAGCTGCTACTCTGAAACAAACAAGTTGCGTATTACGTTCCATATGTTGTTAGTTACCAGCCTTACACCTTGTACCTGCTAGTTCAAACAAAACACCATTATCCTGTCATCCAATTCTTATCTTACAAGGGTTGGTGTGTTCCTGTGCCACCTCTTAAGAATGTGTTTATGTAGTTACTTGAGAACTCTGGACATCCTGCACCATCCTCTCAGGTCAGGAATGTGGTTACTTGGTGTTAGCTAATATGTAGGGTGTTGTTATTTTGTAAAGGCCAGGCCTTCTCTGGTTCACAGCCTTTGGTTCACATTGTTAGTTATGCCTAGGGCTCTAGGAAAGCCTACACAAAATACAGTAAAATAACCTCTCTACTGTAGGTGATTCATGTGTGTGGGGGGAGGGGATGAGGTCGAGTGCCCCCCTTAGCAGCCAGCCTGAGTGGGGAGTGGAAGGAGCAGGGCCACAGCCAGAAGAGAAGGGGTGGGACCAGAGCCTCTTCCAGCCACGCTGCCTGGGACACTGCCTAGTGCATCGCAAGTATCAGAGGTAGCCGGGTTAGTCTCTAGCCACAAAAACAACCAGGAGTCTGGTGGCACCTTAAAGACTAACAGATTTATTTGGGCATAAGCTTTCGTGGGTAAAAACGCCACTTCCTCAGATGCATGGAATGAAAAATTACAGATACAGGCATAAATATATATTGGCACATGAAGAGAAGGGAGTTACTTTACAAGTGGAGAACCAATGTTGAAGGCCAGTTCAGTCAGGGTGGATGTGGTCCACTCCCAATAATTGATGGAGGTGTCAATAGAGAATAGGGACTGGGAGTGGCTGGCTCACTACAAAAGCAATTTTCCGTCTCTTGGTATTGACACCATCCTTCCCCAGCCAGGCTCTCACTGCTGGACACAGAACATGCCAAGGTGAGGGGGAGGCTCCAGCTCGCTCAGCCGTTGTCCCGGAAGCCAAGGCCAGGAGGCAGCCCACCGCCGCCGCTGCAAGGCACTCTCTCAGACAGCTGCTACGCTGCCCTGAGCAGCATCCAGGAGCAGTTCGGTCCCACTCCCTGCCTGTATCTGGCTGCCAAGGAGAGCAGCTGAACAGCCGGGAGAGGGGAGATCATGTGTCCTCCCCTTTAGCTGGTATCCCCCCAGTATGGAGGGCACCTGTCATCTACTTGAGCTTCCCCTGTTTATGCCTCCACTGATCGGATTAGCCTTTTTGGCCACAGAGTCTCACTAGGAGCTCATGTTCAGCAGATTATCCATCCCTCTTCCCCCAAATCTTCAGAGATCCTGCTTCCCAGGATAGAGTTCCCCATCATGTAAGTGTGGCCTGCATTCTTTGTTCCTAGACGTATACATTTACATTGAGCCATATTAAAATGTATATTGTTCCCATGTACCCAGCTTTTATCAAGTGATCCAGATAACTCTGCATCAATGACTTTTCCTTTACACTATTTACCACTCCTCCAATTTTTGTCTTTTGCAAACGTTCAGTGATGATTTTATATTTTATTCTCGGTTATTGATAAAAATGTTAAATAGCGTAGGGACAAGAACAGATTTGTGCAGGACGCCAGTAGAAACACACCTTCTCGATGATTCCGTGTTTACAACTACATCTAGAGACCTATTAGTTAACCAGTTTTAAATCTTTTTAATGTGTGCCATGTTAGTTTTATATAGATCAAGTTTTGTAATCATAATGTTGTGTGACTCCAAGACAAACATCTTACAAAAGTCTAAGTCTATTACTTCAACACTATTACCTTTATCACCTGAACTTGTAATTTCATCGAAAAAATATCAAGTTAGTTTGACAGGAACTATTTTCCATAAACCCAGGATGGTTGATGTTAATTATATTATCCTCTTTTAATTCTATATTAATAGACTCCTGAATCAGCTGCTCCATTATTCTGCCCAGGATCATTTTCAGACTGAAAAGTATATAATTCCTGGGGTCATCCAGTCTATCCTTTTTAAATACTGGCACTACTTTAGCTTTCTTCCAGTCTTCTGGAGCTTTCTTGATGTTTCAAGACTTATTAAAAATCAGTATTAATGGTCCATCCAGTTCTTTAAAAACTTTTAGATGCAAGTTATCTAGACCTGCTGATTTAAAAATATCTAACTTTAGTAGCTGCTGTTTAACATCCTCCTGAAATACTAGTGGAATGAAATACTTGTATGATATGACTGTATCATCTGATTTTTTCCCAAATATAAAACAGAAATGTTTATTGAACTCTTCTGCCTTTTCTGCGTTATTATTAATCATTCAACCATTTCCATCCAGTAATGGACCAATATCATTGTCAGGATTCTTTTTGTAAACAAAACTGTTGTCCTTAACTCTGCTGTCCGTGGATTGCTCCTTGTGTCCCTTTGCTTCCTTTATCAATCTTTCTACAATTCCTAGCTTTTGATTTATATTCATTACTGTTAACTTCCCCTTTCTTCCATTTGTTATATATTATTTTTGTATAGCTCCCTTCACTTCCCCTCTCAATTTCAAGTCAGTTTTTAGCCAGTATGTTCTTCTTCCTCGATTGTGGAATTGTGGCTTTTTGGGCATCTAGTGTCCTTAAATGATTCCCAATTATCATTCATGTTTTTCTGATTAAATTCATCCAGCTGATTTGGCTCATAATTGTTTTCGGCTTTGTGAAATTGCCCCTTTAAAGCACCAAGTATAAATATTATTGGTCTGGACTTTAATATGTTTGCACATTATGAGTGTGATCACGTTCTATGATCACTTCCTCTTTATCAGTCAAGATGCGGTCTAATATAGAATTCCCCCATGGTCGATGCAACAATTCTTGAATTAGGAAATTATTAGCTATAAGATGTAGAAATTCCAAGGATGTTTGAGTACCAGCAGCATGAGACTTCCAGCATTTGTCACTCAGACTGAAGTCCACCATGATCATGCAGCTTTTCCCTCTGCACATTAAAAATAGATGTAAAAGGAGACGGTAATCCTGTTCCCTCATGTGATTGGGTGGTCTGTAGCAGACACCAACTAATACTCCATCTTGTGCTTTATCTCTTAGGACATTGATCCTTAAGCATTAAAAATCATTTTTCTTCTGAATTATCAATGACTTGGAAACAAGGTAATGCCACTTTTGAGAAAGAGTGCCACTACCTTTCTTCTTTTGCTCACTCAGTAACACCAACTAGATTGAATTTATGCTCATATTGTGCCCTGGAATCTAAGATCTCCCTGAGTATTCTACACTGCTGTTTTTAACATGAGTATGTCATACTATAACAGTACCCCCACATGCAGGTTTAATTCAGTAACCCAAACAAGAACATTTTAGAGAATAACTTTATTTAATACTTGTTTAAAAAGCTAGAAAAAATATTGATTTTGCTATTTAGCTACTGTCATAAATATAAAGGGAAGGGTAAACACCTTTAAAATCCCTCCTGGCCAAAGGAAAAACCCTTTCACCTGTAAAGGGTTAAGCAGCTAGGATAACCTCGCTGGCACCTGACCAAAATGACCAATGAGGAGACAAGATACTTCCAAAGCTGGAGGGGGGAGAAACAAAGGTTTGCTCTGTCTGTGTGTTGTTTTGCCAGGAATAGAACAGGAATGGAGTCTTAGAACTTAGTAAGTAATCTAGCTAGATATGCATTAGATTCTGTTTTGTTTAAATGGCTGATAAAATAAGCTGTGCTGAATGGAATGTATATTCCTGTTTTTGTGTCTTTTTGTAACTTAAGGTTTACCTAGAGGGATTCTCTATGTTTTTAATCTGATTACCCAATAAGGTATTTACCATCCTGATTTTACAGAGGTGATTCTTTTATTTTTTCTTCAATTAAAATTCTTATTTTAAGAATCTGATTGCTTTTTCATTGTTCTTAAGATCCAAGGGTTTGGGTCTGTGTTCACTTACGCAAATTGGTGAGACTTTTTATCAAGCCTTCCCCAGGAAAGGGGGTGTAGGGTTTGGGGAGGATTTTGTGGGGAAAGACGTTTCCAAGTGGGCTCTTTCCCTGTTATATATTTGTTAGATGCTTGGTGGTGGCAGCAATAAAGTCCAAGGGCAAAAGGTAAAATAGTTTGTACCTTAGGGAAGTTTTATCCTAAGGTTGTTAAAAATAAGCTTAGGGGTTTTCATGCAGGTCCCCACATCTGTACCCTAGCGTTCAGAGTGGGGAAGAGACCTTGACAGCTACTATGAAGAGTTTCATGTAAATTGCAGAGAGGTATTAATAAGGTGTTTCTTTTGTGAAAATTACAATATTCTGTCCTTTGATGTTAATGGTATATGGTAGTGGCTGCAGTGTTGGGGAATTAGATATTTCTCTTTTTGTTTCTATTTGGATCTGGTGACATGCTGACTTTCATACTGGCTGGAATTACTTCATATTTAGTAGTTATAAAAGTGATTTTGTGAACATTTTCAATATAGTTGCTTGTTACTTCACAACATATTTCATCTGTGGAGTAACTTTCTAGGTTGTACAGAGTATATAAATTACACTCACAAATGGAGAAAAAAATGCACATTGCCATTTTCTGGCCTTCAATTTACAGGTACATGTGATTGAAAAGATTCTAATTTATCTCCTTTGTGTATATAGTTACATGTAATCAGACATTAATTTGTCTTACTTTGTTGTTATAGTTCATTTGAAAAGTAGACGTCTAATAAGGTATCTGATTTGACCTGTGGTATGACTCAACTTTTATCTTTCCTAGTATTAAGGTGCATCAGCACCCTAGTCCATTGCCTGTGAGTGGTGACACAGAACTTGCTTTGGATCTCCTCTCACATTCATATTTTCTTCATTGCTTCTGCTTACAGTTGCAGTGGGCACATTGTTTAGTTACTGTAGTCATGTTATATGAAAATGAGAGCAACAGTATGGACTGGATACCTGGTTCTAACCTCCTTGCTGCTAATGTTTATTTCCCCTCTTGCTTCAATATAAAAATGAAAATTATGCTGTATTTACATTTGAGCTGATTGTCAGGTTCTAATACAACAGGGCCCCAATCCTGATTTAAGTAACATTTTTTGCAAAATGGAGAAAAGCTTTGTCACTTCCATAATTTTTATGTATTGCATAAAGACAAAATCGCTCACACCACAATTATTGGGCTCTACAGTTCATCCTCAAATTGCTGCTCTAAGCGTTTTAAAACCAAATAATTTCTAATAGATCCCCTACTCCTGAGTCTTTGCTTCTGTGAATTACTGGGGGTCTGAGTGCACCAAACAGTAGCTAATGTTACTCTACACAGAGTGTCATGCAACCAGAATAACAAATACGTTTTGCAACTACATAATTCTGTTTATTTTTCAAAAATTTTATATAACTACTTCCACATTTCCATGAAATTTCCAATTTTGCACAGAGAGAACAATTCACATTTTTACCAAGCGCCTTCCCAACCCTTTTAGTGTAAAAAGAAAAGGAGTACTTGTGGCACCTTAGAGACTAACAAATTTATTTGAAATTAATTTTAGTCCCGAAGGTGCCACAAGTACTCCTTTTCTTTTTGCGAATACAGACTAACACGGCTGCTACTCTGAAACCTTTTAGTGCACTATATTTATCTTCATGCTCCTGTTTAAGTATATCTACAGTTATTGGTAAAAACATATGGGATGTATGTATGAGAAGCAGTTCTACTACACTTCACAGGAAAATTTTATATCTACCCACCTTTTATTAAAGTACTTGTCTATAGCATGTGAAACAAAACTATCCTGTAATATCTTAATTTCTTCATGTGAGCTGTTTGTCTCCTCTGGGGTGTGTGTGTGTGTGTGTGTGTGTGTGTGTGTGTAAGTAATGATATTATTAGGTCTGAATAACTTGACATTTTGCTAGCAATTTTGTTTCATTTCCAAAATGGGAGGTGAGCAGAATCATGCAATGGGCACTTTGCTATTTTAACATATTATCCAGCTATAAATGAGTTGGCCTTGTTCTAAAGTAACTTACCCACTACTTGTTCCCCTCAAAACCTGGCATAATAATGGGTATATCATATACCAACAAGTTGCATATTAGTATAGCAATTCAAGAGCTACAGTTTCTAAATGGCTATATACTGGAGTGGCTTTATGGCGCTATTTGTGATCTTGCTCCCAGAAGAATTGTACTGAAGCATGTCGCATCCTGGAGGATATAGCACTGGATATGAGTGTTAGAAGTAGGTCAGGTTACCTAAATTCTTCAGCCTTCTGTCAGTCCTCTAAACATTCCTGTGGAAATGCTGTGATTTCCAATTTCTGTTGGACATGTCTATATCATAAATGCTTTTTAACAAACACTTCTGTGAATTTTTATACGCTACCTGCATTTTCTCCAGCTCTTGTAAGGGATATCTGGCAATAGTCTGGAGAATATTACCTTCAGATTGGCTGTCATTACATTTTAAAATCAGTTAAAGCTTTTCACATTTATAATGAAGCTTTGCTGGGTGAAGCTTAATGAGTCTACAGACATCTTTTATTCTACTAATAAAACAGTATATACAGAAGCAGCTAAAGTAACAAAAAAGAGCATAAAATGTTTGGTCAGCAAACAAATTTCTTTTACAACAGAGTATTTTGAATTCCTACATTTCATCTCCAGCCATCAATGGTTGTAAGAACAATCCCGCTGTTCCTAGAATACATACCAGAATAAAAACCCACAGAAAAATGCGATCAATTACCATGGCAACATACTTCCAATCATCCTGAATCTGAAAAATATAAACACAGACAAATAAGACAGGAAGCAGGCATGTTCTGATAAAGTTTACTGATCATTAAATTGGTTAGTAATATCAGAACTCCTTTCTGTGTTCAGCAAAAATGTACATGAGAGCTCCTCCATGTACAGAATGTTTCCTCTTTCATATGAACACAACTTCAAACCTGGCTTTTGAGGCAGCAGAAATTCATCCATCATTCATACAAAAACAGTCAGGCCAAAAACAGTACAGAATTAACTTACTATCTCTTCGTCCCCCAAATGGTTTGATTCATTATGGCTGAAACTTGCTTTGCATGAGTTGCAGAAGCTATTTTTCTAAATTAATTCCAACTTTGTAACACTATTTTAAGATAATAGAACTGTCCCTTTCACTAAACACACAGGGGACATATGGCCCCTCTTCCATGGCGACAGAAATTTGAAGGTAAAAGAGACTTTATAGAGGGAGCACTTTCAAAAGTCACTTGGGCACCTATGAATCTAAGTTCCATTGAAAGGCGCCATTCCTGTTGAAGTGGTAAGTGCATGGGCCGATGCAACTTAATTCATCTGTCGATGACTTTAAAAGCTTCTCTTGACATTTCTTACAGTTTTTAATACTGTATTAGAAAGCAAGATGCTTATGTATGATGTAAAAACTTTTCTCCTTCATATACTGTATCAAGACTGGAAAAAAAGCTTTCCAACAAGAGTGGTTTTAACATTGAATGATTATGTTTGTAACAAGAAATAAAATGATAAATGGCTTTGAAATAATGCATAACCTTAAGTTAATGTTGGAAATAAATATTAAATAAGTATCCTAAGAAAAGCTAAGCTTAATAAATTTCAATCTTTACTTTAACTTTCCTAGATGAACACAGCATATGTGCATACTTCATTCTTGAATGCTATTATGAAAAATAAGAACAATGCATTTTACTTTTGATGTAGAAAATAGATTTTTCTAGAAAAGAACCATAATTCTTAAAGCTGAGGGAGATCAAAAGAGTATACAGAACACACGAGTCCTGAATAAGGCCCAGATTCAACAAAATACTTAGGCCCAAACTTAAGCAGGTGCTTGAGTGCTTTGCAGAACATGACCTACAGGTGGTAAAGATAATGGTAGAGTGGCTGCATATGAGTTACTTGTATCTGCCCTCTGTATGACTGAGAAATAGTAATAACCATCAGAACCTCTCCTGGCTTATTGAAACAGAAAAATTGTGTGAATTTAGCACTTAAGAAAAATGCCAACTTGAGAGCCCTGAACTTCGCTGTTCTGTATTTATCCCACAGAAGGAGTTCAGCATGAGCATTGTTATCAGGGAAAGCCTCACTACAGGTAAGTAAATATTCATTTTACGGCAGTGGTGACTTGCCCAAGGGCACACAGTGAGCTAACTGCGGTGCTAGGATTTCCCAAGCTCTCATTCTGACTGCAAATCTTGTGCTTGTTACTCCCTCCAAAAGAGTTAATGTAATAGATTCCACTTTAGCAGATGGGTTGGCATTGGCAGTAAAAGGAGTTCAGTGCAACACCGTGTTTCCCCAGTATGAATTTCAATCCACTGATTGATTCATGGCCCCATACACCTGTAATGTAAACAATGTGGGTTATTTGTATCAAGAAATTGTGAATTGTTCTGCAATATTTTTATGAAAGGCATCTGGGATGTTTACTCCTACAAACAAAAAACACACTCCGACACTCATGGTAAATAGTGCCTGTAACCAGTGATGAGCAGCCAAAATCTTAACAACCGGTTCCTTATAAAAAGTTCTTATTTAAGGGAAGTGCCCCAGTATGTATTTTTTGTACCAACAGGGTTACCATACATCCGTATTTTCCCGGGAGGAATTTTTAAAATTTAAAAATTTCTCCCAGACGGCAATTTAAGAACCAAAAAGCCTGACCTGTCTGGGAAAATACGGATGTATGTTAACCCTGTCTAAAGTTCTTTTTTAAAAAGATGGGCCTGAACTAGAAATGAGCTCCGTTTCACATGTGTGGGTCCCTGCCACTCCCTGGGGGTGTGCTAGGGTGACCAGATGTCCTGATTTTAGTGTCTTTTTCTTATATAGGCTCTTATTACTCCCCACCCCCGTCCTGATTTTTCACACTTGCTGTCTGGTCACCCTAGAGTGTGCACATGTGTGGGTCCCAGCTGCTTCCTGCCCCCCTCATTGAAACAGGTATGCAGGGTTACTGCCCTGGGAAAAGCAGGGCACCAGTGGATGTGGGGCCAGCTGCAAACAGGGGTGGGGGGCAGGGCTAGCTCGAGGCAGGGGTTGCAGGGCTGGCTGCAGGCAGGGCAGGGGGTGCGGAGCTGGCTGGAGACAGGAGGGTGTGGGACTGGCTGGAGACAGGGCAGGGTCTGACTGGAGGTAGGGGCTGGCTGCAGGCAGGGCAGAGGGGTGCAGGGCTGGCTGAGGGCAGGGGGTGCGTGCGGCAGGGGTTGGCTGGATACCGGGCAGGGGGTGCGGCAGGGGCTGGTTGCGGGCAGGGGGTGCAGGGGTGGCTGAAGACGGGGCTGGCTACAGGCAGGCAGGGGGTGCGGCAGGGGCTGGCTGCAGGCAGGGCAGGGCAGGGGGTGGCTGGAGGCAGGGGCTGGCTGCAGGTAGGGTGGTGGGTGCTCACAGGGAGAGCAGCAGGACGCAGCCCAGGCCCAGCAGAGCAGCCGGGGACCCACCAGGCAGCATCGGGAGCCCCAGGGCCAGGGGAGCAGCAGCAGCAGCAACAGGGCTCATGCCCAGGGTCAGGTGGCAGCCCACAAGGCTCCCGCAGCACAGCACCCCTGGTGGCCGGAGGAGGAATTACATCACTTCCCAGCCAGAGCCCATCAAAGCCTCAGCACCCCCTGCAGGGAAGCGGGTTAACAAGCGGTTCTAAAAACTGCTTCAAAATTTAGCAACTGGTTTGCGCGAACCGGCTCCAGCTCACCACTGCCTGTAACCTCAGTAGCTAATGCTGAAAGTTGTTCTTACCTCTTTGGCTTCATTCTGCATTTTCATATTCTCTGCAATGTATTTGACACTTTCAATGGCATCTCTCATTTCTGGTGACAAAACTGAAAACGAAAGCAGAGCATCTACCGATTCATAGCTTGTACTCATTGTAAGATTGCCACTGAAGTCAGAAAACTTTATTCGTTGACACCGACAACAGCTGCATGTTATATCTTGACATATGAAGCCATCTTTGCAGCATTTGGTTTCAGAGCTGCTGAAGCAATTTAAGTCTGAGAGCTTAGCACTGTAAAGTGGCTTTGGCTTCTGATTATTCTCTTCATCACTGGCAGGCCTAGTCATAAACATGATCTTGGGAAGTAAGTTCAAGAAAATGGTCTTCACCCACTCAGGCATTGTGTGTGTCTTGGGTGTTCTATAATGCACATTAAGTACAAACACAGTAATGACAATGGAAAGAGTTACAAATATCATGGTGAAGAGGAGGTATTCTCCAATAAGTGGGATCACCAAAGAGGTAGAGGGGATGGTCTCTGTGATCACTAGGAGAAATACAGTTAAGGATAAAAGGACTGATATGCATAGTGTCACCTTCTCACCACAGTCTGAAGGCAAGTAGAACACCAAAACAGTTAAGAAAGAAATCAACAGACATGGGATAATCATGTTGATGGTATAAAATAAAGGCAGGCGCCTAATATAAAGAGAATAGGTGATATCTGGATATATCTCTTCACAACAGTTGTACTTAATGTCATGTTTATATCCAGGAGCTTTAATAATAGCCCATTCTCCACTCTCCCAGTAGTCTTTGAGGTTCATTGTAGAGCCAATTAAAACTAAGTCAATTTTAGCTTTATCGTAAGACCAGGAACCAAACTTCATGGTGCAGTTTTGATAGTCAAATGGAAAGTAGGTCACATCTATTTTACATGAACTTTTAAAAATAGCTGGAGGTATCCAGGTCACTTCTCCTGTGTATTTCAAAAAGGCCTTTGTCTTGTCATCAGCTTGGAAGTCCCCAACTGCACTGTAAAAATAAACCAGGGTGGAAAAAAAAGATAGGCAGTTCAACTAATCAAATCACTTTCATATAAGAGGTTAAGAACATAGGTTTATGTATATACAGTGACTCTGGATTCATGCACTGTAAGTGAGCAAATGCACACTTTAGCATTCCAGCAGTAATGTTAACTGTGCTAAATTGCATGTGTAGTACTAGATCCATGGCTGGTGTAAATAAGCGTAATTCCATTGTCATCAGTGGAGCTACATGGACTTACAACTGCTGAAGATCAAGATGGTAGTATTTTCTACTCCTGTAACCTGGCTAAATGTGATCCATACCCAAGGCAGCAAACATGAGCTCTTTTGTGTCAGAACAAAGTGATAGACAAGCTGATCTTCCTTACTGTGCTTGGTTCACACTCTCTCTCCTCTCCATCCCCAAAGTAGCTTGCGGTATCACTCCTCTAAGAAAGCAGGAATTCAGGGCTCCTGCCGCAGCTTGTCACTATGGATGCATGGATCAGAGGAGGGCCATGTCTCCACCCTGTTCACAATCACATAACATCCCTGTGGCAATTTCAGCTGTTGTTTACATGGAAAAGTAAGACTGGGAAAGCATTTTTAGCTATTTATGTGATTAGAAAACTGTAGAAGAGAAGAAGCCAGCACCACATGACCAGCCAGCTCTTCATGGACCTACCAGCATGTGCTCTACAGACGACAGTTTGGGAACTCCTGTATTGGAGAGTATTTCAAGCATGTTTCACTGAGGCCAGCTTCCTTTTATAGTGTATAGCCAACATATTATCTCAGTAACACATTTGGTCTCCTATTGACTTGTTGGAAGCAAAAGTCCTAAGAGCGTACCAACCCTGGGGCTTTTATATAGTTATATTTAATGCTGTGTTGATGTCAGATGGGAAGCAATTTTAACTGCAAAAATGTCTGGATCTAATACTCCCTTTCAATGAAAGGTCTGAATTACTGAAGAGTTTCCCATCTGTAAATGAGAGGAAAGTTGTGTAGCAGAACTATCTGCTCCTTCTTACTGCCAGCCTTGCATATACTTCTGAAAACATTTATAGAAAGAGTGGGGCTAGAAGGAGCACAGGGATGCAGAGTCTGAAGTTTCCTGTCTGTTTCTCTTATTAAAATGTGTGTGTTTTCAATTTTTAATACTTATTAGCTCAACAGACTCCAAAAGTATTGATGTTCAACAGAAGCAGTGATTGGGGGGGTTGTTCTACTACTAGAGAAGTAACAGTTTGCAATACATACCATAGTCGCTGTGTATTAGTACCCGGGTTTGATCAAAAATCTTAGGTCTTTTGTAATATTCATGTGAATGCTCAATTTTTTTTTAAAATTCTTGATACAAAACCAAAACAAATTAAGAGTAAAGGCACTTGATATGGCATGGTCTTACTTGTTATATAAGACAATGTCTGGCTTCCAGATCCTATCAGCTGGAACTCGAATAAACTCAGCACCTCCATATTCCTCTGGATTCCACTTAAGTTTGTAATCATTCCAGATCTAATCATAGAAGAAACCAAACTTCATTAGAATTACAAAAAGACCCATCTCAAATTGTGGACTACTGCCCATTCTTTCCATTAAAACAAAGTGCTGTAATGTCACTTTTATAAAGTTGGTGTTTGTTTTTTCAGAAGCTCTAATGACTAGATGTATCACCTTTTAAGACCATGTTATTTATTTGTATTCATGAGCACATACATTGGGAACCCACTGTGCCAGGTGCTGTATACATGCGAGAGAAAGCTCCTACCCCAAAGAGCATACATTTTAAATAGACAAGACAGACAAAGAGTGACATGGGAAACGGTTTCAATTAGGTAAAGTGACTTGACCAAAGTCACACAGCAGATCAGTTGCAGAGCTAGGAAAACATCTCAGGTCTCCTGATGCCCAGTCCCAGCTCTCTTTACACTAGACCAGGCTGCCTCCTCTTCCTCTTAGCCCCCAATTATATTAGAATGTAATTGCTCCTGATATTTTCATGCTATGATCACCACTCAGAAGGTAACACAATCTTAGAGAGATTTCTGAGATTGTAAACTAGCTCCACGCCAGATCCCTCCAGCTAAGGCAGCACAGGAGGGTAGGGCTTGGTTAATGCTTGAATAGGAGATATCAAAGCAATGCCAAAGTACTATAAGAAACAGTGATGATAATTCAATAGGTGACATAGTTCCCTCTGAGTCACAATATGGGTGAAGTAATATCTTTTATTGGACCAATTTCTGTGGGGAGAGAAGCTTTCAAGTTTACACAGAGCTCTTCTTCAGCTCTGGGAAACTAACGCTATGTCTACACTGCACTTCCATTGGTAAAACTTTTGTCATCAGGGCTGTGAAACTCCTTCCCCCCTCCCCCTGACTAACAAAAGCGCCAGTGTGGACACTGCTTTGTTGGTGGGAGAGCGTCTCATTGG
Organism: Dermochelys coriacea; assembly: GCF_009764565.3. NCBI lineage: Eukaryota > Metazoa > Chordata > Testudines > Dermochelyidae > Dermochelys > Dermochelys coriacea. The sequence continues at coordinate 50,983,051 of NC_050077.1, read as the reverse complement.
GGGTAATTTTATTTTGCTGGCAGGAGAGCTCTCTCCTGCTGACAAAGAGTGGCTACCCTGTGTACCTTGCAGCAGCACAGCTGTGCCACTGTAAGGTGCGCAGTGTAGACATAGCCACATTACAGACCTTGCAGTGGTGTGCCACCATAAGGCCTCCTGTGTAGCCGCTCTATGCCAGCAGGAGAGAGCTCTCCCATTGGCATAATTAACTCACCCCCAACAAGCGGCAGTAGCTATGTGGGTGGGGGATGTTCTCTCACCGACATAGCGCTGTCCACACCTGTGCTTCTGTCAGTGAAACTTATGTCAGTCAGGGGAGTGTTTTTTCACACCCAAGTGACATAAGTTTTACCAACAAAAATCATAGTGTAGATATAGTCTGAGTAAGTTACACAGAGCTCTTCTTCAGCTCTGGGAAAGTTCAAAAGCTTGTCTTTCTCACCAACAGAAGTGGTCCAATAAAAGATATGACCTCCCCTATCTTGTGTCTCCAATATCCTAGGAGCGACACAGATACTGCAACACTGCAAACTGCAAAATGAGTCAGTATTGAACAAAGAATGCAGCATATTTTAAGGAGTGTGGCAGGTACCATTGTTTTGGTGAGACTCAAAAACTAAAATCTTGGCCAATTTGGTCATTAAAATGCCATGGTTCTTTTTCAGAGTCAGGCCAGAGCCTCGCGAACCAGCGGAGCGGCAGCGGAGCAGCGGGGACAGCAGAGCAGCTCACAGCAGGAGTTTGCCTGGGACTGGTAAGTATCCGAGTGTGTGTGTTTGCTTGCTGAGGAAGTATCCGAGCGTGTGTTTGCTGGGAGGGAGCCTGAGTGAGTGTCTGATTGGCTGCTAGCCTGCAGGGGGCGGGCATTAGGGTGTCTGTGTGTTTGCGTCAGGGAAGCCTGGCTGTTTAAAAATAGCCAGAGCCACGCGAACCAGCTGAGCGGCAGCGGAGCAGCGGGGACAGCAGAGCAGCTCACAGCAGGAGTTTGCCTGGGAGTTCGCCTGGAGTGAGCCCAGTGAGGCTTACATCTGGCCAACGTCTCTGAGGAAGCTCCGTAGTAGGTAGGTGATATGGAAGGGGGGGATTCAGCTGTTGTGACCTGCACTGGATGTGCCATGTTTGTCTTTCTTCCACAGGACAGAAGCGACTTTGTCTGTACAAAGTGCAAGCTGGTCTCCATATTGGAAGAGAAGATTGAAGGTCTGGAGCAACAGGTAACGACCCTGCGTTGTATACGAGAGACTGAGGATTTTCTGGACCAAACTCAGGATAGCCTTCTAGGGGCACAAAGCTCTAAAGATGTAGAGCAGGTTGCACAGAGGAGCCAAGAGGCCAGTGAAGAAGCTTGGCAACGTGACCTCCAGAAGAGGTAAGCGGAATGTCCGGGTTCCAGTAACACAGACACAGGTAACTAACCGCTTTCATGTTCTCTCCACAGGTACCAATGCGGAGAGTGGACCAGATGATATGTCTGGGGGGAGAAAGCGGAAGGAGACTCCGCTGGTTGGGAGGCATGAGATGCGATGTTCTGAGGTTGGGGGTTCCACGACCACCACTCCCAAGAGGAGAAGGCGGGTGGTGGTGGTCGGGGACTCTCTCCTCCGGGGGACTGAGTCATCTATCTGCCGCCCTGACCGGGAAAACCGAGAAGTCTGCTGCTTGCCAGGGGCTAAGATTCGTGATGTGACGGAGAGACTGCCGAGACTCATCAAGCCCTCGGATCGCTACCCCTTCCTGCTTCTCCACGTGGGCACCAATGATACTGCCAAGAATGACCTTGAGCGGATCACTGCGGACTACGTGGCTCTGGGAAGAAGGATAAAGGAGTTGGAGGCGCAAGTGGTGTTCTCGTCCATCCTCCCCGTGGAAGGAAAAGGCCTGGGTAGGGACCGTCGAATCGTGGAGGTCAACGAATGGCTACGCAGGTGGTGTCGGAGAGAAGGCTTTGGATTCTTTGACCATGGGATGGTGTTCCATGAAGGAGGAGTGCTGGGCAGAGACGGGCTCCATCTTACGAAGAGAGGGAAGAACATCTTTGCCAGCAGGCTGGCTAACCTAGTGAGGAGGGCTTTAAACTAGGTTCACCGGGGGAAGGAGACCAAAGCCCTGAGGTAAGTGGGAAAGCGGGATACCGGGAGGAAGCACAGGCAGGAAGGTCTGTGAGGGGAGGGCTCCTGCCTCATACTGGGAATGAGGGGCGATCAACAGGTTATCTCAAGTGCTTATATACAAATGCACAAAGCCTTGGAAACAAGCAGGGAGAACTGGAGGTCCTGGTGATGTCAAGGAATTATGACGTGATTGGAATAACAGAGACTTGGTGGGATAACTCACATGACTGGAGTACAGTCATGGATGGTTATAAACTGTTCAGGAAGGACAGGCAGGGCAGAAAAGGTGGGGGAGTAGCACTGTATGTAAGGGAGCAGTATGACTGCTCAGAGCTCCGGTACGAAACTGTGGAAAAACCTGAGTGTCTCTGGATTAAGTTTAGAAGTGTGTGCAACAAGAGTGATGTCATGGTGGGAGTCTGCTATAGACCACCGGACCAGGGGGATGAGGTGGATGAGGCTTTCTTCCGGCAACTCACGGAAGCTACTAGATCGCATGCCCTGATTCTCATGGGTGACTTTAATTTTCCTGATATCTGCTGGGAGAGCAATACAGCGGTGCATAGACAATCCAGGAAGTTTTTGGAAAGCGTAGGGGACAATTTCCTGGTGCAAGTGCTAGGGGAGCCAACTAGGGGGAGCGCTTTTCTTGACCTGCTGCTCACAAACCGGGTAGAATTAGTGGGGGAAGCAAAAGTGGATGGGAATCTGGGAGGCAGTGACCATGAGTTGGTTGAGTTCAGGATCCTGACGCAGGGAAGAAAGGTAAGCAGCAGGATACGGACCCTGGACTTCAGGAAAGCAGACTTTGACTCCCTCAGGGAACAGATGGCCAGGATCCCCTGGGGGACTAACATGAAAGGGAAGGGAGTCCAGGAGAGCTGGCTGTATTTCAAGGAATCCCTGTTGAGGTTACAGGGACAAACCATCCCGATGAGTCGAAAGAATAGTAAATATGGCAGGCGACCAGCTTGGCTTAATGGTGAAATCCTAGCGGATCTTAAACATAAAAAAGAAGCTTACAAGAAGTGGAAGGTTGGACATATGACCAGGGAAGAGTATAAAAATATTGCTCGGGCATGTAGGAAAGATATCAGGAGGGCCAAATCGCACCTGGAGCTGCAGCTAGCAAGAGATGTCAAGAGTAACAAGAAGGGTTTCTTCAGGTATGTTGGCAACAAGAAGAAAGCCAAGGAAAGTGTGGGCCCCTTACTGAATGAGGGAGGCAAGCTAGTGACAGAGGATGTGGAAAAAGCTAATGTACTCAATGCTTTTTTTGCCTCTGTTTTCACTAACAAGGTCAGCTCCCAGACTGCTGTGCTGGGCAACACAAAACGGGGAAGAGATGGCCAGCCCTCTGTAGAGATAGAGGTGGTTAGGGACTATTTAGAAAAGCTGGACGTGCACAAGTCCATGGGGCCGGACGAATTGCATCCGAGAGTGCTGAAGGAATTGGCGGCTGTGATTGCAGAGCCCTTGGCCATTATCTTTGAAAACTCGTGGCGAACGGGGGAAGTCCCGGATGACTGGAAAAAGGCTAATGTAGTGCCCATCTTTAAAAAAGGGAAGAAGGAGGATCCTGGGAACTACAGGCCGGTCAGCCTCACCTCAGTCCCTGGAAAAATCATGGAGCAGGTCCTCAAAGAATCAATCCTGAAGCACTTAGAGGAGAGGAAAGTGATCAGGAACAGTCAGCATGGATTCACCAAGGGAAGGTCATGCCTGACTAATCTAATCGCCTTTTATGATGAGATTACTGGTTCTGTGGATGAAGGGAAAGCAGTGGATGTATTGTTTCTTGACTTTAGCAAAGCTTTTGACACGGTCTCCCACAGCATTCTTGTCAGCAAGTTAAGGAAGTATGGGCTGGATGAATGCACTATAAGGTGGGTAGAAAGCTGGCTAGATTGTCGGGCTCAACGGGTAGTGATCAATGGCTCCATGTCTAGTTGGCAGCCGGTGTCAAGTGGAGTGCCCCAGGGGTCGGTCCTGGGGCCCGTTTTGTTCAATATCTTCATAAATGATCTGGAGGATGGTGTGGATTGCACTCTCAGCAAATTTGCGGATGATACTAAACTGGGAGGAGTGGTAGATACGCTGGAGGGGAGGGATAGGATACAGAAGGACCTAGACAAATTGGAGGATTGGGCCAAAAGAAATCTAATGAGGTTCAATAAGGATAAATGCAGGGTCCTGCACTTAGGATGGAAGAATCCAATGCACCGCTACAGACTAGGGACCGAATGGCTCGGCAGCAGTTCTGCGGAAAAGGACCTAGGGGTGACAGTGGACGAGAAGCTGGATATGAGTCAGCAGTGTGCCCTTGTTGCCAAGAAGGCCAATGGCATTTTGGGATGTATAAGTAGGGGCATAGCGAGCAGATCGAGGGACGTGATCGTTCCCCTCTATTCGACACTGGTGAGGCCTCATCTGGAGTACTGTGTCCAGTTTTGGGCCCCACACTACAGGAAGGATGTGGATAAATTGGAAAGAGTACAGCGAAGGGCAACAAAAATGATTAGGGGTCTAGAGCACATGACTTATGAGGAGAGGCTGAGGGAGCTGGGATTGTTTAGTCTGCAGAAGAGAAGAATGAGGGGGGATTTGATAGCTGCTTTCAACTACCTGAAAGGGGGTTTCAAAGAGGATGGCTCTAGACTGTTCTCAATGGTAGCAGATGACAGAACGAGGAGTAATGGTCTCAAGTTGCAATGGGGGAGGTTTAGATTGGATATTAGGAAAAACTTTTTCACTAAGAGGGTGGTGAAACACTGGAATGCGTTACCTAGGGAGGTGGTAGAATCTCCTTCCTTAGAGGTTTTTAAGGTCAGGCTTGACAAAGCCCTGGCTGGGATGATTTAACTGGGACTTGGTCCTGCTTTGAGCAGGGGGTTGGACTAGATGACCTTCTGGGGTCCCTTCCAACCCTGATATTCTATGATTCTATGATTCTATGTTAATCTGGCTGTTGTCTGGGACAAGCTCCCGTATAGGTACTTACATTGTCTCTACATAAAGTTCCATGTAGTTCCAACTGGGTCAGATATTCTGTGTTCTTTGTCCTGTACTGTGGTGTTGTTGTATGGTGTTAAGCTATTACCATGTTCCATTCCAGGGGTGGCTGCATTTCAGTTGTGGATGAGGTAATTCTTGGGTATAGACATGTCTATAGAGTTAGTATGTTTGGGATCCTTCTGGGTAAAGGACATCATTAATGGGTCTGTGTTTTCATTTTGGAAAGGTTAATACTGTAGTTAATGACCAATTTAATTGATTCATCCTGTGCCTGACATATTTCTGAACAGTATAACCACCAGTAGTTAACACCTTAATCACTACATGTTCTACAGTCTCTCAGGGACTAGCAGTACAGTATTCTACAATTCAGGGCACTTAAAAACCCTTAGGACTGGCAGAGATTATTCTTAGCAGTCTCCTATATTAGGTGGTTGTAGTGCTTTTAACCTTGCATAATAATATTGTACTGGGAATTCTATTCCTAATTCTGCCACTAACTTGCTGTGTGACCTTGTGCAGGTCATGCAGGTGCTCAGGCAGGATTTGACTCTCCCATTGAAGTAAATATCTTCAAAGCCCAGGAAGTGTAAGTGTGCCTGGACTCTCATGGGAGATACAAAAAAGGGGGTGGGGAAGGATTCTTGCTTTCCTCATCTCCCTCTGCCCCGTCCAAAGGCCAAGCACAATCTGGCCTTGGGTTTGGTTCCATATTGGTCTCCAACAGGCATTTGTTCACAGCCCATAACCAGGGCCGGATTAACTCTCCTGTGGGCCCGGGACTATTAGGTTTTGTTGGGCCCCTGGGGGTTTGGAGTGGGGAAGTGGGCTCAGGGCGGGGACAGGGGATTGGGATGCAGGAGGGGGTGCAGCTCCAGCTGGGGGGTGGGCTCTGGGGTGGGGCTAGGGATAGGACGGGGGTTGGGGTGCAGCAGTAGGTTTGGAATGTAGGCTCCAGGTGGGAGTTTGGGTGCAGGGAAGGTGTGGGGTCTGAGAGGGAGTTTGGGTGCAGGAGGGAGCTCCAGGCTGAGGTAGGGGGTTGGGGTTCAGGAGGGGATGCAGGCTCCTGGTTGGCAGTGCAGCAGGGCTAAGGTAGGATCCCTGCCCGCCCTGGCTCTGCGCTGCTTTGCTCCTCGAGGTGGCCGGCATGTCCAGACCCAAGGCAGGGGAGCCAGGCTGCTCTGTGCGGTGCACACTGTCTGTGCCAACAGGCACCGCAGGCACTGCCCCCGCAGCTCTCATTGGCTGTGGTACCCGGCCAATGGGAGCTGTGGAGCTGGGAGTGGGGGCAGCGCACAGAGATTCCTTGAACTCCCCTCACCTAGGGGCCACAGGGGCACATCGGTGAGCTAGTGCTCATGGCTCTAGCCCCGGGCGGGGGGGTGCCAAGGCTCGGGGACCAGTGTCCAGCCTGTGGTTCAGAGACTTGCTGCGGGCCGGATTAAAAGAAGCAGAGGGCCACATCCGGCCTGTGGGGTCCCCGTTAGCCCGAGGCCCTGGGCTGCAGCCCCTAAAGCTCCTGCATTAATCTGACTCTGCCCATAACAATAACCTGTAGTCCAGTTCCACAAAGATTATATTGAGAAGAATTCCAATATAGGCTTGCAGGGGCCTCACAGAACTAAAGTGCACTAGCAGACATGCCGGGGGAAACTTGCACAGTGTCTGCGCTGTGACTGGCTGTAGCAAGTGTAATTACTCTCCACAGGATGAGCTTCAGCGTTTCCTAGGCCTCCTGCACTAATCCAGGGGGTTTTATCACAGGAGGCTGCATAATCATTCAAGGCAAATAAATAGCCAGCCACTAGGTGTCAGCAATGGATTAAGGTAAGTGTGGCCAACCCAAATCTCTGCTCCAAAGCAGCATAGTACCCTACCAGGCCAGCGCCTCTGAGGCTGTGATCTTTCCTTTCCTTAAATGCAAGTCAAATCTATACAAATGCTGGCTAGGAAGAATGTCTCAGTATCTTTGAGCATTGGCTTATTTAAGTTTTTGTTTACTTATGCTGAGGCATTTTTCTGATGTGCTGATTTTCATGACGGAAAGAATGTTTTATTTACTTTACATAATAGTCAAACTCACATAGCAGAAACAGTTTGTATTTAGCAAAATGTTTACCATTTTCCTCCTCTGTTCCTCCCAAAATATTCCTAGGCCAGTTTATTTAGCTGTAAAAGCAGCAAAGAGTCCTGTGGCACCTTATAGACTAACAGATGTATTGGGAGCATAAGATTTAGCTGGTATTCCTTGCTTTTGACCTAAATATTCCTATTTACAAATCTTTAATGTTAGCAGTTTACATTTTTCATTAAAAAGAAAAGGAGTACTTGTGGCACCTTAGAGACTAACAAATTTATTAGAGCATAAGCAGACTAACACGGCTGCTACTCTGAAACCTATTTTTCATTAAAGAGATTGAATGGAAAAATGGGGATTCAGGATGACCTAATGGTTAGACCTTGGAACTCTAGCATGGGACCTAATGGTTACAGGGAAGAACCCAGTGTAGTTGAACGGTTACAGCATGGAATCAGTAAATCTGGATTCTGTTTTTTGGCTTGCTATGGGACCTTGGCCAAATCATTTAACCTTTTTGTTCAGTTCACCCAGCTATAATATTGCAATAATAATGCTTTCTCACCTATCTACAGTGCTTTCAAATGTCTGGATGAAAAGTAGTATATCAATGTAACGTGCAATGTCACTTTTATAGTAGTTAGCTAAATGTTGATATTAATGAGCATTACGCAAAGCATGGTCAGTATAACATTTTGCTTTGCAAATTGCGGGTGGAGGACACAGCAAGAAACCTCACATATTGACATTAAAAGAAAAATTAACTGAGCTGATATTATCAGTGCTGGGATTATATTTACTTACATGTTTCAGCCACAAATTGGTCTCCATTATCTGGTTCACTTCATCCTGAAAAACACAGCCATGTTGAAAAAGGAGTGGGCCTTTCTTTGGGCTGATAATGTAATAATACTTACTAGGTTCTGAAAGAAGCCTGTACTCACCACCTTCACCAGCTGTGACATGGATACCTCAAACTGAATGATGGCAGGGTCTGACACGTTCTCCACTGGTCTGATAAACTGACTGTAGTTAGCAAACAAGGCTGCAAACAATCTGTGCTCCGCTTCTGAACAACTGCAACCTGAAAAGAGATTGTTGGCTTCTGGTTTTGAAACAACCCACGAAGCTTCTTGTGGCCAAATGCTATTTCCTTTGAAAATTAAATAACCAGCCATTAAATCTGCATGATGTTAGTTTGGCATTCATTTAAGATGAAAATAGAAGAATAAAATCTAATGGTAGATGGAGATTTTCATGTATCTCTGCAAGTGGAGTTTAAAGGAGTTGGGGTTGAGTGGGGTCAGAGGAAAATATTTTTCTTACAAACTTAGGCCCATGAGGAGCTAAAACTACATTTTCTAATATGACCAGCTCCTGGGAAATTTTACTGTCCCAGGACACTGAAGCTAATTATAGGATGGTTGCAATGATACTAACAGCTCGCTCATTATAAATAAGGAAACAAGGATTAAAAATTGATTCACCATTTCAAAGGGAGTACATTCTATTTGCAATTGTCCCTTTCTGATGCTGGTTTTGCTATCTGTGGTACCTTATGGCTATAAACTGAAGGTCTCAAAGCACAACTGGGAATCTTCTGTTCCCTAAACTATGCTTCCATTCTCATAGGCAACAGATAAACACTGTGGGAGGCAGACCTTGCCTGGAAGTTAGTGGCTTTGTCCTAAAGAGACTCTCTACTGGTACTTGGATGTGATATGCCCAAATCCTTTCATTAAAAAAAATTAGATCTCTTTTCCATTTATGGATAATTTTATATTTCAACATGGCTGGTGAGACAAACTAACAGTTAGGGCTAAATTCTGCTTTCAGCAACACTTGTGTAAATCTGGAATAGCTACACAGAGTCTATTGATCTTTTAAATTATGACAGCATGACAGCATATAGATTTACATGCAGTTGCTAGGTTATGTTTGAGAGGTTTTTTTTCCCCAGTCATACTAGGTTAGTATTTTCCAGCAAACAGAAGGGCAGCAGAAATACTCATCTGCACAATAACTGATCTATAAAGTGTCACAAACAAAATATCTACCTTCCGACCTATTCTAGAAATTCTGCTGACATCTAGTCTGAGAGTGGCACAATGTCAGACCCCATAAAGTTAAACATCCCCACTCCCTATTCATTTTGAAGGCTATTTTTTCAAGAGTAGTAAAGTCACTCAAACCAACACACCAGATTAAAATAGACAGCTTTATACTTTCCTATTTCTGGAAAATTAACTTTTTAGCCAATAGACTTGCTTTAATCATTTAGTGATATCTCACCTATAATTATTAGCAAGTCAGGAGTCCCCTGGATTAAATACGCCTGTGTCCTTTATGTAGGTGGGTTTTAAGATTCATATTCATACTTTTGCCAGCTCCTTCCCAAATGCTGTTGACCAATTTACATTTCCATAACATGTGAATTAAATCTCTGTGTTTACCACACATCCAGTATCCATCACATTTTAGACAATAACTACATATATATAAACCAGTGTTTCAACATTCTGGTTAAAGTTGCTGTAATCTCAGAGCACCAGTAATAGCAAGAAGGAGATCTTTGTTCTGCAGAGATAAGGTGCACTGTTCAGAGCCACCTTTAAGGCTATCTCAAGCAGCTGTTTGGCATCACCTATTTCTGCTGATGCCCCAGCACTTTAGAGCACATATCCACAGTGAGCTAAACCTTAAAACCACATTGAAGTTTTTCAACTCTTTGATTAAAGTTTAAATGGCTTTGTGGGATCATGGGACCCATTTGGCATGCCAAATCAGGGCTGCTATTTGTTACGAGTTCATAAGGCGAGATTTTAAAATTGTTTCCCAGAAGAATCTGGGATTCATACAAATCCTGTAGCGTGCCACTTATTAGTGCTGAACCTAAGTCCAGACCAATTAAAAACAATTGTACAAAGCCATAACCCATCCTCTTTCTACCCCCTCCTTTAAAAAAAAAATCAAGGACCACTCACCTTTAAAGAAAAAGAAAACAGCAGCAGCAGCTAGAAATAGAGCGAATGTGCTCCCCATGGCGTTATGAACAGAGACTGCTGGTGACAAGCTCAGCTGCTAGGATTGCACAGGCATGGGAAATACAGTCAGCTCCAATCTTCCGATGTATAAAATCCTTGTATAAGGCAGACGGCAGGACCCTGGAGAACAGTTCTGCACCATGGAGATCCCATTAGCAATGATATGCTGCCCCCTTTTCAGCTGTTCATATTGTCATAAACAGAGAGCACTGGAAACACAAAATAAATCGTAGACAAAATAGATGTAGTTACTGTAGGCAAGAAGCAATCATTGATTCATCGGGCAACAAGGGTAGGCAAGAGGCCATTAGTCGATGCATAAATGAGCCCAGTAATTGGATAATGCTAAGAGTTTTTCCAATCAGCTCCTTTACAGGATATGAATCTTTATAGGAACTTTGTGCAAGCCATTAGAGCAGGTTTAATTAATAAAAATCTTATAACTGAACTGTGCTGAAATGGATATTGACATTAGAGACACTCAAATTATCAGTAAACTGAGCCCAAGAGACCAAAACCGCCAGAAGGTGGGTGAAGTAATATCTTTTATTGAACCAACTTCCGTGAGTGAGAGAGACAAGCTTTCAAGCTTACACAAAACTCTTCTTTAGGTGCACAGTTAATTAACTGACATGGATAAAAATGTGTACCTGTTTGAGGCTTTATAGTGAGGAGAGCCCCAATCCTGAAGGCATGTGTGAAAGTATTTACTTCTTCATCCTGATATTGCATTTCGTCTACTTTAGCTTCATTTTCAGCTTACTGATGGGGGTGCTCTGTGAAGGCAGTAGTAGACTTGCTCCTCTGCTTTGAAATCAATGGGACTATTCACAGTAGGAAAGTTAAGCACATGCATAAGTGTTTGCAGGATTGGGGCCCAGAGATTGACATAAGGTACAGTGACGACAGTTAGGCCAAGAGCTCAGGTTTGAGGTTAAACTAGTTTGGGTTCAACAGCACTGAAATGTCCTGAGAACAGCTGTGCTTGCCAGAGTCATGCCTTCTTGGGTCAGGAAAATTAAATGTTGGTACCAAATTCAAAAGAGAAGGGAAGAATGCTGCAATTCCAGACTGATTCCTCTGAAACCCGACATTGAGGGAGAGGGGTTGGGTTTGACGTTCTGGCTGAGGCCCATCTCTAGCAATGGCTGGATAGTGGCTTAAAAGCTCACTTGCACCTCTCCTTGGAATTTAGAAGGAGACTGCTTCAAATTCCTATGAGGCATCAAATGTACTGATTTTTTTTTTTAATTGCCAGGGTTTTTCTTTGTATGCAGTGTTGCAGCAGCTGTGTTGGGCCCAGGATATTAGAGAGAAAAGGTGGATGAGGTAATGTCTTTTATTGGATCAACTTCTGTTCATGAGAAAAACAAACTTTCAAGCTTACACAGAGCTCTTCTTCAGGTCTGGGAAACTAACTCAGAACGTGACAGCTAAATACAAGGTGGCACAGATTGTTTGGTGTAAGTAGTTCCCCCATATGTCAAGGGACCATTCAAGTGAAGAGGTCCATTAACACCCCTCTAGTCATAGGGAAGAAATGAAGGGAGGTGGAAAGCAGCTGGGGGCGGATGATGTTTAAGGGCTTGTTTGTTGAGAGCTTTTCTTTTTAATTTCAGGAATAATTCTCAGGCCTAGGATCTTGCTCCAGCAAAGGACTCTCTCCAGGCAGAGATGGGAGCTAGGGTGACCAGGTGTCCCGATTTCATAGGGACAGTCCCCATTTTTGGGTCTTTTTCTTATATAGGCTCCTATTACCCCCACCTCCTGTCCTGATTTTTCACATTTGCTGTCTGGTCACCCTAAGGGGAGCATACCAATGGAGTGCCTTCCTCATGACTGTCAGTTCGCCTCAGTGCGGGGCGGGGCTCTTACCATAGCTTTTCCCCCTGAATGACTTTCTCAGGCTGGTTCTTTAAATTTGGCTGAGCAACACCTGGTTTGGAAAGAGGCAGAATGGATAAAGGGGTGGTGATGAAGAGCCACTGGAGCTGCCCCACTTAGCCTGGAAGTGAGAGATGGGGCCCTGTTGCAGCCCCCTTACGATTGGTGTGGGGGTGAAGAACCCCAGGAGGAGCGAAAGTGAGGCTTGGTGGGCACTGAACTTATGCAGGGACAGCACAGTATTGATTTGGAAGTTTGGGGCAGCATTAATTGCTGGGCAGGGGACAGGAGATGTGGCAGTGAGAGCTCCTGTAGCAGTAGCCAGAATCTTCTTACTCAATACATATGGTAGAATAGGGGGCATGAACTGTCACTCAGAGATACAGATGATGGGAAGAGAGAGTTCAAAAATCAAGACTGACCAAAAAACACAGTATAATCCTTAAAAAAACAAACAAACAAACAAACATAAAAAAATACCCTCCTGATTTTTGGGGGCCAATTTTATGAATTTTTTAGCGGTGGTGGGCTACTCAGGATTTTTTCCTCTTGAGCGTGGCAGTTTTGAGTGATCCAGATTCTGATCTCAGTTACATTGAAGTCAGTGGCTTTATTCCATATTTACACACATATCTGAGAACAGCATTTGGCCCAGTAGAATTATTCCAGGCATGTATTTGACCCAATGGGCCTGTGTAAGATCATATTTCCAGGGTAAATTGAAAAATTGATTGGAGATAAAGCTGTGTAGAAGGAATTCTTAAAATAACCCAGAAATATAAGGCCAGTGTCTGAGATGCCTTATGCACCTAAAGAAAAGCCTAAAACATGTTAGGGACTGTAGACTTGTAGGGCAGTGAAGACTCTTCTGAAAGAGATGCCATACTTCCCTGGAGCACCATGATGTTCTCTTTGGTGAGTTGTGACAATTCACCCTGGAATGAGTCTCAATTCCTACCAATGAAATTTATGAATAAACATCTTTGAGACCTCCCAAAGGTTCTCCAGCAAAGACAGGGAAGGTCTCTTTACATGCTTGATATGTCCCTAAAGTAAAAACCAATCAGAGAAAAAAAAATCCTTCTAAGACAGCTTATATATGTTATTATGAAACAAAAAAAGGGTATGTGGCCAATTTAAGAACTCCCTTTCCAGATCACTTTTAAGGTACTGAGAATCCTAAGTGCCCTGCAAAGTACCACACTGATTTACAGCCAAGTAATTTGGAATAGAAATGCCCATAAATATCTGAGTTAAGTGTTTTGAGGGATTCTTGAAACTGGCTTTTCATTCTATGTGGATTTGAGAAAAGGCTATTTGTAGAGACAAGATGGATCAGTGGATAGGGCCTAGCCTGGGACTCAGGAGACTGTGATTCAATTCCCTGCTGTACCACTGACTTCCTGTATGACTCTGGCCAAGTCACCCTATGTTGTAAGACAATTAGGCTACCTAAAGAAGTGGGGACTGAAAAAACGGAAATAGTGATGTATGCTGATGAAAGCCACCAAGATTTCATTTGAGGCTGTGTGTCTATATTGCAATAAAAAACCCACAGCACCACGTCTCAGAGCCCAGGTCAGTTGACTTGGGCTCATGGGGCTTAAGTAGTGGGGCTAAAAATAGCAGTGTAGATGCTTGGGTCCAGGATCTGAGATCTTCCCCCCACACCCTCAGGGTTCTGAAGTCCAGCCCAAGCCCAAATGTCTACACTGCCATTTTTAGTCCTACAGCCCACGCCTTGTGAGCTCGAATCAGCTCATCGGGCCAGCCTCGGCTGTGCTGTGGGTCTTTTATTGCAGCGTAGACACATACACCCAAGTTGCCATCTTGCTGGTTCGCTGCCAAATGTCGAGGAATCCTTTTTCTATGCTCTCAGCATGGAGTTTATTTACTCTGCTTATCTGTCTCGGAGCATCATTCAATCCATCCCAGAAACATGCTCTTCTGATAATTTGTATAATTCTATTAGGCTGGAGGAAATGGGCTGTATGTCCCTTTGATTTTTCAGTAGGATCTCAGCCTTTTTGGTCCTGCAGCTTAACTCTTTGTGGATATGTTTGTTTCTCAGCCTTTTTAGGATTTTCTGACTGGGCTTTTCTCCCCACATGCCTTCCTCTTCATTTTCATTAACGAGCAGCTTTTGCACTACAAACAGCTAGTCATGAGCTAAAGCTTCGAAGTTCAGATTGGAATCCAGATTCCCCCAAAGCTCAAGGGGTGTTTGTCTAATAGCAACTACAAACCATTCTAAACTTCAGGTCTTTTCCCTTAATTTGGCTTGTTGCTGTTGCAAATTCCCAGTGATATTTATATTCCAAAGCAAGATCTTCTTTCTGATCCAGCTGCTGGAGCTCATGATGAAATCAGCTAGATCAGTAATAAGGTTATTTTCATGGTAACAGGTAGTGATGTGATATAAAAATGTGATTATGACAACTGTAGGACTATATAGAAGAAGGGTTTGGGCAGACAGGGGAAAAGCTCATCCAACCACAAATATCTGCAGTAATACAGAACCTGCAGTTACACAGAACTGCATGACATTTACTCTTCATAACAAAGTGTTTTATAAAAATGCTTCTGGAAACCAAGCCCTATCCAGCTCAGATTATGAGGCAGGGGAAATGAGATTCTTCTCCTGCCCCTCACCATGATATTGGTGCTACCTTTGCAACAAGCCAGCATTCAGCTGTTGTCCACTGCTCTTGCTCATTTTGCTTGTTTGCCTTTTGCTACCACAGTCCCAAACAAATTGATTAGGAGCTGTGTCATGTGTGTGCAGCATCTCATAAAAATGTTACATTTGATTTCCTAATAGGGGCTCTTGGACCAGCCCTGGTCAATTCCGGGCAGAAGTAGCTCTGAAAAAAAGAGGGAAGGCTTTCCAAATCTCCTGGGCAGAGACTTTCCCCACTACGATGGGAGCACGGACTGGATGAAAATTTTCTGTTGAAATTGTTTTTTGACAGAATTTTTGACTAAACAAATTTTTGTGAGAGGTGTCTGCTTTCTGTGTAAAATTTCTGTATTTCATTGAAAAAACAACCCCCAGAAAAACCGAGTCCAACCCACAGAGAAGAATGGGAGTATGAGGCACTGTAGTGCCAGTTTAAATCAGATTATTTCAATTGTCAGTGGAAATATTTTGATTTTTGATGAAATGTCAACATTTTCTATTATAAATTAAAATTAAAATTTTTATTGACACTTTCCATGGGACAGTGAGGGAGATGGGAAGGAAATATTTTCTGACCAGCTCTAATGGAAATAACTAGGAGCATTGCCTAACGTTCTTTTATAGCACCCTGTTTAAAATTTTGCCAGACTTTAACTGTTTGGGCTGAAATTTTCTGAGCTGGGTCTTGTCACAAGTTGAATTACTTCTGAAAGTTTCAGCAAAAATGAGTCAGCCATTTCTGATAATAAGATTAGGGAAAAGTACATTATTTTATCCATGATAAAAAAATTCTTACAGCTGTTTAATCGAGAAACTCTAGTGCCTTCATTTTTTGGAGCAGGGAAGTCATCTGGTGTCAGAGAGATACTTTGTACCATCCCTGTGAAAATCCACCACAATCTGGCCAAATTATAAACCTCTGTGAAATTGCAGTTTGCACATACTCAGTAGTGACTGTTAGTTTGGCTTTTAAGTTTGCTGAAGATTCTATCGGCCCTAAGCTTGCTCCAGCTCAGGCCTTAGGGCAGGGGTGGCCAACCTGTGGCTCCAGAGCAACTCTTCAGAAGTTAATACGTGGCTCCTTGTCGGAGGCACCGACTCCAGGGCTGGAGCTCCAGGAGCCAACTTTCCAATGTGCTGGGGGGTGCTCACTGCTTAACTCCTGGCTCTGTCACAGGCCCTGCTCCCATTCCACCCCGTCCCCTGAGCCTGCCATGCCCTCGCTCCTTTCCCCTCCCTCCCAGAGCCTCCTGCACCCCAGGAAACAGCTGATCCGGAGGTGCGGGGAGGAAGGAGGAGGCACTGATCAGGGGGACTGGGAGCGGGGGTGGAGAGCTGATGGGGGACTGCTGACGTATTACTGTGGCTCTTTGGCAATGTACATTGGTAAATTCTGGCTCCTTCTCAGGCTCAGGTTGGCTACCCCTGCCTTGGGGACTGAGCAGGCCTTTCCCTGCAACTGCTACCTGGGAGTGAGGGCTGTGGTGGCAACAGGTGCCAGAACTCGATAAGTTTTTTACTCGATAAGTTTATGGAGGAGATGGTATGATGGGATAATGGGATTTTGGTAAGTAATTGATCTTTAAATATTCAGGGTAAATAGGCCAAATCCTCTGAGATGGCATATTAGATGGATGGGATCTGAGTTACTATAGAAAATTCTTTTCTGGGTATCTGGCTGGTGAATCTTGCCCATATGCTCAGGGTTTAGCTGATTGCCATATTTGGGGTCGGTAAGGAATTTTCCTCCAGGGCAGATTGGAGAGGCCCTGGAGGTTTTTCGCCTTCCTCTGTAGCATGGGGCATGGTTGACTTGAGGGAGGCTTCTCTGCTCCTTGAAGTCTTTGAACCATGATTTAAGGACTTCAATAGCTCAGACATGGGTGAGGTTTTTCATAGGAGTGGGTGGGTGAGATTCTGTGGCCTGCGCTGTGCAGGAGGTCGGACTAGATGATCAGAATGGTCCCTTCTGACCTTAGTATCTATGAATCTATGAATCTATAACTGAGAGCAAAGAGACTCTCCTGCGCTCTCAGTGACCCAACCCTATGTTGGCATCCAGCAGCATGAGGGAAAGGAGGAAGCAGTCTGATGTGAAGGCAGAGAGGTGAGGAGCAGTGTCTGTTGTGTATGAGCAGAGACAGGTGTAGGCAGATCTGGCTCTAGGCATAAACAGACTAAGCAATTGCTTAGGGCCCTGAGCAGCTTAAGGCCCCTCCCTCTGCCCTTTATTATTAGTATGTGTTGTGGAGGGGAGAGAAGGCAAAAATATTCCTACTTAGGGCCCCTGGTGGGCTAGCATGGGCACTGGCTTTAGGGCCAATGAGACAGAGCACATAGACTCTATAGAGACTGGCTGTAGAGTGCAGGGACAGGATGGTGGAATAGACAGGCTGTGCTGGGGCTATGGGATCAGATGGGGAACATATTTGCTATGGTGCCTATATCGCTGTTCTCAAGTTTCATGCTGTGTGTCCCAGTGTATGCTGGGGAAGGCTGGAGCTGAATTCTGCAGGAAAGGCTCCCTAGTTTCTGTGCCGCTCTAGAGGGGCAGACTGGAGAGTCTGAGGCAACTTGTGTTGTTTGTTTTTTATACTAAATTAATTTGATTTTATTCTGCTCTTAAGCTGTCAAGGCGAGATCGCTGGGTCTGGTCAGGCTTTGTTGGGGGCTCTCCTTCTCTACTGCCCTATTAGGGTATAGCTCTCTGTCTCCTTTACACTGCCAGAGTGGTGCAAAACAGATGGAGTCTGTCCAGTACTTAATTTGTAATGCAACTGGTGCCGGGGCTCAAGCAATTTTTTTTACATTCATAACTGATGCAGCAAGCCTAGAGGTGCTGGGGCTATAAGCTGCCAAGCCCTGGAACAAATTAAGCCCTGAGTCTGTCCCTGGATCTCCATTGTACTGCAGAATTTTTACTGAAAACACTTCACTGCATTAGAGAGAATGTAAGGGGAGAAACTGAAGGTTTTAGCTCGTCGGTAGGGGACAGTTAGAGTTTTTGGGACCCAGAAAAGCAGGGAAAGTGGTTTGGGATTGTGGGACAAACTGAATGGTTTTGTTAAAATGATTGAAAGAAATTTATACTGTCATTGTTAGGTTTCAGCATTAGCCCCTGTTGAGATGATTGGGGGCTGTTGACACTCCACAGCTTTTGGTTTGAGTTGTCAGCAGAGCTAGGCAAACATCATGGCATCTGGTTACACTCGTAAGGTTTTTTCACAACCAAAAGGGCTAGAATAACATTTTTTTATATGAAACCTTGGATTGTAGAGCACAGTTCTGCGAAAACCCTGCAGCTGCAGAATCCTGGAGTCCAAAGAGGCCTGCCTGTCTTACTGTATGTATGCATTCTCTCCAGGTGGTGTAAGCAGGCCTGACCCTTTCAGCTATTCCCATGGTCCACAAATTATCACAAGGAAATGGCCACAACATCTCCTGTTGGGAAACCTGAGGTACTACCACACCCAGAAAAAGGAGAACATTGCAATTCATATTGAATATAGCTGCCTTCACCCTACTACTGTACACCACTCACAGTAGTTTCCTGAAAGTACATTATTTAATAGGTTGCATGAAGTAGGATAATTGGTTTTTGATACAGAAACCATGTCTGGCAAAACTAATGGTGTCTTCATCTGTGAATTATCTACTAGGTTTAAACTTTTACAGTAGAGTTACAGAATTACGAAAACCTCGGGAATGGTGGTTGTTTGTAGCTCTGAAATGTTTGTAACGCTGAACAAAACATTATGGCGGTTCTTTCAAAAGTTTACAGCTGAACATTGCCTTAATACAGCTTTGAAACTCTTCTATGCAAAAGAAAAATGCTGCTTTCCCTTTATTTTTTAGTTATTTACATTTAATGCAGTACTGCACTGTATTTGCTTTTTTCTTTTTTTGGTCTCTGCTGCTGCCTGATTGTGTACTTCTGGTTCCAAATGAGGTGTGTGGTTGAATGGTCAGTTCAAAACTGGTGTTTGTAACTCTGAAGTTCTGCTGTATTCTGTTAAGCTCACATAGAAACAACAGTTTAGAGCTTCTCCTGTGGAAACACTGATGCACCTTAGTGATTTGTTTCAGTGGTGTTGCTTACTCGTGCTCAAGTGACTTCATATGATATTGACAGATGAAGCTGAAATTGCTCCAGCACAAAAATGCAGTTCTCCTGCAGCAGGGTATGAGTAACAGCTAATGAAGTCAGTAGGTGGTAAATCCTATCCTGTAGTAGGAGAATCGGGCCCCCAAATCTCCAGTCCCTAAAACCTGTTTATGTACTTTCTCAGCTATTTTCTGAGGATTGCATTGTAAAATACCTTAATCCACACTCATGCCCAAAAATAATTTTCTCCAGTAAAACAGGATGGTCAATTTGGATTGATTCTTCTTTGCTGTTTCTTCCCCATTTTAGCACTGCTCTCTCTCCTTCCCATAGACTGAGCTGGCAGTCCAACCTTTCTTGAGTCACCGTTTGCCTCTGCTCCTTGTACACTTTCCTGTTGAGCTTCAGATTCGTGGTGCTGTATACCAATTCCCCTTTTCTGAGTTATAAAGGCTGCTGGAACATTTTGGAAGTAAGGCTATTTAAAGGAGAGTTTTTCATATTTTATTTAGATTTCACCAATGAACAGAGGGTATAAATATGTTTATTTATCATATATTGAGTTGGGCTCCATAAACCAAACACAGAGTTTTGATGCATTTTAAGGAAATAAATACTGTAGCAATTGTTTCTCTTGAAACAGCAAAATTGTGCAATGTGAACGGCAGGATCTTATGGAAACACAATGTCTTTCCCAAAGTGGCATAAGTAAATACCATTTTAATAATTATCCTGGTGCACTCTGAGGAAAACTGGTAAGTTGTAGAAATAAATAAATGTCTCTGTAAAATGTTTAAACATATTGAAAAAAGAGCCAATATTTAATCAAAAGTAATGAAATTAAAAAAGAAAAGATTGTCTTCCAGAAAATTCCTAACATCGTGTTAACACAGCAGGCCAAATTTTGCTCTCAGTTCACCAGTGTAAATCCAGACTAACTCAACTGACTTCAATGGCATCACTTTGGATTTACACCAGTGGAACTGGGAGCAGAATCAGGTGCAGCATCTGTGTAAACGTTTTACAGTTTTAAATGAAAATTAAGGGCTCACAGCAACAGAGTGGTTTTGAAAAAGGGGTTGGAGAAATAGCCCAACAGTCCCAAGGACACAAACAAAGATGAATATCCAGAGAAACAGTCTGTCCACTACCATGGCAACATACTTCCAATCTTCAATGACCTGGAAGAAAAAGTCAGTTAAAGATACATAGCAATTTACCATGTTCATCTCCACCTCTTTTGTTCATGCTCAATGTTTGTAGTTTGTATATGAAAATAAGAGAAAACAAATCTTAAGGTTCAGGATAACAACAGGGATCGGGAAGGAATTTCCCCTCATATATAGTCCTGGACAGTTGGTGAATGACACTATAAATAGTTTACACCTTGCTCTGAAGCAGCAGGTATTGATCACTACTGAATGCTTGGTGCCAGACAGGATGGACCGTCAGCATAATCCAGTAAACTCCTGTGTGTGAATTGTAATTTGCTGATACTATTCATCCCAATTAATAACGATGAACAATACTTACTGCTTTTAAGAAAATAATTCTGTAGTTGATCTTGATTCTCAGTATGCAAGTGTTTTAATACATGTTAGCACTGCTGGTTGTACTCAAATCCCTGTCCAGTATGGATGAGATCCTGGTCCCATTGAAGTTAACGGGGCCAGGATTTTACCTTCTATCTTTACATACACTACAGTGACTACAGGCATACTAGTGAGTTGTAAAGGAAAAGTGTTAATCTTTTTTTTATCACTTTTTTTATTTTTTCCTTTATAATTGACTCTAGTTACACATGGGAATTCTTCCTCTTAACGACTTCACAGTACTTCCCAATTGACTCCTGCCTTGTATTAGACCATTACATATTTCCCCGCTCAATGCACACATGTACCTCCCATTTCTGTTAATGGGTGTTACATGCTTCTGAGAAGAGAATATACTGTAGGTACATGAACAGTCGCTATCAGAGCATGATACTAATGGAAAAAGCGGAGATTAGAATTATGAATCTAGAAAACAATGGTTTGTAATTAAGCATTTTAAGTTAATGTCAGACGATCTGTGTACAGAAAGCATTAAATTAATGTCTAACTTACAATACCTTGGATAATTGCTCTTTAGTCTAGGGTGAGGACATGGAGTTTGTGAATCATAGGACTGGAAGGGACCTTGTGAGGTCATCTAGTCCAGTATCCTGCACTCATTTTTGAATATCCAGTACCAAGTTCTTTACAAAAGCACAGATAGTATTAAAACACTTTTTCAGCATTGTGAGGCCTATGCTCACATCAAATCCATTTCAATTTGTTTAAGCTTAAGGCTATATTTACAGATTTAGCATCTGATCTTTCTTTTTTCTCTTGACCAGTAATTAGTTCCTAGAAAATGCAAGAAAGTCACCAGTGTGGCTTCATGTGGGATTCCTGCAAGATCTGAAGGGAAAAAGGAGCCAGGCTTTCAGACTACTTGACCTGTATAGTAAAAGGAGAGGAGGAGGACAGAGCAGTAATGGAGAACTTAAGACTAGATTGGGAATTGGGGCAGAGGAGGGTCACATAGGAAATTTTTCATGGATGCGGGGTGGGTATTGGGGAAAGTCATGGGTGTTCATCTGAGCCTTCTGAGTTTTGCTGAACATTATTCAATGGATACTTATATGAACTTTAATGTATTAGCTAGTGGAATGTGTCTCTACAGGATGGGAGCAGAACTGCTCAAATGTGTGTCATAGGTCCTATACTGCTCATAGCTGATGGAGAGTCTCCTTTTGCTCAAGTGGAAGAAGCCTCAGCTTTTGCAGTATGAATGTCATGGTTCTATTTACACTCTTGCCAGAAAGTTCTGAATGGTCTTGGGAGGCAGCATAATGACCACCATGTGTCAAACAACCAAATAGGGTATGAAGAGCTAATTGATAGAGCTCCAAAATAATCCAAATAATTTTAATCCAAAATAATAGTGTTCCTAGAAAGGGTTTGTGCCAATCTAACTAAATCCATTTCTAAACCCATTTAGTTAAACTACTTTATGTAGCCCAGCTCTAAGTAACTTACTCTAGCAGAACGCAGCCATGCTCATGGCTGAGTTACCTGCAGTCCCTTCATTATGGGCCCAATTATATGGTGTTTCCTCTGAACAGGTATTGAATATTAATCCTCTCCCTGCCACACACTAGCTGTGGTCTCTACACCCCATTACCTTGCTGATGTAAAAACACAGTTTGTTTAACGTTAACTCATCTTTATCTCCCTCTGCCCCAAAGCAATAAACATGTTCTATTTGTGGGGACTGAGATTCTTGCCTGGCACACTGCTTTTTAGAACAATATCCACTTTATCAAATTGTTATTCATAGGAAATTTATAGGAAAAGAAACTTATTACTAAACAGTGATTGACTATGAAAATTATAGCTAGGATCTCTATAAAAATTAACACTAAGGAAGATTGTAGTGTTCTTATTTCCCTTCTGAAGAAGAATATACTTATTTGAGACATCAAAGGAAAGAAAACTGAGGTTTGGAAAGTTGGGAATGATTTCTCCTGTTACTTACACTCTGGTCATTGTCCTCACTTTTCATGTGATCTGCTATAAAACTGACTCCATCGATTGCTTCTTGGACTTCTGGAGAAAACTTCATTGAAGATCTTAACCTAAAATCTTGATGGCCACTGATGTTATCTGGATTCTCAGTAACTTTCAAATCATATTTTTTGGCAGAGGCTGTGTTCACAAAGTAGGTGGAGTTTTTGTACAGGTTGGCTGGATCAGTGCATAGATTATGTGATTTATTCTTTCTGCGCTTGCTTAACCTTTGCCTTGCAGAGTTATTCTCTGGGCGTTTCATGAACAGAAAAGTTGGAAGTTTATGAAGGAAAATCACCTTTACCCATGGGGGCATAGTGTGGGTGCTGGGAGATCTGTGATGGACATTCAGTACACAGACGCTGGTAACTATTGAGAATGTTACTAGTACCATTGTAAACATCAGATACTTCCCAATCAGTGGAACATCCAGTGATGTTGGTGGGACAATTTTGGAGATCAGCAATAAGAACACAGTCAAGGCAAGCAGTACAGATATGCATAAGGTCATCTTTTCACCACAGTCTGAAGGCAAGTAGAACACCAGGATAGCCAATGATGTAATAAGCACACAAGGGATTATAAGATTGATGGTATAAAAAAGAGGTTTCCTTTTAATAATAAAATCGTATGTCACATCAACATACTTTGGATCCAAGGGGTTTACAGTCCTTCTTCCTGGAAGTGCTACAATATCCCATTCTCCACTTGGTGTAAAGTCATCCATGCATGCCATGGAAGTTTTAAGTACCAGATCTATTTCTGTGTGATCATATGTCCAAGAGCGGAACTTCAGTGTGCAGTTTTGTTGATCAAATGGGAAATGCTTCACCTCAATCTTGCAGGCACTCTTGTAGATGGCTGGAGGCAACCAGAAAATGCTTCCATTGTTCTTTAAAATCACATTTGTATACACAGAAACTTCATATGTACCATCCGCGCTGAGGAAATGGGAGGAAAAAATAAAGAAACAATGAAAAGACAAAAACAGCGAGGAGTCCTTGTGGCACCTTAGAGACTAACAAATTTATTTGGGCATAAGCTTTCGTGGTCTAGAACCCACTTCATCAGATGCATGGAGTGGAAAATACAGGAGCAGGTATAAGTGTGAGGTCAGTCTAATGAGACAATTCAATTAACAGTACTCATATCTTCTTGTCAACTGTTTGAAATGGGCCACTCTCATTACCACTACAAAAGTTACTTTTCCTCCCTTGGTATCCACTGGTTAATTGAATTGTCTCGTTAGACTGACCTCACACTTGGTAAGGAAACTCCCATCTTTTCATGTATTTATACCTACTCCTGTATTTTCCACTCCATGCATCTGATGAAGTGGGTTCTAGCCCATGAAAGCTTATTCCCAAATAAATTTGTTAGTCTCTAAGGTGCCACAAGGACTCCTTGTTGTTTTTGCTGCTATAGACTAATACGGCTACCACTCTGAAACCAGTGAAGAAACAGAATATGGGTTCAAAATACAGAAAAGGACAAACTACTACATTCTCAGCCTCCTCTACTGAATCCAAAAGAGGTCCCACTATCTCTGCTAGAATTAAACTTCTGTACCCTTTCAATGATAAAACCCATTTTCCAGGTATTTATAAGTTGACAATGAAAACTATGTATACGTTTTTCAGCCTGGGAATTAACACTTTTGCCAATATTTAGACAATATCATTTATTAATGATAACGTGTATGTCTAGAGCCTGTTTCATCCAATAATCACAAAGTATTTTAAAAACAATTATGCATTATTACCCGCATTGGGATGTGTAAAGAGATGTAAAGATAGGTGATCTTATCACCAAAATGCTGCCACCATTGCTTTGGAACACAGCCATTAACAGCACATGGCAACACTTCTAAACAGTTTCGAGCAGGAAGTGAAGAAGAATGCTATATTCAGTTGGGAATACAGGGGGAACATGGGCAGAATGAATGCAATTACATGAGTTGTAATTTAGGCAGGATAATTGTGATTAAAGCTCCTGCTCTTACTAAAAGCGCCATGGGATTTTTAGTGCCCACAAATTCTCTGGGTTTTGTGTCTCATCCAAAAGACTAAAACTGTACCAGAAGAGTGTCCTCCATCACCAGGGAGGGTAACTGGTTCAGTGGGAAGAGTGTTCCCTAAGTAATGTGAACACAACTTCCTGCCATACTTCAATGCTTCTTGCAGGATCTTTGGACTAACAGCTCTCGATGCCACTTAGCTTATGAGATTTGTTAGGGCAGCAATGCAAAGTGGCATGACTGCAAATAAATATTCCTGAAAGTATGATCAGTCTGAGATAGGGTTAACAGAAAAGGCTGTTAATAAGATCCCAAGATTATTTTGCTTAAATATGTCATCCACGCAGGCAGTACTTTTCCCCAAATACGTATTTGTTGATAAACTTAACTGATCCTATTATTGAAAGACACTGTGAGACTAGAAAAGAGTAACTATTCATCACCTTATTTCTTTGTAAATTAACAAACACATGAATAAAAACTTAAGTAGGAAAGTCATTTTTAATAAAACTGGGTTAGTCAGTTTTTAAAGTTAGATGAGAATAAATATAGTAAGAGAGAAATTGGCTGAATTACAGTACTTTTTATATTTTTCCTTTTCATTTTTATTAAAGAATATAAGGGGGAAAATATATAATTTAGAATCAATCTATCTTCAGCAAAAAAAATCAGATTAAATTTACCACTGATGTAAATAGCTCCATTGACTTCAACTGAGTTGCACCTACTTTCTGAAGCAGAAATTATATGCCATAATATTTAGAAATAGGAATAACTAATTATTTGCTGTTAGTAAAGCCCCTTGAAGAAGACAAGTGCCATGTAAGTATTAACATTTTTCTTCTAAGTAAAATGTGAAACATATAAACAGCCAAATAAATTCTACACAATACTGTGTGTGTGACAGAGTATTGATGTGCAGAATATATATATATATATATAAAATTCTCCTAATCAGTTACAGTTTAAAGGTGCCAGACTGACAACCCCAGAGAATAAAAATCAACTGAGACCATCAAAGCCATTTCATGTAGGTAATTAACAGCCACCAGAGGCAAGTGTGTTTGAATCACTGGCAGCTTGGGGCAATTACAACTAGCAGCATAGAAATGTAAGGCTCTTTAATCCATTGCCAGTCATCCGGTACTCAGCAACATAGAATCTCTTTGCCTTATTCATTTTATCTCTTCATGCTAGTTCTATAGGCCTGGATCTACAAAGGAACCTAGGTGTGACGCTAAGCATCACAATGCATAACTTTTAGGTGTCTAGAAAATCACACGAACGACACAGTGACCCACAATTAGAAACCTGGCACCCTATACAATGAATATGGAGAGAGAGGCTCCTTAGAATACAATCCACAAAAGCCAGCGTCCTAGGTGGGAAGTCACCTATACTAGGCACTGGGAGATGCTGACCAGAGGAGTGTGTCCTCAGCCCTGCTCTGCCTGCAGAGATAGGGAGCTCCCTGCATGCCAGACTTAAAAACCTATCTGTGCCAGTGATCCATGAACTGGGAGGAAGACATGTTCTGGCACCTAAACTGAGTGCAGGGCCTGATCTGATATGTGGGCTCAGAGGCCATCTAATTCCATGCAAAACAGCTGGGAGGATGGAAGAGGAAGATCACCCTTATAACCGTTAGCCCAATGGTTAGGGTAATCACCTGGGATGTGGGAGACAAAGGGTTCTAGTTCCCCCTCTTCTTGATGAGAAAGGATTTGAACAGGGATTTACCACCTCTCCTTGGAGAGATTTTTCACAGTGCAGTATACAATATTATTAATCTAAATAGTATCCTAAGCTTACTGTAAGCTTATTTTCCCTGAAAAAGAAAAAGATTTGGGGATTTATTTCTTGCTAAATCAATAGGATTTTTGTTTTTGTTTAAAATCTTTGCAACATTTTTTGTATCAAGACTTACTTATTGTAAAGCACAATGTCTGGTAGCCAGATGTGCTTAGAAGGGATTCTCAGCTTATTTACGCCTTCATAGTCAGAGGGCTGCCAAGCCAAACGATAGTCAGTCCATTCCTAGAGAAAAAATTGTACAGGAGTGATGTAAGTTATTTTGTGTCAGTCAAGTCATACTGAGAACAAGAAAGCAATGTGTTGGTAGATTGCAATAGCATCCCCATGGGATAGTTACCTGCTTTAGCCAAACATTTGTGGTCATGATCTGTTCACGTTCATTCTAAAGAAAGAAAAAACATTTATAAATCTAAACTGTACAAAGTTAGTCCTATTAGGATTTATTCATTAATCTTTCAGGGATACCTCAAACTCCTGGTTGCCTAAAATCATTGCATATAATGTAAAATCTACCTCTTATAACATTAGGAATCTTTCTGTGTCTACTGGTCTATCACTAAAATGCACAATTCTGACTATATTAATAATAATAATCACATAAAATATGACATGATACAGAATTTCATACAATTATGTAATTCATTATAACTATTAACTAAGATGGACTTGGGTATGTGCAGCTTTAAGAAACTGTTTTAAAAATCCTAGAACAAGTAATGGGTAAAGTAATAGTCTTCGGACAATCTTTTTCTATTCATCAGGCCAATGGAATTGTCATTTTGGATTAGACCACTACTGGGGCTAGTACAGGTGGGGGGCTCTCATCCACTCTGAACTAGATGACCAGCACCTAGGAGTATTAAAAGAATTGGCAAGGAACTCTCTGAACGACTACTGTTGATTTTTAACAAATCTTGGAATACTGAGAAAGTTCCAGAGGACCGGAAGAAGCTAATGCTGTACCAGTATTTGAAATGGATAAATGGGATGACCTGGATGAGTGCAGGTCAGTTAGCCTGAAAATGATTCTAGGCAAAATCACAGAAAGGCAGATATAGAACTCAGTCAGTACATAATTAATGGATGATAGCATAATTAATGTCAATTAACATGATTTTATGGGTAATAGGTCTTGTCAAGCGAACTTGACATGTTTTTTTTGATGAGATTACATGTTTGGTTGATAAAAGTAACTATAGATGTAATATACTTAAAATTCTGCAAGGCATTTGACTTATTCCCACATGTCATTCTGATAAAAATAAATAGTGATCCTAGTGATATACAGAATCAATGAGGCCCCTATTAAATGGATTAAAAATTGGTTAACTGATAGATTGCCAAAATTAATTGTAAATGGGGAATTATGATTCTGTGGGGATGTTTCTAGTGGAGTTTCAGGGGGATCTGTTCTTGGTCCTACATTCGATATTTTTGTTGATGATTTAGAAGAAAATATAAAGTCATTGCAGATAAAATTTACAGATGACATAAAAATTAGTGGAGTGGTAAATAAAATGAGGATAGATTAAATGATGAACAAAGATTTCTATAAAGCTGATATTCCTTAAACCACACCTGTTTTGACATTCCATAAGACCCAGAAAGATTCCAGCAATAGAACTAAGGCTTATTCTCACTGCAGATTTGTTTTCATTCAACAATGTAAATAATTTTACCAGTGATCCAAGAGCAGCAGCAGCCTTAATGACATGGATGATGAAAAACAATAAGAAGGCTGAGAGAAGAACAAAGGAGGATAAAGCAGAGTGACCTGTGACATCTTGTAATGTCTGAGTGAGACTGGCAGCGAGAGGACACTGTCAAATATCTGAGACCCCAAATATTGTCCTACATAAAAATGGTGAGAAGTATTCATATTCTAAATATATACATCTTAAAAATCCATCAAGCCCTTGAAGAGATTCTATTTTCAAACTGTTGAAGGGGTATTCCAAACAATAAAGAGTAATAAACTCCTCCCTCCTCTATGCCAAGGGGCTTGAGGTTTTGGGAGACTGGTAACAGGTAATAGACCCTTTCACTGCTGGGTTATTGATTTAAATCTAGACCAGGTAAATAATGACTGCAAGAAGCTGTTAATATCTGATGATCACTCAGTGTTCTATCTAAAATTACGTAAGAATGGTGATACTGGGTTAGACCAATGATCCACCTAGCCCAGTATCCTATCTCTGACAGTGGCCAGTGCCAAATGCTTCAGAGGGAATGAACAGAACAGAGCAATTTTGAGTGATCCATCCAGTCCCAGCTTCTGCCAGTTGGAAGTTTAGGAGCACCCAGATTATGGGGTTGCATCCCTGATAATCTTGTCTTATTGTCATTGATGGACCAGTCCTCTATTAACTTATCTAATTTTTTTTAACCCAGTTATACTTTGCCTTTGCAACTTCCCATGGCAATGAGTTCCACAGGTTGATTGTGTGTTGTGTGAAGAAGTACTTCCTCTTGTTTGTTTTAAACTGTCTGTTTATTAATAATTTAATCAGGTGACGCCTAGTTGTTGTATTTATGTGAAGGGGTAAATAACACTTCCGTATTCACTTTCTCCATACCATTCATGATTTTATAGGTTGCTATCATATCTCCCCTTAGTTGTCTCTTTCCTAAAATGAACAATCCCAGTCTTTTTCATCTCTCCTCATATGGAAGTTGTTTCACACTCTTAATAATTTTTGTTGCCCTTCTCTGCACCTTTTCCAATTCTAATGTATCTTTTAAAAGATGTGGTGACCAGAACTACACAAATTATTCAAGGCGTGATATTTCCTGTTTTATTATCTATCTCTTTCCTAATGATTGCTAACATTGTTAGCTTTTTTGACTGCTGCCACACATTGAGCGGAAGTTTTCAGAGAACTATCCACGATGACTCCAAGATCTCTTTTTGAGTGGTAGCAGCTAAATTAGATCCCATCATTTTGTATGTAAAGTTGGGATTAATTTTTCCAATATGCATTACTTTGCATTTATCAACACTGAATTTCATCTGCCATTTTTTTGCCCAGTCAGTTTAGTGAGATCCCTTTGCAATCTGCTTTGGACATAACTGTCAAGTAATTTTGTATTGTCTGCAAATATTGCCACTCACTGTTCACTCCCTTTTCCAGATCACTTATGAATATGTTGAACAGCACAGGTCATAGTACAGATCCTTGGGGGACCCTGCTGTTTACCTCTTTCCTTTGTGAAAACTGACCATTTATTCCTACCCTTTGTTTCCTATCTTTTAACCAGGTATTGAGTCATAGAAGGACCTTCCCTTTTATCCCATGACTGCTTAGTTTGCTTAAAAACCTTTGGTGAGGGACCTTGTTGAAAGGTTTCTGAAAGTCGAAGTACACTATATAGTTTGGATCACTCTTGTCTACATGCTTGTTGACTTCCCCAAAGAATTCTAATAGATTGGTGAGGCATAATTTCCAGTTAGTAAAGCCATGTTGACTCTTCCCCAACATATGTTTATCTGTGCATGTAATAATTTTTTTCTTTACTATACTTTCAAACAATTTGCCTGGTAGTTAGGCTTACCAGCTTGTAATTGCCAGGATCATCTCAGGAGCCTTTTTTAAAAATAGGCATTACATTAGCTATCTTCCAGTCATCTGGTATGGAGGCTGATTTAAGTGATAGGTTACATACTACAGTTAGTAGTTCTGTGACTTCATATGTGAGTTCCTTGAGAACTCTTGGGTGAACACCATCTGATCCTAGCGACTTATTACTGTTTAATTTATCAGTTTGTTCCCAAATGTCTTGTATTGACACCTCAGTCAGATTTGTCACATAAAAACAATGTCTTGGGTGTGAGGATCTCCCCCACATCCTCTGCTGTGAAGTGGTAGAGGGTCTCAGTCCAGTTCCTGGTGGACACATCACAAAAAGCCAACATAACCGTTATTAATGTGTGTCCTGGTAGGACATCTCAACAAGATGTCAAAGACTGAATGGATATGGAGACCTATCTGGTTTCTTGTCTGTAGAGGTAGTTACTCTAGCTTTGGGAAGAGGCTCATTAGTGGAAGCCTCCCCTGCTGCTTCTTATGCTCTACCCATTCTGTGGATAAACAGAAGTCTCCTCAATTCTGCACCTTTCTCCAGCATTAAATTCACAGGCAATGTACTCTCTAGAAATAGGTGAGTCGCTACCTGGCAACTAAATTGACCAAACCTCATTGACTCTCTCTTTTTCTTGTTAGTTGGATGTAACCCCAAAGGGGCCCTTTAAATTAAGTAGCTTGGCAGCCAGCATAAAAGCAATTTGGATGGAAGATAAGGACAAAAAGGTAATCAAACTGTCCTTAGATGTTGCTGCAGACCTGCAGGGCAATGGCAGAAAGTGGAGCTGGAGTGGCTTTTCAGATAAGAGACACCAGTGAAAAGGTCCAAAAATACAAAGATAAACTAAATCAGTTAAGACTCAATATTGTCCCTTAGCAATATTGCTAATTGTCTTTAAGTTCCCAGCCATTGCCCTGGGTTAGCCTTGTCTCACTAATTCCAATGTCATAGTTATCTCTAGAAATTGAGTCTGTGTCTTCAGATTAACAATGTTAGGTGAATAGAATACGTATAAGTAATAGCTAGATTATTATTTGTTTTATTTTCTTTCTTGATCTTCTGTTTATTTTATTGTCTATTCTGCTTGGGACGCAGTTGGATTCAATAAATCCATTCCTTCCTTCATTATTCGTCTGAGTTGATGCCACACTAGTTGGTCAGTGAGACTGTCGATCTCTCATTTTACAGGAAGATTTATCATAAAGATGCTCTAGATTAAATCATGTGAGGCCCTTTATGGGCCTGGATCCTGGAATTCCTTTCAGGATAGGAAGCAAGGTATAGGGTTGTTGCATTACTGTTACAATGTGAGTGGTTTCAGAGTAGCAGCCGTGTTAGTCTGTATTCGCAAAAAGAAAAGGAGTACTTGTGGCACCTTAGAGACTAACAAATTTATTAGAGCATAAGCTTTCGTGAGCTACAGCTCACTTCATCGGATGCATTTGGTGGAAAAAACAGAGGGGAGATTGATATACACACACAGAGAACATGAAACAATGGGTTTATCATACACACTGTAAGGAGAGTGATCACTTAAGATAAGCCATCACCAGCAGCGGGGGGGGGGGGGAACCTTTCATGGTGACAAGCAAGGTAGGCTATTTCCAGCAGTTAACAAGAATATCTGAGGAACAGTAGGGGGTAGGGTGGGGGGGAGAAATAACATGGGGAAATAGTTTTACTTTGTGTAATGACTCATCCATTCCCAGTCTCTATTCAAGCCTAAGTTAATTGTTAAATGTGAGTGGAGGCTATGCATGAGCAATAGTACATTTCAGGCTCCCTGCACTCTGCTTTCTATATGTAAGGGGATTGTTGCCCCCTTACTAACGTTCAGAGGGGGTGTTTTGGTTGGTTAGCTCCCAGTGCTAAAAGGGGAAGGGTCGATGGGAAATCAGGACCATGAGACTGACAGCCCCCAGGAACAATGGAGAGAGTTCAATGCTCCAGGTCAGCCTGAAAGACAGGGTGGGCAGGCTAATTAGGGAGTCAGGAGGCCACAGGGGTCCCGTCCTCTGTGTGAGCTGGAATTGCCTGGGTCAAACAGAGTGGGACCAGGCTAAGGAGAAAGCAGGGGCCCAAGATGAGCTGCAGAGCAGAGCCATGCCAGATCCAGAGGGCCCAGAAAAGCAGCCCAGGAAGCAGGTCAGAGTTGGGAGCAGAGTCACAGAAGCAGCCCAGGTAGAGCGCAGATCCTGTGCTGGGAGCAGAGCTGCAGCCACAGAGCCAGGTATGGTGAGCAACTGTGGCCAGCCAAGGGGGGACCCTGGGCAAAGGGCCCAGCGCAGAAAGATACCCCCAGCCAAGGGTCCTTGCAGGCCAGACTGGGAGGGGATCTTAACCTGATGGGGGGGCTGACACTGGGAAGAAGGGTCCCACCACCCAAAGCCTGGAGGTGTGTGGCCACCACCAGAGCAAGTGTCCAACCCGCAGCATCCCTGCAGCACAGCCAGGGCCTGAGAAGGAGGCCTGGGACCTACAAGGAACAGACTGTGAACTGCCCTGATGTTCCAGAGACACTGTTTGTGATGTTCCCTGCCACAGAGCGGGGTGATGTTTTCCTTTAACCTTTCCCATTTTTCCTTATTATTTTTTTAATTAATTGTTGATTAAATAGCTTGCATTTGCTTTACATTGTATGTAATGATCAGTGGGCCAGGGAAGTGTCCAGTGCAGAGAGAGTACCCCAGAGTGGGGACACTCTAGCCCCTGTCCTAGGTGACCGCAGCAGGGTTGGGGGGGTCGAGCCCTCCAGGAATCTTGGGCCCAGCCTTGTTGGGGTTATGAGGACTCTGCCAGACAGGAGAGTGGAAGGGGAGTCCTCAAGAGCAGGGAGGCCTCTGGGTAAAGGAAGTGGGAGTGAGGACTAAGATCCTTTCACTATCCCACCTCACCGGGGTAGTGCAGAAGCCAGGAAAGTTCCCCACAATAGTGGGACCATTCCCCCGCTTACATATAGGGTATGTCTACAGTGCAAATTAAGTTATAATTGTGGGGTAGGTAAGCATACCCAAACTAGATTTAATCTTGATAGCATGGATAATGATGGCAATGAAGACTCGGTGGCATGGGCTAGTCACCTCACTACATGCCTGCTGCTGACCCTGGGTATATACTCAGGTTGTTAGCCTATGCTGGGGTCCATGCCACTGTGTCTTCACTACAGTTGGTATGGGAGCTAGTTAAATTACAGCTAGAGCAGTTATAACATACAATTGAACTGTAATTTACTGAGTAGCCGTACCCTAAGACTGTGTCTACACTAGGAAAGGGTGTTTTTTTTAACATATGTTAACTAATGTGTTAAGATCTTAAGTAGACGATGCAATTTAACTTGTGAAGTGGTCGAGGCAAACTCTAGGATTCCTCCAGCTAACACATATGAAAACTATAGCTTGCCTTCTCTTCCCTAAGATCTTAACATGTTATTTAAGGTGTTAAAAACACCTCTTTTTCTAGTGTAGATATTGCCTAAGAATTTGTCCACACTAGTGTTTTTGAATGTTAGGTAAATGATTGCCAATTGATTTGCGTTAGATAACATGTTTGTATGGTCAGGTCTGGATACTCCACAAATATTTATGGTTTACCTTATCCATAAGGGGGTGGGGGTGGGAGTGGGTAGGGGGTAAATTGTTCCAGAAGTTGTGAAAAGCCTTGTGTCTTTATATAAGCTGCAGAAGCAGTTGTTGAGAGCCTCTCCAAAAGTACAGCACGTTGTGTCAAGAAGGTGGAAGTCTGCATTTGGGCTAAATATCACCAAGTGTAGGCACTTTGGCAAATTTAGAACAGATATCCTACTGCATGAAGGAGAAGGAAGAGCCTTTGGATAGGATTCCTTCCACACTTAGAGTTATATCATTAGCAATATAGTATGTATTTATAGGTCCTGAGCTCCCCTCCCTGTGAGCAGATGTGGGCATGTGTGTCTCTGGCACAGTTTGGATGACAGAGAGGGGCAGTGGCTTTGCTGCACATGCCTTCCCTCTGTTGGAGCATATGGAAGTCTCCCTGGCTTGGCTGGGCCTCTAAAGATGGAAGGGCAAAGATCCTGGAGGACTTCTGCTAGGAAATCCCTAAAGGTGGTGCTAATGCTCCTAAAAAGCACCATTAACTCTCTTAGGAAGCATCTGTCCCTATAGAAGAAGTGGTTGGAGTTGAGCAAATGGCAATGCTGTGCCTAATCAATTCTTGCTGCCATGTGGGAGGAAGGCCTTGCAGTGGCTCTGAAGGAGCTTGCTAATCCAAATGATGGTCTGGGATCTATGCACTTACTGTTTACCCTATTGCTCCTGGGTTCTGTGGGGTTTGCAGACCATGCTTCCCCCTATTCTGTGAGTCTGCACCTTTTATTTCTTGTGGGAGGACCATAGGGGCACTTTGAAAGGGAACTCTGTCAATGTCTCCAGATGGAATCTCCTAGCAGAGGGGAACATCGGACCTACAATCCCTTTGTTTATATTAGAATATCTGTTGGGTAAGGAATTCTGTATATTCAAGCGCATCCATTCATGCAGCTTCCTATTACTTCCATCAGTGTCTTTCCCCTTCCTGTCTTGTATCCAAATTAGAAATATATGTCACTTTCCAACTTCAGAGTACTTTATAATTAATCACTAGTTCATCATTACAAAAACCATGACAGGTCACTCTTACGCCCATTTTACAGGGGGGACTGAGCAGAGTTCAAGACATCATCCCTATTTATGGGCCAGATGCTTTTCCCACTGCAGTCAATAACAAAACCTCCATTTTTCCTTGCAGTGGCTCTGAAGGAGCATGCTAATCCAAATGATGGTCTGGGATCTATGCACTTACTGTTTACCCTATTGCTCCTGGGTTCTGTGGGGTTTGCAGACCATGCTTCCCCCTATTCTGTGAGTCTGCACCTTTTATTTCTTGTGGGAGGACCATTGGGGCACTTTGAAAGGGAACTCTGTCAATGTCTCCAGATGGAATCTCCTAGCAGAGGGGAACATCGGACCTACAATCCCTTTGTTTATATTAGAATGTCTGTTGGGTAAGGAATTCTGTATATTCAAGCGCATCCATTCATGCAGCTTCCTATTACTTCCATCAGTGTCTTTCCCCTTCCTGTCTTGTATCCAAATTAGAAATATATGTCACTTTCCAACTTCAGAGTACTTTATAATTAATCACTAGTTCATCATTACAAAAACCATGACAGGTCACTCTTACGCCCATTTTACAGGGGGGACTGAGCAGAGTTCAAGACATCATCCCTATTTATGGGCCAGATGCTTTTCCCACTGCAGTCAATAACAAAACCTCCATTGCCTTTATTGGTGCAGCATCCAGTCCTAGAATAGCTCTTAGGCATTGTGTACAAACCCCACCTGGGCAACAAGGGGTTAAGGTCCTACCTTGGATCTAGGCAGCCCTATCCTGCCACACCTGTAGGATATGCTCCAACAGGAGGAGGAGTTAAAAGGCTGGGGAACAGCTATTTTGGGGCAGACCAAGGAAGAGAGCAGACTCTGCAGCAGAGAGCAGAAAGAAGGCAGAAATTTCTCCCTAAGACAACTGCCCAAAGGTCCCTCCCTGAGGGAAGGGAGGACCTGCCACAGAGACAGCCTGAGAGGGAAGCGTTTCACTTTCTCCCTCATATGAGCTCTGGACTTTGGTAATTCCCTTAGGTTTTTTGTTTGGACTACCCCAGCAGAGGAAAGCCCCTTGGACTGAGCTGGCCCAGGAAGGTGGGCCATACCATGGGAGAAGGCAGTTGCCACCTGAGAAAGGGAGATACCATGCTGCATGCCACCACCAGAAGGTGCTTTATGGGGGTGAATGGGCAGCCTTCATGCCGCCTTAACCCAGATGGTGACTTGGGACAATCGCAGGGGGGAGACAGGAAGTGGCCCAGGGAGGGCAGCCTTAAGCAGCCTCCGCTGTCAGATCACTGATAGCCCTCAAAGGGCCTTAGGTCGGAGCCTGGTGGAGTGGGAGGGCCCGGGCTCCCCTACCAACAACCCCTCTGCAGGTCATGGGCCTTAGCCGTGAGCACTAGGTGACACTACCTGACGAACCAACCCCTGAGTGAGGACCATCATAGGCACATGTTTAATTTTAAGAATGTGCTTGAACTCCATTTAAGTTAATAGAATTAAAGCTCGTGCAAAAGTTAAGTATATATCTAATTGCTGCCCTAAATAGGGATTAGGTAAGTCCTTTCCTAAGTGATTTGGTCTAGACCCCATAGAGATTCAGAGCTCTTGGACAGGAGTTCCTGGCCCTCACTTCTGTGCTCAGACTATACCACAATTTTTTCACTCTACACAGCAAAAGATAATTTATCATTATACACATTATGGAGAAGATCATCATGTGATGTAAATTGGTGTGGCTCTACTGAAGTTGATGGAAGTATGCCAGATTGTGTCAGCTAAGGATCTGGCTCTGTATTTTTCAGTATTTTATAGTTTAGGAATAAATAGATCTCCTTTTGCCTGAATAAAAATTATACTTACACATTCTGAATATTGCATGATGGACAAATAGATAATAAAACATATATATCTTCCCATGTCACTTACGATTATATAAACCATATAATAACAGAGAGACAGTCATGCTAATACAATCTATCATCTACAGAGTGCGCTACCTCTTCAAAGTTTTGTACAAATAGTAATGAACGAAAAGGCACATCTTATTCAAGCTTACCACACTGATTAGCTGTGCCAGGGAAACCAGCAGTTCTATAGATACCAACTGTGAGGAGTTGACAGCAGGGCGAATTAACTTATTATACCTGGCAGGGCTCAGTAAGTGGTTCATTAGCTTCTCCTCAGCATCTGCCGCATCGCTTCCTGTAAAACAGCATAGAACAGGATCCCAAAATGAAGAAGAGATTACCTTATGAAGCGAGCATTGAAGCGCAGAATCCTCATCCAAATGAAATAAGAAAAGCTCTAGATTTCTGAAAGATTCTAACTAAATGTGAAACAGAAAGATCTGGGTTTATTATGAAAGCCCTTGGGGCAAATTCTGTTCTACTGAAGTCAGCTTTGTTGGACAAGACATAAATCAAGGCAGAATTTACCCCTTTGCTTTTCATGTTAAAACTGGAAACTCTTTCTTCATCAGTGCAGCACCAAAGCAAGAGGTACTCTCTGTGTTATGGTATGAAATAGAAATTGGAAGTCCTTTTTCTTGTTTTAGGAAGAGATTTTTGAAGAGGCAGAAGACAGATGTCCAATCCCATTCGTGACTTGAAAATCTCCCCTTTAACTGTCCTAGAAGATGAAGGAGGAACCCCAGGCACATGTATGGTAGGAAAAGAGTGCGCTATTTATAGGGAAGAGCCTGGGGATAAACTGTAGAAAGGTTTTCAAATGATTAAAGAGCACTATATATTCTGGTTCTAGACTATTTTGCTGAAGTATAGCAGAACCAAAAGCATTATTCTAGACTTGAGCCTTCTGACAGTTGGAAACAAAACTGAGATATGGAGTAGCCATAATATTAACACTTCAAAATTCGAGGTGACCAATTATTTAAGTGACTGTACAATATACATCTGAGGGATTCCAGGTTATCAAGTAATCCAGAACATTTTCTATTAGTTGAAGTAGTCTATGGCACAACTCCAGAGATAATGAAATCTGTTATTAGGCTCTTGCTTATGTTTTCCAAGCTCCCAGTGTTGTCTTCTGCAAACTACTGTTGTAAACATAATAGATTAAAAAGCATATTCTGCTCTGAGTTACATGAGTGTAAAGCTGGAGAAATTGCATTGACTTCAGTGGTATAACTCTGAGCAGAATTTGGGCCTAAATGATCAACACTGTTGCTGTTAGAGACCCCAGCAGCTTCTCATAGGGATACAAATCCTCCACAGGAAGCAGAAAATTTATATAAGGGCTAGATTATTTTCCTAGTTAAAATGGTAAATGTAGAGTAACTCTGTTGAACTGGTGTGACTCCACTGACTGACGTAAATGGAGTTACTTTCTGATTTATACTGATGTGATGAGAAGACATTCTGGTCCAGGGGATAGAAATATCAGTAATTCAAATATCTTCTCCCCTTTCAAATAAGCAAGTAACTATATCCCCCAAAAATCTGGGGAGAGGGGGAGGTAATCTGACCCTGGGTAATATCTCTCTCCGTTACACACTCTTCACGTATGTTCCCAATATTCCTAAAAACATAGTCATTGCAAAGCAGTTATGTGCAGTAAAAACCATTAAGCATTACAAATATTTCACATTTATAATACATTAGGGTAGCATGTTCAATACACTGTAGCATGTCAGTAAGAGTCAAAGAGGACCAGACATCAGAAAGCTGGTATCCAATAATCCTCCAAGTGGTTGAGTTGCTTATATCTGAATAGTTGCTTAATTTGACCTAGAATTGGGCTAAAATCTCTTGAGAACAGGCTTTCTCTTGAGAATCCTGGTACTTTTGGATTATATCCAGGTTAGAAATGCTACAAGAAGAGCCTCTCAGTATTTTTGCTTCTGATTTAAATGAGGAAAATGTAGGACATAGTCAACCAAACACTTTCACATCTCAGAGCAGGATCTGTTAAAGCTTTCAGGAGAGGTTGAGGTGAATATTAGCGTTGCTCATTCCCTTAAGAACCAGCATCTAGCAAGGCATTGATAGCGTAGCAAATTTACACAATGCATGACAGAAATGTATACCATGTCTCTCTGCAAATATGTCCATGGTGCACACTCGCAAGCTTAGCCTCACACCTTTAATTACTTTACTGACATTTCCATGGGAGAAGATGAGATATACAACAAGCAGTGATCAGTGCCTGTGTTTGAAAAGATGAAGCTAAGCAAAATGCAAAAGTATTCACTTTGCATATTTTCCACTGTGAATAGAGAGAGATTTGTGAAATTTTACAAAAGCAAAAATTGCAGAAATATCAACATCCTATGCTCACAACATTCTTTTTGCCAGTAAAAAAAAAATTATTCAGATCCAACCTGATTGGCATTGACCCAAAGAGGAAAAATCTCTGGTAAGCCATGAGTCTTCTAGGGCAGTGTTCTTTCCATGCCTCAGATCCTACTTTGCCAGTTTGGTGGGTCACTGACACCCAGATGGGGTTGGTAGAGTGGTGTGTGATGTCTTTTCAGCCAGTGGACTGCCTAAGATGACATTGCAGTCTCAAGCATTGGAATTCCCAACAGTCAATGGTGTTGACAGCAACAAGGGGTTTCATACAGGCATTACATTTTTCACTCTAAAAATCCAGTGAAAAGTTTGTTTCTTCATCAAGTAGGATTTTTTTTCACAGAGCCATAAGAAAAAGAAATTATACCTCCTTTGGTGATTTGTGTAGCCTCTGGTGATTTTAAGGTATAATAGCTATAAAAAGACAAGATGCCAAATTATCTTCACATTTACGTCGTTGCTACCACATTGAAGATGTACCTTAGTAAGTGAGAGGACAGTTTGGCTCATGGGATGTGTGGGTACGTAAGTTAGTGCTCACATATGGGCTATCGATTTGACACAGTAGTCACTACAATCGGGTGATGGGGCATTCAAGAGCTAACTTGAGTATCCATATGCAGCGTGTTGACAATGTGGACATTTTATTTATATTTGGCTCACAGTATGCCTGAACAAGGAATGCCATGTAAGCACATTTTTGATCATCTCCATTTGGATCGGAGAGCCAGCTTAGATTTGAATTCAAGGCAGATGCAATATACTGCATAGGATCTTAAAGATCATTGAAAAAAAGTGGAGATTTCCCTACCCTTTAGAAAAAGCTCTGCTTGACATTTAACATCTTGCTTACTTTATGACCTAGAAGTGCCACTTTGAGATGATGTCTGTTGCAGTGACCACTCAGTGTGTGTTCTGTAGCTCTCCAGCTCTGAAAATACTGTCATAACAAGAGACAACCATGTGATCAGTTACCATATGTGATCAAAATAATTCAGACTGAATTGCTCAGGTCAAGAACTTCCAGACAAGTAGCAGCCAGGTGGGAAAAGATTTTTATTTACTGTTGAGTTATTACTCTGTATGTCATGGTATCCATTTCTACAGAAATGCATAGGATAAGTGTAACAGTCATTCAAAATGTTTCACGAGACCTCGTTATCTAATGCAGATGGTAAAAAGCTGAGCTAGCTGTTCATTCCTATGTCTGTCTCTTTACTCTCAGTCACAGAAGCAAGAGTAACAAATGCAAGCCCTATACTATTTTACCAAAATGGAAAATTGAAAACATACGTCAAAATTTTTAGCATGCTGCTCTTTCATTCGTTACTCCAGTGCATGCTGGGACAGCTTCAAGTGGGTAGGGAAAGGGTGTGACTTGTTCTCATCCAGAAGAGCCTTGATGTTCCACTGCTGTTCTTAAGGAACTCAGATTATAACATGCAATAGTAAAGCTGTTTTTTCTTGTTGATTACTATTAATGAACTATTACATATAACATCACCTCTTTGGCAACAAATCACAATTATCTCCTTTCTTCTTGTGGAAGTGATGGGCTGGTACCACTGGTGTTTCTCTTCCCTAGGGCTGAGTTACATATTCTGGCAATTGACTACTCTCTGGGTAGATGCAGAATAATAAAGTTAATGAAGAAAATGATGATGATCATACCAAGCCTTTCTATAGCATGTTTCAATTGAGTTAACTCCTATTGATTTCAGTGAAAATTGCACTGAAATGACACACTCAAGGTCAAAGACTGAGTCAGTAACAGAACAAAAGCCAACATACTATCTGGAAATAGGCGCAGGATCCTTGACACGCCTTCTACCCACTCCTCCCCATGTCAACTCTAACCCCTAGCTCATGCTCCAGCCTGGGAACTGTATAGAAAAGTATCATTTTCTTCTTTTGAATGTCAAAAAGATTGTTCAGTTTGCCTCTTTTCCTCATTATTAATAGCTGCCTGTTCCTGGCTGCTGATATTCACAAAGCCCTGCGGTGAAAAATTCCATCAAGTTTATTGTACTGTGATTAATTTCGCTGCTGAGATGCTTTCAGGGTAATTTTTCTGTTATGCAAATGTTGTCTTTGGTGTTTTTTCTAATATGTTATGGACACGAAAGGCCAGATTCTGCCCTTCAGTAAGGCCCCTGAGCTTCTCTGACACTGCAACAGAGCTGTAAAGTTGCACTAAACTGGCAGCTGAAATTTCTCTGAAATGGAGGAGTCCTCAGCTGGTGTAGAGCTGGTATAACTGCCTTTGCATTAGCCCCCCTTCCAGACTGCCAGCTGGCACCATTCAGATCTTTCCATCCTGAGACTCATTTGAGAGTCACAAAGCACTTAGCTAGCTTTTCTTTTTTTATATTCTATGAAGTTGGTGAAATTCAGTTCAAATACATCAGTGGGATTTAAGTGCATATTTAAACTAAGCATGTGTTTGAGCATTTGCTGAATCAGCATCTGACCTACTGACCTACACCACCCCTGCTGCCTCTGTTCAGGGCCTCTCTTGAGCAAAGACTGTGAATTGTATGGTGGATACATGGTAGGAGAAGACTGCCACATTTATTTTGAACAGTCATGGCTTGAACCCAGGGCTCTATTCCTGAAATACACTAACCTACTGATGCTAACAATGTGTATTTGCATCAGCCATAAAGACTGTGGGCTTTTGGTCCATCAGAAGCAGCAGGGCAGCATGGATAGATTATACTGAGGCTGTTCTATTTCCTATGAATCCAAGCAACTCTAATATGTTACAGTGGAGGCTGTCTCTTTGCGCCAAATGCCCTTCCCCCATTGACTACAGTGGTGCAGGATTGCACCAGAACACTGTACGAAGTGGATGTTTCATGTTGTAACTTTTGTTATTTCCTCGTATGCTCCAGAAAGAGAATTGTAATGTCCACATTTGAAATCAGTATTCAGCTATAAGACTCCTGATCACACCCTTCTCACAAGCCTTTCTGTGAGCATTGATTTTAGACAATCTTCAGTTAGAATATCTTGAAACCTGTGGTTTCTTTCTCCCATGTGAGGGATCTACTTAATAATTCTTCTTATGTGATGAATCACCAGAAAAAATAAGATAACTGTAGCTCTGCACATCAGAACAGACTCCACAAAAATGTTCCAAATTATTTGAAAAGTTTTGCAGACCAATGCTTCTGGGTGGCTGTTTTTGTTTTGTTTTCAGTCAAAAAACATAGTACCATATGAGATTTTAATATCATATTCATATTAGCTGTGGCATTTCTAAATCCAAATCTATCTCATCAAAGGCCTAACAAGATAGAACTGTGCTGATCCATGCTGAACTCTAGGCTTGCTTTATTTTCTTTTCTATTCTATCTTCTCATTAACATAGAGTAAAAATGTCTATACAGTGAAGAAAGTGAGAAATACTACAGACCCAGAGTGATTAATTTTAATTGTATGTTTATTAGAGGTGATGTCTTAAGGTGGTTGAAAAGAGTATCTCTGTTTAAACACAAAGATAATGTTTAAAATCAGTGAGGTAACTTCAATGTATAAATAATCTCAGCAACAAACAGAATGCTCTAGCTTCTTTGCATAAGAAAGCCAGATAGAAATGGAGTGCAGTTTGGTATGAATTAAATGGAGCTGAGTGACCCCTGCTAACAAATTTCAGTGCATATATCTTTGTTAATTCTCTATATTAGTGTTCACACCCCTGTCTGAGATTATTCTAGCAAATGAGTTTACTCCCTGCAATATCTGCTTGAATGGCCAATGGTAAATGAATACTGCAGAATATTTGCAGAAGGTGAATTTTAAATTTGTGTTCATGAGTATTCTCAATTGGAAATCTGATTCTAAGCCTTATCTGCATCCAAGTAGGAAACCAAAACATCCCATGGGACTTGAGTCCAATCAGAACAGCTCATGTCTGGAATATCAAATATTTGCAATGAATTGTTCACAAATGAGTTACAGGCTAAGAATTATTTTGAGAAAGTCTTATGCAAATATTTTCAAATAATGAGTACATTTAAGAAACTATCAACTGCTCTTGGGCAAGTCACAAGCAAGGTAACGAGAAGGAACTCTTTGAACAAATGATTCTTATGAATTATCCATTCCCATCTAGCTTTAAATGACAATTCATCATCATTCAGATGCAGAGATAGGATGCCACTAGATGTCACCAGCGCATTGACTTAAAGATTCCAGGATCAAACTATGCCTGCAAGTAGTGTCTAGAAATTATTTTTGTTCCTGAGCCGTTTTTATAATCTACTTTCTGTTTGCCAAACTACATATTAATTGGATGACACCTAATGAAAACAAAATAGCCAAGTGGACAAGGTCCTATATATTTCACAATGTCAGTGGCAATGTATTTCAAACTTTTTCTTTTTTTAAGTGCTTCTTTCCTTGACAAAATATTTTCCAAATGGCAGCAACCAACAAAAATGTTGTATTTGAGTAGACAGATGCTTTTAGACAAATGATTGTAACAAGAATAATCAAGCAGCTCTAATTAGGAGGTGGACATATTTTTTCACATACTGAAAACAGAAATGGGAAAAACAGTTAGGGCCAGATCCTCAGCTGGTGCAAATTGTCATAACAGCAGTGGACACGCTACAGTACAATGAAAGAAAATCCAACCTGGTATGTAACTTACAATATACCTTTCAGCTGCAAGGTTTTTTTCCACAGCTCATTTGCTTCGACAAATTCCTTCCAGGATATTTTGCATTTCATACTAAAAGAAACAAAATCATACGTTTTATTAAAGCATCAGTGTAAAGTTTCTCTTTTACATGATCTAGTATTTAATAATGTAAAATGAGATTGAAATAGCTACTCACCACCTTCAACAGCTGGTCACTTTGAGAACATGACAACAAACATGTTGGATTGATTTCCACAGAATGAAGT
Source organism: Dermochelys coriacea (assembly GCF_009764565.3). Classification (NCBI taxonomy): domain Eukaryota; kingdom Metazoa; phylum Chordata; order Testudines; family Dermochelyidae; genus Dermochelys; species Dermochelys coriacea. Next base: position 50,939,276 of record NC_050077.1, on the reverse strand, counting down.
AAGGAGTAAAGTTGGCAGCTACAGTTGAGTGCCCTGTGAACACCTTCTAAACTGCAAAACTAAACATAAATCACATTTCCTTTGTTTTCCTGACTTTTAAGACCTTTTAACAAATGTTGAATCATATTTAGAAATAGCATGTTGTTCCATGTGTAGAGTAACTTCTTTTGTTTTTCTTTCCTTCCCCCTGCAAAATGACTAAATGGACCATGGTAACTTGCCAGATTCTCTCCTACTGTCAGGGAAGAGAAATAAAAATGTTCCATTGTCTCCTCTTACATTATTTACTGACATTGTTATTACTTCTCAAAATATTCTATGTAAAATTATTTATTTATGTAAAATCCATTGCTGTTGCAATATGCTGCATTATAGTGTGGTATAGTATTAATGCCAGTTGTTCCAATACAGAGTAGCATCTAGTGTAGCCTCATTTTGTTTTAATTTCCAATAAAAAATTAATAAGCAATAGCAAATATTTAGAGGGCTCAAAGCTTGTCTTCTTAATTTCTTTTTTTGTTAAATCTAAACTAGGCCTCACTCCTCAAATATTATATTTCAAAACAGATTTTTTTAAACTACATTTTATGAATAAAGTAAGAAAATGCTGGGTGCAGAAATAACAATGGTCAGAAGGGAAGGTTAGTCGTTTGGGAATCAGACTTTCATTTCTACCAACACCACTAAACTAATGCTCTCGCCTGATTTTTGTGTGTCTATGTGTTGCCTAATTCTGTATATGAAAATACGGGTAGGCTATAGTAAATGGTCTTAATATATGATTGAATACTTTAACATATATTTACATAAACTTAATTGAAACAATATTTAAATACTATTAATCAAGTATTTAGGTAACAAGAACTTTGGGAAATAAACAAATCAGAAAGCATAAGGAAATATTTGCCTTATAATTGTAGAATCAGTTGTGGGATACATTATTTGAAGCCACGCTTCTCTCCTTACTATTTACAGTCACTCTAAACACATCCCATCATTATCACAGATGATCCAGGCAGCATCTACAGGAATATTCTTCCCGTGATCATAGTTTCCTACTGACCTTGGCTTTTATTGAGTTATGTTAAATCCAGGTTACCATTGCAACATCCTGGTTTCATTAATACCACACAAGACAAAACAGCACTAAAATAGCAGATTTCATGCATCTTTCTGACGATTGTAAACTATCCCCCTGGAAGTTAGAAACATTTTGAAATCAATAACCCCATTGCTCCCTCCTCTTCCCTGAATGCCACAATTGTTATACAAACTCTATCCAAAAAGACACTCACCGTTAAAAGAAAAAGAAACCACTACAAAGAGAAAGAACCTGTGTGTGTTCCTCATGGCAATAACAAGAGGATGTGAATTACTGTTCTTCAGTCGAGACTGCTGAGGATAGGCGCAGCTGTCCGGGTTGCACAGGCATGAGAGATAAAAGCAAACCTGAGCCTTGGAGATATTAACTCTCTGGAAAGAGAGAGACAGTAGGACCCAGCAGATCTGATCTGCAAAGTGGAGCTTTCATGAGCATGGGGATCCCTCCCCCTTTGAAGCTGTTTAAAGAACCAGAGCAAGAGCGAAAGCATGCAAAAAGAAGAAACATAATGTGCTAATATGAAATAAGCAAGAGGGGAGTATAACGGCCAGTAAATAAACAAGGTCTGTAATATATAAGAGCAAGAATTATGCATTTGCTAACATTTAAATGGCTTTCTCATTAGTGGATGCATTGGAGTTGGCAGGGAATGGCTGGCTGGGAAAGAGCTAGAGAAAGAGCTGTGTTCCAGAAGCCCAGCTAATGAAACTCACATAAATGAATTATGGCCCAAATATTAGGATCACTTTTTGCATTAGTGGAAAAGTCGGTCATCTACCACCAACCTATTTCCTCTCCAAAACCCAGACGGTATGTGGTCTGTTTCAGCTAGATCTCTGAAAGCCCAAGGAAGTTGCAGGAGGAGCATGCATTCTGATTAACATTAATAGGAATTGTAAAAGGGAGGTTAAATCAGCCCAGTGAAAAATAATAGTACCAATAATAAAGACACTGTTGAGAGGTAGTAGGGGAAGTCAGGAGAACTCTGTGTCTGTCATTGTTACTGTTTGGAGAGTTCACATCCGGTAACAGTATATGAAGGGTAGAAAATGTTATGTATTGTGGAGATACAGTGAAGAGTCATGAATCGGAGTGGGGAAAAGAGAGCTCATCTACCCTTTAAGGACAGAGAGAATGAATGATAGATTATTGCTCTTTAATTATTGCCCAAAAGGCCAAAAGTATTGTTTAATTGTTGTGCCTCTTAATCTATTTTAATTGCTAAACTTCTTACATGTATAGAAGGTAACTTTGTGCATGGTCTGATTTTTACTCCTTTTTTAAATGATATCTTAAAGCTTGTATAAGGAGCTTTGAGGATAAAAAGCTCTATATATGTACCAAGAATAACTGTTGTGTTAATGTTTCACTTGTAATGCATCTCCTCTTCTCTAGATCCTCAGCTATGCCTTGGTAATCTGTTGTTATTTATATTACGGTAATGTCAAGAGGCCAAATCAGGGATCGGGACCTCATTACACTATGTGCTCTACACTGTAATAAGTTGTTATATCACTCTCTTACTTTCACTCTCCTTTTTATTCCCTGTACATTGTATCTAAGTTTAACTGATTTAAGCAGGAGTTAGTAAATGCAATTTGTACTTCAAGAACATTGTAGGGAGTTTAGAGAAGGAGACTGAGAAGAGAGAGACAGGATGGAGGAGCTGTGAATTTATCTATGTCTGAGTTGATAAAAAAGTCACTGCAAGCCAAGTGATTGCATTTTAATCCTACTTTTTGCAATCAAAATATAACACTGTCCTTGCCCCTTTCCTGCAGCCTTCAATTAAGCTCTTCCTTACAGTTCTAGATGTTATTTCCACCAGAAGACCAGCCCTTTGTGCAAGTTGTAACCCATACCATGTGTCCCAAATGGATTTCTCATACCGTACCCCTCCACTTCACATTACCTATCAAAACATGCATTCAGACTGGTATATTTTATTGTTCTGTGTGTGAAAGGCTGTGTTAGAGGCCTGTGAATCATATGGTTCCTACATCTCTGATCTTATCTGGCAATCATGGCTTTAGTACTATTTAGGGAGCTGTGCTCAAGACAGCTATGTCAGCCTTGCCATTCTCTTCAGCTTTTGAGGTTGTAGTGGAGCAAAGTGTCACTCTGCTGGGAGAAAAACGCAAATGTTTGTTTTATTTTTATCCTCTCTGCTTCTGGCCCTCTTCTCCCTAAAGGAAAGACCTCCATCTGCCAACTGAATATAGCTCTGGGCTTCGGCAGCAGTCGTATTACTAATGGATTTGTGGACCCTGGAGTCATCTTGCACCATCTCTGCGCCTATATCCTTCCTGCAGACAGTTCACACAGAATATTATATTACTTCATTGGTTTATGTGATACCACAGAAGGGGTGATCTGTGCTGAACAATCAACAGGTCCATGTTCTGAAGAGCTTACAGTCTAAAGCCATGAGAAAGCAGGGGACATATCCGAACAAACATAGAGTAGATATGGCCATGCTAGCTCGAATACTTCAGAGTTGGTGGGTCAGAATAGGGTATATGTCAGTGGTCCAGAGTAGCCGAAGGATTCCTAATCTCTCACTGACTGTGCTACTGCTCCATAGCTGGCAGAGCTGGAATCAGATAAGGAAAGCAGAGAACAGGCAGAGAGATTTTCTTCTGTTGTGTTCTGTTCCTTACTTTGCCATTAACATCTTGTGTGACCCTGAGGACAAGTCATTTAAATTCTCTGTGCATCATTTTAGCCATATGTACGTTGATTCCCCACTGGGATGTTGTGGTGCTTTACTAGTGTGTATTGAGCCTTGAGATCCTGAGATGAAAGGCCTTTCTACCAGACATTTTAGTATCCAGTATTGTGGAGTCACATACTAATATTCTGCATAAGGAGTGAAGACTGAAGGGAAGAAATCTATCCATTTAATTGACCTAACTGCAGAGATCGGACCTGCATTCTTTCCACCCCCAAAACTTCTTTTGATTTCAGTGGATAGTTTGAGTACATAAGGAATTCAGGATCATAATGTGCCCAAGAAATGAGCAGGTGATCTTGCACTGTGTTTTCAGGCTGCCACTTGCATTACTTAAGAAGAAGCCACAGATACTGAAGATAGCTGAGCAGAAGCAGCCTGAGGCATAGCTGGCATCCCTAATGATACTGGTACAGATACAAGAACACCACCGCAAAACGAAATTGCTTCCAAGTGAAAAAAACTTTTCCCTCAAGTAGTCATAATGTTGAACTGAAATTTAGGTTTTATTGTGTGGTTAAAGTGAATTGAAGAGAAGCTACAGATTGGCTTGGTAAATATTTGAACTAGCAGAATGGCTATCACTTTACTGATGAAAATTGCCACAGAAAAATGTCTAATGGGAAAGTAAATACATCAATATTTGCATTTCTGTAGCACCTTTCATCTGAGTGAACATTTAATTAATTAATTAATTAATTAAATTTAATTAAACCTGGGTCATAGCTCATCTAATCAAAGTTGAGTGATGTTTTCATCAGCTCTGTGTGACCAAATGGAGGGGTCTCCCACGGTCTTAAATAGACTTTCTCTTGTGGATGGAGCCCCCTCCTTTCTCCTTTGCAAAGTCCAGCTCCAAGTTCTGGAGTTCTGGAGTCACCTGGGCAAGTCACATGTCCATGCATGACTCACATTTTTACAGGCAGAAGCCATTGGCCACATGGCATCTTGAATGTCTCCAGGAAGACTTCTTATGTGGATTGGAGCATTCCAAGATGCACTATTCCTTAAGTGCTTCTTGACTGGGCACTTGACTTTGCAAATTCCTTTCTCCAGGAACTGACCAAATGCTTTACTAAGGTTATTTAGTAATCAAGCCAGTACATGGCTAATATTCATAACTTCGAATACAAAAATGATACATGCATACAAATAGGATTAATAGATTCAGTAGATCATAACCTTTGCATAGATATGTTACATGGCATATGTAGCATAGAACATATTCCAGTTATGTCATATATATTCATAAGCATATTTCCATAAAGCGTTATGGGGTGCACTGTCACAGAGGCAACCTAGTGACAGAAGATGTGGAAAAAGCTAATGTACTCAATGCTTTTTTTGCCTCTGTCTTCACAAACAAGGTCAGCTTCCAGACTACTGCACTGGGCAGCACAGCATGGGGAGGAAGTGACCAGCCCTCTGTGGAGAAAGAAGTGGTTTCAGGACTATTTAGAGAAGCTGGACAAGCACAAGTCCATGGGGCCAGATGCGCTGCATCCGAGGGTGCTAAAGGAGTTGGCGGATGTGATTGCAGAGCCATTGGCCATTATCTTTGAAAACTTATGGTGATGAGGGGAGGTCCCAGATAACTGGAAAAAGGCTAATTTAGTGCCCATCTTTAAAAAAGGGAAGGAGGAGGATCCAGGGAACTATAGGCCAGTCAGCCTCACCTCAGTCCCTGGAAAAATCATGAAGCAGGTCCTCATGGAATCAATTATGAAGCACTTAAAGCAGAGGAAAGTGATCAGGAACAGTCAGCATGGATTCACCAAGGGCAAGTCATGCCTGACTAATCTAATTGCCTTCTATGATGAGATAACTGGCTCCGTGGATGAGGGAAAAGCAGTGAACATGTTTATTCTTTGACTTGAGCAAAGCTTTTGATACGGTCTCCCACAGTATTCTTGCCAGCAAGTTAAAGAAATATGGGCTGGATGAATGGACTATAAGGTGGATAGAAAGCTGGCTAGATCATCGGGCTCAACAGGTAAGTTTGCAGATGACACTAAACTGGGAGGAGAGGTAGATACCCTGGAGGGTAGGGATAGGACACAGAGGGACCTAGACAAATTAGAGGATTGAGCCAAAAGAAATCTGAGGAGGTTCAATAAAGACAAGTGCAGAGTCCTGCACTTAGGACAGAAGAATCCCATGCACCGCTATAGACTAGGGACCGAATGGCTAGGCAGCAGTTCTGCAGAAAAGGACCTAGGGGTTACAGTGGATGAGATACTGGATATGAGTCAACAGTGTGCCTTTGTTGCCAAGAAGGCTAACGGCATTTTGGGCTGTATAAGTAGGGGCATTGCCAGCAGATCGAGGGATGTGATCATTCCCTTCTATTCGACATTGGTGAGGCCTCATCTGAAGTACTGTGTCCAGTTTTGGGCCCCACACTACAAGAAGGATGTGGAAAAATTGGAAAGAATCCAGCGGAGGGCAACAAAAATGATTAGGGGACTTGAACACATGATTTATGAGGAGAGGCTGAGGGAACTGGAGCATTTGAGGGTCTGTCCAGATCAGTTTGAGTGATCATCCGATTTAGTGAATTAAGTGAGTTTAGAGTTTTCAAGATGATGTTTCATACCAATATATCACCTTGTGAATGACCTCCCTTTTAATAATCCAGATCAATAGAGAACACGCTAATATTTCATGCCATTATGTTTCTATGGCAGAATAACTGTCTTTCATCTGTTGGACCCTAAAGATAGCACCTGTATATCCAAAGCAGATGCACCAGCAGCAAGACCCATCTTTTTATTTCACAGCAATAGATGTAACTAGAATGCTGTTCTCTCAAATGAAGCATTGTGGATAAAATAGGTCCCCATCCAGATAGCTGACACGAGGCCTATGCACCACTTAAGCCTTCAAAATAAGGGTTTGCAGGGACTTAAGTGATGCATAGGCCTTGTGTTAGCTGTCTGGATGGGGACCAATTTCATTCACATTGCTTCATCCCAGTAGCAGGCAATCATGTATTTGCCAGTTTTAAGTACCACAAAACCAATCTTTATATCCTGAAGAAGCGATCCATGTATGAGGACACGGGACCTGATTCTGCTCTTATTTGCATCAGTTTTACATTGGTGCAGCACCAATGGCCTCTATGAAATCACTCCCTATTTACACCACACTGAGTGAAGAATCTAGCCCAACTGGTGAATTAGAGCTCAAAGGGACAATTCCATTAAAACTCTGTGTACAACCCTTAAAGGACAGGACTGAGTTGATGCCAAGAAATTGTTTGAAAGAATATTTAATTTAAAGGTCATGCATTGAAGTTAAAAAAGATGAATGGCTAATAAATAATTCAGGTAGAATTTCTTTACACAAACATTTAACTATGGATCAAATTGCCAACATCAGCAAGAACAAGATGTAGTGAACATTTTTTAAGAAATGTTTGAAGATGCAAATATCCAGTGGAGCCATTTGCTAGCTGGATTTGAGGAATCTGAAGCTAGGATACAGGCTGATTTCTGAGGCTTGCAGGCATAGACACTGATGGGCCATTTATTTTTCTTGGCAATTTGATATTTGGTTTTCTAATCACAAACAGCAAATCTAATGTGAGATGAGAAAACAAACAGAGATGGCTCATAACACTCAGCAGGGAGAGGGTCTTTTTTTTGGAATCTCACAACATTGTGCCTAATAGCCAAACCTGAAGGTTCTTACTGACTTGTAACTCAGTCTTTACATAGGCAACACTGCCACTGATTATGACTGAATAAAAACTGAGTGAGGAACTCAGGATTTGGCCCTAAATTCTGTGCTTGGTTCCTGAACACTAAAGTTCACTGAAAACAAGAGTTAGTTTCTTGAGAATTTAGTACTGATGTCTCAGGAAGAAATTATTGTTCCCCAAAATTATATGTAGAATTTCAATGGGTTGTTCCTGAGGTGAATTCCATCCAGAGGGCTGTCAGAAAAGTGCAGAACTTTTTTGCAAGAGGTTTTAAAACACAGGTGCTATTTGCTTAGTTGTGAAAATAAACTTCTGTTGTACCAGTTTGGCCAAGTTCCTATAACATCGGTAGAAGGCCAGGGGAGGTGAACTATGAAACTGCCACTCCAGAACAACATGGCATAAAAGGAAAAACTAGGAGGTGCACTCCAGCTTGATAAAGCAATGGTGTCTTCACAAGGAGATCTTATTGATTTCTTAAAAAATGTGGAGGCAAGATGCACGAAAGAGGAGTGTGATGGGGTATCTACCTCACAGAGGTGTAGAAGGGGTTAACCCCAGGAGTGAGCAGTGGAGGGGAGTCCTCCAAGTGGCCTAGAGATGCTGCATTGGGCGCAGCCAATCAGGGAAAGGCTGCAGGGAGCAACCAATCAGGCCCCAGTGGGCTCACATAAAAGAAGCTGCTGGGCCAGAGTTTAGTCACTGCCTGGAGCTCAAGAAGGGAGGACTGGGTTCCTAGCAGGTGGATGGAAGCTAGCACCATGGACAGAGCAGTTTCTGGCAGGGAGCAAGAGGAAGCTCCTGGCTGGCTGCTAGGACTGACATGCTGAGGCCCTGAGGTAAGGGTGAAGAAACAGAGCTGGTGACATGGCTGGAGGACCCAGTGATGAAGAGGGCACAGCAGTTCCTGGAGAGGCTGCTGGCAGATGCGGAGGCAGAGTGATGGGGTGCAAACGGTGGATGTGGGAGTGTTGTCCTTGAGCTAACCCCCAGACTGTCCAGAAGAGGAGGCGCCAATTCAGTAGTGAGTGGTGTGCCCTATAACAAGGAGATTAACTAAAATTCCCTGCTGGGCAAAAACTTTTAAAGCCTTAAAAGGTGAATGTATTCTCAGAAGTGGAAAATATACAGTAGGAGATTATCCTAAGCAAGATAAACTCAGAAGACCACTTCTCAACAAGGATCCATATTCTGTATAGATTCCCTGTCCAATTCAAGATCCTTTTCAAGATGCTGATCCTGATCTTCAAAGTCATTACTGGGCTTAGATCAAGCTACCTCAGTGACCACTTCTCCTTCGGCACCTCACCACAATGGTTGCAGCTACCTGGAGAATCTGAGAGCCCCAGGCACATTGCTTGGGAGCCAGGACCAGGGCTATTCTAGGTGGAGGGCTGTAGGCAGAGGAGTTCCTTAGCACCAGAGTTCAAGGATGAGCCCAAGTCTTCCTTCTTTTAGGACACAATGCAACACTTATCTCATTGCAGAGGCCTGCCCTGAATGACTTGGTAATATCTTTCTGGAAGAAAACCACCAGGGATGAGACCAGTCTTTATAGCAGACGTTATTCAATTATCTTTGTCACTAAATGATATCACAGTATTCCCCATACTAAGTATAGGGGATGCCATAAATGCTGTGGCAATGTTGCCTAGTTGCAAATGGAAAACTGTAAAGTTTTTAAACATGACCACCCTAAATCAAGGAGAGTGGAGAGTTTGAGTCCTTTATAGGTGGAATCAAAGTAAGACCCATTGATGTGGCACTTTTATCCTACAATGATAGGCTCAATAAGATTGCAGATTAGAATGGTCCCAAACCCCTCACTATAGGATTTGTATATTTTACAAATTCACCTGTCAAATATACACCTATGGATCAGTGTCTCTCTACTGCCACCCTCCCACCCCCCGCATTAGTAGTTCATTTATTGTGAGAATGCTACAATGTGGGTATAAGTTTTACATTTTATTCTGAAGGTAGTGAGATTAATGGTCAGTCTGATTTCCTTAGGCCATGAGGTCCTCAGATGTTGGCCTGTTGCTGAGAAGGCTCTGTCTCCTTTACCCGTGTGTATCATTCTTTAAGTTGATATGTCCATTGTTCCAGAGAAGTATAACAGTAGTGGAATTTCATGATCCCAGAGTGCCCATGGGCATTCTGAAGGACTAAAACCCCAGACATGCCTCAGTATTCAGTGGGAGCTGCTACCAAAGTTCTCATCAGCTTATATAACTATGTAGCCAAGCTGCTTCATCTGAACAAGGTGAAGTTTTTTTAACACTTCTCTTGTAACATTAGTGATCTCATTAATTATTCTGTCTCTAACTTTCTCTTCTTAGGGATTGTTATCAAAAAGGATGTGGTGAAAGTTGTCATCATAGGGAGTCTTCACATTCTCCTCAGTCTGGCTTTTGGCTTGCATATAGCACAGAGACTACATTAGTCTTGTTTCTGATATTTGATTCTATGAAGTTAAGTGCTATAGAAAAACCTCAGATACATTATTTCTTCCTAGGAATAGATAAAGGTAGTGTCAATGCTCATTCATGCAGATCCTTCAACAACCTTTACTAGTGTTGGCAACAAGTTTTTTGTTGGCCTACCTGGAGACCCTGTCTGGATTGGATTATCTCTCTTCAAAAGGAAAGAATGGAACCACAGAACTTGCAAGTGGCGATCCTGAGTTCCTTTTTGAAGAAACTAGAATGCTATCATATATGCATTTCATAAGAAGGCTTGGAGAATCAGGGAGCAAGGCAATAAAATTGACTTTTCTATGGATTCCATCACAGGTTGGTATATATGGAAGTGAGATAGATGATGATCGAGCCAAAATTGGAAGATCAGAAATTCAAGTAGGAATGAGGACAGTTGAGAATATTGACCCCCATCTAGAAAAATAGTAGCTGAAATAAATAATCAAAAGATAAAGGATCCTCTGATATCAAAGCATCTCAGAAAATAATATCCACTATTATGAGACTATGAACAGGACGCACCGCAGGAATGAAAATCAGTAGAGCTGGGACTGAGATGTATCCACTCTGCAAGTTGTGTTGGAAGCAAGATTTAACACCTGCCTGTGCTTTTGAATGTAATGTTGTAGGGAAAATGACACTCTTTGGATCTGACACCTGGGATCAAGCCCTTTCAAAGGACCCTGTAAGAGTCACTGAATTCATTCTTGAACATCATGGTCTGATGGTCTGATGTAATTTAATAAGGAAGGGCTAAATAATGAATGTGTACAGTTGGGATTAGATCTTAGCAGGTAAAGGAGCTTTGTGGCTTAAGCGTACTGTGGGGGCTTTCTTTTTGAATCAAGAATATGAAAGATAAATGCTAAAAAAAGGAACTCCATTTCTTACCTTTAGACACCTAAGTACTTTATTTTGACAAGAGGAACTGCATTCCCTTATCTACTAAATCCTCCTAACTGAGCCCTGTACCCATCTTTTGTATAACACCTCATGGGCAACTGATAGCATTTTATCTGCTTTGATATATCTCTGATGATAATACTTAGCACTGATATCAGACATTCCAGCTTCACCAGAAATAGTAATTTTATTCCCCTTTAACAATTACCTCCTGATATTTCATTTTCATCCCTTTCCATGCACACTAAAATGTGTGCATGGTATCCTAGAGTGAAATCCTGCAGAGAACACTGCTTCGTACATGCACTATGCACTCTTGTAATAAAATGTACTACACTTCCTCTTAGATAAAACACACCTATCCCAATATTATAGATAAAAGAGTTGTTGTACTCTGTGCTGAAACAAAAACATCATAATATATTTAAATTTCTGATTTAAATGGTGATACGCTTTCACTTATGTTCTGTTGTATATTTATTCTGTAACCAGTAATCTTCTGAAAAAAGCTACACTGACCATCAGAAGCATGTGCTGTGATTCAAACACACAGAAAATTCTGAATATGTATGTGGATTTTAATTATACAGGGCCAAATCCTGCAGTTCTGTTAGAAGCTGTGTTGAATTCTTGCACACCAGAGTTCTTCAATGAAGCAGAATTGCATATTACAAACTGTCTCACTGCTTGAGGCCCAGTCCCTTGATTTTTAATGGCAGTTTTGCCCACAGAAGGCGTGTAGAATGAGACCTTGCAATATATTAGTTCTTTTTCTATCATTTTATAAGACCAATGTGCTTGGAACATGGAATCTGTCTGCTGTCAGGTTCAAAGGTTTACATCTTCCACATTGGCAACTCAACGAAGAAACTGAGAACACTATATTTGCTGACAGTCTCCTCAACACACACCAGAAAAGGGCTGAACTGACAATGCAGAGAAAATTTTGCTACTTTAAATGAGCATTTGGAGCTGCAGTATCACATGTGATGGTAGATTTTAAAATTGTGGTTAGCACAAGGTGCTAGAGGGGAAGGATGATTTTGTAGTTAGGATACAAAACAGGAAGGCAGGAGATTTGGGCCTAATTTTGGCTTTGCTATGGGCTTCCTGTGTTTTTTTGGGGTATGTCCTTTACCAGCTCTGTGCCTCAGTTTCCCCAGTTGTAAAATGAGGATAATGACTTACTTACCTTGAAAGGCTTATCCAGTGTTTGTAAATGCTTAGGGATGCAGAGATGGAAACTGTTACCAAACTATGAAGTGTAATTATATCATGATGGGATTCATACCTCAGCTCCTATTAGCAGAGGGGAGGGAGTTGTCTGTTTTTAATATATGTACAGAAAAAGAGGCATTCACTGAAAAGTCTGCTATTTTGGGCATGATCCTGAAAGGTGCTAAATGCCTTCAAGACCCACTGTAATCAAACAGATCAGGCCCAAACAGCAGATTTTCCTAGAAGCAACTTATAAAAGCTTTATAGCAATTCATGTGACTGAACCATTTTTGATATTGCAGTTGGCTGCTCCAGTCATTATTACAGACTAGATTCTGCCTGGTCCTTATGTGGCTGCGTAGTGATGGGGAGGGAGTAAAAAGCTTCTTCCTCCCCAGCCCCCTAACTTAACTCTCCTAACTTTAATGGAACCCGTCAGGGTACAATGGGTATACTAGAAATAGACACCCTTCCTGCTTAATATCAGGCAAATACTTCTAGTTAAGAAGACTGAGGAAAGAGAAATGCAGAAATAAATACATTGACAACAGTATTTCTACCTATTGGGCAATGATAGAATTACAGTAGTTAGAAATGGAAAAATCCTGTTAGGTCCTCCAACCACGGCCAGACCATTCTTAAGGCTTTGTCCATTCTAGTTTAAATGAGGCTCCTGGTGCTTCCAGTGTGATGGGCTTTTCAAAAGCACTTTGCACTGGTCTAACTCTGCTCCCATTGAATTCCATGGCAAAACTCCCATTGACTGTAATGGGAGTAGTGTTAGGCCAATGCTGAATACCCACCACAGGAGAGAGGTTCACTGTCCAAAGTGTCTTGAACCTGGAAAGATTTCCTAAGATTCAACCTCTATTTTGCTTTCTTAGTTTCATCCCATGTCTCTTAGTTAAATTCTAGTGCACCACAGATTGTGCCCAGCCCTCTCGGTGATGTGAAATAGAGATGGGTGTGAACAGCCCTTCTCCCAGCTCATGTGTGACTCATGTAAGTGCCAGGGAGAATTGTAGCCCTGTGCTCTGGGAAGTGCTGGGGCTGCATCCTGTCTACTACATCCTCATAGCATTCAGCACAAGGAATGTAGGGAAGGATGGCTGCAGGTAGAGCAAACATAGCTCCAGTCCCCCCAGTGCATACATCTGCAGTAGAGAGCAGGATTAAGTAACATGCACCCCAGAAACTGTGGGCATGCAGCTTCTGAGAGGCTTGGAACTCCAAGGGCCATTCTGCTTTCCTAAGGCAAACGTCTCCCAATAGCACAGTGGGCCACCCTTGGCCAGTGCAGCTCCATGCATCCTGCAGTGCAGCACAGCACAGCATCTAACAAGCACAACAGAGTCCGAAACAATTATTCCATCTCCTTTGGATTTCAGTGGAGGGGAAAGGGAAGGGCTGCGCTGCAGTGTGACCCTTTGGAAGAATTCTGACTGACTTGGACACAGTTCCTCCTGGCACTTCACATGCCAGACTAGCAGCTCTGGCAGTGTTTGAAAGTGAGGGGTGTGAGCTGTCCTTCCTTCTGGGTCCTCATAGGTCCCTGCTTTCCAGCCTAACTGTGCCCAGTTCCTTGCACACAGGAGTTGGGGGGGGGGGCATTAGCACAGTCACAATCTAGCCTTTTGTTTACACCTTTCAGATATTTGCAGATTGTTTCCTGCCTGATTTCCAGTTCTCTGTGGGGATTCAACCAGCCGTGTAAGAGCAGTAGACACATCTAAAATGTAAAGCAGTATAATAGTTCATAAATCTAGTTTGACAGCAGTCCTAGATAAGGACTAATTGTCAGAAATGTGCTTTTCACGTTTTTATTTTTATTTTTTTAATTGGTGGCTAAGAGAAAAAAATGTGGTTTTAAAACCTGCTAAATTCCTGATAAAATACACCCCGAGAAATAGCCAGCATCATCAATGATTCAGTGTGAACAACATTAAAATTACATTAAGGGTTTGGTCCAAACCCATGAAGTCAGAGACCACAGGGCTTCTAACTTCCATTTTCCATGTTTCTGCGTGTTGAGTGCTGCTGATCCTCAATGATCTTGTAAAGTGCATCACAAAAGGGTTTTATTGAATTTCCTTTGTATTTTTACTGTGTTTAGGAAGGACTTTTAAAAATCCAATTTCTTATTCTGCATGAACAGTAAAAGGACACAATGGGATCGTGAAGATAGATGTTGCTCCCACTGAAATTAAGAGATTTGTGCCAGTTATTTCAATAGGAGCAGGATTAAGCTCAATATCACAATTTTCCATTATGCTTTTTTGTACACAAAGAGCAACCAGAGCGCTTCAGATTAAAGTGATTTATTTTAGACTGAGAAAAAAAATATATATACAAAAGTGAAGTGTATTGGAGAGAGCTGTAATGGCTGCCGTTTCAGCACACAGGCAGTTAGTAGAAATGTAAATGTGTAGTATGCAGTGGGAAAAAATAGAGCAACCAGGGAGCAGCTTTCATCAACAGACGCCTGGGGTGAGTTCCCCTCACACTGATGCAGATGCAGGGTCTGTGAAAGGAGGTCATTTATAGGCAACCCTCAGGAGTTGTCAAAGGTGATACCAGAAAATCTAGCAGCACAGAAATCTCCCAAGGGGAAACGACAGGAGAAGGAAGGTATTCAGACTGGAACCACACAAAATGGAAGACCTGTGAAGTTGCCCAGTGATTTCAAAGAGTATGCACATAATTAAAATTACTAGGTTTTCACTACAAGAAGAGAGAAGTTATGAAAGGTAGCCATAGATATGTAAATGGTTGACAGATGAAGAGTGAGTAGATAGCTCTCAATAATACGTAGCATAATAATAATAATTAATAATACATAGTTCCAGGGTGTATAAAACTTGTTGTGCCCTGCAAATGGCTACCTTTTGTTAAGCTCTTTACATTGGCTCTTAAAACACAATGAGTGATCTCTACGCTCCTTGCACTTTCAGCAATTAAAAGGAATCAGAAAGCAAAAACAAATTTGGGGGGCGGGGAATGCTCTTGTATACTCTCAGAACCCTGAGGGGTGGGCAAGTGGGGAGGGGAGGAGGGAAGTCTCCTTGCCCATCCTTTCTATAAAATTTCAAGCTCTTGACAGGGCATCATTTGTTTCAATAATGTAAGCCTTTATGATCAATTCTTGAAGGAGAACAAGTTATATTTGCTTTGCTATATGCACAAATAAAATGAGTTTTCCATACGTAGAAAAGTAGTGGTTTTCTGCAATACGTGTTCATTTCTTACAAGCACCATAAACCACCTGCCATTCAATAAGGGTTACCAGTGAGGGGTTCATGGCATAAAACCCAGTGTGGGATGGAAACAATCATCTTCTATGGTGTGCTTAGTGCTCCCAAACGATTCCACCATAGGCGCTCATTTCATATACAACTCAAGTTAAAGGTATTGTCGCTGTTTGTTAATGCACCATTGGGAAAGGTTCCTGAGGAAATTTCCCCTGGAAAAGTTCTGAGGAAATGTTACATTTGGAAGTTCATTCTAAAACAAAGGAGGAGACATTGTGAGGGCAGCATCAGGGTAATGTAAGCATTTTTTGAGTGAGCATTGTAGCATCGAGATCCACCTCTAGTAACCGCAAGGAGAATATTATCTTATTGTAAACAGCTTACAAGAGTGAGCAAGGGAGTGCCTGGAATAATTAGTTCAACCACCTCACCCATAAACACATGCACACGTGTAGCTCTCCCTCCATTGCCTCTTCTTTCCTTCCCGGAGATGTGGGATGGGAGTTCCAGAGACCTAAAGGAATTGGGCACCCAGCTGCCATTGACTTTCACTGACTCCCGTAAATCCTAGCTGTAGTTCCGACTGTCTCCTACCTGAGTTTCAATTGCCTATATGTCTTCTGAGCTCCTGTGCCTGTTTGCTTTTTCTGCAGTATCTCTGTTGTAAGCTGTAGTGTTTTCGAATATTACTATTGAATACTGTAGTATTTTGGAAAAAAGAAAAGGAGTACTTGTGGCTCCAATGAAGTGAGCTGTAACTCACGAAAACTTATGCTCTAATAAATTTGTTAGTCTCTAAGGTGCCACAAGTACTCCTTTTCTTTTTGAGAATACAGACTAACATGGCTGCTACTCTGAAACCTGTAGTACTTTGGGTTGACCCAGTCCTCCTTCCACTGAATTCATTGTCATAATTCCCACTGATTTCAGAGGGGACTGGATTGAGTTCACTGTGAAAAATACCAGCATGAGAACATACATCCTGATTGTGACTCCAAGATCCACCTAGAGAGGGGACTGTGTGGAAGCAGGATGGAGTCCAGCAGGCTCTGTTTTTCTAAAATATCTGCTCTAGGAATTGTCCTGGGGAAGTTTTGTGTCCTGTGGTCTATAAGAGGTCAGACTAGATTATCACAGTGGTCCTTTTTGGTCTTGGAATCGACGACTCTCCCAGCCCTATGGAGATTCCCTGGAAATGCACTACACTCAGGAGGAGGGTAAGGCATGTGTCGCAGTGATCACAATTTTGGATGCTGTTTTCTCTGAATTAGAGCAAGGAAGAGGAGTTTTGTGTGTTCCTCTTTTTCGTCTCTTTCAAATATTCTCTAGTCACACTCTGGTCTGCACTCTCTGATTTTACGCAGACATTTGGCCAGCAAAAGGATAATAAGACCATGTCTACACTGAGGTGGAGGGGGAGGGGGTCATTTCCACCTTGGGTAGAGGCACCCGCGCTAGCTCTCATTGAGCTAGCACACTGAAAATAGTAGCACAGCCACAACAGGACTAACTAGTCACCCCGAGTGTGTACTTAGGGTTTCAGATGGGATCGTATTCAGTGTGCCTAGCCCATCCTGCTCCGCATGTAGCTGTGGCTACACTGCTGTTTTTAGCATACTATCCCAGCTAGCACGTGTACGTCTACATGAGCTGGAAGTGACTAGTGTAGATAAAATCTAAGAAAGGGAGTGGTTGTGCTCTGATAGACTGTGCCAGATCTTACCCTGTGCTGTGTGGATGCATTGCGGAGTCAGACAGAACAGGGAGCTTTTCCCCCACAGCACACTCAAACAGCAGCAGGACAGGATATCCTGTTAGTACTCTGTACACCTAGTATGGAATCCTGGCTAACGTGTCCACTGATGCTCCATGACCCAAGAGGATATGATTTGCTGTTCTGGAGGTGCAGTCAGACCCTTGACCTCCTCACACACACCCTCTCCCCTCTGACATTCTGTGGCCTCTAACATACACTAGAGCAGTGGTTCTCAAACTGTGGGTCAGGACCCCAAAGTGGGTTGCGACCTCCTTTGAATATGTTTGCTAGGGCTGGCTTAGACTTGTTGGGACCCAAGGCTAAAGCCTAAGCCCCACCGCCCAGGGTTGAAACCAAAGCCGAAGGGCTTCAGCCCTGGTTGGCAGGACTCAGGTTGCAGGCCCCCTGCCTGTGGCTCAAGCCCTTGAGCTTCAGCTTTGGCCCCCAAGGCCGGAGCAGTGGGGCTCGGGCTATGCCCCCCCACCCACACACCCGGGGCAGTGGGACTCGGGCGGGCTCAGGCTTCGTTCACCCTCCTGGGGTCCTGAAGTAATTTTTGTTGTCAGAAGGGGTCGCGGTAAAATGAAGTTTGAGAACCCCTGCACTAGAGGGGCCATCTTAACAAGCCTCAGGTTGGGCACTCATTATCAATGGCACTTTTGGAAGTTTGGGGCTGACTGTATCTGCACCCAGAAGTATTACTAACTCCAAATATCATGAGTTTTGCCTGCCACATTGAGACTTGCTTAAAAATCCTGAGATTTTTAAATACTAATGTGACAGGCGGGCTGGCTCTTTAAGGGGAGTTGCACTCAGCCTTGTCAGTGGTTTAGCAGTTAACCCCCCCAACTGATCTTAATTTGGTAACTCAATTACAATTAGTGATCCCAGCTGTGAAAAGCTCATGGAGAAGTAGATAGAGAGGAAAGACCACTCAGTAAGGAGTAGATCCCAGGAAGAGAAATAAGGGGAGTTCCCTCTCTCTGAGAAGGGCTTGATGAAGACTGGCTGGAGAGAACCACAGGGAGCAGGTTGGGTTTTGGTGGGAAGGTCCTGAGATAAGACCTGTAAGAAACAGGGAGGTTCCTGGAAGACGCTGCCAGGGTCCCTGTAGAGGGGAGATGGTTGGGAGAGATCTCTATGGAAAAAACTCTGGAAGTCAGTGCTCAGCCAAAGGAGCAAAGAAGGAACTCTGTAGTCCCTGGGAATCGGGGTGAAAAATAGGGAACTTCAACACAGCCTGAGGGGGTGGAAGGATCTTCCGTTTGGATGTTGCTGTGGATTTTTTAGCTGGGCTGTTGCTATCTTGGAAGGGGACAGAACTGGAAAGAGGTGACTTATCTTGAGGGCTGGGCTATGGAAGATTGCAGGACTAAAGGACTATTGCAGGACTAAAGAAGTGGTAAAAAAGGAGGAGCTAGGGATGAAAATGCCTGCAATACTATGGTCCAACACCAGGGGGTGCTCTGTTGGTGAGTAGAATGACATACAACTAAATGTCAGGTTCCTATTATCTGTCTTATGGTTTCTGAGTTTTAGGGTACAGTTAGGTCACATTTTCAAGTTTTTTTTTCCCCACAGCTGTAAAGGCTAGAATCTTAATTACATGAAAATCTCAGTGCTCATGTTTTTAATCTTCAGACTCCAGGTGCAGTGGCTTAAGGTATGAGAGGATTGTGATAGTGCGGGAATGTCTATAACAGCCACAACAGCTGACCCCAGCTCTCTTGAATCCTATCCCAGTGCCCTAGTCACAAGATGATCCCTGCAGAACCTGGGGGATCTGCAGGGTTTGTGGGTTGACATCAGGGCTTGTTCTGCAGTTGGACTGGGGCAAGAATGATTGGGGGGTGCTTCATAAAGAGAATCTCTCAGAGGCTTCCTCCTGTATAGCTCTCTCTAGCAGAATTTCCTGCAAAGGGAGTATTTGTGCCTATAGTTAACAATCCCCTGTAAGGTTTCAGAGTGGTAGCCGTGTTAGTCTGTATCTGCAAAAACAATGAGGAGTCCTTGTGGCACCTTAGAGACTAACACATTTATTTGGGCATAAGATTTCATGAGCTAAAACCCACTTCATCAGATGCATGGAGTGGAAAATACAGTAAAGAGGTATAAATACACAGCATATGAAAAGCTGGGAGTTGCCTTAAAAAGTGTGTGTGTGGGGGGGGGGGGGGGGAGGGTCAGTGGGGGGTGTCAGTGCTAAAGAACCAATTGAATTGAATTGGCTTGTTAGCACTGAGCTTTCCCCCGCCCCAACAAGCCAATTCAATTCAACTGGCTTATTAGCACTGACCCCCCCACACACACACTTGGTAAGGCAACTCCCAGCTTTTCATATGCTGTGTATGTATACCTCTCTTCTGTATTTTCCACTCCATGCATCTGATGAAGTGGGTTTTAGCTCATGAAATCTTATGCCCAAATAAATGTGTTAGTCTCTAAGATGCCACAAGGACTCCTAGTAGTTTTTGCTAATCCCCTGTAAGATTTCTTGTTATGGCCCATTCTCTCAATGATAAAGAATGAAATGTAAACAATGAAACAGCAGGTGGCAACCTAGAGCATTGACTTTTAATGCAACACCGTGCAGGAATCAAATGGTAATGAAATAAAACTCTGAAGGATAAGGGAGTAATTTCTGAGACTCGGACTAATTATCAATAAATCAAGTGACAAAGAATGCTATGGAATTTGTGTTTCTTTCACTGATATGTAACTTCCCTATCATTCCTTCTATCCTTTCTTCAATTGTGCCCCACTGGGAAAGGCCCAACAAATGGAAGACAGGTAGACAAGCTCTTTAAATAACCCTGCATTCGTATTCTGGTTATTTTGACAATCTATGTACAAAGCCAGAAATAAAGGTTTTCCTGTTTAGCCAATACAAATGCTTATATACTGATATGTAATAGTGGTATAATATCCAGTGTAGAGCTGAAGAGAGGAGATATCTAAAGATAAAGACTTCAGTTGCTCTTCTTTCATCCTGCACGAGAATCTAAACTTCAGTTTTGATTTTTCATTACATGGAGCTTATAAAGCTTCTTGAGTGACCCAGATATTTTTCTATCTTGGCTTATCCAGCATGCTACTACAAACATTTGTTGTTTCCAAGTTAAGGAGAGCAGATCCTTCTGTCTATTCTGATTTGCTTTTCTTAAGCTTCTTTAATGCCTCTGGTCCTATCATCTGCGCTGTGTAGAAAGCAGTAATTTGTGCTGACATTATCTAATTGCCTTGCAGAAAAAATATGTTCCATATCAGCAACTAAAGGGAGAAAGTTATCTATAATTTAGGACAATAATGGGGTGTAATTCCTGAAGTTTCACAGCGTCTTGAATGCTGACAGAATCTGCTATCATTAGAGTTTTCTCTGGATTCTATTATGTAGATGTAATAAGTGATAACTGAAAGGAAATCATTATGAGGACTTCATCTCTGTAACCCCTCTATTTTCCTTCATGCCAGTTGTGCTTATTAGAACTCAGGAGTAATTTGGTTGTTTTGTTAAAGTACAAAGGAGCTCACAAATTATTGATACCTCAAAAATCAGAGGCAATAGTGTGACTGTGTATTGGGGTCATCCTTTTGATAAATACTGGCACTTACTCTCCTGCCATGCCAATTTTAAACTAGCGTAACTCCACAGACTTTGCTGAGTTACTCCTGACTTACACCAGTTTAAGTGAGAGCAAAGTCAGACCCATGGCTTAGACAGAGGAGGGTATTTGCCCTGATTAAATCTGGGAGCAGGGAATCCTTGTTTTCCATTTTGCTTTCTAAAAGAAACTGCATACTGCAGTGAGGTTATTTCTAATACGCACATGAACACAGGGCAAAAATCCTATCCTTGATGTTAGTAGCTGCACAAAAAAACAAAGGGTCAGCTATCCAGGAGTCCCTAAGCTGCCATCCTGCCACAGCACAAGAAGGCTCAGTGGAGGTTTGCAGGAGGGACTACACTCTGGAGAGTGAGCACCTTATAAGGCTACTTTCTGGAGCAGCAGTGTGCTCCCCATCCAATATGTACTGCAGACTGTACCATATGTGCATGGTGAGGACAAGGGCATGACTGCACCTCTAAGCTGCCTTGGGTCATGGAGTGCCAGTGAGCGAGAACCCATCCTACTGCTAGCAGATTATCCTGCCCTGTTGCTGCTTGAGTGTACTGGGGGAAGGAGCTCCCTGTTCTGACTCTACAGGGCATCTGCACAGGACAGGATCTGATAGCCAAATGTGTGAGAGCCAGATGTGCAAAGAGAACACTTGAAAAAGACGACCCCTCCAAAAAAAAGGGAATGCACAAAACTCCTTTTTCTGGCTCCAAATCAGACAACAACAGATTTGGCACTGCCGCCTCCCTGCCTCACTCTCCTGGCTTTTCAGTTCTCTCTGCCCGCACTAGCTGATACCAATTTTTTAGCTACACCTGTTATGGAAGGGCTCTGCGGTCCCCTCAGCTGGGATGCAGACTAAGCCCTTCCTAGTACCTGCAAGACTTCCTCTATTTCTACTTCCCTTGTGGTCAGCAGAAAGATCTTCAGATATTAATGCCTTAATGCCTTCAGGTTTTTGCTCTGATATCCTTTTAGTTAAATAGAAATTATGGCACTATAGCTCTGACTTTGTTCTCACTGAAGCCAATGACAAAAGTGCCTGCCATTTACTTCAGTGGGGAAGACCGGCTCTCTTTGGCCATAATTTGGTATCTGTTCCTGTCATGCAGGAATTTTAGGTGACTCTGAAGAGATCATTGATTTTTTCCATAGCTCCTTGGCATGTGTATGAGAGAGCTCAAAGGCCTGTGCCCTCACTAGAGAATTAAACCATTGCAGTTAGGGCTGGGGCACTCCCACTAGCCATCCTTTTCAGATGCATGCAGTGCACCGCACACAACATTCCTTGCTGAGTGTTGTGACTTTGCTACAATTCCCAGGAGCCAGCACAGTCTGTCTGGGGGGGTATAATGTCTTTGTGCACCTGATCACATTTGCTTTGTTCCAGTGGATGCTTTGAATGGTTCTGTCCTGCCTCTGGAGCTGTATGGATGCCACATGTATCATGATGAATGGAACTGGGGAAAGAGGGTTGGATTTCGGGAGGGACGTAGTCTGACGTAGCCACAGGAATGCAAGCTGAGTCTAGATTCTTAGCTCTTAGTCTTGAGAGCCCTAGCATATAACTGACCACTCGGCCTTCTGAATAGAGACCTCTTTCATACAACACTGCAGGCTGCTGCACCACTTGTTGCCAGTGAAACACCATGAAGGGCAAGGGATATCCCCTCATGCTATCTGTGCAGAAGCCATGATAGTCTGCCATCTATCCCTGAGCTTCTGACTCTGGAGGCCCAGCTTGTGCTGTGATAAGGCATCTTTTGGTGATGGTGTGCTTAGAGATAAGAGCTTGACTCTGTGACCAGCTTTCATGGATTCAATTAGTTTTACATGTTTAATTTTGTTCCTGTTCTTGTTTTCTTGCTTTAGGCTTTGTTTTGCAGCTGAGCTAACAGTTTCCTTCTGTCTTATGTTCCTCCTAGAATGTTGAGGTCCAGACCAGGTTCTGCAGAGAAGACGGACCTTCATGTTCCTCTATGTGGCCCAGAGAGATTTCCCCCACTCCTGCTCTCCCCCACCAAATGCAGTATGTATCTCAAGGGAAATATCGCTTCTCGAGGCAGTGATGAATGGGAGCTGGAGCTCCCTGGTGAGGTAAGTGGATTTATTTGGGGGTAACAGAGGTGTGTATGACCACAGAATTCTCTCTTCAGTTCTAAATGTGTATAGTATTCTTCATTTCTTGTCCTAAACTGTTGTGTAGACAGCTGCAGTGTTCCTCCCATGAGGTGGCTTCGCTTCAGTCATGACAAAATTATTCCTATGCATGCATATAGGTGTTCATAGAGTGCTTTGATGGTGTTAGTGAGATTTGGTTTGTTTGAAGGACCCTCGACTGTGAGCTCTTTGGGGCAAAGGATGACTTTATACTGCATGTCTGTTCAGCGCCTACCATGATGCGGCCCTGATCCTTAGTTCCACAGCAATATATCTAATAATAAAACAAGCCCGTAAAAGTGACAGGGAGATGTGTGCAGAATGGCTCTGTTACCCCTAGACAAGAAAATATAAAATGGGTGTTTGGATGTGTTAACAGATGGAGTCCCGCCCTGGCCAGCACAAGCGTGCACAGTCTGGGTCAGCCTCTATAACTCACTCCTCTTCCACAAGCTTTTGTGCTTTAGAACAGGAAACATAAATTTGAGCTAGAGTTGGCTGTTTATAGGGATTTTTTCTGTAACATCTCCTGTGTCAATTCCTTCCCCCTCTCTTATGAGAAGCTCTCTTCCTTTTATCATCCTAAATTGGAGCTTATGAAACCTGCCTGCTTTAGGTGCCACAATGAGTCAGCAGAATGGCTCTGTAAGTCCATGCAGGGTCTGCCTGATAGCTATGGTTTGTTTCTACTAGCTCCTCGCCCATCTCTCCTGCATACTCTCTCCTTTCTCTTCCCTTTATACATCTCCATGAACTTTTCAGAGCTATTATCTTTTGTTAGCTCCAAACTTAATAACTTGAAAAAGCATCCCTTTCACTTCTGCAGAATCTGTTCCTATTCACTCACAATGCAAAGGGAGTTAGTCCAGAATTGTTTCTGGAGATGTACGGGTTTTCTTTTGTATATTGATTTTTTAAAAATTTGAAATTACTAAAATAAAAATTAAACACAAAGGAAGTTTCTTACTGTGGAGCTGTGGGTAACCTGAACATTTGCTGTAGCAGTTTGACATTTGACCCAAAGATATAATATTTAGCACTTGTGTATAACTTTTTAGTCATAGATCCACAAACACTTCACAAAGCTGTCAAGATATCATTATTGCCCTTTATATATGGGGAAATGGAGGCATATGAGTTTCAGTGACTTGCCCATGGTCACACACAGTCAAAGATTAGGAGTAGAATCCAGCTCTCCAGATTCCCAGGTCATGTTCCCTTGACTGTCCTGTCTTCTCAGGGGATGAGATGGGCTTGACTCATGGAGCCCAGATTAGGATCCAAATCCAGACTTTCCTGTAGGTTGTGAGATGTGTATGTTTTTATCTGGAATTCCAGTTCAGGACCACCTCTGATTTCGAGATGAGAAAAGTGTGTGCTGGTGAGTTGATTACTATATTGGGTTTACTAATTGTTGTACCCTAGTTCTTTCAGGATTTGATGTATAAATACATAGCTGATGCAATGAGTTATATTTTTAGCCTATGTATTTTTATATACCTACACACTTCACAAGAAGAATATATTTGATTCTATATCAATGTGATATTTCATAGATTTATAAAGCCAGAAGGGACCATTATGAGCACCTAGTCTGACCTCCTGCACAACACAGGCTATAGACTCGCCCTGTGATTCCTGCATCTAGCCCATAACTTCTGGTTAAGATAGAGCATATCTTTTTAGACATGTGATCTTTATTTAAAGACTTCAAGTGATGGAATCCACCACATCCCTAGATAAGTTATTTCAGTGGTTAATTACCCTCACTGTTAAAATCTCACCTTATTTCTAGCTTTGAGCCATTGGATCTTGTTATGCCTCTGTTAGATTAATTAAAGTCCCCTCTAGCAGAAATCTTTCTGCCCTGTAGATGCTTATAGGCTGTGACCAAGTGACTTCTTAACTTTTTCTGAGAAAAACTAAATAGACTGAGCTGCTTTAGTCTCTCATTGTAAAGAAGGTTTTCCAGGCTTCTAATTTTGCAGCTCTTATCTGAACCTTTTCAGTTTGTAAATATCCTTTTTTAAAGAGGGTTCAGTTCTGGTGTCCACAGCATTTCAGTACTGTCTTGCTAATGCCAAGCAGTAAATAGTACCACCTTACTTCTACTTCATCGTCCTCTGCTTATACCTCCGAGTATCACATTTGCTTTCTTACCAACTGTATCACACTGGGAGTTTTGAGTCTGAGGATGTTATCTTAAGTTAGCACAGATTAGTATACAGCATTGTTATCTGACATGGAAGGTGATGTATTGCATCTGGTTTAAGAAGGGATGTGTCTATTACAAGAGGTGTTGCATATGATTCAGTAAGCAATATATCTGAATTCAGCAGGTAATAGATCTGATGCACTAGTTGACTTGTCTGCTTCTGCAAGTGGTATATAAAATCTAATGAGTGATGTGTGTTGCTCAATAGGTGATCTATTTTTCCTCCTGAATAATTAATTTGTGTATATGTGTGTGTGATTTATTTGCAGAAGCCCATATAACCTATAACAGATTTGCTTTGTGACAGATTTATGTTAGTATGTGGTCCAGTAGAATTGTTAGTTCATTCAATGCCACATGAAATATCCAAATTCAGAATGATTGCTGGTATATGGGTTAATAACTTTGTTTGTAAATAAAGCCTGGATATATTTATAGAGAATTAATATATAATTGAAAATCTGTAGACAACATAATATCTTGCTTAGCTGAAAATCTATTTTGAATTCTGCCAAGTGAGAGCTAAAATTCCATCTGCTTGTTATGTCTTACAGTGTGAAATGTGACACTGGGCAAACGAGTAAATAAAATCAATTTAGACTAGGGTAGAAATATGATCTGGGATTGACTTGGTATAGTCACTTGTGAAAATTGCCCATGCACAAAGAATGGGCAGAGTGGGGAGTCCACTTCCTGCATCACCAACACGTTCCATGTGTGACAAGCACAAGTAAATTGTTGTGAAAGAGTTAAAAAAAGAACTCTCATTTCTGTGGCTTTGTAGCAGGCTGCTCTGGCCTGGCCTTGACTCGCTGTTTGGCGAGATAAGCAACTATCATGAAAAGGGCCTGGAGTTAGCAAAATTTTGTGTAAGCTTGTTATCGCAAGTGAAGGTTAGGTTTAAATGCAATAATAATGGGCTTTTACTCATTGGCTGAAAAACTCTGTGCACGAGGGCAATGGAACCTACTGATTCGTGGAGGGGTTCGGGCACAAGGGCTGCATGCATCACCTACTTATATATATGATGTGTAGACAATGCATAGGGTCCCCCTCTGACTAGCAGGGGGGCACCACGCTCAAGCGTAATAAACTTTGCAAAGACTGACCAGTGGTAACTCGTTTATGTGCCTCAGCCTAGACTCGAACTGTGTGTGACCTATTGGGTATAATTCGTAACAGTTTCTGTGCGTGACCTATCAGGTGTAATTCACAACAAAATTCCCGGCTAGAACTTTTTGCCTCTCCTACATGGATTCTAATTACCCCTCTATAACTAGGCATCACTATATATGAGAGCTCAAGCTTATTCGTAGGTGTAGTATATGATGTAATTTTCAATAGTCTCTCTCTCTCTTTTTCTTATCTAAATATAAAAATAATATATGCTGTGACCGGAGTCCCAGGGGAGCCAACTGAGGTCACTCAGTTAGGATGAATTGCAAAGAACGGGGCAGACAATCCCTAAAGCTGGTGGATATTCCAATACTTAGATTTACCAAGCCAGGACAAAACAGCTTCTATAATACCTCACTTGTTACGCAGAAGCCAACAACACAGTTCCCTTAAAGGAACCCATCCTTAGGCCTCCACCCAGACACCCAAGTCAAATATGATGAGGATTACTGAAAATCTTATTCATCATACAAGAAAGTTCTACCAATCCCAAAGGATTGCATACCGCCAAGTTTCACCTCACTTAAAAATCACTTGCTTACAAAATCAGACATAAAAATATAAGTGTCACAGCTTACTAATACTAAAAATTACTTACTTTCTCATTTTTACCATATAATTATAACATAAATCCATTGGAAAATAAATATTGTACTTGTATTTCAATGTATAGTGTATATAGAGCAGTATAAACAAGTCATTGTACAAAATTTTAGTTTGTACTGACTTTTCTAGTGCTTTTTATGTAGCCTGTCGTAAAACTAGGCAAGTATCTAGATGAGCTGATGTACCCCCTGAAAGACTTCTGCATACCCCCAAGCGGTATACGTAGCCCGGGATGAGAACCACTGCTCTATTGCACTTAATAATGCAGCACGTAAGTGCCTAGGGTTCATCATACAATCTTTGCAGTCACAAAGCTGGTCACAATTAATTTTCACATTCCTAATTAAATTTTGGGAAATCTGGACTGCAGTGTTACTAGCTGCTTCTTGAGTCATCGGACTATATATTTTCTTGAGCAGTATGTACACATTTACATTGGTGCAGCAGCTTCCTTTTGATTGTATTGACATCCCTGGGAAGTGAAGCATTATGAGATTCATTTGTCTATCATTGTTTTCATTTGTTTTTGGCCTCCTTTCTTTAAACTATGGAGCCTCCCGAAAAATCTCACAAATGTGCTTAACAGAAATTCTGCCAGCTTCTTAACAAGACAGACTTTGCAAACTCTTGGGAATACAAGAGGGTAAATGAGAGAAGAAAGCTCCAATAAAGAAATTGGAACATGGATGTATTTCTCCTGCTTTCTTTTCAGATGCCTCCTTTGCAGGACTAGCTGAGAAATCGCCCCATTTTTTTATGTAACCTATGTAGGGGGAAGAGTAAGTCAATTGATTTACCAACTCTGTGCTACAGAATTCCTCTGATAAAGTATGTGCACAGACCATGAATTCCTATCCTTGTAAGCGACTGCAGCTGGATTGTCTATGGGAACCCTCTAAAGACTAAAAGTAGAAATAATAATAATAGGATTCATTTTCTTCCTCTCCTTATGAATCCAGTCTTTATCATCGGATAATTATTCATACACACAGTTAATAATTTTAAATTCCATTTTATGAATAACACACCAAAAAACCCCAAACCTGTTATAGAACAGCAGTTACAATGCAACCTATCCAGACTAACATCCCTAATTAGAAATTTATTTTCCTTTAAAATGAAGAATATAACATGGGCCTAAACTCCTCAATATATATATATATTTATAATACCTTACAAAATCAATACAGGGATTGGGACTTTTGACAGTTGGAGATGGTGTGCTTTCACGTAGGCTAACCCAGGGTATCTTATTTAATTGTCAATATAAACATTCAGTTGTACTACATAACCAGTTGTTTCAGCATCCACACTACTGAGTGCATACACAAATTCAAATAAGAATAAAAAAAATCTTTACAATGACTGCAGCTGTTAGGCTTACACGATGGCTCTGGTTCAGTGATGTAGTACTCCTCCTGAAGACATTTGGCCTCCGGTCCACAAGTGCTCCTTTATGGTGTTTTCCCAGTCTCAATCCCATAACTACTTAACATATAACTGTGCAGACCGATAATGTCCAACTAACCTGTAAAATTACAGGAAACTGTATTGTGATCAAACCCCCAGCTCAGTTTGAGTTGCCTCTGGCAACCCAATCTTCTCCTTGCAAGGGTGGGCTGTCTCTTCTCTCCTTTTTAGACAGGGAGCAATTGATATTTTTATATCTTATTTAAAAATGAATTAATTGATGTTAATACAATACTGGAAAAATGGCCTAGTGCTTGTGGCAAGGTGAAGGGACACTGCCTAACCCCCCAATACACAAAGAGTTAACTTCAGCATTTCTTCCCCTTTCCAGCCCCCAACACCTATGTAAGGGATGGGCTATGAAAAAGGATGCCGATGCGAGAGGGTCTTGGTCTTGTTCTTTGCTGCACCTCCAGGAGACAGGGGACTTGATGCCCCCTTTGTGCCCTCAGGAGTCTGCATTGCTAGAGGCACCAAATGGCCCCTGGAGTAAGTTAGAACAGCCCCCAGGGTCTCTAATTTATCTAATTAGGCTGCAGCACAGCCTAAACTATCAAAAGGCCCATATGCTGCAAGCCTGCATCGGATCTGCTTTCAGCCCATCCCCGGCCAATAACTGCAAGGGGCAGAGCATAGGGTCACCCACATTAACTCCACAGTGTGTCTGTGCTGCAGTAATTCTCCCACGGCCCCTTACGGTGTCTGTATAGCCCCTGTATACCATCAGAGCAGTGTATAGGAACTGGACTGGGACAAAGAATCTGTGGCAGAAAGCAGCGTGTGTGTGCTTGGTGGAAGTAATACTCCCTACCTAGGTTCTTAAGAGTGGGTGGATCCTCAGGGTGGGGCAGGTTATTTTTTTTTAACTTTGTGTTACCTTAGACTGTGTGTATGAAGATTCTCTTCTGTTGAACAGATCTTACTGCATAAGGCTTGATTTTTGTTTCTGTTCAGTCATCCTGCCAGTTTACAGTGCTATACCTGGCCCAAGTCTTGCCATTGGTTCAAATCCCAAGGGCTTTGCTTCGTCTCTATTCAAGCTTCCGTGGGCGTTGCTGAGGCACAGCACCTCTGAGTCTGCATCTGCTCCGCTGACTTCAAGGAGAGCTTTTTGACTAAGGGCTGCAGGATTAGACCCGTAGTGACTGAGGAGAACCAACAATGGCTTTGAAATAGTTCATAGTTTGTTTTTGCAGAGCAAGCAGCAGGATCTGGTTGACTGGAGGGTGTTAAAATGTTCTTCGTAGACCTTTGACCAGCAAAAACTCCATTGTACCACAGAAACCAGAACGTAGCATCCAGAATCCTGAGGTGGGTGGGGGGAGGATTAGAGGAAATGTTTTCCCGTTCCTTATAATGGTGGTGTGATCAGTTAGGGTGTGTGCCAAGTCCTGGACTCTGTAAGATTAATAATTTTGAGATATCTGCATCCTGCTGAAATCCCACTCCACTCTCACTGGAAGTAATTGTTGTCAAATTAAAGTAATTGAAATAAGCAGCCATATCTGTAACTGGTTATTTTTTCATTTGTCTACAGTACATGAAATAAGTATACATGTTGTAGAAGAGTGAATCACTTTACAGGCTCTCCTCTTGAGGGGTTGGCCATATACTATCTCCTTCAGATTCTCTTGGAGATTTGAGGTCAATGGATGTTTGTGTTGCCAGAAAGTATATGCCTGAGCAGTCCTCTTTCTCTTCTAAAGTCTCTTTTTCTAACTGTAGAGGGAAGATGGAAGGGATTGGGAATCGGATGCTTTCAAAACTGTCCTTTGGTCAGATCTTACTAGGGATCAATTATGTTCAGTATTTGCTGCCCAGGGTGAGGGGAGAAGGGAAGGAGATTTCTCAGGGAGCTCTTATCCTGTTTTCTACCTTAAAACCTACCTTTTTAACCTTTGATTTCTTTCTTACTGCCAAAATCTTTCAGGATGGAGAATTAAAAAGGGCTTTAAAGTATGTGCTTTAAAAGGAAAATGGACACACAGAGGGTTTACTATGAGTGTTCCGAAGCATCCAATAGGAATTTTAAGGATTTAAGCAGCAGGTATGATATATATCAGCAAAAACAAATGTAATGGTCGGTCTGTCTGTATGCATGACATTCAGTACATGATCCCTTCAGAATACATATATTCAGTACAAGTGACCTTCTCCAAGTGAGCTACAAAGAAAAAACTTAGTGGGTTTGTGAGTCTTCTGCTTCTCTATGATGTTTAAAGCGTTCTTTAAAATTTCTGGAGGCTTAAGGCAGAGATGTGGCTTTTGCTTATTTTTGTACATTAAAAATTCATATATTATCTAGCCTGGAAGACTCTGACTGGAGAACCAGAAAAATGACAGTATCACATGAATGAAGAACAAGAGGTGGAAGGGGGCCTTTTCAGTCAGGCCATTTAAAATTGATTCAATGGGGGGGGGATGTTAACCCCATTAAACTTCAATGTATAATTAGCATTTTGGAGAAGGGGAGCAGAAAGTCATCTCTGTTAAAAGATTCAGCATCATCACCCTTTCAGGTAAGGTGTGAGAGCTAAAAATAAGTGTCCCTGAGACCTTCCAAAGCCCCTTAGCAAAGCCAAGGGAAACTAGAGCTGATGCTCCTAATATTTCTGTGGTTAATCCCTCCCCCTGCCCCCAAACCCCAGCAGCCTTAAAACAACTGAATTCTAAGGCCAGCTTTAAAAAAACAAAAAACAAAAAAAAGAGCACAAGACCCATTTTTGATCCACACCATTTAAAATCCCATCTTTAACCAAAGGAGGGTATGTTGGCATGGCTCTAGTGCTCCTTCTTGGCCTTGAGCTACGAAGACTGGGGACCAATGGAGGGGCCTGTTGGAGCTAACTCACTGGTACTAGATGCAGCTATGTTGGTCAAAAAGTTAAGAGCAGCAAAACCAAAAAACCCTACCAAAACAAGACACTCACTGCACATGCCACTCCCCCTGGGGAGAGGAGAAGAGAACAAACAACATGACAGATGTGTAATCACATTGCTTAATGCACTATTGGAAGGCGTTTAGATACTACAGTGATGAGCACAGTATAAGAACTTATATACAATAGAACAGAATTGTCAGTAATGAAGTGGATTAAAATTTAAAGCTAACAGAATTGCTCCTATTTACTCTTGTGCATTTTCCCAAATATAATGGCAGGTATTTTCCCAGCCAGCAGCTCTGAGAAGCCAGAGGGAGATGACCTGGAAGGCATGCATTAATGTTACAGAGAGTTTAAGAGGTAGACTCAGGAAAGTGACTCTCTCTAGAACAACATAATACACTTTTAATAAGTGCTTCAACCTTACTTTGGCTGAGGAGGTCACCTGCTGAAAGGGGCAATGAATTTTATTTTTCAGTGATGTATCTTTGACAAGTGTATTCATTTAGGAGCAAAGTCAACACCCTGCATCAAGCCTGAGTGCTTGGCTTCCTGGAGGGAGGGTTCCCACAGGAAAAGATTCTTCAGCATGGTAGATCTTCTGCAGCACTTGGGCATATACTCCTGTGGAGGAAGGTGGACAGTGGCTAATAGATCTCCTGCTCTGCCCCCAAACTCACTTTGCACTTTCAGACACAGCAAGCTCCATGCAGAGCTGGGCACGTTGGCACATCAGCTTACAGACCTCCTGCTTAGAGTCCCAAATTGGTGCCTCTTCCCACCCCTGATACAGTGGAACTGAATGAGTTCAGCTATGGTTAGCACCTCTTAAGAGTACAATATGAAATTAACCCTTAGTGACTTGGGCTAGTTTGTGTGGAGTGTCTGAGCACATAAATATCTTTAGAGTACAATATACCTTTTAGAATGTAACAGATGTAATGTTTGTTACTCTCTAAAGTAAATGCTCTAGAGAAAAAGCGTTTGACCTGGAGCGTCCCACTGTGTGTAGGTTGGTGAATGCAAGACTGCCACCTACTGGCCAAATCAGAAAATCAGTCCTGAGAATGTTTCATAGCTCAGGTTTCAGAGTAGCAGCCGTGTTAGTCTGTATTCGCAAAAAGAAAAGGAGTACTTGTGGCACCTTAGAGACTAACTGTTGTTAGTCTCTAAGGTGCCACAAGTACTCCTTTTCTTTTTTCATAGCTCAGAGGCAGCAGGCTAGATGGGAAGGGGTCTTCTTTCCTTCCACCTGTGAGAAGGACCCCAGCTGCAGTGAGAGTAATCACAGGGTGCTCTATACAAAGAGAGCTGTGCGGTGTTCCTGTTCTATTTGATATGGTGTGTGTGTTCAGGTTCTGACAGTAAATGTCAGGTGTGTAATGGTTTAGAAGCCCTTTTGAAAAGCTCAGGGACTATGTTGGTCCTGTGTAAAGGTTGATGTAACAGCATTTCTATGCATAGCAGGTTGTCACTTCTTCTTATTGTCCCTGTCTCTTTTAGTGTCAGTAACCTGATCTGGTGATGTATTTTCCACTTTCCCTCCTCACATAAGTCTCCTGTGCTGAGTTTAAATTTATGTTTCCTGAATTGCTGCATCCATTTTCCTGTGCTAGCAGAAAATTGTGTGCAAGAAGTTACTGCTGGAGCCTAATAAAGCCACTATTGTTATAAAGACAGCAATCCCTAGTCTTTGTTATGATGTGGTCCCTTTGCACCAAGTTGGAGTGGGCAAAGGAACTCTACAGCCAGCTTCACTCACCACATGGCAATTCCTGCAGCTGGGATGTATTCAGAGAATCTTTATGCATCAGCTTTTCCTGGCTGCCATAGCCAGGGTCCCTTTTCAATTGGGTGTTTGGTTGAAAACCAAGTGCCTGGCAACCCTATTTGCTTCCCATGTCAGCTGGTTCCCCTTCCATTTTTATCACACCAGTGATGGGTGGGCAGAGGCTGGAAATATCTGAAATGAGCTGTTTCACTGAGAGCTGCAAGAGTTCTTGCAGTGCTTGCATCCTTTACCCACCCAGAGAGCTAAATGGTGGCAAACTGGATCTGCTCAGTCTATTCTGTTCTTCATTAGAACCTTTCATCCACCCTTCTGGGATATCCTGATCACTTTACCTATACTAGGGTAGCTTCAATACAATTTTTTTGCACTGAGAGTAAAATTCAGATGATGGCCTAAAAGTGACAGAAGCTCCAAAGTCTTGCTGCCTTCCCACTGCATCAGCGGCAGAGGAAGAGCTCAGGCAAATTCTGCACTCTCCAACGCAACAGAATTGGGCTCCACGCCATGAAGTGAAATTTGGGAGCAGGCCACAGGAGAGGAACAGCGCATAGCCAGTGAGTTCATGATTATAGGGTTCCACTGGCCACAAATCTCTACAGAGGGATTACTACCCTCATGTTGTTTGTTATTTATTTGTATTAAAGCAGAGTCAGAATCCCAAAGCAGCATTGAGGAAGCAGAGGCTCCGCAGGTATCCATAGTGGTAGAGGTCAGGCACATAAGTATATTGGAGTCTGCACCGAAAAAATAACCCTCTGCTGCTTCCTCAAGAAGAGGCTAAATCAGTTGTTATAATACTGCCTTTAGCATCTCTATGTTAAACATGTCCATGCAAAAGAACTCTCATGATTCAGCAGATTGAAACTCATCTCAGCACTATTCCTGATCAGACAGCTGCTTAAATTACATGTAAAGGAGTTAGCCCTTTTAAGGAATGAGGGGTAGGACGGCTATGGACAGTCACTGGGATCAGCCCATTTGGACCCAGCTGAAGGATTGGAACCTTAATGTTTTCCTTCTCACTGCTACAGTGGTTACAGACAAGCAAATGGCCTGATCCTGGGGTTACTCATGTGTGAAAGTGTTTTTTCAGGATCAAGTCCTAATCCCTCTGCAGCCTTCTCACATCAAGCTTGCTTTTGCTTATCAGGTGAAAAATATCTCTGTTGCAAACCTGGAAATAAGACACAGAATTTCTGGCTGCAGGCCCTGTATTTATTACAGCCATTATTAGCTTAAATAAAGGTGTCTCTGGTGAGACAACTAAGTGGTGGCAGAAATAAAATTAAGAAAACAGTTTGGCCCTGTCAGGTTGCTGAAGGAGAATTTCTGTAATGTCTGCTGCACAGGAAAGGTTAATTACTTCTGTACAGCAGTAGATTAATAGCCTGGGTCCCAGGATATCACTTCAGGGGCAAGGAAAGATGGATTTATTCTGAGGCCAGGAAGATTGCTGACACTCTAGAGCTTGCTATGGACACAGCATTGAACTTACTGGTAGTGCTCCCATCATAACTGATTTCCTGTGATCTCTCTTATTGAGGAGGTCCCATGATGTGTGGCTCTAATAATTCATTTTATATGTTTCCATTTGAAGCTGTGTTTTGCCTTGCAGCTAATTAATTATATCTACAAGTGCTTTAAAAAAAAAAGCCCCACAAGTTCCTCATTGCCCAATGGCACAATTAAAAATAATATAAATAACAGGAAGATGGGAATGGCCACAGGGCAAAGCTGCTCTTTGCATTGTCAATTTTATTTACATCAGTTAGTTTCACATCCCTTACCACTAAGCAGCACGTTAAAAAAGATTTCTTCGGAGTCGATGGAAATCCTGCAAAGCCTGAGCCATACTTTGCTGAATTTGGTGCAAATTTTGCATAAGCAAGAACTGAATCCTAATCTTGCAATCAGATCAGCAGGGTGGGTGCCCACACTCATGAGAATCTTACTGAAGTCACTGGAGCTTCACAAGGGGTGGTGGCTATGTGGCTGATTGTAGGATGAAAGCCTTGGTAAGGCTCTCAGGTTTGGCATGCTGGCTGAAGTTATTGCATGACTCTTCTTCAGTTTTCCATGGTTTGTGGGAAGCATTTTATTCTTAAATGTCTTTTTCCTTGCATATGTGACTCAGAAAATGGAAACTCTGCATAACCCAGAAAATAATTAGGTGCTGCAGATCAAGCAGTAGAAGTTCATGCTTTTAGATGCAGAGGTCCGCAGCTTGGATTCAGCTAAGACATGCTAGTTAGGCTACTAACTTGGGACACCGAACATCAATTCTCTGCTTTGCTACATTCTCCCTGTATGACCTTGGGCAACTCACTTAGTCTCCCTCAGTAGTCTGTACAATGGGGATACTAGCACTGCCCTGCCTCATGGGGGTGTTGAGGATAAATGTGTTAAAAACCTGAGATGCTTGGATACTATTTTAATGGGGGCCCCATAAGTATCCTCAGTACATACAGCTTCATAGATATATATAGTGTACCAGCACCTCTTTCGTGCTGCCTTCTAATTCTCCTGCATCTATTTGTTTTGTTTTTGTTTTGTGGAAGGTGTCTAGCTCTTATGGTTTTTGGATTCCACTCAGTTCACATTTTCAAGACTAGCTAATTCAGATTTGTGTGTATTTGCAAAACCTGAAACAATAGTTCCATGAGATGTGAACTGCCCCATTCATTTCAATGGGGGGTAACTCTGATACTTAGTATTAAGGCTGATTCCCCACTCTGGCACTTCAAGTGCAAAAGGAGGGGGCCCTCAAGGATTCTAAAAATTAATACTGGCCACTCCAGGCTTGTGTTAATCTCCCAAAGTTACAGTTTTTCTCTGACTTTGGATGGGTAGATGCTGCCATCATGCAAATGCAAAACCCTTTGGAACCCAGGAAGGCATACTTGGGAATTCCTTCCTGTGGGGTACCCTCAAGTCCTTTCACTCCCCGCCCCCCTCCGGCGAAGAGTTGAGAAAGAAAACAAAAGGAAATTAGCTGTTGCCACAAGTTAATTAAACAACATATGCACAAATCTCTTAAGGATACCAAAAATCCAATCCTGTTCTTAAAAAAAAAAAGGTAAATTTTATTAAAAACAGAAAAGAAAATATATCTGGAACTTAGGCTTTTGTTAGATTTAAAAAACCCACTCACAAAAATTAAACATCAAGAAACCACCTTGAGATCCAGTTTAAAGATTACAAGCAAAACAAAAAGCATTTGGGCTTATCAGAGAGGAGTCCACAAGCCAATAAGAAATAAACCTAATCATGTATTTCTAGACATTTTCTGATTTATGAGTAAATTTTAAGTATAATCTGATTATTTCCATACCTGACAAAAAGCTTTTTACAGCATAGTCCCAACCCTGTCTCTGCTCTGTCCCCTCTCTCCAGAGAACAACAACAGAACAGACAAATTTCAGAGTAGCAGCCGTGTTAGTCTGTATTGGCAAAAAGAGTACTTGTGGCAACTTAGAGACTAACAAATTTATTTGAGCATAAGCTTTCGTGAGCTACAACTCGCTTCATCGGATGCATTTGATGAAGCGAGTTGTAGCTCACGAAAATTATGCTCAAATAAATTTGTTAGAACAGACAAAGGGAAGTTTTATCCCAATTTTAAAAGTTCTAGCCTTCCCATTGGCTCTTTTGGTCAGGTGCCCACTCCTTTCCTTTTACCTGTGGACTTCTTAACCCTTTACAGGTAAAGCAAGTAGAGAACAGCTACTAGGATAGCTAACTGGCTGGGTGGGTGTCCATAAAAGGGAGCTTGTCCCCGCCCTTCATTTGTTGCACCCTCCCCCAAATCACAGACTGTGTTGGCCAGCTTGGTCTAGGTCAGGTCCACACTGGCTGGGATTTATTCCTGGAGGTTTAGGAAACAGAGTTAATAAGATACATTTACCTCTAATTTCACTAATAATTACAGGAAGAACTAAACAATATTTTTTTACATTTTAAGGACTACAGTGACTTAGAATGCAGAGACAATTTTACCGGACTGATTCGGGGAAACCTTCCCAGGAGAGTGCATCAGACACTTTGTTAGAGGCTCCTGAAATGTGTTGTATTTCAAAATCAAAGTCTTGAAGAGCTAAACTCCACTGAAGTTTTTGTTAGTCTCTTTGACTGTGTGAAGCCACTTCAGTGCAGCATGGTCAGTCTGCAGGTGGAACCACCATCCCCAAATGTATGGGTGTAGCTTTTCCAGAGTATACACAATAGCGTAACATTCTTTTTCTGAGACTGGCCAGTGGCTTTCCTCTCAGAAAGTTTTTTGCTGAGAAACATGACAGGATGGAATTGTTGATCTGGTCTTTCCTGCATTAAAACTGCTCCTACACTATGCTCGGATGCATCAGTGGTTATGACGAAAAGTTGGTCGAAGTTTGGAGCCCTTAATACGGGGTCAGACGTAAGGGCCACCTTAAGCTGGTTAAAGGCTTTCTGACACTTCTCAGTTCACTGAACTGCATTTGGTTGTTTTTTTCCTGGTTAGGTCTGACAGTAGGGTGGCAATTTGGCTATAGTATAGTAAAAATACTCTGTAGTGCTCAGCCAAGCCCAAGAAGGATTGGACCTGCTTCTTTGACTTAGGGACAGGCCAATTTTGGATAGCATTTACTTTAGCCTGTAGGGGGTTAATAGTTCCTTGACCCACCTGGTGTCCAAGGTACGTTACTCTGTTTAGGCCTATTTGACACTTCCTGGCCTTAATGGTAAAACCTGCCTCCCTTATGCGCTGGAAGACAGCTTGGAGGTGTTCCAGGTGTTCTGCCCATGAATCTGAGAAATGGCCGCCTCGTCAAGGTAGGCTACTGCAAATTCCCCAGATCCAGCCAGAAAGTTATCTACCAGTCTGTGGAAAGTGACGGGTGCATTTCGCAAAAGGGAGCACATTAAATTCATACAACCCTACATGGGTGATGAAGGCTGACCTTTCCTTGGCTGGGTCATCTAGCAGCACTTGCCAATATCCCTTAGTTAAGTCTAAGGTGGAGATGAACTGGGCATGTCCCAGTTTCTCCAATAGCTCATCTCTGTGTGGCATTGGATAGTTCTCTGGGCGAGTTACAGCGCTTAGCTTAGGGTAGTCCATGCAAAAGCGGATTTCCCCATCGGGTTTGGGAACCAGAACCACTGGAGAGGCCCATGCATTCTCAGAGGGGCGGATTACACCCATCTGTAACATGTCCTTGATCTCCCTTTCTATTGCGGTTTTGGCTTGAGGAGCCATCCGGTAGGGTTGGGCTCTAATTGGGTGAGCATCACCTCTGTCAATGGAGTGGTACGCCCGTTCTGTCTGTCCTGGGGTGGCTGAAACATTGGCGCAAAACTGGTGCACAGTTTCTAGATTTGCTGTTGCTGCTTACGCTCAAGGGTTATGGAAAGGCGTAAGCCACCGTTGCTTTTTCCTTCATACTAGACTCCTTCAGGCCATTCAGCATCGTCTCTCTTCTGGGCTATAAACTGGAGAACCTTGATTTCTCTGGAATAAAAGGGTTTTAGACAATTAACATGGTATACTTTAGGTTTTAGGTTAGGGTCTGGGAATGCTATGAGGTAATTAACAGCTCACAGGTGCTCTTGGACCGTAAATGGCCCCTCCCATGACGCTTCCATCTTATTAGCCTGGAGCGCTTTCAGGACCATGACTTGGTCACCTACTTTGAAGGAACACTTTCTGGCATATTTATCATACCAGAACTTTTGCTCTTGTTGAGCATCCTGTAGGTTTTTTTGAGCAAGAGCTAGAGAGTCCTTGATGGTGTTTGGCAGATTGGTTACAAAATCCAAAATGTTAGTTCCTGGAGAAGATGTAACCCCCTCCCATTGCTGCTTCACCAACTGTAATGGCCCCTTAACTTTGTGGCCATAAACGAGTTCAAAGGGTGAAAACCCCAAACTGGGATGTGGTACAGCCCTGTAAGCA
This sequence comes from Dermochelys coriacea, assembly GCF_009764565.3. NCBI lineage: Eukaryota > Metazoa > Chordata > Testudines > Dermochelyidae > Dermochelys > Dermochelys coriacea. The sequence goes on along the minus strand of NC_050077.1, from coordinate 50,900,285 downwards.
AAGAGTAACTGCTGCAGCACTAGGTCCCAATCATTGGAGTGCTCATTCATGAATTTATGTATCATGGCCCCCAAAGTCCCCTTGAACTTCTCCACTAGACCATTCGTTTGATGGTGGTAAGGGGTGGCAATCAAGTGGTTCACCCCATGAGCTTCCCAAAGATGTTTCATGGTCCCTGCCAAGAAGTTAGTTCCCGAATCTGTAGGATGTCGGAGGACCAACCTACCCTTGCAAAAATGTCTGCCAATGCCTGGCTTATGCTTTTAGCCCTGGTGTTACTTAGAGCTACTGCTTCTGGCCGTCAAGTGGCAAAATCCATGAAAGACAGTATGTACAGCTTTCCTCTGGGTGTCTTCTTAGGGGAAGGACACAGAATATCCACAGCTACATGCTGAAATGGAACCTCAATTATGGGGAGTGTCTGGAGAAGGGCCTTGACCTGGTCTTGGGGCTTTCCCACCCTCTGGCACACCTCACAAGACCGGACATAGGTAGAAACTTCCTTGCCCATCCCCTCCCAGTGAAATGACTTCCCCAAATGGTCTTTGGTCCTATTCACCCCAGCATGGCCACTAGGGTGATCATGGGCTAAGCTCAAGAGCCTTTCCCTATACTTAGTTGGAACTACCAATTGTCTCTGAGGATGCCAGTCCTCCTTGTGCCCACCAGAAAGGGTTTACTTGTATAAGAGTCCTCCTTCTACAACAAACCTGGACCTACTGGAAGATCTGAGAGGTGGTGGGTCACTCCATGCTGCCATCCAAGCTCCCTTGAGGCTTTCATCCACTTTCTGCTCTGCCTGGAACTGCTGTCTTGATGCTGGAGACATTAGTTCCTCGCTGGGTTGTGGACTTGGGCTTGGTCCCACTGGAAGCGATGCAGGTGATGGGGTTGTTTCCGTCGATTGTGAACCACTTTCTGCTGGTGCACTAGATTGTATTTTAGGCTCCAGTTGAGCTTCTTGCACCGGTTTAGGTGCTGCTGTAGGTGCAGGCTCTGTGGCACCCTTTGGTGCTGGCTCCACAGACTCTGGTGGGGTTGCAAGCACGGGCTCTGGTGCTGACTGTTCCACCAGTTCTGAAATCTTGGGCTGGTTCTGGCTAGGTCCCTGGAACTAGATCTACAACCGCTGTCATAGAATCTGGTCTGGGGTCTGGTTTCCCCACCTCTAGACACCCTGTAGGAGGCTCAGGAATGGAGTTAGTTGTGTTTAGCCTGGCTGCAGGTGACCATCCCCGCCCATTTTGTTAGCCTCATATGGTTGGCTAAGTCTTCTCCCAGTAGCATGGGAATGGGATAATCATCATAGACTGCAAAAGTCCATATTCCTGACCAGTCCTTGTACTGGACAGGCAACCTGGCTGTAGGCAAGTTAAAAGAGTTGGCCTTAAAGGGTTGCACCGTCACCTGGGTCTCTGGGTCGATGAATTTGGGGTCCACCAGGGATTGGTGGATAGCTGCCACCTGTGCTCCAGTGTCTCTCCATGCAGTAATCTTCCTCCCGCCCACACTCACAGTTTCCCTTTGCTCTGGGGGTATTTGTGAGGCATCTGGACCTGAAGGCTCTTGGTGGGACTGTGGGTTACAGTCAGCTCATGCTCTTGGGGAAGTTGGCCTTCACATGCCCCAGTTCATTACATTTAAAGCATCGCCTAGCTGACTGGGCTAGGGCGAGGTGGGTGGTTGGAGATTGGGGTGGTGGGACGAGAGGGCATCTGAGATTTCCCTGGCTGCGTGGAGGGCTCCTCCTTGCGAGGTAGTGCTTTGGGCTGACCCCGATGGTGGGGTGTCATCTCAGGTTGTCCCTTCTGGTATCCGCACCAACTGCTATTAGCTTTCTTCTTCTCTGCCACCTCCATCCCACACTTCGATTACAGTTTTGGGCTTCCCATCTAGGATGTACTTTTCTATTTCCTCAGGAACACACTCTGAGAACTGCTCCATTTGCATGAGGAGAGACAGATCTGCCAGAGTTTTAACACTTGCTCCTGATATCAAGTTTTTACAATGTGGTAGACGTATTGGGAAAATGCCAGGTCTGGTTTCCACCTTAGGGCTCTGAACCTCTGACAGGCATGCTTGGGGTTGCCCCATTCTAATTCCAGCCTTTTGTTTAAAAAGTTCATACTTGTTCATGTGTTCTTTAGGCATTTCAGCTGGACCTCTGCTAAGGGTCCACTGCGTTGCGGCCTCGGCTCCACCATATACTGGTCTGTAGGGGTGTTGTATCCAAAGCAGGCCCTTTCAAAATTTTCTAAGAAGGCCTCTGTTTCATTACCTACACGGTATGTGGGGAATTTCTTAGACTGTGGGGCGGTACCTGGAGAAGGACTGTTAGGGTTACGTGGTGGACCCAGCTTACCCTTTCCAGCTCTAAGCACATCAGCTCTAACTCTGTCTCGAAGCGCTTCGCCTGCATGTCTGCCTCCAAGCGCTTCGCCTGTCTCCTTTCCTCCACTTCCAACTCCAAGCGCATCATCTGTAGGACAAAATTCCTGCCTTCCATAGTCAGAACTCGGTCTGGGTTAAGGGCATTCCTCCGTCTTGGCACCTGGATCTCGAGTTGGGGAGGGCTGACCCTTCCTTCCTGGGAAGATCCTGGTCCCACATGCACTACCCGCCCCTTCATTTATCACACCTAGTGATAACTATTATTATTACTATTATTTATCAATTATTGTAATATCCTTCTTGCAACAACATTGGTGCAAAGGGGGGAAACTAGTCTCTCCCATCTGGCTCTGTCATTGGCTGCTGCTTCTATCTGTTCTGTGGTGTTGAGATCAACTCTTCTGCTCCCCCTGCTAAGGGTTTTTTTTTAAGGCTTCTCTGGGGTGCCCTCACGTCCTCACACTGGTTGGTTTCCCCCTGATGACTTCATGTGGGAGTCTGTGGGTTGACATCTTGGGTACATGCCTCAGATATGTCCAGCACTTCCTTCTAATTCTGATGGAAATGAGGTACTGATTTGGTGGTTTTTCTGATCTCTTTATTGGTGATAATCTCTCCAACATGTACCTGGAACAGTTATATGGATCTCTCTGGGGGAAGAGTGGCACTGTTAGGGTTGCCTAAACCGTAGATTGCTACTGTTTCTCAGCAGGGGCTAGAGAAACATGAGCTGGGACGCAAAGAAAACAAAAGTAATTCCACTAATTTCTCTTCCACTTCATGGGCAGGACATGAAGTGCCAGCTGCGGGAAGCTAGCCCCCAGCCTCGCCCCTTCCACCACCACCCCCTGAGCCCCCTCCACCACAGTCGTCACCCCATCCCCAGGCTAGCTCCCTCTAGCCCAGGAGCAATGGGAGGGCAAGCAATGCGGCCGCAGCTCCCCGGAGCGCAGGGAGGGCGGGTGGCATGGCCTGGGAAGACAGGACTCCAGTTGCGCGGAGGGGAAGTAGAGGGATGGGGCCTGGGGGCAGAGTGTGGGTGGAGCTGTGCCTGGCTGTTTGAGGAGGCACAGTCTCCCCCAGCCTATGATACCTGCCGCCCATGCTCCACTTCTTTGGTTCCGTTGACCTAGAACAGGCTGAGGAGGGAGAAGCCTAAGTACCAAGGAGTGATCTTCTTAAGCAAGAGCTTGGACAGAGCATTGTCACCCTTCTGAGCCTGCTACAGGCTGCAACATTCCGCTGGCCCTCCAGCTAGCCCTGCCAGTGCTCTCTCCCAGGAGAGCAGAAAGAAGAGAAGAGGGAGAGGGTCCACTGTCTGCTCCAATTGCCTGACCCAGGGTCCCAGCCTATGGACACATAGCCTGACACCAATCTGAGCAGGGTGCTCTTTGTGTGTCCCAGGATGATGTTGCCACAGAATTTACGTTCCATTATTTGGCTAGGATCAAAGAGAAGGCCTGAGGTTGGGACTCTGTACTGTCACAGGTAAACACCCACTACCGCTTCCAGTCAGATGTAAATCAGGACAGACCATTGTCCTTTGGGCTTTAAATTCACTGGAGTATTCCAGAGCATGGCCAGTAGCACTCTGTCTTGTCCTTATTCATGCCCTCACCTTATGTTGCCTGTAATACCTGTCTCTACGGTCTTCCCAGATTGTAGCTCTCGAGACACCAGCATATGCAGAATATCTCTGCCAGCCTTCTTGTGGATACAAAGAAGCATGGCTACATCATTTCCCCACCCCCTCTTCCCCACTTCTCCAAGCACTTTAGGATCCAGTAGAAAATTGCTTGCCTTGCTTTCTATGCCTCTTCCATGGACTTGCTCCAAGCTGTCTTATCAACTCAGCCTTTTTCTACATTGCCTCAGCTTGTTTAGCCCTGGCCTCCTCTCTGTTCCTTCACACATCTCAGCACTGTTGGTGTGAGCATTTTCTCTGCAACTCATGCCATCTGGAACAACAGCATTCCTATGTCACCATCTCACCACACTTCTGACCAAATTCATCCCTTGTGTAATGCCACTTAAATCAGTGGATTTTAGAGCAAGGATGAATTTGGGAGAGGCAAGACAGAAGACCCTGTTAATCTCTTTCCCTCTGCTGGTATTCATCATGATTTAACTGTTTTACTCTGCAGTGTTGTGTGACAGGCACCATACAAAATACACATTGTTGAATTGTCTTTTTTAACCAACATGCATCTCAAATAAGAGACTGATTCCTTTTGTATTAGATAAATAAGAGAAAATATTTTGGGGTTTGGTTATTTTCCAAATGTCTGAATTTTTTTTCCTCCTTAGTTTCCCCCTGAACGGGAAACAGCATGTTTAACATGTTTGTTTTCAATCTATTTCAGCTATAAAGATTTGAAGCAGTTTTCACCCCACCCTCCCTCCAAAAAATGCTGATCCCTATGGGCTGGCACTCAGCAGTCAGCACATCACTTTGCCATAGCTCCACTCGTAAGCACTCTGCCTATTATTTTGGTCTGTTCCTATCTTTCACTCCAAGTGCTTGCTGGAGGAGAAGCCTCTCATGCTGTGATTTCTAAATTCAAAGCGCATGGACCAGTTTAGAATGGCATCTCCCATTCAGGAATAGGTCTGTTTTTGTGTTTAACTAAATTCGGGGTGTTTGTCATGTACAATTGAATGTGTACAAATAAATCTAGTAAGGGAACCAATCACTTTGTTCTCAGACTCCCTTCCAACTGTTCATGCTGTAGTACACATCTTACAATTCCTTTGAAATAGGGAAATACCATAGTGGCACAGCTGCCTTTGAGCCATCCACTCAGAGCTTAAGGAGCATGTTGGGATGGACGAGAGGATTTCCAAAGTGCTTTGTGCTCCAGCAGTCCCCAGCTAGTGGAATGGTGCCTGGGGAATTGCTAATACTGACGTAATTGAAAGGAGAGCTATGCCAGGGGCTATATCTGCCCAAGGACTGGGGGGAACAGAACCGTTAATTAGCAATACTTACTGCCCCCATTCAGGGCCTATATGGAGCATTGCTTGGCCAGAACGGAGGATCTGGTCCTCTGTATTCTTTAACAAAAACATGATACAATTTACACTCTTTTCTGAATGCTTTGGCATTATTGACATGGGTTTCATGCAACACTGGTGCTTTTTGCCCTCTGCACTTAGTCATGGTCTAAATAAACATTGATGATGGCCCTCATTTCACTGTCACTTATGTGGGCTCTGTAAAGTTCAGAGGGTCTGAATCTCTTCTCAGTTAGACTGGTATAAATCACAGAAGTCAATGGTGTTACACCTACGTCAGCATAAAGCTGATGTGAGTAGAGAACAAGACCCAGATTTTGCAAGAGTCTGTTTCCTTCACATCTGGGGTTTCAAATGCCTTAAAGTTTAGGGGTGTTCAGAGTGGGATTTAGGTTCAGCTTATTATATAGATGGGTCAAATGCAAAATTCAGATCTAGATACAGGTTTGGATTCTCCAACGTTAGGGCCAATCAGTCCTGGTGTTTGACTTCAGGACCATTTCTAATACAATATTAACAGCATTGGCCCTTTCACTAGCCTCATTTCCCAGTGGTAACGCACTAGAGTTTTGAAACAACAAGTGGAGTAAATAGTGATATAAGCACTTTACTAAATTATTTTCCTCATGCTAAAATCCAATTGCAACCAGAAGCTAATCAATGGGTAATCACTGTATTTCTAGGTTTTCATGTCAAGGACCTGTTTGCTTTAGCTAGACAGATGAGTCTTGAGAACTTCTTGTAAAGAAAGAGGCACCTATAAATAAATGCATTTTTCTCTGTGAAATGGTGGGTTGCCTGCTATCTGGCCAGGAGCAAGGTAGAATTTCACAGTGTGCACAGTTGATGAGAAGTAACAAGTACATCAAATAAACAGCCCTATATTTGTGAACTATTAACTACATTTTGACCGAGACCTTTCATCTGACAGTTACCTCCCCCAAAGTATCTAGCTTTATCCTTGTCAAAGGGTTCATGTAAAATGTAACACAATAGATGAATGTAGTAAGAATTTTGCAGGCTTTAGGCTCAGCAGCCACAGTGAGAATCATATTGGATTATAACATGAATGTAACCATGTCCCTTTGTGAGGAAAAAGAATTTCCTGCTCAGACTCATGGGTTATATTGTAAAACATGAAACAAACAGATGCACTGCAAGAAAAGCCAGGACCAGAAAGTGGGGGATGCAAAAATTGGTGCTGGTACTGGGATCAGTAGAGATATGATTAGCATGATTATTTGATAGAGATATTCTGGATTAGTTTAGTATAGAGTAGTGGAAGGAAGGAAGGAAAGCACCTGAAGAAAATGTAGAAGAGAAAGCAGAAGCCCAAAGAAAGAGAAAGATGAAGCCCCATATATAGCATGAAAGAGATGCAACTCCTGAAAGCTGCAAGACAGGGCCCCAGGAAACAGAGAAAGGTAGGGTCTCCTTGAAATAAGACAAAGAAGGAAACAAGGGGACCCCTAGAAGCAAGAGTGTGAAAGAAGGGAGCCAGGGATGCAAAGTCTGAGGAAGAATAGAGTCCTTGAGAATGGGATTTTCCTGAAGATGAGAGGTGAGTCTTCTAGAAGTTGAACATGCAACAGATGGGCCCCATAGCATCTCTGAGAGATGGATGCCTAGTCCATGGATGGATGCCAAGAAGGAGGAATGAATGAAAGTGCAGAAGAAAGAGAGAGAGACCTACACCCAGGAAACTGGGATCAGAGATCTGAAAGAGAAATGGAGCCTTGGAAGCAAAAGTGGAAAGGGAAAAGATGTGTCCCATCAAGCCATGATATGGGTGTTGTGAACAGAGAGGGGATGAGATCCTCCGAAAGAGAGGAAACATAATGTTCTCATGTCAGCTGTGGTTAACAGTGTGGGCTGTATTTGTTCCCAGGCAGTCATGGTGCCTTATTCAAAACAACTAGAGCATTTAAAAAACGTACTGAAGCAATGTCAGGTCCCACAACTCTTCGGGTTCTCCATTCCCCGCTTCTCTAATTTGCAGTTGGACAAACTCTCAGCCTGAATGCCTGCGCAGACTTACCAGAATAACTGGATAGATGGATTCAAACTAAAATTAATTCTGTTTCCTTTCCAAAAGGTTTAATTTTAATCCCCATCCCTTTAAAGCAGAGATGGGAATAAAACAAAGCCGCAGATCTGCCCTTTAGGTCATTTGGATTGGTGCTTTGTGGCTCAAGCCCCTTTCTACTTGTATTATAATTATTAGGAGGAGGAAGGGACTTTAAGGTTACTGGGCCAGATCTTCAGCTGATATAACTCCTCTTCAATGGAGCTAAATCAATGTACACCAGCGGAGGATCTAGTCCACAGTATAGAACAGGAACAACCAGGGGTCTTCCAAATGGTGCTATGCATTAGCTGCAACAGCTGCATGTTCAGGAATGAGTCAGGTTTCTCACTCTTTGCCCAGCATGGGCCAGAAGCTTTGTAGAGGCAACCCATTTGCCCTCAAACTGGGAGTGGAAGGGTCCAATTAATGCCATGCTTCAGTACCTACAATCACCTAACTTAGGCACAAGGTTGCAGATTTTGAATCTGCTTCATTTTCCAGCTGCAGGGTGACTTTAGCAGCAACTGCATCTATATGAGGAGGTGATGATATGGTAGAACAGCTATTCTGTATGAAGAGATGGGCCGAAGACTCCAGAGAGATTCACGTTGCCAGGCCTGAGAAGATTGCCAGGCATATGAGATGACATGCTTGAGAGCTCCTAACGTACAAATAAAAGGAAAAGAAAAACAATATTCTGATGGCATTAGGTGGATAATGATGGATATACCCTTGGTGCTAGGATCAGTTCTTTAGTGTGGAGTGAGTGAAGCTGTCTCTAAGTCTGTGCAGCAGTAAAAAATTATTAATATTTAAATATATATGCCTTTTCCATTTGGCAGTTCCTGAAAGGTGTGCTATTATAGATCCAACTATCCCTGAGGCCTCCAGAGAACGTGGATGCACTTAGTGTTTGTTTATTTTGTTGGCTTTCTTTCACCCTTTCCTATACCTGCTCCCTTGTAGAACTGACAGAGAGAGCATTCTTGTGAAAAACCTGGGTTGGAAGAGATGGACACTAATATAGAAAAATATCTGACTGCCATATCTTAGCTTTTGGTCTGTTTACAAAGGTTATTTTCTCTTTGTGTTAGAAAGTTTTGGGTTTTTTTTCTTAATTCAGCTCCTCCCCTGATGATTTCTAATGGGAGATCAAAGGAGGTTTGAACATTATTTTCATGATATTAGCACTTGACTTGCTTTGATGACAGAATTATTATAGATCTGTGGAATAGAAGTCAATTCCTGTTAATAGGCCCCTTAGGGCTCCAAGAACACTGAATAATAAATTAAAGAGGAACAGATAATACCGTACTGAAATTCTTCCACTTTACAGATAATTGTAACAAGTGGTGAGGCTTCTCTTTTTGCACAATACATGCACATAATTGTGTATGGATGGTCCCTAACATGATCTGTGTATTACCAAGAGTTAAATATATAATGTTAATAACAATTTTACATAATAAATACCCATTAATAATCATTACAATTACTGAACTAATTATTCAAACTCCAGCAATGGCTTAAGAGCACTTACTGCATATAACACTCATCAGCTCATCACTCAACACTCATCAGCTCCTGGCTCTCAATTAATTGCTTTACTACAAATTCACTAATCCACATTTTAGTTTTCATATTTTCCTTGTTGCACACACTCTGACAGCACCAGTAAACACAGCATGGTGACACTTGCCCTGTGACCAGTATTTTCCTTGAAAATACTAACAATGTAAACGCTGGTCTTTAAAGTGTCATAAATGACTTTCATCAAACATGGCATGGGAGAAATGTACTGACTGCTATATAAGGAATGATTAAAAATTGGGAGTCTCTTATGGCCTGACAGAGATGTGTGGGTGGAATGGAATAAGGAAATTTTAATTTGCTATTCCAGTGTGGGTTACTGGAGGTGTCTTGCCTGTGGCAGCCAGGAGCAGACATAATGCCCATTGAATTCCATGGAAAGATTCTCAGTGACTTCAGTGGGCTTTATGTCAAGGTTCCTTCCCCACTCTGAACTCTAGGGTACAGATGTAAGGACCTGCACGAAAGACCCCCTAAGCTTATTCTTACCAGCTTAGGTTAAAAACTTCCTCAAGGTACAAACTTTGCCTTGCCCTTGAACCCTGTGCTGCCACCACCAAGTGTGTTAAACAAAGAACAGGAAAAGAGCCCTGTGAACAATGAAAAAGCAATCAGGTTCTTAAAAGAAGACTTTTAATTAAAGAAAAGGTAAAAGAATCACCTCTGTAAAATCAGGATGGTAAATACCTTACAGGGTAATCAGATTCAAAACATAGAGAATCCCTCTAGGCAAAACCTTAAATTACAAAAAGACACAAAAACAGGAATATACATTCCATTCAGCACAGCTATTTTACCAGCCATTAAACAAAAGAAAATCTAATGCATTTCTGGTTAGATTGCTTACTAACTTTTTACCGGAATTCTAAAGAGCATTCCTGATCTGTTCCCGGCAAAAGCATCACACAGACAGACAGACACCCTTTGTTCCCCACCCATCCAGCTTTGAAAGTATCTTGTCTCCTCATTGGTCATTTTGGTCAGGTGCCAGCAAGGTTATCTTAGCTTCTTAACCCTTTCCTGGAGAAAAGGGTTTTGCCTCTGGTCAGGAGGGATTTTATAGTTCTGTATATAGAAAGGTGGTTACCCTTCCTTTTATATTTATGACACGCCCCCCAAGTCAAAGATAGGGTGAAACACTGGCTGTGATTTCTTCCTGGAGCTCTAGGAGAAAACAGAGTTAATAAGACACATGCACCTCTAAATATACTACCAAGTGTATAAAGACTAACAATATATTCCACATCTCAAGGACGATTTTAACCAGTTGATTCTGGGAAACTTTCACGGGAGACTGCATCAGCCACTTGGTTAGAAGCTCCTGAGATGTGTTTGTATGTCAAAATCAAAATCTTGGAGAGCTAAACTCCACCGAATAATTTTTTTGTTATTTCCCATGGCGGTATGAAGCCACTGTAACACAGCATGGTCACTTTGCAGGTGGAAACACTGTCCCCAAACATATGGGCGTAGCTTTTCCAGAGCGTAGACAATGGCGTAGCATTCTTTTTCACTGACTGACCAGTTGCTTTCCCTCTCAGACAGCTTCTTGCTGAGAAACACTACAGGATGGAATTCTTGATCCGGTCCTTCCTGCATTAAAACTGCTCCCACACCATGCTCAGACACATCTGTGGTTACTAAGAATGGTTTGTCAAAGTCTGGGGCCCTTAGCACAGGGTCAGACATGAATGTCGCTTTAAGCTGGCTAAAGGCCTTCTGACACTCTTCAGTCCACTGAACGGCATTTGGCTGTTTCTTTTTGGTTAGGTTTATCAGTGGGGCAGCAATTTGGCTGTATTGCAGTAATATCGCCTATAATATCTGGCCAAGCCTAAGAAGGATTGGACTTGTTTCTTTGACTTTGGGACAGGGCACTTTTGGATAGCATCCACTTTGGCCTGTAGGGGGTTGATAGTTCCTTGACCCACCTGGTGTCCAAGGTAAGTCACTCTGTTGAGGCCTATTTGACACTTCTTAGCCTTAACAGTTAGTCCTGCCTCCCTTATGCGCTCGAAGATTTTTTTGTAGATGTTCCAGGTGTTCTGCCCAGGAATCCGAAAATATGGCCACATCGTCAGGGTAGGTGACTGCATGTTCTCCTAATCCCGCTAGGAAACCATCTACAAGTCTTTGGAATTCCGCAGCCCGAAAGGGAACACATTAAATTGATACAGCCCAACATGTGTGGTGAAGGCTGACCTTTCCTTGGCAGATTCATCTAGCTGTACCTGCCAGTACCCGTTGATTAAGTCCAAGGTAGAGAAGAACTGGGCCCGTCCCAGTTTCTCCAATAGTTCATCTGTGCATTGCACTGGATAGTTGTCTGGGTGAGTTACAGCATTTAGCTTATGGTAGTCCATGCAAAAAAGTATCTCCCCATCTGGTTTGGGAACTAGAACCACTGGAGATGCCCATGCACTGCCAGGGGGCAGATTACACGCATCTGTAGCATACCCTGAATCTCCCGTTCTATAGCAGTTTTAGCGTGAGGAGACACCCGGTAAGGTTGGGCTTTAATTGGGTGAGCATTATCTGTGTCAATGGAGTGGTATGCCCGTTCAGTCAGTCCTGGGGTGGCTGAGAATGTCGGCGCATAGCTAGTGCACAAATCCTTGATCTGCTGTCCCTGCATACGCTCAAGGGTCATGGAGAGGTTCACCTCTTCCATGCCATCATCACTTTTCCCTTCATAGTAGGCACCTTTAGGCCACTCAGTGTCATCTCCTCCCTGGGCTGTAAACTGACAAACCTTTAATTCTCTGGAATAAAAGGACTTTAGAGAATTAATATGGTACACCTTAGGCTTTCAATTGGAGGTGGGGAATGCTACAAGATAATTAACAGCTCCCAGGTGCTCTTGGACCATGAATGGCCCTTCCCACGACGCTTCCATTTTATGGGCCTGGAGTGCCTTTAAGACCATGACCTGGTCCCCTGCTTTGAAGGAACGCTCTCTGGCATGTTTATCATCCCAAGCTTTTTACTCTTTTTGAACATCCTGTAGGTTTTCTTTAGCAAGGGCTAAAGCGGTTCGGAGGGTGTTTTGTAGGTTGGTTACAAAGTCCAGAATGTTAGTTCCTGGAGAAGGTGTAAACTCCTCCCATTGCTGTTTCACCAACTGAATGGCCCCTCAACCTCATGGCCATATACAAGTTCAAATGGTGAAAACCCTAAACTGGGATGGGGTACAGCTCTGTAGGCAAAGAGCAACTGCTGCAACACTAGGTCCCAATCACTGGAGTGCTCATTTACGAATGTATGTATCATGGGCCCCAAAGTTCCATTAAACTTCTCCACCAGGCCATTTGTTTTATGATGGTAAGGGGTGGCAACCAATGATTCACCCAATGAGCTTCCCAAAGGCTTTCCATAGTTCCTGCCAGGAAATTAGTTCCTGCATCTGTGAGGATGGCGGAGGGCCAACCTACTCTGGCAAAAATGTCTGTTAGTGCCTGGCACATACTTTTAGCCCTAGTGTTGCTTAGAGCTACTGCTTCCGGCCATCAGGTGGCAAAATCCATGAAAGTCAGTATGTACTTTCCTCTGGGTATCTTTTTCGGAAGAGGACCCAGAATATCCACAGTTGCTCACTGAAATGGAACCTTAATGATGGGGAATGGCTGGAGAGGGGCTTTGACCTGGTCTTGGGGTTTTCCCACTCTTTGGCACACCTCACAAGACCGGACATAGGTAGAAACATTCTTGCCCATTCCCTCCCAGTGGAACAACTTTCCCAAATGATCTTTGGTTCTGTTCACCCCGGCATGGCCACTAGGATGATTGTGGACTAAGCTTAATAGCTTTACCCGGTACTTAGTTGGAACTACCAACTGTCTCTGAGGATGCCAGTCTTCCTGGTGTCCACCAGAAAGAGTTTACTTGTATAAAAGTCCTCTTTCTACAACAAACCTGGATCAATTAGAAGAGCTGAGAGGCAGTGGGTTGCTCTGTGCTGCCGTCCAAGCTCTTTGGAGGCTTTCATCTGTTGCTTGTTCAATCTGGAACTGTTCCCTTGAGGCTGGAGACATCAGTTCCTTATTGGATTGTGGATCTGGGCTTGGTCCCTCTGAAAGCGATGTAGGGGATAGGGCTGTTTCTGTTGACGGTGAACCGCTTTCCACTGATGCACTGTTGGGGTTCAGGCTCCGGCTGAGCCTCTTGTTTAGGGTTATCTGCTGCTGCCAGTGCAGGTTCGGTGGGGCCCTCTGGTGTTGGGGTTGCAAGTACTGGATTCAGTGCTGGCAATGGTTCTGGTGCTGGTTGTTCCACTGGTTCCAGTTCTGGAACTGGCTCTGTCTGGGTCTCTGGGACTGGATCCACTATTGCAGTTGCAGACATTGGCATGGGGTCCGGTTCCATTACCTCTGACCGGGTCCTGGTAGAAGTTTCCGGAACAGAGCTAGGCATGACGGCTTGCTTAGCCTGGCTGTGAGTGACCATTCCTACCCTCCTGGCTAGCTTCACATGATTGGCCAAGTCTTCCCCCAACAGCATGGGGTCGGGATAATCATCATAGACTGCAAAAGTCCACGTTCCAGACCAGACCTTGTACTGGACAGGCAACTTGGCTGTAGGCAAATTGAAAGAATTGGACTTGAAGGGTTGAATTGTTACTTGGATCTCTGGGTCGATTAAATTAGGGTCCACTAAGGAAGCATGGATAGCCGACACTTGCACTCCGGTGTCCCTTCACATGGTGACCTTCTTTCCACCCACACTCAGTTTCCCTCCGCTCCGAGGGTATCTGGGAGGCATCTGGGCCTGAGGACCTCTGGTGTGATTCCGGTGCAATAAATTGTAATCTGTTGGGGTTCTTGGGGCAATTGGCCTTTACATGCCCCGGCTTGTTACATTTAAAACATCGTTCAGCTGACGGGTCACTGGGGTGAAGTGGGTTGCTGGAGAACGGTGTGGCAGGACGATAAGGTGTCTGGAGCGTTCCTTGGTGTGTAGGTGGGACCTTGGGCTGTCCCCGGTAGTAGGGTGAGGTCGGAAGTTGTCACTTCTGGTCTCCGCTCCAACTGCGACCAGGATTGTTCCTCTCTCCTCCCTCCACCCGTTTTGTTCCGGTTTGCCCCTTCTGATATTCGCACCAACTGCTACTAGTTTCTTTCTTTTCTGCCACCTCCACCCATTTGGCTCCAATCTCCCCCGCCTTGATGACAGTTGTGGGCTTCCCATCTAGGATGTATCTTTCTGTTTCCTCAGGAACACCCTCTAAGAACTGCTCCATTTGCATTAGGAAGGGCAACTCTTCTGGAGATTTAACACTTGCTCCTGATATCCAGGCATCCCAATGTTTCACAATGTGGTAGGCATGTTGGGTAAATGACACGTCTGGTTTCCACCTTTAGGGCTCTGAACCTCCGACGGGAATGCTCGGGTGTTAGCCCCATTCTGACTCTCGCCTTGGTTTTAAACAGTTCATACTTGTTCATGTGTTCCTTAAGCATTTCAGCTGCCACCTCTGCTAAGGATCCAGCTCTACCATGTACTGGTCTGTAGAGATGCTGTACCCAAGGCAGGCCCTTTTGCAGTTTTCTAAGAAGGCCTCGGTATCATTGTCTGCCTTGTAGGTTGGGAACTTCCTGGGATGTGAGGCGGTACCTGGAGAAGGATTGCTAGGATTTGTTGGTATAGTCTGATGAGCCTTTGCCTTCTCATCTCCAGTGCATGCTTCCTCTCTTTTTTTCTTTTCCTCCTCTGCATGCTTCCTCTCTTTTTCCTTTACCTCCATAGCTCTCCTGTGGGCAGCCTCCCTTTCCTCCTCAGCATGCTTCCATTCTTTTTCCTTTACCTCCATAGCTCTCCTGTGGGCATCCTCCCTTTCCTCCTCAGCATGCTTCCATTCTTTTTCCTTTACCTCCATAGCTCTCCTGTGGGCATCCTCCATTTCATTTTCCTTTGCCTCCATTTCTCTCCTGTGGGCAGCCTCTTTGGCTTTTTCTGCTTTCAGTTCTGTCATCTTAGCCTCTCTGTTTTTAACTAACTTTACACCCTGAGAGTTAAAAAAAACAAACTTGGCTTGTAAAATTTTTGTGCTGTAATGTGATACCTATGTTCTCTGATAGCTATTCTCAGCCTACAGAAAAATCCTTTGTCTCCAGGCAAATAGACAGAAAAATCCTCTAGTTGCTCTTAGCTAAAAAAAACCAAAAACCTCTTCAGGTCTGTGAAAAACTTGTGAATTTCCCTGCAGGAGGTTAACTACCCTGCCTTTAGGTAGAGAAAACTCCAGCTTACAAAAGGAAGATCCCTTTGTTATGCTTGCTGCTGTCCCCTTTTACAAAACCCTTTTAAAATCCTGCTGTGCTTCTGGTTCAAAATGATCTAAAAAAATTTCAAAATGATCCCCCTGCTTTGCCACCATGTCAAGATTCCTTCCCCACTCTGAACTTTAGGGTACAGATGTGGGGAACCTGCATGAAAGACCCCCTAAGCTTATTCTTACCAGCTTAGGTTAAAACTACCTCAAGGTACAAACTTTGCCTTGTCCTTGAACCCTATGCTGCCACCACCAAGCATGTTAAACAAAGAACAGGGAAAGAGCCCACTTGGAGATGTCTTCCCCTCAAAATATCCCCCCAAGCCCTACACCTGCTTTCCTGGGGAAGGCTTGATAAAAATCTTCACCAATTTGTACAGGTGAACACAGACCCAAATCCTTGGATCTTAAGAACAATGAAAAAGCAATCAGGTTCTTAAAAGAAGACTTTAATTAAAGAAAAAGTAAAAGAATCACCTCTGTAAAATCAGGATGGTAAATACCTTACAGGGTAATCAGATTCAAAACATAGAGAATCCCTCTAGGCAAAACCTTAAATTACAAAAAGACACAAAAACAGGAATATACATTCCATCAGCACAGCTATTTTACCAGCCATTAAACAAAAGAAAATCTAACGCATTTCTAGCTAGATTGCTTACTAACTTTTTACCAGAGTTCTGAAGAGCATTCCTGATCTGTTCCCGGCAAAAGCATCACACAGACAGACATCCTTTGTTCCCCCGCATCCAGCTTTGAAAGTATCTCGTCTCCTCATTGGTCATTTTGGTCAGGTGCCAGCGAGGTTATTTTAGCTTCTTAACCCTTTACAGGAGAAAGGATTTTGCGTCTGGCCAGGAGGGATTTTATAGTTCTGTATACAGAAAGGTGGTTACCCTTCCCTTTATATTTATGACACATTTGTTATGCTACAGACCTAGAGGGAGATTTTTCAATTACACCCATAAGACCTATGCACCCAATTCCTGTTTACTGCCGATAGGAGTTGGGTGCATCACTGCCTTTTGTGCCTTTGAAAATCTCTTTCTGCCAGTTGCTAGATGGTGTTCAGGAGAAGGGGCCA
This sequence comes from Dermochelys coriacea, assembly GCF_009764565.3. Lineage (NCBI taxonomy): Eukaryota > Metazoa > Chordata > Testudines > Dermochelyidae > Dermochelys > Dermochelys coriacea. The sequence goes on along the minus strand of NC_050077.1, from coordinate 50,883,869 downwards.
TGGCTGGGTCCAGACACAAGTTCTCTGGGGCTAGAGAATTGCCATAGCCTGGCAGTATTGGCTGGGCTGCCCTCCACCTCCTGCTATTCCTGATCATATCTAGCCAGACGATGTCTGCCTGTTGTGCAGATGCACAGGTGGGGAAGGAGCTCTTGGCAAACCTCTCCCTCTAATGGTCCTGTGCAGGGCGGCCATAATTTTCCCATTCATTCTGTGTGACTTAAGAACATCCCTTTTACCAGGGGTTCTCAAACTGGGGTTGGGACCCCTCGGGTTTCACAAGGTTATTACATGGGAGGGGTCATGAGCTGTCAGTCTCCACCCCAAAGCCCACATTGCCTCCAGCATTTATAATGGTGTTAAATATATAAAAAAATTATTTTTAATTTATATGGCGGGGGTCGCACTCAGAGGTTTGCTATGAAGGGGTCACCAGTACAAAAGTTTGAGAACCACTGCCTTATACAGAAATTGGTTATTCTTCTGAAATCAGTGGTTCGTTTTAGAAAATGTACTGTTACCAAGGATGCCAATGTGTAAAATGCCTTGAGTCTCAAATGGTAACTATGTGATCTTTAGTTTAATTTTTTTTTTACAACTCTTTCTGCACTTATTGTCTAGAGGGTTATAGGTTTCTCTAGCTGAACCAGCGTTAATCCCACCTCAGTGCATCTTTATCCTCCAGGCATATTCAGCAAACTGAGCAATCCACTCTATCTCAAGAAGTGTAGTGATGAAAAAGCACTTGATGGGGTGGAGAAGGGTCATTGGACCCTCAGGGGATTTGAATGTAGTCAGAGATTGCTGAGCTGGGTGCAGATTCCATGTGGCACCCTGCAGAAAGCTGTGAAGCAGTGGGGAGCTATTGATCAGATCTCTGTGGGTAATGTATTTATTTTTGTGTAGAGCAGTGTTAATGTCCAATTATATTCTAGATCTAAGCAGTCATGCATAATTGAGTGTGAAAATCTCTCTATGTAAATATCCAGATTTATTTCCATTAATAGGAAAAACTCTAGGCAGGGAATCAGGCAGGGAAAAGGAACAAGTAATTAATAACCAACTAGACAAGCCCCTTATTCAAGTCACTCATTTCTATTTGGCTGGAAGATATAATGCTGAAATAACTTAGCCTTGAGAGAAGGATTCAATGCACATCTTAATTTTGAACTTGGGTTTTCAAACTGATCTCACACTGATCTAATTCCACTGATTTCTGAGAGTTATTCCAAAATTACTCTGGTGTGAATGAGAGCAGATGCAAGTTCAAAGTCCTTGTCAAATCATAAAATGTCTTCATGTACTTGTGTTGCTGGAATGTTTTCAAGCCTGGCTTTTGGTTAGTTAGAAAGGTAATTGTAAAACCACCATTTCTTTAATCAACAACTGTCAATTTAACTAATGATAAACTTCCTCAACTAAACTCCAACAGCTGATTTAGAGTCAAGGTTCCTGTTATGCCATAAAGATGGAGATTTATATACAGTTGTGTTATATATTTGTATAACATTTTAATTGATTTGAGTCTGGTAACCAGCTCCTAGCAATCTGTTTAAAGGACCAAGCTTGGTGCTGTCACAAATGGAAAACACCACTTGCCATCCACAGGATTTACACCTCCATTCACTGGGGCTGACCTTGTCCCCACACAAGATTAAATTTGTCCTTGTGTAGAGGGCCAAAGCCTATGCACCTTTAAGTCCCACACAAGACCTAGCATTTAGTAGGACTTTAATGGTACACCCCTTCTACTGACCCTCTGAGGACGGTGAAATTTCATCTACAGTTTGACAGCTTTTGCCTTTCACTTTTCCTCTTCTGGGACAATCCATACTCCTGCAGACTTCTCCATATTTGGCAACAGTTCCCACCTTTGGCGGTAGGGGTGGCTGAAAAGGAGGTCTTCAGGGCTGACTTGCCAGGACACCAGATCTTTGTTGGAGATCCATTATTTGGTTGGAAATCAGAGTTTCTTAACACAGCCTTTCTGGTAAACTGTTGCATTCCAAAGCAGGTAGCATTGTGAGAGGGAGATTACAAGTCCTAACAGCAGTTTCTTCTAACTGGCTGTCTCGTACAGATGAAATTATGGCCTAATTCACAATGGATTTTAGTTCATCAATACACACTAAAAATAATGTGCATTCTTTGAAGAATCATGGAGAGACAGAGACAAAAAGGAAGAGCTCGAGCCCAAGACCCTAAATGAAGAGTGAGGCTATCAAAAAGCTTATTTGTTTTTTAATTCCTTTACACAGATGATTAGTGGAAAGATTAACTCCCTTTGTTCACAATGGAAACACACCCTGGTGCAGAGAACACAGAACAATGTGTATCCACCACCATTCTGTCCTCAAAATGGGATGTCAGTAGTGCCTATGTCAAGTGTTGGCCCCTCCGTACAGGAGTGAAATTTGCCGATGGAAAATAAAACAGCGATTGAAAGCAAATTTATTTCATGTTTAGGGCCAGGTATCAAACCTGGACCCAGTTTTTGCACTGTAACTATATTCAGGTAAAACTTAATGTCATCTACAGGTCAAAGTATTGTACTTGACTGTGCCAACATTATCAGGTCATGACAGTAATTGCATTCATAAATAATTGTGAGTTCATAGTTGTACTCTCTTCAACCTGTCACAACTTAAGTCAAAGTCCAAAGTCAAAAAGGTGCTAATCAGGAAACTTCTATTTGCTGATGATGCTGTCCTCATAGCTGACGATGAAGATCTACTAAAAGAACTCATGGACTGCCTTTCAAGTGCTTGTCAGGCATTTGCTTTTGCCATCAGCATTAAGAAAACAGTTGTATTAGGACAGGAGGTTCCACAGGATCATTCAATTACCTTAAATGCAAACCTGCTAGAAGTAGTCCAAAAGTTCAGCTATTTAGGTTCTACAGTGACCACCAACTCTCACTGGATGAAGAACTAAATGTTCACATTGGAAAGGCTGCCACCACCTTTAGCAGACTAACTAAAAGAGCATGGAGCAACTCAAAGCTTACCATCAAGACCAAAAGACTTGTGGACCAAGCTTGCGTCCTGAGCACTCTCATGTGTGATGGGGAAACATGGACAACTTATGCTCATCAGGAGAAAAGGTTAAACAGTTTCCACCTACACTGTTTACACTGTATATTCAACACCAAATGGCAAGGTAAAGTGACCAATGCAGGGGTTTTTCAAAGAACACATTTACCAAGTGTGACAGCCCTGCTCAAGCAAAGTTGATTGCGTGGCTGGGCCATCTGAGTAGGTTGGAAGACGGACGCATACCCAAAGCATGCTACATGGGGAGCTATCCGAGGGAACAAGAACAACAGGACATCCCAAGTTTTGCTATAAAGACACATGCAAGTGTGATATGAAAGAACTTGGAATTGATCCTGACCAATGGGAAATCTTGGCAAGGGTTCATAATAAGTGGTGCCATCATCTCCATCAGGGTATCAAAGTCCATGACAGAAGCTGGCTCCTACAGCTTGAAAAGAAAAGAGCCCATAGGAAGCAAGCAGCTCCCAACCAATGTATTACATACATTTGCAATAACTGCCAAAGATCATACAAATCTCTGATTGGACTATTCAGTCACATAAGACATTGCTGTGATGGGTTGGATCACAGAAACCCCCTGGGGGCTGCCACCTGATATGCCAAGACTACTTCTGCCCCTGCTTTCCCTGCCAGCTTGGAACTCCAGCACCCTGGCTTGTTGAGCCAAACACGCCAGTCTGCTCCAACACTGACCCAGGGTCTGAATCACGTGCCCCAAAGCTGTAGGCTTAATTGAAAGCAACTTAAGAAGTGTTCCTGTCTTTAATACTCAGATGTCCAACTCCCAGTGGGGTCCAAACCCCAAAATAAATCCGTTTTTACCCTGTATAAAGCTTATACAGGGTAAACTCATAAATTGTTCACCCTCTATAACACTGATCAAGAGATATGCATAGCTATTTGCCTCCCCCCCAAGGTATTAACCCATACTCTGGTTTAATTAATAAGTAAAAAGTGATTTTATTAAATACAGAAAGTAGGATTTAAGTGGTTAAGTAGTAACAGACAGAACAAAGTGAATTACTAAGGAAAATAAAATAAAACATGCAAGTCCAATACAGTAGGAAGACTGAATACAGATAAAATCTCACCCTCAGAGATGTTTCAATAAGTTTCCTTTTACAGAGTGGTCTCCTTCTAGTCTGGGTCTGGCAATCACTCACACCCCCTGTAATTACTGTCCTTTGTTCCAGTTTCTTTCAGGTATCCTTGGGGGTGGTGATGCTATCTCTTGAGCCAGTTGAAGACCAAATGGAAGGGTCTCCCACGGGCATAAATAGACTTTCTCTTGTGGGTGAAGACCCCCTCCTCTCTCCGATGCAAAGTCCAGCTCCAAGATGGAGTTTTGGAGTCACATGGGCAAGTCACACGTCCATACATGACTCCATTTTTACAGGCAGCAGCCATTACTTACCTGCTACCTTCAACGTCCTCATGTAGACTTCTTATGTGGATTGGAGCCTTCCAAGACCCATTGTCCGTTAAGTGTTTCTTGATTGGGCACTTAATTTGCACATTCCTTTCTCAAGAAGATGACTAAATGCTTTACAAAGGCTACTTAAAAATCAAGCCAGTACACAGCCAATATTCATAACTTCAAATACAAAAATGATATGTGCATACAAATAGGATTAATAGATTCAGTAGATCATAACCTTTACAGAGATGTGTTACATGGCATATGTAGCATAAAACATATTCCAGTTATGTCATATATACTTTCATAAGCATATTTCCATAAAGCCTTATGGGGTGCACCATCCCAATTGCAAACCATCTACATCATAGGCTGCAATTCCCACCATCTCTCATAGATGAAAGGATGCCATCAACAGTTGCACCCACAATTATTTACACTGGTAAAGCTGTGAGTTCAAAAATGTCAGATCAACCAGGAGTGAGTCTCCCAGTGAGGGCTCAGTTTCTGAAAGTGTTTTTTAATCCTGTGTGAGTTTGAGAATAGCAAAGTTCAAGTAAATTATAAAATTAGAAAGGTCTCTCTTCATCAACCATGCAAGCAAAACAGGAGAGTAGTAAAATGTTAACATTAATTTTCTGTTAGACTGTCAGCCAGGAATGGTTTCAGTGAGTAAATGAGTTGTGTGAAATTCTGTGTAGCAATGGTCTTGGGAAATATGAATGAAGTAGAACCAAGTTGTGTGGAGGATGTATTTATTTAGAGAGCTCTGCATACTCACAGGAGTGTTCAATTAAAAGCAAATAAATAGGTTGGGGAGGTAGGGAAAGCTTCTTTAGATTCACAACAACCTGGTCAGATGTGCTTTGGGGAAGCTCCAGACATTTACCATGAGCTGTGGTCACCTGTTTAAGCTAGTGTGTTGATATGAACTCTCCAGTGAAAACCCATGATGTTGCAGTAAGTGCAGATTATTCAGTAGGTGGTAGTCCTCATGTTGAATCAATATCCTAGTATGATATTAGTTGGTTTGGGGCCGATGGAAGTGTTCCTATGGGATAAAGACTGGCCACCATTAAAAATCTATCTACACGTTTCACAAGACTAAGCACTTGAACTTCAAGCTCCTTGGCCAGCATTTAGTCTGCGTAACTACATTCTGCCTACTTCCTGCAGTTTCTATAGGGTTTCTTCAGGGCCTGCCATGAAAAAATAGGTGTTTCTGTGCATTCTTAAACATCTGCTCTGTTCCATCCCAGATGTGTCTGCATTTCAGCGATGCGTGAAGCAGTTCCTGTAATTTCATTTGTTCCTTTTATTCTGAGATGGGTCTATAAATTTATGCTAAGAGCACATCTGTTTATCTGAATTCTGATAAAGTGCCCATCTCTGTGGTGTCTGAAGGAATTTTTTTTTCATAGTTCTTACTGGCCTAGTAAAAGCTAAAACTTGCATATAATAAATTCGTTAGTCTCTAAGGTGCCACAAGTACTCCTTTTCTTTTTGCTAATACAGACTAACACAGCTGCTACTCTGAAACCTGTCAATACAAAGCTATGTTGTTTCAGTCCTGAGATGCTCCTAAGCAGAAAATACTGTAATGTTGATTGTTTTGTGGTGTGAACAAGTGAGTAAGAAAGGGAATTGATTGACACCATCGAGCTCTTCTTCACTTAAGTGGATTAGTACCTAGGTCTTATAGGCTGCAAGGTTAGTGCATTAACCTACTGTCCCACCTCTATTCTCTTCCACAAGGGAATTATTTTCTGTTTTGAAGTGAATAATAGTGAACATTCATAGAGAGTGTGAATTTCTCCTTCCCAGAAACCCTCTCTACCACAAAATGGAAAAAAAATTAAGAGAAAAATATTGGAAAGGAAATTTGACAGCACTAGCTCACCATTATCTCTCATTTGCCTTTGTGGCTTTTGATAACATAACATAACACAGGCATAATGCAAAACAAATTAATTCCATTTCCTAATGTCATCCTTCTGCCATGCAACACCATCTGGACAGCACCTATGAAGCACTTGGAAAGTAGAAAGGGGAAGAAGATAATAAACAATATCTTCTTTTAAAAGCATATCTTATGAAGAAGTGAAATTTTGGTTTTACTTGCAAGCTCTGGCATGAGCCTGGTTGCTAATGAATGAAAGTTGTTCCTATTCAATGGCTGTATGTGAATACGAAATGAATTTTTGGCCTCGGTCCACTTCAGGGCAGTACTTTCAGCAGCAAGGACAAGGAATGATGGTGGGCCATGAAGACTTAGGGCCTGTCTGTATGAACACTTAGAGCACAGCTGCCTAATGTGGGGTAGATTTACACCCCTGTTGATTTGTGAATTAAGGGGTTGTGTAGACCCAGCTGCCGCACACTAAAAGTTCCTAATGCACTTTGATCTACCCTGCTTTGAAATGGGAGTTGGTTAAACTAAGGAACTTTTAATGCAAAGCCTCAGGGTCCACATGGGCATGTTGTGTGCAGCAGGATAGATTTACACCCTAGCTTGCTATGAACTAAGTGTTCACGTAGACAAGTTCCTTCACACAGTCTTCCCTTTAAGACTTGTCTATTGTGCAAAGTGTTACTGTGCTTGAGCAGAGTTGTCAGCTGTTGAATTAGTTGAGATATTTACCATGACTTTACAGTCAGAGTTGATCAGGACCAGGAGTTAGTGATGGTTGACAGACATGATGCTGAATACTGCTTATTCTGGTCTCTACTGCTGACTGATAAGTAGTGCTCAACATCATGTCAGCTAATTCAGTAACATTTTTGTTTTGCAGATAAGGCAAAAAATACGTTAAGTTAAACTGAAATAAGATTGTCTACAAGCAACTTGCACCAGTTTAACTAATCAGTTTAAAAATCTATTTAAGTTTAAACTGGTGCAACTTTTCCATGTAGACAAGGCCCAGGAGTGCTTTACCCATTCTGTGGCTAAATAGAAGACTCTAGTGTTTTCAATCTGCATCTTTCATGAACACTTATTTCTCATAATCTATTGTAAAAGTTGTTACATGAGTTCTCTGGCTCTTATCAGAGCTCCACTTTATAGAGCAATTTTACACAGGATTAAAACAAATGCTTTTCTGCCCAAGATGCTATTTAACTTTGCCTATGAAAATCAAAGTTTTGCATCATTAGATTATTATATTCAAACTAAATTGACCCTCTTCATTTTTCCAATTTCTATGAGTGAAAATAGCAATTTATTATATCTACTAGAAAATAGAAAAAACGAACACTTTTCTTACTTTATGTGTAATAAGAAACAGTGGGGCATGAACTGTGTTGTAGTAACTGACTAGTGCAGTACTAATCACGAAGACATTAGCCAACTAAATTCTTATGTAGTTAGATGTTAATTAGTCTGTATTAATTCATTTCGTGGTGTCTTCATTAAGATGACAATTATTTGGTCATATTTTAAAGGGACGCTGCCAACTTGAAATCTAGTCAGTTAAAACCTGAAAGTCATTTTAAGTACTTTGCCTGCCTCTAAATCCACACTGATACTTTAAGTTTTACAGCCACATGACTCCTTATTTTTTTAATTGTTTTTGTGTATCTCTGTTACTATGTGAAAGATTCACACAAACAGGTGAAATTTAACTGGTCTCTACAGGGGAAATAATGAACCTGACCATACACAAAGTGATGTGTAATGTACAACAGTGGTTACTTTTAACAACTGTAGATAAAGTTTCCAAAAATAAATTTCAAGTTAAATGTTCCCCTCCCCTTCTTCCCCCCCAATACACCTTTTGTAATGAAAGCACTTGGAGACAGAACCCCTAGTGAGGAAAGAAGGTCTAATATTTCTCCCACTAATTCAAAGTTGTTTTTAATATATTTAATTGATTCTTAAACCTAACTAGAGCACCAGATTGGGATTCAGGTCTATTTCAAGCCCTTGTCAGTGATCTGCTGTCTAACTTTGGGTAAGTCACATCACCACTCTGACCCCCACTATATCTTGGCTATTTGGAGTGGGAGCTCTTTGGGACAGAGACACTCTCTCTTACTGTGTGTTGTACAGTACTTTGCACAATGGGTTCTTGATCTCAGTGGGGATCTCTATGTGCTACTGAATAACAATAATTCATAATATCTCTCCATTTAATCAGCCCCAGTCAGGGTTGAAAATCCATCTTGGGAGCCATTTAAGAGAAGCAGATTTTTTTTCAGCATTCCTATTTTTTTATAGGAGATAATTTTCAGTTAAATGAGAAGAAGAATTTCAGTTGGCGTTGCACTAATGTCTTCCACTCATGTTGGCATTAATGTAGTTGGTGTTGCTGAATTATATAGTGGGCTCCCCCGGTCAATACTACTGAATGCTTAAATAGGTCTGTACATGTTCAAAGCACTGTACAACACAAGCTAATTAATATCAGATGCCATTCCCCTTTTCAAGGGACCTTGGGTCTGATCCTGTGACATGCTGAGTTTCCCCAGCCTCCCATTGTGCCATCCAGTAATTTGTATTTTTCGGTTTATTTTAGAATCATTTAACCAATAATATCCTGTAGATGGGCAACACTAGTATCCATCGAGATAAGGCAAGCAACTCCATTCTGGGACTGATCTGGGACTGGTATGAAGAAAATTACTTGCTAATGAACAACTGAAAGGAGAAATAGCCTAGGGAGTACTCTCCCCACCTGAAACTACCTTCAGGACACTCATTATATGACTTCTTCATGTGTCACAGTCACAGATAAATTCCAGACTTGGAATATTTGAGTTACTCCCGTGAAAAGATCTATTTTATCAGTATCAGATTGTATGTTCTTCTGTACTACAACCTCTACTTGGCTCCCATGTAGAATACTACACGTTAACCATGTCTGACATGGAGGAATTTCTGAATTGTCTACAGTTTTGTCTTAAAGGTTGCAATCCTGATTAGACTTTACAACAAGCATCTGCAGATTATGCTACCAGTGTTTCAAAGACATTTTCATGATGGTGCTTGTGGGCCTTTGCTGCTGATCAGCTTGCAGAAATGTTCTAACATTTAAATAGCTACATTAAACTTCAGTAGAATAACTTGCTCAGAGCAAATTACTGCATTAAAGCTTCACCTCATTAAAGATGTAGGTTTTCAAACACCCATGCAGCTATGAGTTGAACTCCTCAGATCTGAACTTGCAATTGCTCCTAAGAAACCTGCTTTTCATCAGACCCTAGTTTTGCTGATCACTTTTGCTGATAGGTTGACCAGACGTCCCATTTTTAAGCCCTCCTGCAGGTGTCCCGACTTTTTCTTAAAAGTGAGCAAATTGTCATGTACTTTTTGTCTTCCCCCCATCAGTACTGGTGGGTCCTGTGCTGGCTGGATCCCTGCTCTTCAGCAGCCAGCGGTGAGTGAGGGTGGGGGGTCCAGGGGCCAACAGGTATGAAAGGCTGGTGGTGGGGTAAAGCTGCCATGCATGGGGCTGGCCCCCCGCTGGTCCGACAGCACAGCCCCACTGTGTTCTGGCTCTTGACCAGCAGGGCCCTCCCCCCCATCCCGTTTCCGGCTGGCACTTGCTGCCAAGCTGCGGTGACTGGTGAGTGTGGGCAGGTGCAGTTGGCGGCCAGGTACATGTTGCCTCTGCTGCCACCCATTGGCCCTTTACATGCTCCCCTCTCACTGTCCTCTCCCTGCTTTGTCCCTTCACACACACACACATACACACACACACCCAGTCCCACTGCTCCTCCATAACACCCCGGCAGGGTGTATCCCACTCCCAGCGCTGGGAGAACTAGTCACTAGTTGGAGTGCTTGCTCACCAGCAGCCTGGCTGGCAGGCTCCTTCCTTCCCCACTGCCTCTGGCTGGGCCAGGGCCCAGAAAAGCTCAAGACCCTCCACCCTGGGGCATTGGCCAGGAGGAGCAAGCCCTGCATGTGCCAAGCCCACTGATCGCTAGCACGGGGAAGCCTCTCTGCCCCTCAGCTAAGCTCTAAAGTTGTGAGGAAGTGATTTCCAGCCTGTTCGCACCCTGACGTTGCAGGCTTCACAACAGTTTCCCCAGGCAGGGGCACAGCACTCTCTTCACCTGTCCCAAGGAGCATGGGGCTGCTCTGTCCTCCAGTGCACCCTCCTCTGCTGAGCCACCTCTCTGGTTGGGTTTGCTGAAGCCCTTGCAGCAAACCCTCCTGGTGCCCAATGCATCTGTAGGATCTGTAGGGCTTAACTACTTCCTGCCCACGCTGTAACTGGGGGACAAGAGACAGCTGGGTTATGTTGGTGGCCAGCACGCAGCCTGGAGGTGTTAGCTGCCTTTTGACTCTGTGTGGACAGGATGGGACAAGCTGCTTAGAGCCACAGGGGGGGGGGGGAAGAGATTGAGCTCTGCAAAGACACAGGCCAGGTCATCCCTACCCCCCACCCACTGCGGCTAGAAGCAGCCCCCAGCTCTTCCCTCCTGTACTGTGCCAAAAGGCTGCTGCTGCCACATTCTGGTGTGAACCTTGGCAGGAATTGGTGGGGGGGGGCGCAGATGACCCTGCGTGCCCCCCGTGTGTTGCCTCAGGAAGATGCGGCGGCAGGTACCAGGAGAGATGCATTCATTCTGGGGCTCAAGCAGGAATGGAGGGCAGAGAGCGCTGGGCACAGAGGGTCAAGTCAGTTGGTCAGCCCCCACACCACCCATGTGAGAGAGGTTACGGGAGTGTGTGTGTGTCACCTCTCCCTGTGTGAACCCTAAAGCCTTAAAGATAAGAAGGTAAATAAAAGATACCAACTATGCAGTATTTCTTTTTAACAGGGCTCAGTTACCATGATCTTAATTTGAATGTTTGTACTGCATAGTTCTGACTTGATTGCCATTGAACTCGCTTGAATATGAGTAATTTTACCAGGTGTCCCGTATTCAGCATGGGAAATATGGTCACCCTAGATATGGACTACTCCAGAGTGAACACTCTGGAATGATGCTGAGTGGGGTAAATGTCAATAGGGTCTGATGTACTGGTGATTTTACCTGAAGCCACCAGAGATGGAATTTACTATATTTGCTTCAGACTTTTTTCTTTTTTGTCTTGCAAAATCATTCTATTTCCCCCTCCCGTCAGGACTAAACTTTATGAGACCTGTGCCTGTGATAGTGTGACTAGTGGTGGATAGCAGGGGATGGTGAGTCAGGATCTCTTCTGCTTCTGTCACTGACATGCTGTCAGCAAGTCACTTCATCTCTCTTTGTCTCAGTTTCCCCATCTGTCAAGAGTGCTGTGAAGCTTAATAAAATATTGCCTTGTGCTTAGAGATCCTCTGAAATGTGTCATAGGAATGCAGTTTATTATTTTATTAATATTAATAGTGTGTGTACGTTATAAACATGGGCCCAAAGAAGATCATTAGAAAAATGACACAGTGGAAGGGGGCTTGAGGCCTACATTGTCTTTGACTCCCTGGTCTGCCCACAGCAGCATTGTACTGTGGTACAGAACTTTCAGTCAATAACATATTTTTTTCTTGTTATTTATTTAGAGGCTTAAAACCAGTGGACTCTACAATAAGCATGGGGAAATAGTTTTACTTTGTGTAATGGACCCATCCACTCCAGTCTTTATTATCTCATTGGAGACTGCTGAATTGGAATTAATTTGCAAACTGGATATAATTAACTTAGGCTTGAATAAGACTGGGAGTGGATGGGTCATTACACAAAGTAAAACGATTTCCCCATGTTTATTCCCCTCTCCCCCCCCCCCCCCGGCTGTTCTCACATGATCTTGTCAACTGCTGGAAATGGCCTACCTTGATTGTCACTACAAAGGTTTTTTCTCTCCCCTTCCCCCCCCCCCCCGCTCTCCTGCTGGTAATAGCTCACCTTACCTGATCACTCTCATTCAGTGTGTATGGTAACACCATTGTTCATGTTCTCTGTGTATATAAAATCTCCCCACTGTATTTTCCACTGAATGCATTCCCGATGAAGTGAGCTGTAGCTCACGAAAGCTTATGCTCAGATAACTTTGTTAGTCGCTAAGGTGCCACAAGTCCTTCTTTTTCTTTTTACTTATTTATTGGGGTAATTAAGATGCCTTTTCTAAGTGTTGCAGCAAATTGAGAAAATTCTGATTTTTATGAAGTATATTCATGATAGTTTCCCCTCTCACCTTGCATTGTTCTCCACCATGGGGAAGGGGTTACTTCTTTCTTGAAGCAAGACAAGCAATAAAATGACTGAGGGGAAGTCACTCAACATTAATGAACTATCAGGAACTAATATCACTAGGAGTAATTACTGCACCCTTTAGAGAAGTAAACAAATCGTCAGAAGTAGCACTCCCTGGGGGGAATTGCATATCCTGGTTTTGACCAGGTACAAGAGGCCTGGCAGACAGAGAACTGAAAATAGTATAAAGTGCACAACATGCTATAGAGGAGAAGTGCAGATCACTTGTCACAATTACAATGTCATTTACAGAATAGACCCTCATTAGGTGGTAAAACACCAATTAAAAATGGAACCGGTGTCAGTTAAAGGACTCTTCCAGAAACCTAATACAAAAACTCAATAAAATCTCCAACCCCAAAATAGATATTAGCCCACCTCAACGTCATCTGATAGACCAGTGATGAAAAAACACTAAGTGAGTGATTAGTAATATACTCGGATCTTATACTAACAATAAAGTCTACCCATAAACATTTAACTAGTTTCAATATCTATCATTCAGTAATGAGACTTGGCAGGGTGTGAATTAGAGTGTCCTAATTCATGCCAAGTGTGGTATTGGGCCTGAGGCAGAGGGTGAGATGTTGAAAGCACTAGACATGAATTATTGCCCATCATTCATTCCTTGGAGTGTCTTACAACAATTAACAATCAGGAGTGTCTTTAAAAAGACTGAAAGTACAAAACAGTCTTTTGAAAACAATAACTAACTTATTAAGTGGAAGAATACAGGCGCAGAAGGTAATTCTCTCCTGAAGGAAATTGAAATGCAAGACTGAAAACATTTGGGGGATAATATGAGGAAATAAATATTGACAAATTGCAGTAGCCCCTAGAGGCCCCAATCAAGAATCGGGCTTCATTATACTAGGCCTTTTACATGCACATATTAAAAAGTCAGTATTAATTGTCTTGCAAGTATTGTTGAAGTTAAGCTTCCCTCTTCATGGGAATGTCTAGTGTTTGACTATTACAGGGTCTTTTCCTCCCTTTGTCCATGTGCATCAACTCCCATTAAGTGCTACCACAGGGAAGGGAACAACATAAAACACACACACACATTCATATCATTGGAGCTATATTCTGCTTTGAGATCTATTGATGAAAAACACTGTATAAAAGGTAGATTTGTAAAGCACCAATGGCATGCTTTATGCTGTACCAGACACTGAAGGATATGGTTCCTGCCTGTAGAGTTTAAAATCTAACAGCTCAGTTCTGCCACCCATATTCAAGTTGTGCAGTCCTTTAATGCACTAGTAATCCATTGATCTTCAGTGGGATTGCTTCCAGAGTAAGGTACTACTAACTGTACATAAGGTTAGCAAAATCTGGCCTTAGTAAACAGACACATGTTTCAGACACAAAATGTAGTGGGAGGCTAATACATTGCAGGAAATAATGCTCCTCAAGTAGTAGTTTTTTGTTTTGATGATGTTTTTAATTCCTTGGCTTCAGTATATTAGCCCTGGTGAATTTAAAGGAAAAGTGAGCTTTACGGAGGTATTTGAATAAAGCGAAGCAGGGCCTGGTGCACTGGGGACAGGGTGGACGTTTGAGGCTAAGAGAAACAGGAAAAGGGCTCAAGAGGAAGATGGAGAAGGGGATAAAGCAAGTGTCGAGGGTAGAATCTTTGGTAGAGCAAGGGGATAGCAATAGAGAAATATGAGAAGGCATCATTCTTCCCCTGCGTATGTTAAAGATAGAAGGTTACGCATCTGTATGGAGAATGGCCTAACGCTTTTACAACATTCAGTCTTCTGTAGAAGGCAAATGTTATGGCGGTGGTGGTGAAGAGAGAACATTCTCAGGCAGGTGCCTGGAGCATTTGAGAAAGTGTTTTGTTCCATGAGCGTTCGTCCTCCTTCAAGAAAAGGAACTTTTTTGTTACCATTGGAGAGAATATATTATTTTGTTCTCAGTCAAGAGATGTCACTTAGAATCTCATGGTTAGGCACATATGCTGCTCCTCATCATGTGCCCCTGAATGAAATCCACTTCAGTATCGGCTTTCTTGCATCATTATTTGAAGACTGTTTCCCTCCTTGGCTTAAGGGCCTCCCTGATAGCATTGTGAATAATACATTGGGACTGTCCATCTTCATCAGTACAGATAGTGGGAAGGCATTTTAGGGAAGCTTTGTAAACTTGCCGTTCCTTTTATCTTAGTCCTTCTAATTATTCTAGGATCAGCTGTGGCTATTCATTTTATTCTGTGAGTTTTTGTTAAAGCTGGGTATCGGATCACCTATATCTTTGAAGCTGCTGCAATGGAGCCCCTCACATCACTGTCCTTTTAGGAAAGGACCTACTGGTCGGGGACTCACTTCTGACCACTGGTGAAACCCCATTGAAGTCAGTGTAAAACCAGAGAAAGCAAAGGACAGAATCAAGGCCTGAGAGTGTTAGGGCATTTGATAGACTTTCCAAGACTCCTTGGGTAAGGTTTTCTCCTGATATTAGCTCCACTGAAGTTAATGCAATTATATCAGGAGGGAATTTGGTCCTTGGTGCTACCTATACATCAAACCACAGAGTCTGATCCTGCCAATGCTGCGGTTACAGAACTCTTTTGACTTCAATGGGAGTTCTGTGCACAGAGTTCTACACTGGTTTAGTTTCCAGGTGTATTATACCTCAATTACCCATCCTTTCCTCTTCCATTTAATGTGATCTGTATAAAAGCTGAATTGAAGCCCGTACCTTTCCTGTGAGGACTGTGGCCTGTGACATTACGCCCCATATTCTTCATAGAAATGTTCTGATAGGAATACAGCATAACTAAGATACGTTTTATGCAAGATGAGTCATGTGAGGTAACATTGGACATGTTATATGCTGAATGTGATTATCCAATTTGTATGCATGTATCATTCTGTATCTGAAATAGGAATATGACTATGTAATAATTACAACTGTGTTTACATTGGGGAATACCCCACCAGACAGTATGCAATCAGCCTGGATGGGCCATTAGGAAGGACAATAGAACTTGAAGATACTATTCTCCCTCCTTCCTGAGAAAGTTTCCTGGATGCCTTCTTTGACACTGCAGGCTCATGTGATCATGTCACCTGGTACTGGATACCATCTTGAAATGCTGATACTTTTTCACAGGAAGGGTGGTGAGGGTCAAACTGGGAACAAAGGATTCCCGCCGTATGAAAATCCTATTTAAGGCTGGGGAGTGAGTTAATCTAGGCTCTTCTCCATTGCCTCCCTGCCCAAGAAAGAAGACTTCTGAAACACCTGAAGAAAACAAAGAAACTAAGCTGGGGGAGGCAGGGGCTGAGCCCAGGCGAGAAGGTCAGCCTGTGAAGGGTATACCTGGAGATTTAAGCTGCAAGCAGTGCAGCCTGCATAAATCAACACTGGCAAATCCAACCTGAAAAAGAGGACTAATTCATAAAAGCAAAATTTAAAAAAATATTCTGAAAAGTTTGCGAAAACTGTTCAAGTTAAAGTTCCTCATAGGAATCATCACTTGTGAAGTTGGCACTTCCCCCACAGGTGACAAAATATTTTGCCATTCTTTGCATGTTTTGGCAGTGTATACAAGAGCTCAGCAATTTCACTGGCATAAGAAAGATGCATAAAAGGCACAAGATGCATTTTATCAAAAACTGACGCACACTGTTATACTGCTTTTACACATTTTATCTCTTCAAACAAGCCATCTGTTCTGTTGAATGCAAAGCAAACTCCCCAAGCTCCATTTCTGTTGAAGCCTAGTTTATTCTAATCTTGTAGCTTTCTGGATCCACTGTGAAGTTTCCATTGATAGCGAACAATATTGGCCAGATTCTGCGTTGACTGCCACCCAGTGATGTGTGGAAAAGACATGTAGTGTACCCCTTTTCATCTTGCCCCAGGAGAGCCCAGGTACAGAATACCCTCTACATTGCACAGACAGCTTTAAAATATTTGCAGAGATGGGAATCTTTGTGCACATGTTTAAAATCAAAGACCAAACATGCAATCATCCAAACACAGCTAGGAGCTAATATAGGGTGATTTTTTGCTAGTTTCATCCAGATAACAAAGAATATCTCACATATTCACCCCAATGGTGAGATCAAAGATACATGCAAGTGAGAATAAAAAGCTAGCATGAATTGAATTCTGCCCTCAATCACCCTTGTCCAATCCCATTGATTTAATGGGATTGCATCTCAGTAGCAACGGACAATGTTTGGTTATCGAGTCCCTATTGTGCCTATTTTTTCAAGTGTAGTTGAACTGCCATGTTGGTCAGGTATATTAGAGAGACATGGTAGGTGAGGTAAATCTTTACCTCATCCACTTTGTCTCTATTTTTTTCAAAGTATTGGTCACAGCAGCAAGCCATACAATAACACAACTATAGAGCTTATAGCCATCCTTCCTACAAACGCATTCCAATGTTTACATAAAAATAATACGACACAATGGACAGTATATAGCATAAATTGTGGGGGTGGGATTTAAGTGCTAAATGTGGGAGCTTTATACTATACTATACTATACTATACTATACTATACTTTATACTAAAACTGTCTGCTCAACAGTGGCTAAACAGAAACTATTAATCCACACTAAGTATAATTCTTGTTGTGCGTGACCTCTACGCTAGAGGGATGATAGAAACTACTTTTAACCTATCTGGTCGATGAGGGCATCAGCAAATGCAACTCACTGTCACAAGCAATCTATATAACTACTACAGAAAGACCCCAGGGCTTTCCAACAAAGTAAAGCTGTAACAACCTGTTCCATTTTGTTTCCAACTGAAAACTGTGATAGTTTATATATGCTGATGACAGCAATCTTATATAAATACCACAAACGTTAAATCTAGGTATAAACCTGGGAAGGAAGAAAGTTGTTAAGTTAATTCATAAATTAATAAGGCAAACTTCTACATTTGTCTATATGTGCTTTTTTAAAATTCTGTAGCAACAGTATTTCCACAGGTTTATCGGTGCATTTTTTTTTTGGCATACTATTTTGCTTCCTTTTTTTGATTACTTTGTTTCCTGTACAGATATTCTAAGTACAACTTCGGATGGGAAAACAAGTGTGACAATTGTTATGTTGGTGGTAGTTTCTTTCATCAGACTGAAACCCAAATCTGGCTTTTATAACACCCGGTGGGATGGCTTTAGAGGTTCTGTTATTTATTATATTATGATAGTGTCTACCGACTCCAACTAGATCAGGGCCCCATGTGTGCTATGTGCTGTACACCCACAGTAAACACAGTCTTGCTGTAAAAATCTTATATTGTAAATATTCAAATGGACAAAGAAAATATTATTATATCCACTGTACAGAAGTGGAACTGAGAGACAGCTAGCTTAAATGACCTGCTCAGGTCACACAGGAGGTCTAAGGTAGATACAGGTTTTGAAACCCAGATCTCCGTGTAGTGCCTTAACCACCAGACCATCCTTCATCTCAAACATAGGTTTGAAATGCCTGGATTCCTGGAACTACAGCTTGTATTTCACTGACCCCATGGCAATAGGACACCATTTACAAATAAAAGTAGGTTTTTAGGAGATGTATTATTGAGAGGCTTAAATGACTCAAAGCAAGGTGTGGTGCATCTCACAAGTGCAGTAAACTTCTAAACTTCCAGACTAACAGGCTATAGGGATTTTGTGACTTCACAAGTTTAGCACCTGAGCAAGACACTTAGTCTACTCTACAGCTGGGATAGGGGTGGTTCCCAGATCAAGTAGACATACTTGTACTAGCTGTCGTTGCACTACTATGCTAAAATAGCAGTGTAGCTGTGGTAGCACAGGCAGCAGTGTGAGCAGCAGCATGAACTAGCCTCTCTAGGGTGTGTTTACACTACAGTTAGACAACCTGCAGTTGGTCCGGGCCAGCTGATTTGGGCTCGGGCTGTGGGGCTTATTTAATTGCAGTGTAGACGTTTGGGCCCAGGCTGCAGCCTGAGCTCTGGGACATCCTTCCCCCTAGCCTCATAGGGCCTGGAGCCTGAACATCTACACTGAAATTAAACATCCTCTTAGCTTGAGCTCCGCAAGCTTGAGTCAGCCAACACGGGCCAGCTGCATGTATCTAATTGAAGTGTAGATGTACTCCCTGAGTACACACCTGCACAGACCTTGTGGGTACATTCTTGGGGTGGCTAGCCTGTGCTTCTGCTCAGCACTGCCTGCACTATTGTGGGCTACACTACTATTTTTAGTGTGCTAACTCAGTGAGAGATAGCACAAGAAATGTCTACTCAAGCTAGGTTTCAGAGGAGCAGCCGTGTTAGTCTGTATTCGCAAAAAAGAAAAGGAGTACTTGTGGCACCTTAGAGACTAACAAATTATTAGAGGATAAGCTTTCGTGAGCTACACTGTAGCTCACGAAAGCTTATGCTCTAATAAATTTGTTAGTCTCTAAGGTGCCACAAGTACTCCTTTTCTTTTTACTCAAGCTAGAAATCATAGCCCCAGCTCCAAGTGTAGACATAGCCTTACAAGCTTTAGGTGGACCAGTTAACAGTGCTAAAGGCACACTTCTCTGCCTTGTCTTCACTCTAAAATCACTCTAGAGTTGATAGTTCTACAGTACCTTCCCACAGTTCCCTCCCTGTGTGCCCAGGGACAGACCAATTTTTCCACAGTTCACGGAGCAGATCAGCTTTTGTAGCACAAAGAACTATGGGATATGGCCCCCAGAAATCCTAGCAACACACACAGGGGAGTGCAGCACCAGTGAGGACACAGTAACTCAAGTAAGGCTTCGCAGTGTGGCTGCTCACACCCACACTAGGCTAACCCAAGTGCTGATCACCCATGTTAAGTTTGCAGCAAGATGTACCCTAGGCAGGTAGCAGGTGTTAACTGACCTCTTCCAAATTACAGTCTAGATGAGCCTAGAGGAGTAGGCTCCCAAGCGTGCCTTAGAAAAAATCCCACACTATTTCATATTTCTTTTTAATAGTAAACATAAGTCTTGATCTTCTGTTAGTTGTTTATAGATCCTAGCAAATATAAATCAATTTCCACTAGGCTGAGAGAGGGAAATACAATGAAACAATCAAACTACATGCTCAACAGGTAAAGAAGAGTCATCCCATCTTATAATGTAATGTAAATTATGTATAATATGATTTATTGACCAAACAACAGGACATGATAGGGTTTTTAGGAAATGTTCCAGAATCTACCCTAGAGGCCTTTCCAAATGCAGACTTCAAATCTGCTGATACATGCAGTGAGTCTGGTTTTTGTCTTTACAAGATCAGGAGCACTTTATGTTGCAGCCTTAATGTGCCATTAACATTAGCTGTTTTCCACTTACTATATAACTTGTTTTAAAACACATTGTGGGAGATTTAAGATCATAGCAAACCAGTTGAAATCAAGGACCCCACTGACATGTGCCAGCATACTCAACTTTTGGTGAGGGTAAAGCAAGATGAGCATCTCTGCATCTCCCATGATCGGAACCTTAAATTTTTCATTCCCTCCTAAGCACCAGGAAATATGTTTTCATTAACTAAATAGAGCAAGTAAGCAATAGGAGGGTCTGGTAAAGAAAATACTTGATATAGTCAAGAGCTCAATTATGCATCAGTGGATTCAATTGTAGAGCAGAGACCATCAGTCTGGACTAACTCACCATCCAGCACAGAGCTCTAAAACGCACTGACAGACTGAATTAAATAGAGTGCTAGCCAGATGTCATTCTGCTAATAGGTAATTCAATTTAGTCTTACAGAATTAGTCTCCTAAAGACTGATATTACATTTCTCAATTGAAATGACTCAGAAACTATATATCAGAATCACATGCATACACGACTGAACAGCTCCTGGGGGTGAACTCTCCCTTTGATGCAGAGAGACAGATCTCTTCATAGTAATTAAGAGGTGAATATATACTTTTGTTCTCCTTTTAAAAAATCGCATGTACGATAGATTGTATCAATGTGGGTTATATAAGCAAATGATTTATTTTTGAGTAAATGTGCATGAGAATTCAGACCACTGAAAATGATCTCATTATGCTTCTCTTATTTATAGGATCAAAGTAACATAAGACCTCTGGGTAATAAGTATATAGTCCCATCCAAATTAATTTTATAGGGAACGTCCATATACTCAGAAGTTACTAAAGTAAGAAGGCATTTTCCAGCAGTCTGTTGAGATTCTTAAATATAGGTCATGTATGAGACAGAAGCAATATTGACAAGAAAAAAGAAAAAAATCACTAAAGGAATACTTCAACAGTGCCTTACTGATAACATTGGTTGGAACAAACCATACTCTCAGAAGTAGTTCCATTAATATCAATGGATTCACTCATATAATAAATAAGGAAGGGTATGCAGAATCTGGCTCTGCAGAAAATTTGCAAGACCTGTATTTTCAATTGTAATATTGCATTTGAGCTGCAACAGAAGTCAGTGGGGGTTTGCTTTTGCCTGAATAATGACTTCAGGATTTGTTCCCATGATTCTAAGATTACCCTTTGTGATAAGCTAAAGAGTGCCTCAGTTTGCCTATATGTACTGGCAACAGTGATGTGCTTTTATATTGAGATTATCATGGGAAATCAGAAAAATAGTGGTGGGGAGCCAGAACAAGCAAACCACATTACTAATTGCTTTGCATGCAGTTCAGAGCTTCCATCTGACTGCAGTCCACCTGATTTGGTGGCTCATGTCTTATTTCCATTGAAAAAACATGTATAAACAGAGTGTATTGTCCAGCCAAAACAAGGTGAGTTTACTTTAAATGTCTGGGTGACAGAGGACTCTAGTTTAGCTACTCTGAGGTCTAGGGTTTGCCAAAGACAAAAACACTGTCCCACGCTCTGGATGATGAAATTCCAGCCTCCTGCCAAAAGAGTTGTTGTGGTTCTCTTGTCCCACAATTATCATTTCAGGCCATGAAACACTAGACTGAATTTAGAGACTCTTACATGGTCTTTTCTAAGGTTTGATCCAAGGTTTTGAATCTGAAGAGCATCACTTCACCTTATAATGTCACATTCAAAATGTGGGCACGTGTTAAAGCCTGCTCCTGACACAATTTGTAGAGTGGATATATCTCTTGCTCATCTCTATTAATTATTCCAGCAGTGCCCTGTCTGTGATTTCATGCTGGTGGATGTTATTCTTTGTTATGCTTTGATACTGATCAGAGGAATTTATCTTTTGACCATTTATTTTAGCTAACATTTTCCTAGATAAAATGTCAATATCCTTGATCATTGTCATTCTTACCCGAGTTTCTGATCTTCCAACTTTGGCCATATCATCTGCTACCTCACTCCCATGTATACCAATGTGTGATGGAATCCTTTGAAAGTCACTTTATTGGCTTTCTGATCCTCCAAGCTTTCTTATGAATGCATTGTTGATAGTATTCTGGTTTCTTAGAAAGGAACCAAGGATCACCACCTGCAAGTTAACAAACATCCCAACATCATCTTCTGTTTCTGCTCTGTTTATTTCTTGCAATGCAGTGAGAAGAGCTTTCATTTCAGTCATATAATTCAAGCTAATCTATCCCAAAATAATGTTCTTTCTTATACTTGCTACATTAGGCCACTGTGCAAAGACACCACAACCACCATTTTTGAAAGATTTATCAGATGAACCATAAATAGTGTACATGTCTCTGCCTAATGATACTGTTAGATGGTCCGTTCTGTAATTTTTCTTATGTAGCCAACTCCATGTTCCTTTGAGCCAGGTTACAAAAGGTAGCAATATTTAGTAAAGTAAATAGGAGGAACTGATGGGCATACAAGCTTCTTCATGCACTCTACCCTTCTTACTTCATCAAATGCTTGCATTTCTGCAGTAGCTTTTACATACCTTTCAAAACAAAATGGTTGTTTCAGCCTTGATTGATTTTTCCAGTTCCTGAGCAGCAATGACATTTGGGTAGGAAACGAAGACTGTTTCCATACTGAATTAGCTGTTGTTTTCTACAATTCTCAAGAGGTTGAACATCAGACTCTTGTTCGCAAATTGCTATTGGAGTGAATCTTACAGCTCCAAGTTATTGTGTGAACTGCGGATGACTGCACAATGTCAATCATGCAAGGTTACATGCAAGGAAGCACTATGTGACCAGACAGGTGAAGCATACTGAAGTATGTTAGGACACTAAAAACGACATACCATCAAAAGAGTGAGCTCAATATCCACTCTCTTTAGTGTGTTCCATTAGGAAAGCTGCTATCAGTTAATATTAGCTGACACAGAGAGGTGAATAGATGACGGATGAGCTGTGGTGAAGGACTATGTATTCTGTGGTCTTCAAACAGGCCACACGCATCCATGTTCAGATTACTCAGGAATCATTTGGCCCATCTCCAAAAGACGGTGCCTCTTTCTCCCACCCCTTTAAGATATCAGCTTCTTCCCATGGCTGGTGAATACAGTATGAAGCTCATTCAGATCAGACCTGACATTTCCATGCATTGAGTAATTTCCCTGGTCAGTGCTCTGAGGGGCGGCCTGATTGCACCAAGTTGTAAAATGTGTTTTGTGAATATTTTTCACTTGGCTGTTGGCAGGGCCCCAAGCAGCCCTGGCTCACTCCATTGACTCTCTCATTTGCATTTCCAACGTTCTTTACATGCAGGCTCAGTCTATACAGGCAGCTTTCTTTCCACTGGCCATTAATTTTCACCATCTAGCTGATTTGCTGGATTCTAACATTGCATCCTTCATAACTTAATAGGATAGCAGAAATGCAAGTAGCTGCTTAGATGGTGATTTAAAAAAATAATGTATGAAGGAGGTGAATACATGGTGAGTAAATTACCTGCTCTTGTTACATTAAATTGCATCCAACTGGTGCCAATCTTAATGGATCAAGTGTCACTTTGATTGACAGCGCTCCACTGAAATATAATGAGCTGATGCAAATTAAATAAGGTGCACTGACAAGGATGATTTGTGGCTCAGTCATCAGGACAGTATACAAAAAAGCTTTTAAAAGGGCAAGAAAAAGAGCAGTGTCTTCTCCAGTTCTTTTCTGTTGTTAGTTCTAATTTGCAGTTGAAGAATTGTTGGACAGTTTGCATTCAAATCTTTTTTGATTTTACCTCTATTTATTTATTTACTTATCACCTTTTCAACCAAAATACAATTCCAGACAAGGCTAGAAAGAAATCATAGTTCACAGGCTGGGGTTAAGCACAGACCAAACCCAGCAGTGGAATTTTCAATGGAAAAATCACAAAGGACAATGTGAAAAGGTACCTGGGAATTGGAGATGGGCCTGAATTGAGACCACAGATGTGAACACTCTGAGTTTCTGGATATGTTGGGTCCTGATCTCAACTTTGCAGTTGATTTACTAGGCCAAACCAAAACCCTGAATCCAAACATGCCTGAAGTGTGGATTGTGATAGGATCAAGAGCCTGCATTCATTGACAGTCTGTGATAATCTTGCTTTGGCTTCACTGATGCAGGATCCAGGCCTAGCTAGGGAAAACAGGAACTGCCAGTCCTGATTAGACAAGCAGTTGCTCTAGTCAAGGGAGTCTAGTCTTTCACTGGCTAGTACCAGATGATTTCAGAAGAAGATGCAAGAACCCTGTTGTTGTCAATTATAAGTAGAAATGGGCCCAAGCCTCAATATTGGAACTGGATTTGAATCTAATATGGACTTCCCCAGAGTTATGGGTTATTAAATTCAGGGCCTGAATAGTGAAATATGGGGGGGGGGGCAGGGGTGTGTGTCTTGGACTGGGGTTCTAAGGTATACTGTTTGGAAACACAAAATTAATATCTCCTGAAAGTGCTGGGATGTGTCATTTTCTTGTGCCACTCCAATCTTTTACCACCAGTGAGCTTGAGAAAAAAGAGCTAAAATAGAATTAATTTGGCTTAATAAAGAAGAATGCTTTGTCACTGGAAAATGCAGTTGAAAACGGGTGTCCACAAAATCACCCTAACAGAACAACAGAACTGTTTATACACTAAAATCCCATTACTTGAATTAAAGCAGAACTTTTAACTTTTAAAGTTCTGATAGACTGTGGGTTAAAATCAGCTGATTATATTCTTGGCAGTATCCCCCAAATGTCTGATTTTCCCACAACAATTTTAGTACAGAGAAGACGGTGTCAAATGGTCTCAGTGTATGCACCAAAAGAAACAGAAATCTGGTAACATACAAATACTGATGTGCTGGTAACATTCACTTTAATATAATCTTAGAGTAAGTTAAAGTTTGAGGGAAGCTCTTTGGGAAGAGAGTACATAGTGGGTTAAAAATGAAAATACTGTGAAATAAGCATCCTTGTTCTGTTTGGGGAAAAGTACATTATTCCCATGTGTGCTGGTATGTTTGTCTTGACTCCCCATTTCTTAATCTTTCACGTAATCAAAGTATGCAAACACTTATGGATTCCTTTTATTTCCACCAATGTATCCCACCAAGTGGTGGGATGCTGTTGAGTAGTAGAACACTTCAGAGAATCTTTCCTAAAATCCTGGATTGGAATTACCTTTTTAAGTGGATTGTAAACTCACCTGTAAAATAAAATAAAACCTGCTGAGGACTCAGTGCTGCCTATATGAAATGAGTTTGTATTTGGCCTCAGTCCAGTTATTGTGGACCACATCATAAACTCCACCATCACAATCAGTACTAATGGTATCACCGTTGTTGGTAGCCTCAGTATTAAGGCCAAAGTTTAGATAGTCATAGAGACTGAACTACCCTTTCAGCCTAATGGTTATAACTCCATGCTGAGAGCTTTTAATGGAGCAATTGGGATAAGGGCAGCAGCTTGCACTGTTGGTGCTGCTCTCAACTGGGAATAAACGGAAGACTTCTGTTTTCAGTGCTGTCAATCTGACAGTTTTCACCTCCTTCTATTCATCTCATAGGAACAATCAAAAGATTGGAAAGTCTTATAATCATTATAGTCACCCATTCATTTTCCTTACCATAAAAAAGGAAGGAAATCTGTGGTGCTACTTTCTAAATCTTTGCATTCAAATCTGTGGTACTCTCAGGTTAAAAATACTGTTCACATTCTTCCCTTTTAGTTTGAGGGTACATCATCATCAGCAGCTATTGATCCAGCTCTGAAAAACAGCTTCACTATGAAAAGTTGCTCTATTTCTTTCCCTGCATTGATTTTATCTTATTTTATTTTTATTTATTTTTTAAATAATTCCCTTTTCTACTGCTGAGTGGTCCAGAGACTGTTACCTGCTGAAATTGGAGCTTGATAGTAGAGATGAAATTTACACTAACTGCATGAAGGAAACTGCACCCAAGCACCCTTGCATCTTGTTAGGTTGCAAGGTTTTACTTGCGTAATAGGAATGATGAGTTAACTGAAAGAATCTTGTGTGAGCATTCATTTCAGTCGATATGCTGGTCTCTCCCTTTTTATAGCACAGAGTGCCAATTCTGCAGCAGTCTAAGTGATAAGGTAGGGTGCCAATTCCACAGTGGTATAAGTTAGTGAAAGCACATTTCTCTCTTCTATCAGCAGGCCTTTCACCATGTGTAATAAAAAACAGTCTGAATGGCGCTGCCTCTGCCTCTATAAGTAATGTACAGTACTTTTAAAATATTTACGTATGGTTCAAAATGAATGTTAGTGCTGGTGAAAGGTGCTGAATGAAAAGTCCTGAAGACTGAAATGTTTTATGGAACACAAAACAGCAAGGACAGTGCAGCACAGGATTTCGCCACTGACCTGTCAATTGTCTCGGTCTAGTCTACACACATTTTTTGTACCAATATAATTATCGGGATTTTTTTCCTGTTATAATAATATCAGTTCCCCTAAGTAGATGCATTTGTACTGGTATAAAGATACTTTATACCTGTATAGCTTGTTCCCTTTCCCATACTGAATAAGCTATACTGGTATAAGCATATTTACCACAGTATAAGTACATCCCCACTGGAGATGCGCTTTAACTATTCCAGTACAGTAGTGATTCAACTTTTGTTTGTACACCAGGACTTAGTTCTAGAGCTGGTCAGGAATGTTCAGGTTAAATGTTTTTCCATTGGAAAATGACGATTCTTCAAACAAACTGCGGGGGATCAGTTTTCATGAAACTCCTGATGCAGAAATCTTAGGGGAAAAAAGTTTCATGATGTTGAAATGTCTAGTTTTGACACTTTCAAAACAAAAAATTGGTTCTCAATTGAAATGACTTTTTTCATTTTGAAAGTTTGTATTTTGTACCCAAAAGACCTTTTTAAAAGGTTGAACTGTTTCAAAATTATGTAAATTAAACACTTCAGTTCAGCCGATCTGAAAAAAATGTTTCAGATTATTGGTTTGAAAATTTTTGAGATTTCAATTTTTAATCCTGATTTGGGACAGGAAGAAATTATGAAATCTTAAACTCTGGGAAAATCATGCCCTGGCTACCTCTATTCTTTCTGCTTTAGGTGGACTCCCTGCTCTCTCTGGGTATGTCTACACTGCAATTAAAAGTCCACAGCTGGCCCATGCCATGTGACTTGGTTCACAGGGCTCAGGCTAAAAGGCTGCTTGATTGCATTGTGGACTTTCAGGCATAGATTGGAGTCTGGGCTCTAGGACCCTGCAAAGTGGGAGGGTCCAGAGGTTGGGCTGAAGCCAGATCCCTAATGGCTACACTGCAATTAAATAGCTCCTTAACCTGACCCCCGTGAGCCTGAGTCAGCAGGCATGGGTCAGCACTGGGTGTCTAATTGCAGTATAGATAGGGTGACCATATTTCCCTTTGCTGAATAAAGGATACCTGGTAAAATTACTCTTATTCAAGCAAGTTCAACAGCAATCAATCAGAACTATGCAGTACAAACATTCAAATTAACATGAAGTTAACTGAGCCCATGTTAAAAAGAAATACTGCATAGTTGGATTTTTTTATTTACCTTCTTATCTTTGAGGCTTTAGGGTTCACACAGGGAGAGGTGACACACACACACTCCCATACACCTCTTTCACACAGGGGGGGTGACCGACCGACCTGACCCTCCCTCCCCGGCGCTCTCTTCCCTCCATGCCTGGCTGAGACCCCAGGATGAACACATGTTTCCTGGTACCTGCTGCCACATCTTCCCGAGGCAACATGTAGGGGAGCACACAGGGTCACATGCCCCCCTCCCCAGATCCCTGCCAGGGTTCACACCAGAATGTGACCAGCAGCAGCCTTCCAGCACTGTGTGGGAGGAAAGAGACAGGAGCTGCTTCCCGCAGCAGTGGGTGGGGAGAAGGGATAACCTGGTCTGTGTCTTTGCAGAGCTCATCTCTTCCCCCCGGCCCTGTGGCTCTAACCAGCTTATTCCTTCCTGTCCGCAGTGTCGAAAGGCAGCTAACACCTCCAGGCTGCTGCTGGCCACCGACATAACTAGCTGCCTCTTGTCCCCCAGTTACAGCAAGGGCAGGAAGGAGTTAAGCCCTAAGGATGCATTGTGTACCACAGCCCAGGGAACCTGACTGCAGGGCTTTCAGCAAACCCAGCCAGAGAGGTGGCTAAGCAGAGGGGGTGCCTAGAGGACAGAGGCAGCCCTGTGCTCCCTGTGGGCAGGACCCAGGGCGGGGAGGGGCAGGTGAAGAGGGTGCTTTGGAGCCTACAGGGTCAGAGCGTGAACAGGCTGGAAATCGCTTCTCCCCAACTCCAGAGCTGAACTGAGGGGCGGAGAGGCTTCCCCGTGCCAGCACTCTGTGGGTTTTGGCACATGCAAGGCTGGCTCCTTCCGGCCAGTGTCCCAGGACGGAGTGTCCTGAGCTTTCCTGGGGCACTGGCCAGCCAGAGGCAGTGGGAGAAGGAAGGAGCCTGCTGGCCAGGCTGCTGGTGAACTGAGTGCTCTGACCAGGGGCTGGTTCTCCACACAGCACTGGGAGTGGGACACACTCTGCCAGGGGTGTTATGGAGGAGCCACAGGACTGGGGGCGGGATGAAGGGACAAAGCAGGGGAGAGGACAGCGAGAGGGGGAGCAAGTAAAGGCACGATGGGTGGGCAGCAGAGGCAACATGTAATGGGCTGCCAAACTGGCGCCTGCTCTCACCTCACCAGCACTTGTAGCTCGCAGCACGCAGTCCAGTGTCAGCCAGAAACGGGAGGGAGGGTGGGCCCTGGCCGGCCGAGAGCCGGCACATAGCGGGGGCTGCATGACGGACCAGCAGGGGGAGTGGCCAGCCCCCATGCCATGGCAGCTTTGTCCCGCACCAGCCTTGCATGGCTGTCAGCCACTGGCCCCCGCCCTCACTCACCCGGTGGGCGGGTGCGCTGGCAAGCAGGATCTGGCCAGCAGCAGGACCCACCAATGCTGATGTGTGGGACAGAAAAACAGGACAATTTGCCTGTTTTTAAGAAAAAGTCAGGACACCTCTGGAGGACTTAATATGGGACTGTTCCTTTAAAAATGGCCATCTTGTCACCCTAAGTATAGACATACCCTTTGTTATCACTTCACCTGAAATGGACATAGCCTGTTTGAGTTTATCCTTGTTTGTGTGCTACAGTTGCCATCAGCAATGCTGTTAGTTCAGCTCCAGAAGCAGGAATCATTTAGTTAGTTTATCAGACCTCTGTTGGTGAACTGTCTGCCTCTGAAGCAGCAGAGCACACATCATTGCATGTGATATAAACAAACAGTATTTGTCTTGTAGCTTTTCAATACAAGCAATAGATTTTAAAAAATGATACTGAGTATTAAGGGTTATGATCTGCTATCAGATTCCCACCACATCTCTTTCTCTCTCCCTCCCTCTCTCTTGTGTTTGTAAGTTAACAGGCACTGGATTGGAAGCACATTTGCTGACCTCCAAGTGAGCTGGAATTCTGTCATCCTTTAAAATGCGCAGCTCTCCTGATATGCCTGTTGTTTTCATTTCTGAATCTCCAAAAACTGGCCTGTTTTAACCAGAAATTGATGGATTTAGGAAAAAAGCGAAAGGCGCTTATGTGGCACCATCTTTCCCCAGCAGAACTGGCCACAACTCTTGCCATGTGTATCACAATTAGAGTCTCTGAAATGTTTTTCAATGAATCCTGTGTCCACTCAAAACTCCCTTGGCTTTGGATTACTGTCAAAAAGTGACTGGACCATTTAAGTGGAAGTGAGGTGTGGTGCACCTATATGCTGCTCAATTGGGCTTATGGAAAAGCACCTGGGCCTTATGAAAGCGGAGACAGCTGCTGGTGGGTGTTGGCAGGTGCTTGCAGATACTGCAGGGAGCAAAAAGGCATCTGCAGGGCCCTGAGTCAGCAGGAGCAAGATAACTGTGGAGAAGGCTATACTCTAAGCAAGAGATACTTGGGAGAGCAGGTAGACAGATCCGCAGGAGGGAAGGACTGGGCCCAGCTTAAAACTGGAGCAGGAGAGTGTTTGAACTCAAGAGGAAGACAGACCCTCAGAGAGGAGAGGTTGTGCCCAGTTTGGGACTGGGATGAAACAAATGAATTTTTAAATAAAGGACAGACCCCCCAGGGTGGATGGGCTGAAGCCAGTTGAAACTGGGATAAAGACTTTGTGTAGACTTGATAAATAGGACCCCAGAAGTGGAATGTTTTGAATATTTAGACTGTGTGGATTTTTTTAAGGGGTCCTTTTTGAAGGAGCAACCGAGGCTGTCCTCAGTATAATATAAAGATGAAAGTTAAAATTCAACAGTGGAAACAAACTTTGCTTTGATTTGTGCCCTGTGTAGTTCTGTTGACTTCTGTAAGGTTACACAAGGAATAACCCCATGCAGCACTAGGCGCTATGTTTGCAGAAATGCTCACCAAGGTTCATGAATGTCTTTAGCAAATCAGATCCAAATTCTGAGTGAACTAAATGTGATGGAGTTTGTTTGTTTTTTGCACTGAAATCCCCCCAAAATTCATGGTTTTGTATAATTTCAATGCAAAACAGGTGAAATGTGATGGTTTGTTAGATTTCTCCGTACAAAGAGAGAAAACAGAAGTTTTAGTCTGGTTAAGAAAGCAGCCAAAGAAGTAACAACAGTAGAGTGTCCATGAGATCACACAGTGCATCAGTCTGCACTAAACTGTATACAAAATGTGTATCAACCTCAGCATTTAGAGTACTTTAGAGACTTAAAAATGCAGTACAGGGAAATAGAGCCATATCATTATATAGATATATGTCACAGTTTCAGCTAAATTTCTTTTGAGATATGGGGTTTATTTGTTGGTTCTCAAAGTCACACTTGAGGGAGAGGAGAATTTATCTGAGTCAAAACCAAAGAAAATGTTCAGCCACCCTCTGCAAAGAGAAAACAATAAACTCCACATAGCTTGAGCTCTAGCTCACTTTTGAAGCAATAACTTTGAAGAGCCCAAATTTGCTTAAAATTAGGCATCCAAATCAAGAGGTAAGGATCAAAAACATGTATTTGGGAAACAGTGTGAAATGTGTGTGACTGATTTAGGCAAATTGGACCACCCATAAGTATGGACCAAATTCAGAAGTCATATAAATTAGATGTCTGTAAGTCAGCACTGGTGTTAAATTACACCCCGAGGACCTGATTCTCATTTACATGGAGGCCTTTTACACTGTTCTGCCAGTGCAAAGGGACCAGTTTAATGCCCACTTTAAAGCCCCATTATACTGCCAAAGCAGAGTAAAAGGAGTCTTGTGGGAATGAGAATTAGGCCCTGGCGGAGCAGAAATGGGGACATATCAGGGAAAAAAAAACATGGGAAGACGTAAATTAAATTAGGGGGACATTCACTATCAGATTACAGCTCTCTTAAAATGGGTCACATTTTGGTCCTGAACTACTTCAGTATCCAAAACAGACAGCATCTCTAATGAGTTGAAGGGATTTAGTTGATGCAAACTGATCCTATGTTGTTTTTTTATTATAAGAAATTTTCAAAAGATTAAAAACATATTTTTCTATTGAATATTTATTTGCCCTGTAGTTCTGTATGGTGTACAGAAAGGCTAGGATTTGGGGTACAGTAATATGAACATGTGTTGTATATTGCTAAGCTGTTGCATTATGACCGGACGTACAGTGCTTCCAATTTTTTATGCATTAATTCAGGTAATGCTATAACCCAATGGTATTTTATGATTTTTGTCTCCTCTCCCTGTCCCGTCCCCCCCCCCCCCAACTGGTATTGTAATATCCTGTACATGTGCAGAGAGAGGGATTTTAAAAGGTTCTTTATCTACAGCTTGCAAAATATCTCTGGAGACTAATAGGAAAATTGCTTTCCTTGCAAATGGAAGTAGCCTAAACCAAGATGAAGTTTAATTGCTTTTAGAGCTGTCAGCTAGAGTGATTTCACAGTGTGTGATTGATGGTAGTGAATAGTACTTTATGTTGCTCCCTGGCTATATGCCTAGTTTTTCATAGTTGGCGTAGGAAATTTCATTCTGTTAGTGGAAATAGCATATTCCTGAGTAAACAATTAGTATGTTTATTTTGTTTTGGTAGAATTTTACTGGACGTATGTCGTCCCTTTGTTCTGCATATGAGTTTACCAACATTAATCAGACACCGCTGTTACTGTAAAAAGCGCAATGATGGCAAAGCATCCACAAATGGGTAAAAGAATGACCCAGTAAAACCAAGTCTGATTTATGACCATGACACAAGTTAACTGCTTTCCCCTTGTGTGATCTTGAGCAATATCTCATATGTCTCTGCCCTGAGCCAAGCTATCGAGCCATTGTTTCCATAGGAAAAATAGTATCTGGATCCATATCTCTAATTCAATACCTAAAGTCTGTGGGCCCCAATTCTGCTCTCAGTTACATCAAAGTAGCTCTGTTGAAATCGCATCACACATGCAAAATTTATACCAGTTGGACTGATATTGAACTGTAGGCCTGTGTTTGAGAAGGTAATGGAAGAAGTGAACATAATGGAAGGTTTAAATTATAAAGTAATTATAGGATTTAGGAAACTTTTCTCCAATACAATCTGGAAAGAAAATATTGGAGGCAGGAAGAATGTGAATATCGCAGTTATCCCAAGTGTGATTGGAAATACTTCCTGCTGGCTTACTTACAGAAATTAAACAATCCCACTGGACCAGATTCTGCTCTCATTATGGCCAGTTTAAATCAGGAGTAACTTCACTGAAGTGAGTGGAGTTACTCCAGTGTTTATACCCGTGTAACTAAGATAAAATTTATTGGCACAACTTCATCTGTTTGCTGGTGAAAAGTTTAAAAGCCCAGTATACTATAAATGTCTTGGAGACTACAGTGTTCTAATATTTCCTCCCAAACTGGTTTGGTTTATAGTAGAATTTCTAGTTCTCATTGGGACCCCCTTTGGGTGTTGCTGCTTCTGCTTAACTGACTACTTTCTTGAGATAACTTTTTTTATCTCAGTTACACATGTGTAAATCCAGACCATGAAAATCAGTAGAACCACTCTGAATTTAAACCACCTTGGTTTGTCCTTGAATGTGGATTTGGTCTGTAGTTTTCTTTAGGATCATTAATGTAATAATGTTCTTGTTCTAATGTCCATTGTTTTCAAAGTGATAATGCATCAGCAACTTCAGTACCTCATCACCATAGCAACTCCTCAGCTCAATTTAGCAATGGCTTCCTTCAGAAGGGATTTTTTTATTGCAATAATAACTTATTTTGTGCATTTGAGACATAAATCTTTACTCAGAATGTTATGTTAGCAGAATAAATGACTTTGCATATATTGGGGACCCTGCAATTCGTTTAACTTAAGAATCTTTTTAAATTAAACAAAGCCCAAATTCTGCTTTCATTTACACTGGTGTAAATCTGGAGTGATTCCACTGACGTCAATGGATCCACTCCACATTTACCCCAGAGTTACCAAGAACAGACTTTGGCATCATGTCTCTTTGTTGTGGGGAAGCCTGTCAGTTGGTCTTACTCATTTTTAAATTTTAAGAAGGTAGGTTTTATTATAATGTTTTAATTGTATTTGTTGTGATTAATATTTATTGATTTTCTAAAGAAAAAAAGATGATGAAAAGCCCAAAATGTAGATGACTTACAGCTTGTATACGTTTCCAAATACCATATACTTTGTGGGTTCTTCAATAGAATTATGCTATTATGCAATTTTACAATTTGTCAAAGCTGCAAGACCAGACAATACAAAACCACACAATACCACATAGACATAACCTCTTAGGGTTGGGGTAACAGTAATAAAATAGGAGATGATGTACGTGAATAGGAAGAAGAGGGAAGGAGGTGATCAAAAGCGAGGGGCAAAAGAGGAGGGGTTACAAGGAATGAAGGTCTGGCATTCTTTGAGCCTTCTCAACATTTTCATCCAAATGGTATTTAGAGATGGGGCCAATATTTCTTCCAATTCATATAATTGTTCTCTACAGCAGTGGCTCTCAGCCTTTCCAGACTACTGTAGTCCTTTTGGAAGTCTGATTTGTCTTGCGTACCCCCAAGTTACACCTCACTTAAAAACTACTTGCTTACAAAATCAGACATAAAAATACAAAAGTGGCACAGCACACTAGTATTGAAAAAATGCTTACTTTCTCATTATTTGCCATATAATTATAAAATAAATCAATTGAAATATAAATATTTTACTTTATATATATATATATATATATATATATATATATACTATGAAACATATTTCAGTGTATAGTATATAAAACAGTACTATAAAAAAGTCATTCTCGATATGAAATTTTAGTTTTGTACTGACTTTGCTAGTGTTTTTATGTAGCCTGTTGTAGAAATAGGCAAAAAGCTAGATGAGTTGATGTATCCCTTGGAAGACCTCTGCCTACCCCTGGGAGTATACGTACGTCTAGTTGAGGACAAGTGCTACAGCAGTAAACTCTTCTTCTTTGGCTGCTAACTCAAACAGGTCTGAATACCACTGCTCTATTCTGGAATAAGCCTACTCTTCCATTTTTGTAAATCATGTGTGTAAGCAGAGTCTGAATGAACTCTTGCCTGACCGCTAGCTGGGAGGGGGAGAGACTTCAGGAACAAACTGTATTACATGAACACACCTACTCTGCTTAGATATTCAGCAGATAGAGCAGTGTTGCTCAAAGTGATCAACTTTGGCGGGGGGTAGTGAAATGCTGTTATCAGTGTTGTTGCCTTTATTGTATGAATAAAGAGGAGCAGAACTGTGCTTAACCTGTCCCAAATGAGGGCGTTACCCTCAGTTGAAAGGACCTCGTTAAGTAGGGGCTCAAATGTCAGACCCTTGTGAAAGTAAGAGGGGTAGGAACAGGAGTCCCAACCAGGAGGTATGGACTGTCCCTAAGGGTCCTAGGTCTGGTTTAACCTCTTCCTCCATTGTTCAAAGATAAAGCTAAATAGGCTTCATTGTTATGTTAAGTACTCAATGAGAGCTGAAATCACTTAGGGTGGGGCAGTGTTTCTGCCCAGCCTGCTGAGAGCTAAATATCATTAAGGGCACGTCTTCACTGGCAGCGCTTTAACGTGGCTTGTGTAGTTGCAGCACAGTGCTGGGAGAGTTCTCCCAGTGCTCTAAAACAACCACTTCTACGAGGGTGTAGCCTGTATTGGCATGTTACAGTGTGAAAACTTACAGCTTTCATAGAGGTATTTTTCACACCCCTGAGCGAGAAAGTTGCAGCCCTGTAAAGTGCCAGTGTAGACAAGCCCTGATACTGATCAATGTTGATCAGTATCTAATCCCCTGTGATTAGAGGTCACAGCAGAGAGGCAGGTGGTGATGGATGGGCGGCTGGCAAAAGTGGCGAGCAGTCGGCTGGCGGGAGGCGGCCAGCCAGAGCAAGTGCTCAGGTGGCAGAGTAAGCCAGGTGTCTTCTTCCCTGGGTGGGTGGTGAACTCACACAGGTGCACTTCTGAACCCTGGGTCCTCACTGACCAAGGACAACCATTGTGAGTGGATGTGGTGAGGGAGCAGAGAGGGCACAGTTCTACGCTTTTGGTTGTAGAACTCAAGAAGATGAAGCTGCAAGTTCAAGATCAAGTTGCAATGGGGGAGGTTTAGATTGGATATTAGGAAAAACTTTTTCACTAAGAGGGTGGTGAAACACTGGAATGCGTTACCTAGGAGGTGGTAGAATCTCCTTCCTTAGAGGTTTTAAGGTCAGGCTTGACAAAGCCCTGGCTGGGATGATTTAACTGGGACTTGGTCCTGCTTTGAGCAGGGGGTTGGACTAGATGACCTTCGGGGGTCCCTTCCAACCCTGATATTCTATGATTCTATGAAGCAGAAGACTCTGCCCCACACGTTCTGACGGCGGGGGGGGGGGGAATGCTCTGCTCACAATTTTAGGTTTGTGAATCCTGCTTGTGGCATTTTCCCTAATTAATGTCGGGTGACTTTCCTCCTTCATTAAAAGTTCCTTTTCTACACTCGAGTCTGTGCTTGCAAGTGGGGAAGTATTGCCTCTCAGAGGTGCCCAGGGGTGGTAAGTATTTTCCCAGATTACTGGGTGGGAGCTTGAGACCGTTCTGTGTTGCACTGTTGAAAAGAACCCTAGATATTGAACCCAGCCCTGGTTGCTGCTGGCTCCACCTGGCAGGAGGGTTATATGTGCTTGGTAATCATTGCAGCCCTCAAGAACCAAAGTCTCTGTGGCAGAGTTAAACCCAGTTTAACAGGTAAATGACATAGGATATAACTTTTAGCAGAGGTTTGGCTGCTGACACTGAACCCTACTTTAATTCTTCGGTCTACCTCTTCCCACAACTGCCTGACTATTGGACAGTCCCATAGCATATGCATCAGGGTTCCTTTTCCTTTGTTACAGTGCCAGAAAACATCAGGATAGGGCCTTTCTTTTGTGCCACCTCTGTGGCATCCAGAATATTTTGAATAAAATCTTTTGTTGTGTCAAGATCCTGAGATCCACAGCCACTTTAACATTATGTAATATGCTCTCCCATTGGGATTCTTTTAAGAACTGTAGTAAATCCCCTTCCCACACTTTCACAAAGAACACAAGACTAATGGAGTTCTTCTGCATTAACAAAGTATACAGTAGACATGAATTTGAATTGATATGTTAGCAAGTGTTTTAATTGTAAGTACATGTGTAAGTTTTTGCAGTACTAGAAGCTTAGAATAGGACATGAAATAGGTCCCATAATTGGAATCCATATTTTTCTACGCTTGTTTTGGCCCAAAGCCTCACAATTAAACAAGTCTATCTGCATAATATTTTCAGTGTCACACATCTGTCATTTCTGGGTGCATAACAAATACAGTCACCATGAGTCCATGGAGATTTGGAGATGTATGGCTTTTGGCAGCCCCACTGCAAATTCCGATTACCATATTAAATTAATTGGCTTTAAAGAATGAATAATAATTAGGGGAAAGAGAATTTACATGACAAGAAAACATATAGCATTAGTGAACACTGCTATTGACTGCTCATAATTCTGTCCATCTTTTTATTTACAAGTGCATATTGTAAAATAGATAGATGTTTAAGGAAAACATGGAAGCAAACACACAATAGAGGTATCATCAAAAGTCAAAAGAACAAAAGAGAACTAGAGAAGGAGATGGTAGCATGGGAATTGGAGAAGAATGGAGAATTTCAAGGAGAGGTGGCAAGAAAGATGGGGCAGTGGGGTCATTCATAGAACCAGGGTGTAAAGGGCAGCAGGATCTGATTGAAGTGGTCGTCACCAGTCAGTGGGATTCCCGATAGAGGGAAGAGCAAATAGAAGTGGGACTGAGTCTGGGGTAAGATCATTTAGGAATGGGAGCGTAGTGTTGGAGGGGATGGTAGAATCATAGGGTTTGAAGGACTGCTAGGTTCTCTAGTCCAGCGGTTCGCAAACTCTGGGTCAGGACCCCAGAGTGGGTCGTGACCCCGTTTTAATGGGGTTGCCAGGGCTGGCGTTAGACTGCTGGGGCTCAGGGTCGAAGCCCGAGTGCCCAGGGCTCGGGCTTCAACTCTGAGTGGTGGAGCTCAGGTTACTGACTCTCCCCTCTTCCCCCTCCCAGGGCTGAAGTCCTTCGGCTTTGGCCACCCCATCCAGGGCGGTGGGACTCAGACTTGGGCTTTGGCCCCCCTGCCCAGGACCGCAGGTCTCAGGTGAGCTCAGACTTCAGTCCCCCCTCCTGGAGTCATGTATTAATTTTTGTTGTCAGAAGGTGGTTGCGGTGCAATGAAGTTTCAGCACCCCTGATCTAGTCTATTCCCCTTATGAGATGCAGGATTTGTTGTATCTAAACCAACTGTAGACCTTCTTTTGTTGGAGAGGAGATAACACCTCTTGTGGTAAACTTCTATGGAATGTTTGTAGGATACTGCATGTATTAATCCTGCTTATAATATCTGTATCCCATATTATAAGGTATTGTTTAAATGTTTGCTCTGTAACTATAAAATGTTTGCTAAGACTGGAAAACCCACCCCACCTCCACAAATCAGGGAGAAACATTACCTAGTGTGAAAATCAAAAGAATCCAGACATTTGGGGAGAAACAAATCCCAACTTTCCAGAACCTTCTGAGACCTGCTCATTGCTAAGGGTGAAACAGAATTGTGTTTGTGGAATGTCATGGTGACGAGAAGAGATGCTGTGTCACCGAGAAAGGTAATAGAGAGAAAATGACTGACAGACATTATTGCCCATAGAAGCTTTGGGAATTTCAAGAGTTTGAAATACCTTGTTATAAAGAAAGCCAGAGAGGAACCAGAAACCTGGGGTGCCACTGAACCAGAGGAAAGCTAACAAACTGGCTACTAATATACAGCCCACATTCTGTGGAAGAGCCTACAGAAATGGGCTTTGTGAGATGGGGAAAATTGAATCCTCTCGCCAGAATATGGAGCCCCTGCAGAGCTGATTCCCCATGGGCTCAAGTCCCCCTGCATGGAGGTATGAGAGAACTGCTGTGCTCCATGGTACGCATGATAAACAGATTCTCCTTGTTTGGCCTCTCTGGGTAACTTCAAATTACAGAGACACCACTATTTATAGAATGCATCTTATTTATCCTCTTGGACTCTGCCTGAGATAATGAGGCTTGAGTCTCCACAGCCTTCCACAAAGTGGGAATGAAATACTAACAAATCAGAATTTTGCACCTACTTTGCACAGGTGTAGTTGGTAACAAGCTGCAGGGCAGTGGAGAATCAGGCTCCTCATCAGCAGCTTCACTCTTCCTTCAGTTGTAACTAACTGCCGTTTTTCATAAGTAATGTAATAGTATTGGAGGCAGTAGATAATTAGCCTTGTTACGTGACAGGGGACTCAGCCTTTGCAACTTGAACCCAGACTAGGGCCAGGAAATAATAACGTTTGTTTCTTGCCAGCATTCCTGTGCATTACCCCTTATTACAGCTAACTCAATAACCCAGAAGGACTGGCCTTCACTTCACGTTGGTAGGAAAATGCCATTCCAGTTTCTTTTCAAAGGGTTCAGATGTGAGAGCAACTCCTGCTGTGTGCTGGAAGCTCTCAGTGATACCGCTCCAACTATCTGCATGGCAGTAGTCACGTTTCTGTCTCCGAGTCCCTTTACATTCAGTGGTAGATCTCAAGGATTTGTTCACAATTGTAGATTGAAACTATATCCAGCTGCCTCACTGTCAGGCCTCTCTCTCCCATGGTATTGGGGTTGATCTGATCAGCGAGAGGTAGGAAAGGATAAGGTCCAGCTCAACTGGTGTACATTGGAATAGTTCCATGGAGGATCTGGCCATATGGGTCTAATTCTGCAAGATGGTGATTGCCTTCAACTCCCATTGGCTTTGGTGGGAGTTGAAGATGTTGAACAGCTTCCATGGCTGGACTCCATATCATCTAATAGTATATAAGGGGACAATTTAGTCCCTACTTGCCTGATCAACTGCTTTTTGATACCCTTAATATCCACACAGCATAAAGAGCAACAACGCTGCTGGGATGGTTGAGAACCAACTTCAGACTCTGCTTTCTTGCAATCCAAGTTTAGGAAGTTGCCCATCCTTTTCCATTGCCCCACCATTCTTGTTCCCTCCAGCTGCTGATAAGATCCAACAGGCAACAAGCCAAACGACTAACAAGAAATAATGTCTTTATTCATTATTTACCACTTTCCAGGGTTTCGGTGCCAATCAGAGTTAGCCTACTTCCCCTATAAATCATTTAGCATGTTACAGTTCAATGCAGTTACATATCCCTCAGAGTACATATATCTCACATAAGAATTCCTCACGTAAGCTCTTTTTTGGTCATGCCCAATGTTCCTTCCCTAGCATAACAACCTCTTCTGAGCAACAGCTCAGCTCTTTTTACTTTAAAAATTAATTTAGTGTTCATAAAAGGTGCCAGATTGATAGGTCTGGAAGCGAAAGCCCCATGTTTATCTACACAGCAGGACAGGTACAACATGTCCAGTGGGAGTTTGTTGTGTGATACTGACCTGCCAGTGTGTATGTATGTATATATATATATAATTTCTGAGGGGCAATCTCTGGTTTAGTTCACATCTTCATTCGCTCCTTGACCTTGCTGCTGACACTGATGGAACAGAATCAGGAGACATTGACTCTCTTTTCACTTCTCCCATTGACCAGCCATGTGATTTTGAGCCAGGCTCTTCACCCCATTTCACTAGGGCTTATCTTCACTAACGGAGAAATCAACGCTGCTGCAATTAATGCAGTGGGTGTCAATTTAGCGAATCGAATGAAGACCCACTAAATCGATGGCAGAGAGCTCTCCAGTACTCCAGCTCCCTCAGAAGAGTAAGATAAGTTGACCAGAGAGCATTTCCCATCAAAGCAGCACAGTGTAGACACCATGGTAAGTTCCTAGTGTGAAAGGGCATAATTATATCTACCTCCTTCTGTAAAGTGCTTGGAGAGTTATGGATAAACATGCTGTAGAAGACCTCAGTATTACAGGTTATCAGGAGGGTAGCTATACATTGGACTGAGATCACCAGCAGAGAGCCAACAAAACTGCTGTTACATGATGTCAGAGGTTTTACCTCTAAAACACCTCCATGGGGTGTAAATGCCCTCTTGAAGGCCCCTTTATACTATGCTGGCCATGCAAAACAGCCTTAGTGTAATTGAGAATTGGGAGTTTTGTATTTTGTGGATGATGAAAGAGATGTTTTAATAGTTCAGCAGATGCAAACATATATAAGTGCTTCAGAACATGTCAATATTTGGAGATCACAACAACGGGGAACTGATCTTCCTGGATTATTGGCTCATTTCCTGAAGTCACTGATCCTGAAAGTGAGTAATACTATTGGCTGGCACTTACCTCCTGGAAGCGATGCCAGCAATGGCAGTGCAGAACATGTCTGACACTCAGGGGCTCAAGCACACCAAATATTTAAGCTGAGATCTTGGTGTCAGTTTTGTAGCATGCACCCATTTTTAGTTTTTGAGTATTTTGGGGAATTCTCAGGATTCTGGTCCATTTTTCCTTGAATACTAAAAAGATAATTGTATTACAGATCTACTGTATGCATTCCGAGTGCCCAATCATACTAGGAACTTTCAGTGGTGTCCTTGTCTTTCATATAATCTAGAGTGAAGTTGCTTGCTCACCTATCCTTAAGCCAGTGCAATCTTCATGATTACACAGGAGACGGGATGATAAATATAGAATATGAAGTAATCAGTTACAGTGACTGCATCCGCTGAAGTGAGCTGTAGCTCACGAAAGCTTATGCTCAAATAAATTTGTTAGTCTCTAAGGTGCCACAAGTACTCCTTTTCTTTTTGCAAATACAGACTAAAACGGCTGCTACTCTGAAACCTGTGCTTTTAATGTACTTGACACTCTTCACTTAATGGTTTTGCAATAGAAGTCCTGGTATTCCAAAATGATTTTATTTTTCCTTTTGTGCATGTACAGTAAGAGACTAAAACCAAGTCATCTGCATGTAGAATGAGAAAATCCAAGCAAAATTGTAGTATATAAACCTCTTTGTGGCTCAGTTTCCCCCCTCTGTGAAATGGGGATAACACTTGTCTGTCTCATGTGGTTTAATACATTAATGATTATAAAGCACTTTGAGGTCCTCAGATGGAAAATGCTAATAAAGAGAGAATATTTTGTTGGTTTAAATTATGTGAAATTTGAATTGAGTTTACACCTATAATTTTCGGCAAGGAGTAGAGGAGCGTATGCAGATGACATCTTTGATACAGCTTTAATAAGACACCCATCAAGCAATGACTAAGACTCATATGAAGCATATAAAGTTGGTTGCTAAACTCACTCAGTTTAGATGACAGTAACTCCTGTGAGTATTTCTCATGCACCCCTTACAAAACTCCCTTCTAGGAGCTCTTGAATGGCACATTTCAGCTACGATTGAGAGGTGACCTTTGTCCTAGACTAGAGCATCACTAAAAGACTTAAGAGTATGTCTACACTATGGAGACTATACAGGCATAGCTATGTCAGCGTAGGTATGCCAGCATAACCTTGTAGTGTGGATACAGCCTTCACTGACAGAAGAGGTTTTTCCATTGGTATAGGAACACCACCTCCCCGAAGTAAGTTGGCTATGTCAACACAGTGGTGTCTACATTGGGGGTTAGGTCAGCATAGGTACATCGGTCAGCGATATGTTTATTTTTCACATTCCTGGCCAACATAGCTATATCAATATAATTTTTAAGTGTAGACCAACCCTTATGGTGGTATGTAGGAATTGCTACTTGGATCAGACCCACATAGTCTTGTATCCTGTCGCCAACAGTGGCCAGGGCCAGATGCTTCAGAGGAAGGTGTAAAACCCTCAGAACTTTTCTGATCATGTGTCTATGGGAAAAGTTTGTTCCTAATCCCAGGCAGATAGTCACAGTGATGTCTTGCAGCATAAGAGTGGACATATCCCTAATAATTTTTTATCTTAACTAGTTGTCTGAATCACTGTATCCATTAGCTGTATGTGCAATATCTTAGTTTGAAGATGAAGTATAATTCTGATTTGTATTATGGTCACAGGTAGAGGTCCCAATTTAGACTGAGGCCTCAGTGTGCCAGGCACCATAAAAATATTTAGTATAGACAATCATTGCTCCAAAGTTTTAATAATCTACATACAAGACAGACAAGGAGGGAGATGTGAAGTATTATCTTCCCATTTTACAGATGGGGAGCTGAAGCACAGAGAGGTTAAGTGACTTGGCAGCCATCACATAGGATGTCAGTGGCAAAGCTAGGAACTGAACCAAGATATGCAGAGTCTTAGTCTGTGCCTTAACCACAAGAACATCTTTCCATCCCTGGCTGATGGAAGACTGCTGACCAAGGTCCAAAAATACAGAGTCTTTGCAGAACACCAAAACAGACTACATTCTTCTTCTACAGTGCAGAAAATTTATATTGAGGTATCTTCAGACATCAGACTTGGGTTTGACAAAAATCTGTTCAATGTTTTAGTATTCTGTTCAGTCTGTTTCTACTTCTACTTTTGCTTTTCTGAACATCTATTTGCTATATCCTTCATTATGCATCCCTCAGGTAGTGGTATGAAGCTGAAAGCCAAGTAACTTCATCCACCCAAGAGGAGTAATAATCCTCTAGAATTCACTGCAAGTGTTTTCATCTTGCTACTATAAAATGAACAAATATCCAGAGAGTCAGTCCTGGAGATGGGTTAATTAGCAATGTGCTCCATCAGCATTAGGTATGTAGTGCTTTTATGGTGGTCTCCCATTAAGATATTAAAGTGATTTTTCAACTGGGATTGTCTCACTTCCAGCCTAATCATCTGATCAACCTATGTGGCTCCTGTCATGGTAGCATCCGTGTCAATTTATATCAAATTGTTTGTCTTTCACCAAAAACCACTGGCTGAAACATTGATACTTCAATATCAATTTGCTAGAAACCAAAATTATAAGGAAGATGTAATGCCTTGAATAAAAATGTCAAACCCAAACCATAGAGCTATATATATTTTTAATTAAGCTTTCACCAGACATACATTTCTTCACCTCACAGCTAAGACAAAATCAAGCTCCAAGCCCCAGAAGCACCATACTATATATATTTATCCCAGCCACACCCCTCCTTGGAATTTTAAGCTACACTACTTCAAACAGAGAGCCAAATATTTAACAGCATGCCAGCCAGTTAATCTCATTTACATTTCAGGGTTGTATTTACTGCCCTCTTTGACCAGCAGGGACTGCCATCTCCTGCCCAAACTCCAGGGTGGTTTAACTGCACCAACAGGTGGAATTGGCCGGGAGGAAATATCAGTGAAAAGGGAGAAGAACAAGGGAATGAATACCTACATGTGGCCCAGTACTCCATTTGACAGCATCACACCCCAAGCAGAAGAAAGGCAGAAAAGAGTTAGAACAGCAAAAAATCCACATCCGCTCATACAGCAAATGAATAAAACTGTGTACAGAGCTACAGAAATAATGACTAAATAAAAGGAACTGAGATCTCAGAAGAAATCACCCATTAATTTTTAATGAAGCAGGGAGGCAG
The DNA here is from genome assembly GCF_009764565.3 of Dermochelys coriacea. NCBI lineage: Eukaryota > Metazoa > Chordata > Testudines > Dermochelyidae > Dermochelys > Dermochelys coriacea. Next base: position 50,839,837 of record NC_050077.1, on the reverse strand, counting down.
AAGAAGGCATGAGGATTCAAGAGAAGATAGGGAAGAGGTTAAAGGTTGGCACATTGCTTTAAATTCAGATTCCTCATCATGAAATAAGTGTTACAAAAAATTAAGTCTTTGTATGTCCCCTGCTAAAGATAGTTATTACCTGTAGCATAACTGTTGTTCTTCAAGATGTGGGTGCAGATATGTATTCCACTCAGGTGTGTGTACGCTTAGCCCACCAAAGTCAGAGAATTTTGCCTAGCAGAAGATGTAGTAGTGGCACTCATGACCTTTTCTCATAGTCCTTCCCATAGTCAGAGCACTCAGTGTGGTTTTTATTTCCCATTTGCTTCACAATTTTTACTGGTTTCAGAGTAGCAGCCGTGTTAGTCTGTATTTGCAAAAAGAAAAGGAGTACTTGTGGCACCTTAGAGACTAACAAATTTATTAGAGCATAAGCTTTCGTGAGCTACAGCTCACTTCATCGGATGCATCCGATGAAGTGAGCTGTAGCTCACGAAAGCTTATGCTCTAATAAATTTGTTAGTCTCTAAGGTGCCACAAGTACTCCTTTTCTTTTTACAATTTTTACTGTGATTTTCTTCTACTTAGTTAGTAGTACCCTTAGGTTTAGTTAGTGATGGTAGTTAGTTAGTTAGGGCATTCCACCAGGAACCAGCTATCTAAGATTTAAGCCTTGTCCTTAATAGTAGCCTCCACACTTGATGTTTATTGTGCACTGGGGAAGGGCACATTAAGGAACGGTGTTCCACCTCCAAGTCTTTTTTCAAAAGAGAACACGAGTGGCCAGAGACTTGAGGTTGAAGCAATTCCTTCTCGAGCAAGCCATGAAGCCTGCCTGGTTGCCTGGCATAGCCATAGAACATCAGACCTCCCAAAGAACACCTAAGTCAGAAACAATTTGAAGAAGAATACATTTGATTCCCTTCATAGCTATATCTGGCTTCCCCCCTCATTTTTGTGTTGAGAATCTGGACAATTTAGTCTCATGGTATTCTTCTTTTTGTTATTAGGCAGGATTTTGATGCCCAACTCCCAATTAATTTCACAAGAGGTTTTGGTACCTAAGTCCCTTAGGCTCATTTGGAAATCCAAGACATGATAGACACTTTTGAGAATGCTACTCAGAGTAACTTAGGAGCCCAAATCCCTCATTGAAACTCAATTGAACTTGTGCCTCTAAGTGACTTGGGCACTTTTGAAAATCACACCTATCTTCATCACACTATCAAGCTTAAGTGGTACTGGATTTTCTGAGTTCATAATTTTGCTTTTTTACACAAGTAGTCACATCAAAGTTTAAAAAGAATCTCTACTGTCAAAAACAAAAATCACTCAGAATGAGTATAGCAAAAATACCTAAAAGAGACAGCTTGCTTAGAGCAACAGGAATTAATCCCTTTCTACTGATTACAAGCAAAAAATACAAGATGTCAAGAAAGTGTAGGAAACTACAGAGTCAAATGTGACCTAGACTGAACTGCTTTTTCAGGCAGTAAGAAGCATTGTACTAACTCCAAGACAATTCATAGTGCACTTTAATCTCACACCACTGTATGCTAGTAAGAGTAGAATGCTAACACTATTTAGCATTTATATATTTATTCGTGGCTCATTAGAAACATTAGCCGGTTCTGACATCATCCCTCTGAAACAGTATTAACCTCATTTTACAGATAGGGAAATAGAGAGGTTAGCTGACTTGACCAAGGCCACATAGTGGCAAAGCTGGGTCTAGAATCTACATCTCCCATCTGCCAATCATGTGGATAATATAGTAGATCACCTAGTGTCCAATTGAGCTAATTCATGTATATAACATCTGTCATTTGCTGCTGACTTTTATATACCACATATCTGTATAACAGGCATAGTCTGAGCAGACTTTTTTGCATCATGTACATTCCTCTACTTTGTTATAAACTTCCGTATGGAGAATGGGAGTGCTTGTGGCACCTTAGAGACTAACAAATTTATTTGAGCATAAACTTTCGTGAGCTACTGTGAAGTGAGCTGTAGCTCATGAAAGCTTATGCTCAAATAAATTTGTTAGTCTCTAAGGCGCTACAAGTACTCCTTTTCTTTTTGCGAATACAGACTAACACCGCTGCTACTCTGAAACCTGTCCATATGGAGAATGTTTGATAGCTAAACTGAGATTCCTGTATCTAAGCTTTTTATGCTGAAAGCACAGCATCAGTAATAATAAAACCAAAGTACTCAGAGAGCTGGAAGAAGCTCTTATTTATCACTCTTCTATAACATCATTTAAGTACTCTAAAGAATGAGGAAATATTTCCTTGAACAATGCACAAATAAATGTATTGTACATGGGAAGGAAACTGGTGTTTTTCATGAGGATAGTTTGGAATTCAGTGAAGCATTTTAGTAGATATGCTAGAATTGCTGACGTTTGCAACTGTTAAATGGTTCAGTACCTAATGCTTCAGGCATAAACTAAGGTTGGCAAAACAACTTTTCTCTGGTTTATTAGGAGGTTAGAACGGAAAGCTTGGGAGGAATGTGATGATGGTTTTCAGGTTCAATCTTTACTGAAAAGACACCACAACACAGATATATTTTAGACTCAGTATGTGTTGGCAAAGTCATTCTAATTGAACATTAGTGGAAATTTCAACATTTGTGCATTACAAGAGGAGGAAAAGGTCACAAATGAGTACGAGTCTCTTAAAACATTCACTGAACATGCTATTTTTGTTCTTTCATAAGCAGGCTGAAAATGAGAATAGACTGTAGCCAGACAAGTGTGTGTATGTTGCACTGGGGGCTGAATTTGCCTCAGCAATATTTGCTGTGAATATTATATATATGATGAAGGGAGAGGATTTCTTAGTTAGACTCTTGAAATGGTATTTCAGTATAGGTGTGGAAAACAACAATACATATTTATATTAATCACCAATGTAATGAAAAACCTGGATGAAGACTCAGGTGAATTTCTCTTTTTTCTTTCCCTCTTTTGTAACCCTTCACAGAAATATATTATGAATAATATGCACTTATTTTCGTGAACTTTATTTATTACTCACAAAAATACATTACAAGAATGTTTTTGCAAAGTCAATCACACAAAGTTAGGAAATGCCTTGAGTGTGTGTCACCTAATCTCTTGTCCAGCTACCTATAGTTTTTTGTTTAGTGTAGTTAGTTAGTAGATATAAGTAGGGCTAAAATAGACTTGTTTCCTCTCCCTTCCCTTCCTCGAAGAGCCTTATTCTTCTGGCAGTGCATGCCTGGTTTAAATGCTGCCTTTCTTGTCAGGAGGCTATACCTGTTAGTGACTGCCACTCCAAGTGTATCTGTCACATGGGAGAGTCCCACATCTCCTAAAAAGAAAAGGAGTACTTGTGGCACCTTAGAGACTAACAAATTTATTAGAGCATAAGCTTTCGTGAGCTACAGCTCACTTCATCGGATGCATTTGGTGGAAAAAACAGAGGAGAGATTTATATACACACACAGAGAACATGAAACAATGGGTTTATCATACACACTGTAACGAGAGTGATCACTTAAGATAAGCCATCACCAGCAGCGGGGGGGGGGGAGAGGGAAAGGAGGAAAACCTTTCATGGTGACAAGCAAGGTAGGCTAATTCCAGCAGTTAACAAGAATATCAGAGGAACAGTGGGGGGTGGGGTGGGGGGGAGAAATACCATGGGGAAATAGTTTTACTTTGTGTAATGACTCATCCATTCCCAGTCTCTATTCAAGCCTAAGTTAATTGTATCCAGTTTGCAAATTAATTCCAATTCAGCAGTCTCTCGTTGGAGTCTGTTTTTGAAGCTTTTTTGTTGAAGGATAGCCACTCTTAGGTCTGTCATCGAGTGACCAGAGAGATTGAAGTGTTCTCCAACTGGTTTTTGAATGTTATAATTCTTGACGTCTGATTTGTGTCCATTCATTCTTTTACGTAGAGACTGTCCAGTTTGGCCAATGTACATGGCAGAGGGGCATTGCTGGCACATGACGGCATATATCACATTGGTAGATGTGCAGGTGAACGAGCCTCTGATAGTGTGGCTGATGTGATTAGGCCCTATGATGGTATCCCCTGTTTTTTTCCACCAAATGCATCCGATGAAGTGAGCTGTAGCTCACGAAAGCTTATGCTCTAATAAATTTGTTAGTCTCTAAAGTGCCACAAGTACTCCTTTTCTTTTTGCGAATACAGACTAACACGGCTGCTACTCTGAAACCACATCTCCTAGAAGTGCAACTTCTACCTTGCCCTCAAATTCAGGGCAAGGAACCACAGGGAGATTAAACTGCTGATGATGAAGCACTCCCTTCAGCTGGTTTCTGAGTCAGATCAGGTGACCTTCCTCTCTATCACTGTGTTAAAGTTTTACAGCCAATACTTCAAAAATTCCATCTGTACGGGGCATACTATATAACCTAAGCCTGCAGGGCTCAGCAGGAATTTCTCTGCAGCTGCTGCTTCCAGATGCTGTAGTGCCAGGCACAGGAACTGAGAGCAGGCAAGTGATCTCTCCTGTGCTCTCAGTGGCTCTCCATCTGGTGCCCAGACACCACGGAGGAGGAGGAGGAGGAAACAGACTGATTGAAATGCAGAGGTGCAAAAGCTGGACAGGGCAGCATGGGAGAAGCAAGGAGACTGGGACTACAGCTCAGGGTGGTGACACTGGGATGAGGAGTCTAAGGAGCAAGAATGTGACACAGAGCCTGGGTGGGGGGAAGACTGTGGCTCAGACAAGGAGCCAAAAGGGGAGACTGGGACAAAGAGCTGAAGGGGAAGGGACTGGGATGAAGAGCTAGGGATGTGAGAGAGGCAAGACTGGCACACGGACAGGCTGGAGAGGACATGGGCAGAAAGGGCGAGAACAGAGGCAGAAAGGTCTGTGACCACTGCAGTGTGTACTCCCTGCAGAACATGGAATTGAACCTAAGATTCCCAACTCTCAACCTTCCTCTTCTGTCAACAAATAACGTGAAACCCACTCTAGTGGTTGGCCACATAGAGGATGACAACCTACTAGTTCTATTAGTTACTCCATTAGCTCAAGTGGCAGAAGTCTGTGTTGTGGATTGAAGGGTTCCAATCCTGCTGCTGATCTATGTATGTGTCAGTATGATGCTACATGATAGAATTTCTAGGATTTTTTTCAGCTTGCTTTTTTAAAAATCCAGGAAATTATACTAAAAAGTGTTTAAAAAAATGTAAGTATTGCAAAGTAAAGCACTCAAAAGTCAGCAAATACCAGAATTAGTTTCCTTAATTCGTGCTGCCTTAATTTCATCCCCTTGAGCATAAAAATTATTATACAGTCTTTAATTACATGACCACATGCTATTTTTCCATTGCCTCACTCAATGCACAGTATGGATGATACCCAGAGAATGACTCAGGATTGTGCATTTAGTGAGACTTTTGTCTATAGGATCCTACCTCATTTTTTGAGAAAGCTGGAAGGAGTGTGGTGAAGAAGGCAGGGGACAGAAAAAAGAAAGGATGGTCTCATGGTTTTAGGTACTAAATTGCTGCCCTAGAAAATTGGATTCTATCCTTGCCTTTGCCACAGAATTTCTGTGAGATGTTGGGCAAGTCATTTAAACCTAGTTTTTTTTCACAGGTGCCCACTAATTGTGAGTACTTCATTTTCTGGGTACCCAGCCTGAGACCCTTTGACTGAATACACACAACTGCAAGTGAAGTCAACGGGAGCTGTGCTTTGAACATAGTAAATGCTATAAAATGCTAAGTACTCTGAGAAATTGGGGCCTGGGCTCTCAAATTGGGCAAACAAAATTAGGGAACACTTTTGACTTTAATCTCTCTGTGCCTCCATCTCTACAATGGTAATACCACCCTCTCACCTCTGTAGCTCTCATATGCTATAATGACAAGCACTGTAGAAAAACCCTTGAGGAAATTAATAATTCTCCTTTTGAGAAATGTCTTTACTGGTGTGATGTTTCACTTTATATGATTTTATAAAAATATGCTAATGAGTTTGAATATAATGTAACTGAAATATGCTTTATGCAAAAGGTTTTTTGTAAGGTATTATTACAAAGCTTATAATTTACTGAGTGTGGGTATTCTATTTGTATAAATGTATTACTTTTGTATTTGAAACTAGAAATATGAAATATAACTTTGAGGTTCTATTGTAGTTATGCAAAGGGTGGGCCATTAATGGTGGTTTGAAATCTTAATGGCTTCCATTAACCAGGACAATTGACTGTAGATTGCTTTGTTTTACTTATGCTCAAATAAATTTGTTAGTCTTTAAGGTGCCACAAGTACTCCTTTTCTTTTTGTGAATACAGACTAACACGGCTGCTATTCTGAAACCTGTCATTTGTTTTACTTGTAAGTTTTGTGTATATCTGTGGTTCGGCAAGTGGGTAATGAAGTCTTACAGTGACATGTGATCATGTCACCTGAACTGAAATTTATTTTTAACCTGGTGCTTTTTCATTGAAAAGGAGGGGTGGGAACTCAGAGTAACAAAGGATTTCTGCCTTGTGCAAAAGATACATAAGTGGGTGGAACAGAACAAATGGGACGGCCATTATGAGAAATTCCCTAGCTACCACCTGAGCTGGAACAAGAGCTGTACCGGGGAAAGGATTGTGCCCAGACTAGAAAGGCATTCAGTCTGTGAAAGAAATTTGTTGAGACATCTTTGAGGGTGATATTTTATTTGTATTCAGTTTTATTACAGTACTAGGCTTAGACTTGCATGTTTTATTTTATTTTGCTTGGTAATTTACTTGGTTTTGTTTGTTACTACTTGGGACCACTTAAAGTCTATTTTTTGTATTTAATAAAATTACTTTTTACTTATTAATGAACCCAGAGTATGTATTAATACCGGGGGGGGCAGGAACAGCTGTGCATATCTTTTTATTAGTGTTATAGAGGACAAGCAATTTATGAGTTTACTCCGTATAAGCTTTACACAGGGTAAAATGAATTTATTTGGGGTTTGTATCCCATTGGGAGTTGAGCATCCTAGTGTTAAAGACAGAAACACTCCTTAAGCTGCTTTCAATTAAGTCTGCAGCTTTGGGGTACGTGGTTCAGACCCTGGGTCTGTGTTGGAGCAGACTGGTGTGTCTGGCTTATCAAGACAGGGTGCTGGAGTCCCAAGCTGGCAGGGAAATCAGGGGCAGAAGTAGTCTTGGCACATCAGTTGGCAGCCCCAAGGGGGTTTCTGTGATCCAACCCGTCAGAACTGGTGCTTCACTTCAGGTGCACGTGTGCCTCTAAGAGCGCCTCACTAATGGGTAGTGCAATCCTGTTGGGTGTTGCAGACTCTAGGATGTCTAGAAGTTTGTGTTGCAAGTCCCTGACCTCCTTGAGTGGTATTTGAAAAGTGTCAGCTAAACTCTTTATAAGATCCTGGCACTGCTGGAAATAGTCAGCCACGGAAGGTGATGGAGGCATAACTGCCACATCTGGAGACCTTATCTTAAGGACCTTAAGGGGTGGCCTCTTTATCCACCTTACCTTCCTGCTCCTCAAACATCTCCTCTTCTTGAGGGGCTGGTTGAGGACGAGAGGATTGTCCAACTCTACCCTCTGTATTTGACAGAGCTGGTGGTTTGGCAAATTACTGTCGATAAGCAGCCCAGGGATCCCTGTGTGCCTATTGAGGAGGGCCATACAGGAGTGGGGGTGGCATGCAGGGTTAGTTCCACCACATTTGTTGAGCATGAGAATCTGTCGTGTATGGGTTCCTGCGTGGATATGAAGGAGAACCTTGTACAGATATAGAAGAGACTGACGGGAAGTCTCCTCCATCATCCTCAATATACTCTCTTGGTAGGGGGGGCACCAGCAGAAAAGGGTGGAGAGTCCAGCACTACCCGAGGGTGATGGTAATTTGGAGATTGGGGTCTCAGTATTGAGAGATGCTTGGTACCCATAAGCGGTGTGGACTCCACATCGTCCATCACAGACAAATCCTTAGAGTATCTGAATTTTTGTGGTTCTGAGTAGGAGATCGGTACTGATGAGGTAACCAAAGAAGAAGTACCATTGATTGGGAGCATACCTATGGAGGTGCCAATGGTGACTGATGCTGTGGTTTTCCTGGTACTGAGGGTGCTGAGCCAGATGATACCAGTCTGGAGTGCTCATCCTTGCCCTGCTTGTCCCTTGTAGATGGCGCTGGGTTTCTGTTTAGATCTCTGGTACCAGAGGAGGAGTCTTTTGTCTCTATGGTAGAGCTAAAAGTTTAAGACTTCCGAGACTGTGGATCTAGCACGAGACTGGGGCCTTTTAGGAGGTGGCTCCTTATGATGAGAGTCTGAGCTCCTCCTCTTTGATGCTTTCCTTGAGGCCTCCATAACCTTCCCTTTCTTAGGGAAAACCTGCGCCAAGGTTGAAAGAGTGATACTCAGACTTCAGTAAAAACAATGAGGAGTCCTTGTGGCACCTTAGAGACTAATGCATTTATTTGGACATAAGCTTTCATGGGCTAAAACTCACTTCATCAGATGCATGGTGTGAAAAATACAGTAGGCAAGTATAAATATACAGTACATGAAAAGATGGGAGTTGCCTTACCAAGTGGGGGGTCAGTGCTAACGAGGCCAATTCAATCAGGGTGGATGTGGTCCATTCCATACCATCATGTGCCAGCAATGCCCCTCTGCCATGTACATTGGCCAAACCAGACAGTCTCTACGCAAAAGAATAAATGGACACAAATCAGACATCAAGAATTGTAACATTCAAAAACCATTAGGAGAGCACTTCAATCTCCATGGACACTGAATAACAGATGTAAAAGTGGCCATTCTTCAACAAAAAAACTTCAAAAACAGACTTCAGTGAGAAACTGCAGAGCTGGAATTAATTTGCAAACTTGACACCATTAACTTAGGCTTGAATAAAGGCTGGGAGTGGCAGGGTCACTATAAAAAGTAATTTCCCCTCTGTTGATACTCACACCTTCTTGTCAACTGTTGGGAATGGGCCACATCCACCCTGATTGAATTGGCCTCATTAGCACTGACCCCCTACTTGGTAAGGCAACTCCCATCTTTTCATGTGCTCAGTACTGGGTTTATAATGGCTCCAGTGGCGCCATGGCACCAGGCCCACACTTGGAAGGGGCCCACAAAGGGTTAGTCCAGCCTGGGCCACAGCCCATTAATGTGAAGAGTCAGCAGCTTCCCAGCGCCAGCTGAAACACTCAGCAGCCTGGGGAGTGCAGTGCGCAGGTGCAACAGGGAATGCTTATGCAGTTAGTTACTCTAATTGGGAATTTGATCAGGACACAAGGGCTAGAAGGTTAGTACCACCAAATCTTTACTGATCACTAGTGGTCAGGAACTTGTTTTTACCTCTCATCTGAAAAACGGAGTTTCCAGTAGTTCAGTGTCCCATACTGCATGCTGTGGCACTGGCTTGTTATTTACCCAAAGGGAAGAATGTCACCTACTGACTAGCTAGCATGACATCTTACAGGATCCCCGGTTTTGTTTTGATATCTCCTATCCAGGTACTGACCAGGCCTGATCTTGTGTAGCTGGAGACCCCCTCTGAGGTCACAGTTTGTAGTGGTATAGTTGAAGGAGAGGAGAGTTTTTAATTCCATTTGTAAACAGTTACCTGTCACATAACCACACATGTTCAGGGCTCAAGAACTAAAGATGTTCCTCAGTAATCTACAAGCGTGGGATTGTCCATAGGCGCAACTACTGTTATTTCTTTGCATCTGCAGCCATGGTTTTAGAAGCCACAGCTGTGCAGGGTGAGTTACCACATCGGTGGCAGTTCCTGGAGATATTCTGCCTTCACTGGTGTTACAGAGGCTCATGCAAAAGCACAACTGCTACCCCTGTCCAAAGGGTGTAGCATGCACTGTCTCCGCCCAGTGCTGGCCCTGCGGTGGAAGAGCAACAGGGCAAAGGCCATGCCCTTGCCCCATTTAAGGAGCATAAGGTTATCTATCTACCTACCTATCTATATTGCTTCTACCACCATAGAATCTGAGCACCTCAGACACATTAATTAAGTTAAAGAGTAACACTCCTATAAGGTACAGAAGTGTTCTTATCCCCATTGTACAGCTGCAGAGCTGAAACACAGAGAGGCTAAGTGACTTGCCAGAGGGAATATTTAGCAGAGTAGAGAATTAAATCCAGATTATAGAATCAGTATTGTAGAATGTTATAGTCACACAAGATGTATGGCCTCCAGGGCATGAAAGGAATAAAGCAGAGCTCCAAAATCAATAGTGACTGAGGAAAAGTAGACTAAGGGTTTGTCTAAACAGGGACATCCAGGAAAGTTAATCTGAATTAACTAATGATATGGATTTGAAGTAAATTAGTTAAACTGCATTAAACCCCTTTGTGAAGCCCTTGTTCAGAATTGAAACGGCCTTAATTTGGTTTATGCTAATTCACTTTCAAAGACCATTCAGTGTCCAAGTCCAGCAAAAAAAAGTTGAGAAAAAGGTCTAGTATATTTTGTGTAAATAGCTGCTTACTCAGCTGTCTACTTTCCTTTAACTGTTCCTTTGAAAAACAAATAAATGGGTATGGAAAGAAGGAAGAACATTTGAGGAAGTCAGGGTTCAGAGATGATCTCTTTCTCTGTGTGCTATGGTACTGTACTTACAGTTGTGATGATACTAAATAGCTACAAAGATGGAAAAAACAAGTGGCACATAAGGGCATCAGGAAAGTAGACTACATGGCAGCAAAGTTCAGTGGGTAAAGGAAAGATGTTGTCAAAGGAATAGACACAGAAGCACTGAGAAATGAGAACTAAGTGCAATGGGGAGAAGTTATCCAGTGCTCTCCAAACTCTGAAGCCCTTGTTCAGTTCTTATTGAGTCCCATCACCTCAGTAAGGACTCAGACCAGAGTTTGACTGAGTAAGAACTGCTTTAGAGTTTGGCTCTGTGATGATAAGAAAATAGCAGTGCCTGGAAACATGTTAGACTGCATGAGATGGAAGTGATGGTGGAAAAGCAAAGGGTAATTTTCCATGCAGAAGTATAGAAAATGGATGAAAGAAGCATGAAAAACAGTCCATGATCTCCTGCCAAGGAAATTTAATTTGTAACTTTAAGGATTTGAGTAGATGACAGCCAGAGAGATAGGAAGTGAACATGCAAACTTCAGGATATTTACTAACCAGCCTTCACCATGGCCCAGGCCCAGGTTCAATATGATTGGAATCCTGAAGGAATACTAACAGTCCTGACAAGGGTTTTAAACTTAGAAAAAAATAAGGATTGAACCAAGACAGAAATCTCACCTCTTTAGCCTGCTGCAGAGGGAAAAGAAGCAGTAGGAAAGTCCTACTGGAGATCTTTGTAGCTATAGCAGACTCAAGAAAGAACTAAAAAGAGGCTGTTTTTTCCAGCCAAGCAGTTTTCACTTATCTGCACTGGCATCTGCTTTTCTTGGTCATGGAAAGCCAAAGCTGAAATAACACAGGAAGTGTGAGAGAGAAAAGTATCAGAGTAGCAGCCGTGTTAGTCTGTATTCGCAAAAAGAAAAGGAGGACTTGTGGCACCTTAGAGACCAACAAATTTATTTGAGCATAAGCTTTTGTGAGCTACACATGTTGCTCACAAAAGCTTATGCTCAAATAAATTTGTTAGTCTCTAAGGTGCCACAAGTCCTCCTTTTCTTTTAGAGAAAAGCATGAACTTTTGAGGAAGGACTTGGAAGTACAGTGCTAGAAGATAAGCATGTGAAGAGCCTGCTGATGGAAGTCAGGTGCAGGGAATTCCTGTTGAATTTCTGTAGCAGAACCATATTGGTCATGTGGGTTCAGGAGAGACAAGATAAGTCGTATAGAAAACCACCAAATGAATTTCAGCCTCCATCCCACTGGCAATATATGCAAACAAAGGGGAGTACATAGGCCCATGGACTTCTGAGGAACATCTTATTCCTATTGTGGCTTTATGTACATGTGTGTATGAGCTTGGTAGGTATTCTAGAGACAGGAATAAAACAGCAGCCTTTTCTTTTTTAATTTTGTGAGAATAGAACCAAAGTATAAGGACACAATGAAGGGTAGAGAATGAGAGAGAAGGCCATGAGATGATGGGCTTCAGCAAATTACTGGGCTCCACACATGAATCACTCGTTGGAATTCTTTGGCTGTATTATTCAGGAAGTCAGACCAGACAAAGGTCCCTTCTGGACTTAGGGTCCATTAACCTTATTTTTAAGACTATTAAAGAGTAAAGACTAATATTTTAAATTGTGTTACATACTGAAATAACATTTCAGGGTAATGTCAAGATCCTTCTCCCCCTCTTCTAGAAAGCTCTAAGCTTTGTGAATGAGGCTTAAATATCAAAGGCTTGATGCTGCCCCTCCACTTACACAGCTGGAGGAGAGCAAAAGCAGGGAGAACTGAGTAGGGCACTATGGAAGTGGGGAGGAGCAGTTCTGTGGCATGTTGTCCCTTCCCTCCCCCCACCCCTCGTCATAAAAGCTTCTTCATAGACATACCAAGTAGTTAGGATCTGCAGTTCAGAAGGGGCTGCGCTGTGGCAGAAGGGAGCCAGGGAAGAGATGCTCTACATGGCATGCTCACTTCCTAGCCTGGTAGATTCCTTCGTGGGAGTGAATGCTGCTCTAAACAGCATTAACTCTTAATAGGCAGTAGGTTTAAAACAACCAAAGGGAAGTACTTTTTCACACAACACACAGTCAACCTGTGGAACTCATTGTCGGGATGTTGTAAAGGCCAAATGTATAACTGGGTTCAAAAAAGAATTAAATAAATTCATGGAGGATAGGTCCATCAATGGCTATTAACCAAGACGGTCAGGGATGCAAACCCATGTCCTCTGTAAACTTCTGACTGCCAGAAACTGGGACGGGATGACAGGGGATGGATCACTCAATAAATTCTCCTTTCTGTTCATTCCCTATGAAGCATCTGGCCACTGTTAGAAGACAGGAGACTGGGCTAGATGGACCATTGGTTGGACCCAGTATGGCCATTTGTATGTTCTAACTCTTTGCTCTGCATCTCTGAACTATCTTGGAAATGAGTAGGGCTCAGGAGCCTATGCTGACATCGATCCCTGACAAGCTACGATTTAATATTGTGGCTGTTTAAAAAGTGTGTAGCTCACACCACCTTGTGTAGCTATTTTTTGTTCTATGTTTCATGACCTATGAGAGAAGACTGAAAAAATGGGGTTTGTTCAGTGTGGAGAAGACTTGGGAGGGGACATGACAACAGTTTTCAAGTATATAAAAGGTTATTACAAGGAAGAGGGAGAAAAATTGTCCTCGTTAGCCTCTGAGGATAGGACTAGAAGCAATGGGCTTAAATTGTAGCAAGGGTGGCTTAGGTTGGACATTAGGAAAAACTTCCTAACTGTCAGGTTAATTAAGTACTAGGAATATATTGCCTAGGGAAATTGTGGAATCTCCATCTTTGGAGATTTTTAAGAGAAGGTTAGACATGTGATTTGATATTCGTTCTGTATTTTTCTCCTATTAAGTACGATATGGAAGGATCAGATGCACTTTATACACCAGGAGCAGGAGCTAGGGATAAATCCAAATGGATGATGATGATGATGAAGAAGTATATATAGATCACTTTACATCTCTGCAAAGTGATTTACAAACATTAGTTGATCCTCACAAACACCTGTCTGAAGTAGAGAAGTATTATCCCTGTTTTCAAGATGGGGACTGAAACACTTGTTTGTCGATTTAGGAAATCCTCTTACATAACATATAATTTAAAGAACAATATAAACTTAATAGGAGAAGATTTATAATGAACTCTGCAAAATGTAGCTCTTTCTCTTGACTTCAGTGTTTAATGTAGGGGAGTACTTGGATCATACTGTTTCTGATTCAACTGACACCTTTGTGTGAGCCCAAGCATGTAACTGTGAGTCACTCTCTGGTGACTGACACTAGTCACTATTCATTTCTCTGTTTTTCCTAACATACTGGATTACGTTTATACTCTTTCAACTCAGTACCTTTTATTTGTGCCAAAGTATCAGCTTGTACGAACTCTTGATGAGGAATCTGGCAATCTTCTCTTCAGGTAGCAATTAACTAAATATACACATTTCATTATAAAAAGAAAAGGAGTACTTGTGGCACCTTAGAGACTAACAAATTTATTAGAGCATAAGCTTTCGTGAGCTACAGCTCACTTCATTGGATGCATGTAGCTCACGAAAGCTTATGCTCAAATAAATTTGTTAGTCTCTAAGGTGCCACAAGTACTCCTTTTCTTTTTGCGAATACAGACTAACACGGCTGCTACTCTGAAACATTTCATTATGTCACATACAATGTAGTCTCTATGATAGGACATATTTAACTTCAGGAGTGGATGCATATCTTCCCTGAGGAAAATTCTCTTTAATGGTGAATTAACACTAGTTTGGAATCCTGTAGCCATAACTCAAATAGATAGAAGATTGTTTTCTCTTTAAAATGAACTCCCTGAGATCATTAAGGAGCTGAGCTTGAAAGGTCATGAGCACCCACAACTTCTTTTGGATTTCCACTCATGATTGGGCCCCAGGTCTGAAAATCTCACCAGCTACTCAGTACGCAACTTCTTAATAATATTAAATCTGTTTCTATAACATTGTCTCAATGATCTCAGAATGTCAATGCAAGCATATAGAGACCCCATTATCACAGCAAAACAATTTGGAAGGAACTCTCTGAAAACCCCTTGATGATTCTGTTATAATGTGCATACCAAGAGAAGATTATAAAATTGAAAAACAGTCTGAATTTGGATGTCTATTAGAATGTCATTATCAGGCCATTATATAAGATTACAATGGGAAAATGACTTTAATGCAAGTCAGGAGAGACCTGCTGATGATAATTCAATATGACATAACAACAGTAGATGCAACAGCTTTCTGTGGAATTGTTGTCACAGGGAAAATGAAAGGATTTCAACACACATTATGCTGCTTTTAAAGAACAAAGGGAATTAAAAACTAAAATTTATACTGACATATTATGAGTGATGTATAATCCTACAAATGCAAAGAAACATTGAGTTAAGGCAACCATGGCCATGTGTACTCAGCCGTTACGGAACACAAAAAGATCTCTTTTAGAGGGTTCATAATACAGTGGGCTATTTACAAATGAAAATATATATATATCACTCAGATGCTATGCCCTGTGTGTTATGGTATTACAGTCCAGACGTGAAGGAAGTTGTTGAGATGTCACAGTGATAAGCACAATATAAACTAACACAGTCAAAGAATTTCAAAACCGTAGTGTGCAATGCAGATCATCTGTATGGCAGAAATATTCCTGCACCCATAGAAAAACAAGAGCTAAATTCTCAAGAGCCACCCAAGGAAGGAAAGAAAGAAAGAGCACGCATACTGGAAATGGCATTGTGGATCAGCACAGCAGTGATGAGGGATATTCAGCCCCAAGGAGATGATGCAGATTAAATTGCACAAGTGGCCCAAACAGTAGAAATGTACTGGACATAGCATGGTAATTACAGTACATTGGAGGAACAGCTCTGAATTTAGACCCCAATTCATCAAAGCACTTAAGCACATGCGTTACTATAAGCACATGACCCAAGTTATACCTAAGTGCTTTGCTGAAAATGAGTGGACTGATGAATGGGGGCCTTACGTGGGAGATGAAGCTATTGTTTTTGCCCCATCACTGTTTGCCTTTCTGCATGAAACTGCACTCACACAGCTTTCTACCACATATTTGGTGTTTGAGAGTATTCCAGTGCATCACTGATGTAAAGCTTTAAAAGTTTGCACACCTGGAAGGAGAGTATGAGCAGAGAGGCAAGTACCAGGTGCTATGGACAAAACACATTTCTAGCCTAGAAAAACCCTACTACAAATTCCCAAGGTATCATGGGAGACAGTGGCTCTCAACCTTTCCAGACTACTGTACCCCTTTCAGAAGTCTGATTTATCTTGCATACCCCAAGTTTCACTTCACTTAAAAGCTACTTGCTTACAAAATCAGACATAAAAATACAAAAATGTCACAGCACACTGGAAATTTTGCTTACTTTCTCATTTTTACCATATAATTATAAAATAAATCAATTGAAATATAAATATTGTACTTACGTTTCAGTGTAAGTTATATAGAGCAGTACAAACAAGTCATTGTCTGTATGAAATTTTAGTTTGTACTGACTTCGCTGGTGCTTTTCACGTAGCCTGTTGTAAAACTAGGCAAATTGAATTGATGTACCCCCGGACCTCTGCATACCCCCAAAGATATATGTACCCCTGCTTGAGAACCACTGGCCTAGAGGATAGAGCACTGGACAGCGAGACAGGAAACCTGGATTCTACTACAGCTAGGCCATGGACCTGGAGTGTTACCCTGGGTGAATCAATTCCCCTCTGTCTGTTTCCCCTCCTATGTTTTGTCTATTTAGGTTGTAAACTTCCTGAGGCAGGGAGTCCTCTCTTACTAATTATCAGATCAGTGCCCAGCACAATGGGGCTATGATCTCAGCTGAGGCATCTAGGTACTACTGTACTACAAATAATTAATGATAAATGTGCTTCTGCAGCTTTTCAGTCTCACATCAGCTCATCTTTGAGCTAAAATAGGGTTCCTTTAAAACTCTCACACACTGTATGACATGTGTAAAGCTGATTCTTAAAGTTTTTATCATTGTAGCTCAGGTGGGCAGAATATTAGCCGCACCTGTGCGCTGACTGACACGTCAGCCAAAATCACTGCAATTCGTTTATCACAGCTCCAGCAAAACTAAAGACCATGGAAAATGAGATCTGCCAGTTGTCATAATCCACATAAGAAATATCTGCAGTTTAACCACAGAGAGTTAATGCTTTTATTGCAGTTTGACTGTAACTTTTGTTACACTGAAGAGGAAACAGTTTAGTTTAATGGCCCAGCTGTTTGATTAATTACTAATTATAATGGCAGGTTTACAATGTTTTGATAGTTCTTTCCATTAAAATGTTATGTCAGAATTTTTTACATTAATTATAATTTGATGAAAAGACATCTAATTTAATTCATTTTAGAATAATTTATAGTTAGATGTGTAGGTACAGTAGACAATTTCACAGTGGAGTTAAAGCTGAAAATGCATTGTTCTAGGTGCTAAATAACAGAGATAGTTTGGTAACACATTTGGGCTGATTACTATTAATTTGATGTTAGTGTAAAATGAGACCAATCCTTCTCCCATTCAAGTCTGTGGCAAAACTCCCAAAGACTTCAGTGGAAGATGGCTGGGGCCCATTATTTCTATCTGTCAAAAAGGCTGTACTGGAAATTAAACAGCTTTGCATCCTTCCTTCTCAGAAATAAGATTTAATAGCAAATGCAGGACCAGAATGAAGAACACAATGCGGAGCATAGGGCCAAATTCTTCAATGGATGTCTACATTACCTTTGGCAGTGATTTAATGGGGTTACTGTAGATTTAGATCAGGGTAACACAGCAGAACTTAAGCCCTTTGTTTCTTACTTTGTCTGCTTTGCCTCCTTCTCCCGCTCTAAGACTATGTCTACACTAGGCAGCTTTTAGTGACACAGCTGTGCCACTACAGCCATGCTGCTAAAAGGCACCCAGTGTAGCCACTGTTTGTCAGCGGAAGAGAGCTCTCCCACTGACAAAGTTCCACCCCAAGGAGCGGCATTAGCTTTGTCGGAAGGAGAGCGGGGAGGGGGGAACGGGGGACTAACACCTCTCAAAGATAAAAGTTTTGTCCTTCAGTTGCCAGTATAGACAAAGCCTAAGGGGAATTAACTGCTGCTCTGCATGAGCTATGCCAGTGCAAATGGGCTGCAAAGACCTTTCCCAGGGCAAGAGACTCTCTGAGAAGCACAGAGCCAACCCTGTGCCCCTCTCCCTCACAAGAGCCCCTAGTGCTGTGGGTATGCTGCAGAGGACAAGAGAAAGTAAGACTGGTGCATTCCTATGTTCCAGCTATATCCTGGTTGTTGCAACACTCACTGGGGCAAATGCAGTTCTGTAAAATGCCACTTCATGGAGAACCTTTGGCACACTATGTTTAAACATCATAAAGTGTTTATAAGATAGAACTAGCATATTTCTAAATATAACAGAGAAGTAGCCAGATGTTTTATCCAGGTCCCTGAGGTATAATGAATAACAACAAATGTTCCTTTCCACTTTTAAGAGAAAGCATATTCATGCAAAAATTGTTCCAGAACTTCTCTTATATCTATCACCTCTTTGATATTTAAGAATCTTTAGTGACGTTGGACAAAGCTGAAAAATCGTGGGAAGTCTATTATTAAAACAGTCGTAGATTGACATTTCAGTGTGAGAACAGCCAAGCAGTAGGAAAGCTCATGTGTTACATAGATGGAACCCACTTTATGTTCTACAGTTGCCTCACTGTTTTTTTAACTCATACAACTTGTAGCATAAATTAACTCCCTCGTCTCCATGATAAACAATGAAATTACGCTGATCGTCTGAAGTGTTCATACCCTAAATTTGCTAGGTTGCCTTCCTGTTCTTTTATTTTGTAACAAATGTTATAGTCCCCTCCTATTCTGAAGAAGTCCTGTTTTGTTTGTTTGTTTTAAAGCAGCACCCAGGATTACAGCTGGAATGCGGTTCCCTTCATCCTTTAGAAGAATACAGCTGTTTGACGGTGTTCAGGTCAGTGTATGTATACATGGTTAAACTTAGTTGCATTAAGGACTCCTTCATTTCATTGATGAGAAACTCATTGTACACCTTGAGAAGGGGAAATGTGTAACACAGGAATAAGTCTGGGACAAAGCGAGTAGGAAAAAGGAAGAGAAGGAAAAAAGAGACCAAAGAAACAGAGGGGAGGAAGAAAGGCTGGGACTAAACAAAATCAGGCAAGAAAAAGTATTTGGAAAATATTGTTAAAACATGTTTAATATAAAGCCCTCTCTAGAAAAGAAAATCTGAGTTGACACCGTCCTCCGGCTCTTCCAGTATTTTAGTCATATCTGTGACTGTGCTTTAGACTGCAGATTTCTTCAGGTCATAGACTCCTTATATTTATGTTTTGTACATTTATATATGTATATTTATGTTTGGGGAGGGAGAGGAAGCAAGGATGAAGGGGGTGGAGTTTGGAGAAAGGGAAATCTTCTGAATTTAAAATATTCAGTGCCAACTTAGTGGTGTATGCGTTTAAACCCATTCTGCTAGTATAAAGGAAATATGAGGCAGAAAGAATCTAGCATGACCTTCAGATACCAGGTTGAATAACATCATGGCCTACAGGCCAGGCATATTTTGTGGCTGGATTTGCTCATTTTCTTTTGGGAGAGAGACAACATTATTAAACTGGGGATCTAGGGCCATTCTCTCACAGCTCCATACTATACCATATCAATGCTAGTCTCTGTGGACTTCCCCTTGCTGGCTGAAGAGAAAAGCTAAGCAGATGCAACAGTGGAAAGACCTTTCATAAAGCCTGGTTATGCTCAGGGATAGTTTTTTTAAAAATGTCAACAAAACCCCATTGTGAGAGCTGTCTGTTGTATTACAGAGTAGATGGCTTGTCTGCATACTACAATGGCTTCAGGTAACTTGTCTGCATGCTGAAAAACCCTTCTTTATATCTTCCATGAAGGTTGTGTATTGCCTGGTGTTAGGTTATGTCACTACATGGTCCTGTTTAACCTGGTGCAGTGTTATGCAAAGCACTGTATCAGAAATTAAAAGAGTGGGAATGGATTTTTTTTTCATCCATATCAGGCTAAAGCTACTCACAAGACACATATAACTCTGAAATGCCAGTGGATCTCACAGTCTTCCTTTCAAATCAGCATGTAACTCCCATTGATTTTTCAGTCCAGCAATAGTAGATTAAGTGGAGATTTTCAAAGCCACCTGTAAGAAATTTAGGGGAATTGAATGATCAAATCACTTTAAAATGGCCCACTTCTGCCACCTTTATTTACATGGAGTAATAATGCCTTACTCCTTGAGTACTCCCATTGAAATCAGTGAGACTACTCAACAAGTAAGGGAGGCAGAAGCAGTAGGCTTTAGCAAAAAGCGGTAATATGCTCCACATGGCTATATCAGCTGGCAGCTGTGCATCATCTGATGTTTCCAGGTGGTCTTCAAGGATTCATATCAGGCCAAATCCTGTACCACTAAAGTCAACAGGAGTTTTAACATGAATGCCAGCGGTGGCAGTGTCTGACCCACAGAATGTGTAGCAAGAATGTATTCTATTACAGAAGAACATTATTCTACCCCAAGGTGATCTAAGGAGGGAAATTGTGTAGAAGTTCAAAGTGACTGCAAAAATGTCATTGTGAGTTTCCGTGCTTGTCATCTCTGTGACTCCAGATCAAATCAGCTCAGATTCCAAGTAAACAGGTGTTTTTTCTAACTGCCAGCCCTGCAAATTGATTCTGGGATCTAAAGGTCATGCTGGTTTCTTTTTGCCTCACCCATCAACAACAGTAAAGATTCTGCAATGGGAACGGAGATGATAATTGTTGACAGGTCCGTCCATCAGAACAGAAATGCCTCTGGAGTGCCAAGAGTGAAATATTGTAAACAAATATTTCTGTCAATAACATGAACAGATGTCCTATTTGATAACTGGGAGCAGACTTACTGAGGAGGAAGGTGCCACTTTTGGAGTAGAGCTGTACTTTACAGCCTGCTACAGGAAATGATGTGATGGTGCTCAGCAGGCCAGTGCTGGAACATATTGGAACAGTGGTCTCACTAACCCTCCAGTCGTTCAGAAAAATAGACAATCTTCCCATAAACCTCATTCCAAATCTTCCCCAATTTCCCTTGCTCCCCTCTCAATCACAAAAAGGCCATTCTGTAGACATTGGCTGTATGCTTACCCCCAGTCCTGCCACCTGGGGGCTGTATGTTATTACCAGTGCTGGAGGTATAGTGCTGAATATAGGGTCTATGGCCCATGATCAATTTATCTGAATTTAAGTCAAGGGTGCTCTTAACATGTCCTTTGACAATGCTTTTTTGGTCTCTGCAACCTGGTACAATGAATACAGATGCAGAACCTTGAAGTAGATCAAATCTATTATTTTTGTAGCTTAACTCTTATAATTTGTGTTATGGTAGTGTCTGGAGGCCCCAACCGAGATTGTATACATACTTATAGTAAAAACAGGTCATGTCCTGAAGAGCTTAAAGGATAAACAGACAAAGGGCAGGAAGGAAAACAGGCACAGAGAGGTGACGTGGCCTGCCCAAGGACAAAAGAACCCAGGTTTCCTGATGCCGAGCCCTTCGACCTGTTCTCTAGAGTCAGACCACACGGACTCCCCAATAAATCAGTTGCTATACCTAATAAATTATCCAACGATGTGGTCAAGATGCATATCAAAATAATATAAACCTCTGTTATTCCATGAAAGACTATTGAAAGAAACTGTCTACTTACTTTAGAGCTACATTAGCACTTGTATCTTAAACAGGCTTGTTGGGAATCTGTGTTCTCTCACTTCCAGGGAGGCAGGAATTGAGCACATCGTGGAGCTTCAGAGGGTCACACCCATATCTCTACAGAGGAGGAAGGAATAATTGTATGGCTTTGAAAGTAGCCCCAAACTGGCCATGTATAAAAAGGTGGTATTCATGTTCCAGCGTGAGCCCTGTACCAGTGCTGTATGCCTGTTAAGGAGTAAATGGGATGTTCCTGTTGGATGGGCTTAAGGTCCTGTTGGAAATATCCTCCTTGATTGGGAGTTGGGGTTTTGATTAAAAAAGAGAAATACAGCTTTCTAGATGGTCAGACCATCTTCCTACTCAAAGTCCTGACTCTGTGCCCAGACAAATTTGGCATGGCCAGGATGCAGGTGTGAATGGGGAAATCAGATGTATTTATGGGGAAGGGGGAAGCTCAGAATATTACTTCATGTGAATTTGCTTAAAGTTGAGTAAGAACCTGAGGATTTGGCCCATAAAGTATTAGTAATTTTCTAATTAATTTCCATTGTTATAAAATGCTTTGAGATCTTCGGTTGAGAGGCACTGGGTATTTGCAAATGATTATTGATGTTGCTCTTTAATATTGTCATTTCATGATATTGACAACATCACTCCAAAGACTCAGTTGGATTACAGCCCTGCCAGGCAGTCTTCTCTTTTTTACAAATAGCATGCCTTAGATGTCATTCTTTTGGGAATGAGACTTCAGCACCTGAAAATCTGATTGGACAGGGTTGCAACCTCACTTTTGGAGATGTTACTTCTGAACATAATTTAGTACAGCACATTGGTGCACAAAAGGGATGATATCTACCATAGACCTGGTTAATGGGCATTTTACTAATTCCGCTTGTTATGCTGTGAACAAACTATAAAATCAAATTGGGAAATGCTTGAAATTGATCACCAGCAAACTAGCATTCACCAGTGTTAAAAGGCTAAAACTGGAAACAGGATGCTGCTGGGACTGGAATACATGTTCCAATGGATTTAACGATATTTATGTCTTGCCACTGCAGTATGATGTGGCATGTTTAGTCCAAAATACAAGGATGCACTCTTGTGGCTATGAGTTGCCATTAGGGAATATACCTCATTGAAATCATCCTCCTTAATTGTTTTTTAGAAAATATATAATTTGCATTAAAATATGTACAAGAGGCTATCTACCCTACCACCACACATTTCCACAGGCATATCGGTGACAATGTATTGTATCATTGTACTGTGTGCTCCTTTCAGTTGTGGGGAGGGGAAGCCCATCATTTTTCTTTTTCCCAACCCCAGTTAACACTGTTTTGTCTCATAAGGCTCATGTAGCAGCAACTTTCCTTCAGCAATGGGGTGCTGCATGGGTGTCATCAAAGCCATTCCTGAATGGTTGCTATAGATTTGGTTAGCTCTTTTGGATAATGCACATGTACCACTAATTTTCTGAAATTTTTTATGGGGCGGTGCATGCCTTGAAGTGATATACCTCTGTCAAACTTTCACAACTGCCCGGTAAACAGATCCTTCTCTTGAGGGAGGGAAGCTATGTAAGAACAAACATCTGTGATACCAGAGCCAGCTGTCTCACACATATGCTGTGTGTGCTGGGTTTTGCCTTCTCTCCTGATAACCACTGTGACTATGTTGCTGCTGCAGACAATGGAAAGAACCCACAATCAAGGCCTTAGGTGATTGTCATCTATCCTCTCGTGACAATATATTTTACATTTGTGGAGAGAAGTTCAGTGATGGGATCAAGCAGAAAATGGCTAGGAGTCAGTGCAGCTATTGCTCAATGGTCAATGTCAACATGCATCACAGCCAGGGGACTGAGAGGAAAAAGACACTCATGGTAGCAGACCGAGACTAAGGAAATCTTGGGTCAGTTCCCAGTTCTGCTACATATTTTCTGTGTGACCTTGAGCAACTTGGTTTCTCTGGGCCAGATTTTTAAAAGTATTTATGTACCTAAAGATGCAGATAGACACTGCGTGGGATTTTTAAAAGTGCATAGGTGCCTATCTAATAGGAATGAGGCACTTAGGTGCTTTTGGAAATCCTACTGAGTGTTCTAGCTACATCTTTAGACACCTAAATACTTTTAAATTTGGCCCTCTACGCCTTAGTTCCCCTGATGTAAAATGAGGATAATCATACATTTCTCCCATTCATTGTCTGTCCTGTCTATTTAGATTGTAAGCTCTTAGGGGGCAGTGACTGTCTGTTACTATGCATTTGTTTGTACAGTGCCTAGCACACTATGACTCCAATCTCAATTGGGGGCACTTAGGTGCTACCGTAATAAGTGTTAATAAAAATATTTTCCCTTTTGGGTTAATATAAATCTGAACATAGTAATCAAATGATTAACTTTATAAGGAATACACATTATTATTAAACCAGTGGCTGACATTAACACATTCCTTTCCCTAAAAAGGTCTCCAGCAGTAGATTTTGTACAATGTATGGCACATTTTCCAATCATCTTAGATAGACAAAGGAGCATTTATTTGCTAAGTATGTGATTATTTAGTTCTGAATTTATTTTTTTATTCAGTTATCCTTTCTTGCAAGTAAATAATGCAAACATTAGCCCATGGATACATGGATAGAAGCTTTATAGTCCCAAGGAAAAAGCTTTCCACAAACTATATTAGAGAATAAAGATTATAATAGTAGATTTCAAGTGGTGTTCATTGGGCAGGCATATACAGAAAATGCCATATACATAACTTGTATACATTTTAACAACTGTTAACAGGCCGATAAATTTAACATTGATGAATATACATAATTGTCCAGAAATTATTTTCTTTGCTTGAACTTTATAGTTCTGTTTAACCTCCAGCACATTCAGCTCTGCTATACCAGCAGAACTAAAACATAAGCTTCGTAGGAGATGAGCCAAACTCCCTCCTTGGCAAATCATAGATACATATGTTTGGTGGGCCAGATTCTGATCTCAGTTAAACAGGTATAAATCCAGAGTAACTCTGAAATATTCAGTGGGATTACTCCATATTTACACCGGTGGAGCTGAAAGCAGAATCTGACACACACCTGTATCTTTATCAGAAGGCCATGGCTGGAGACTTTCTTTGATAACTGTTGTTCAGGCGCCATCTCCTGGCTGCCTGTTCCATATTAACTGTTTCTCAGTTCGAGAGACACCCTCGACCCCTTCCCTGGTCTTTTGCCCACAGGGGTGAGTCAAGATGTAAAATGTCCTTGCTTGGGGTGATTATTATTTCTTTTCCTTTCTTTTTGTGTCTCTTGCTTTCCTGTGGGAGACATAGGACTGATGATAAACAAAGGATACAAAAGGCTGCTGAGCTGCTGTACTTGCCTATCGATAAATGCATCGAAGAGGGTATTAAGGATCAAGAGAGCTTGGATATGTACAAAACACGGGATACAACATGGTCTCTGCCCCAAGGACCATACAATCTAAATAAATGGGCAGTAGAGAACATATTGGGTGACCCAAAAGAATGCTCTCTTTTCAATGTTTGGTTTTGTTTCATAATGGGTGGAAAAAGGGGCATCATGGAGGAAGTTATTCCATTGGATCTGATGAAGTGAGCTGTAGCTCACAAAAGCTTATGCTCAAATAAATGTGTTAGTCTCTAAGGTGCCACAAGTACTCCTTTTCTTTTTGCGAATACAGACTAACACGGCTGCTACTCTGAAACATTCCATAATTGGTTACTTTGAGGTTTCTTGCAAATTCCATTGAATGAGCTGTGCCTGACCACTTTAATTAGATGGACCATCGGTCTGAACTCATATGGCAATTCCTATATTCCACAGTGGGAGCAGGAGGCCACAGAAGTGAATTGCACGGAGTTGAACAGCCCAAAACCACATAGAGGGGAGCTGAGAGGGTCCTGTGCGGGAGAGAAAGGCAAGTACAGCATGTGCCTCCCTCCTGCCTAAGAGCTGCTCTGTACTACCTGTCTTGTAGGACCATTACTCCATATGGCTGAGAGGGGCAGGGCCAAGAGAGTGAGGGAAACATCCTCTCCATGCAGCAAGTTATTCTTCAAATCCGTTGAGACTAAAGGTGCTTTAAGCAGACCATTTGAGAGTAGAGTTGACTATAGGAGTCTCATCTCCACGGGAAGTCATATTTTGCCCTCCTTCGTGGAAGAAATTTTCAGCCCAATGTGTGGTTTACCTTAGTGGAAATAAAGGAGGGGACATAGTGGAAATCCTCAGTGCTTAGGAAAACATCTAAGGGGAAAAAAGTCAACGTTGGATTTTCCATCTTTAAAAAAATTATTTTCTTTATACTTTTTCATCAGAAACAAAAATTATTTTCTAGATACTAACAGACTCCTGCATGCATTACTATTCAACTCTGCAGCTTCCATTTTTAAAAGTGTTTAAAAGAATATAAACGATTTCTAAGCAGAAATTAATTTGGTCACTGAATTAAAAAAAACTGAGCCTTTAGTTGTTACATAGTCTCACTGTTGTCTAGCCAGTGTAGATTAATTCATGTTTCCTTAACTCATTTTGACATTGTGACAGATGGTGGCAGTTTGGTGACCCAAACTCCTATCTTTCATTACAGAAAGACAAGAGTCCTTCCATAGTTAAAGGGACACAGTTAATTTGAAATCCAGTCAATTTTAAAACAATTAGTTAAAAGGAATTTCAAGTACTACACCTGTCCGTGACCCCATATCGCTCTGTGTTTTACAGTCAAATTTTCCTGTTTTAAAAAATGTTTTTTGTCCTCTGCTGCTGTGTGAACCCCTCCTCCTTCCCCTCCCCATAAACAAAGGAAACTGATTGACAATACCAGGGAAACAGAGAAAATCTAGCTGCAAAGTGTTGCCACATAGACAAAGTAAATTGGCTAAAAACAACAGAGAAAGGTGTTACTCTCTCTATGTTACAGTAGTCTTAGATGTGATACTTGTGGCAATAGTAGACTCAAATTCTGATAAAGGTGTGGTTTTTAAAATAGTCCGTGTCCACTACAGCTGAAGCTTTCCACATTAATAAGCCTGGTTTTGATCCTCTCCCTTAATTTCACTAAAACCAAAGTGATCCTCTGGAATTGTCAAAGACCAGATCTTAATACAGGACCGAGATAGAGCTTCCAAAGATAATTCTCCATTGAAGATTTTCCTAAAAAATTTTTGGCTCACCATAACTAAATGGTGAGTGTAAGGCAGGGGTGGGCAAACTTTTTAGCCCGAGGGCCACAGCTGGGTAGAGAAATTGTATGCAGGGCCATGAATGTAGAGCTGGGGCAGAGTGTTAGGGTGTGGGAGGGAGTGCGGGGTGTGGGAGGGGGTGTAGTGTGCAGGATGGGGCTCAGGGCAAGGGGTTGGGGTGCAGGAGGGGTGTGGCAGGGGGCTCAAGGTAGGGATTTAGGGGACTCAGGGTAGGGGGTTGGGGCATGGGGTGCAGGATGGGGCTCAGGGCAAGGGGTTGGGATGCAAGAGGGGTGCAGGGTGCAGGAGGAGGCTCAGGATTGGGGTGTGGGGTGCAAGAGAGGTTCGGGGTGCAGGATCCGGCCTGGCACCACTTACCTTGAGCAGCTCCAGGGTGGTAGCAGCACGCAGCAGAGCTAAGACAGGCTCCCTGCCTGCCCTGGCCCTGTTTCACTCCCAGAAGTGGCCAGCATGTCCAGCAGTGGCTCCTGGAAGGTGTGGGGGGGCAGGTGGCTCCACCACATGCTGTCCTCACCTGTGGGTACCACCTCCAAATTGGCAGTGGATCCCTGTTCCCGGCCAATGAGAGCTGTGCCCCCCCCCTCCACCAGGGGCCGCAGTGCCGGCTACTTCTGGGAGCGGCACAGGGCCAGGACAGGCAGGGAGCCTGGCTTAGCCCTGCTGCACCATGCGGGCTGGATTGAAAGTGTTGATGGGCTGGATCCAGCCCATGGGCCGTAGTTTGCTCTCCCTTGGTGTAAGAGAGAGCCATGAACCAAGGGTTCTTTAGAACACATACTCTCATCCTAGGAGTGACAACTGGAGGACAGCTTGCTATGCATACCTCATGCTCTTCTTTATCACCATTCCTACAGCAACTGCACTGAGATATGGATGCTTGACTGAATTTAAAGTGAACATGATCATCTCTTCAGCTACGGATTTCTCTATTATAAGCAATTTAGGAGGCTGGTAATCAACCCATTCACCTTTTCCTCTTCCCTTGAAGGATTCAAATATCATGATCTTCAAATGAAATCTGACCCTTCTCAACTACACAAAGCAAATTAGAACTCCAGGTAGATGGGAATCCCTTAAAAATGGAATTGGACATGGGGTCTAAAGTATCAGTGCTCTCCCAAAAGGATTTTGATGCATTCTACAACAGTCTACCTTTGGACTTATATGCATAAGAAGCAATAAAGTCAGCAGTGGGTACTGCATGTGTCTAGGTATACTTAATCCTGCCTCAGCACAGAGGGATGGAGTAGATCATAGAATCATAGAAGATTAGAGTTGGAAGAGACCTCAGGAGGTCATCTCGTCCAACCCCATGCTCAAAGCAGGACCAACCCCAACTAAATCATCCCTGCCAGCATAGATGCTGACTTCTGCCCCTGCCAGTGGGTGCTCGACCCCTCTCTTCCCCCGCCTTGACTCCACCCCTCCCACACCCCCATTCCAACCCCTTCCCAAAGTCCCCACCCCAACTCCTCCCGCTCCCTGCCCCTATTCCGACTCCTTCCCCAAATCCCCACTCCAGTCCCGCCTCCTCCCCTGAGTGTGCCATGTTTCCGCTCCTCCCCGCCCCTCCTGGAGTGGCCAAACAGCTGTACTTGGCGGCAGCCGGGTGGGAAGCTCTGAGAAGTATGTGGAGGAGTGGGGATGCAGTGTGCTCAGGAGAGGAGGCAGAGGGGGAGGTGGGGGGAGTGGAGCTTGGTTGCCAGTGAGTGCAGAGCACCCACTAAATTTTCTCCGTGGGTGCTCCAGCCCCAGAGCATCCACAGAGTCAGCGCCTATGCCAGCCAGGGCTTTGTCAAGCCATCCCTTAAAAACCTCAAAGGAAGGAGATTCCACCATCTCCCTAGTTTACGCGTTCCAGTGCTTCACCACCCTGCTAGTGAAATAGTTTTTCCCTAATATCCAACCTTGACCTCCCCCACTGCAACTTGAGATCATTTTTCCTTATTCTGTCATTTGCCACACTGAGAACAGCCTAGCTCATCCTCTTTGGAACTCACCTTCAGGTCATTGAAAGCTGCTATCAAATCTCCCCTCACTCTTCTCTTCTGCAGACTAAATAACCCTAATTCCCTCAGCCTCTCCTCATAAATCATGTGCCTCAGCCCCCTAATCATTTTTGTTGCCCTCCACTGGACTCTCTCCAATTTGTCCACATCCTTTCTGTAGTGGGGGGCCCAAAACTGGACACAATACTCCTCATCATATTTGACTTGGGTGTCTGGGTGGAGGCCTAAGGCTTGGTTGCTTTAAGGGAACTATGTTGTTAGCTTCTGGGTGACCAGTAATTATAGAAGCTGTTTTGTGCTGGCTTGGTAAATCTAAGTATTGGAATATCCACCAGTTTTGGGGATTGTCTGCCCCATTCTTTGCAGTTCACCCTAACTGAGTAACTCCAGTGTGGCTCCCTGGGACTCCAGTCACACAGGCATCTAAGGTAGCTAGCCGATTGCCCTGGTTTCTCAGTATGAATCAGGAGGCCTCCCGTGTTGCACCCTCCTCCTTGTGTTTCCTCCCGAAATCCCACTTCTCCACTTACCTCAGGGCTTAAGTCTCCATCCCCCCGATGAACCTAGTTTAAAGCCCTCCTCACTAGGTTAGCAAGCCTGCCTGCAAAGATGCTCTTCCCTCTCTTTGTTAGGTGGATCCCATCTATTCCTAGCAATCCTTCTTCCTGGAACAACATCCCATGGTTGAAGAATCCAAAGCTCTCTCTCTGACACCACCTGTGTAACTATGCATTTACTTCCACAATTTGATGATCCCTACCTGGGCCTTTTCCTTCAACAGGGAGGATGGATGAGAACACAACTTGCGCCTCAAACTCCTTTATCTTTCTTCCCAGAGCCACACAGTCTGCAGTCTGCAGTGACCCGCTCAAGGTCATTCTTGGCAGTATCATTGGTGCCCACATGGATAAGTAGGAAGGGGTAGTGGTCTGAGGGCTTTATCAGTCTTGGCAGACAGTCCGTCACATCCTGAATTCTAGCTCCAGGCAAGCAGCACACTTCTCAAGTTTCCCGGTCTGGATAGCAGATGGATGACTCCGTCCCCCTTAGGGAGGGAGTCCTGGACCACCACCACCTAACTCCTCCTGTTGGGAGTGGGGGTCATGGGATCCGCATCCCTAGGACAATGCATCCCATGCTTTCTGGTTGATGGGGTCTCCTTCTGATGCCTTCCCTCAGATGACTCTTTCAAACCATTATCCACCATCTGTGCAGAGACCCTGAAAATGGTTTCTTACCTCTATCTGAACAGGGACTTCATGGGTTCTCCTCTTTCTTCTTCTGGAGGTCACATGCTGCCAGTTTTCTTCCCCGTTCTGCACTGCCCTCTCTGATTCTTCAGCATGCTGTACCTGCAGTACCAAACGCTGACTTCTATCCAGAAAAATCTTCATTTTCTCTGATGAAGCACAGGGTTGATACTTGGGTCTCTAGTCCTTTAACCTTATCTTCCAATATGGAAAACAGCTTGCACTTCCTACAGATGAAGTCACTTCTATCCTCTGGGAGAAAAACAAATATGGCACATCTTGTGCAGGTCACAACAGCGGATTGCTCACTATCCATATTGTCTTCCTTCTAAGAGCCGCTTCAGATGTTGTATTTACTGCTCACAGAAGCCTGAAAGGCAAAAATTCTGTGGGAACTCCCCCCAGGCTAACTCCTTCTCTTGGCTTCTCCCTCTGTTTGCAGCTCACTTGGTTTGGTTCGCAACTGGCTGCTCTTTTATAAGGCTGCTGACTCCAAGCAGTTGCCCTGCCTCAAAGCCTTCCCTCCAAACAACCATTCAAGACCCACCTGGAACAAGCACTCCTAAATCACACTTTTCAAATAAACAACCATGCAGTTAAACAATCACACTTTTCAAACAAACAAACACGGTCAAACAGTCCCTGCAACTAGCACCAGTTAAACAAATGGTTACAGCAGACAGACACTTGGATATTCACCCCACCAGCTCACAACACAGCCCCCCTAATGCAGCACTCATCTTCTCGGATGGTTCCCAGGCAAACTCCCTCTGTTGGCTTTTCCTCTGTTCACACGTGACCTTGAGTTCCGTGCAGCCCTAAATTTCTGTGATTCTATGTTGATGGCTGTCAGGGCTCTGTGTTGCTTTTTTGCATATCTGCCACTAGCACTAGTTGGAGAGAGTGATGCACAAACAGGGAGGCCCTCTGCTTGCTTTGAAGAGTGTGAAGACGTACTGCCAGCATCTTTATGGCCCATCATTTGACCTTAATGATAGATCATAAGCCTATAACATTCAAACCCCAAAAACCTATTCCTATAATAGTTGATGTACTTGTGCAACATTCAGCTTTGTTCTTTCAAGTACTAGGATGAGATTGGCTTATGGAACAGATCAGAGCATTCAAAGATTCTGCTGACTACCACCAGACAGTGTAGAATTAACTTCTAGAGCAGGCTCAATGGATGTTTTTAAATTATTTAAAGTAGAGAGAGACCTTAACAATCACTTGAGCAATGCACCTCTTTACACAGGTATCTGGGGCTACTCCTATGTCCAAAATGTCACAGACACACACAAAATCAAGATGTAGCGGGTGGTGTTGAACAGGGAATTTGGCTTGCGTGCAGAGATGTGTGGAAATTTAGCCATTTTGCCATACAGATGATTCATCAAACTTTTTAAAAATGTTTGTGGTTTTGGTTTTAGTACTCTGGATTTTGCTTTGGCTTTTGTATTGGAGCAAACAACAAACACTCAAAGTAAAACTCAGCCAAGCTCACGAAAGCATGTGTGGGTTTGACAGAAACTATAAATCCTTCCCAGAAAGCTGGGTAGGCTGGGGCTCACCTGAAGTGTTCATGAACCTCAATGTATCTGGGATGAGTTTTAGGGTATGGAACAAAAGAAGACATCCGATGAGATTTTGTCTAACTTCTAGTCTTGTTCTGAAAATTTGCACTTTTCTGTGTATCCTCTAATCCACTGCATGTGATTAACACAGATTGCAGCTAGATCCACCTTCCTAAACAAGAAAACCAAGGATCTGATTCTCCATTAGCCTGCAAATTGTGTAGCATTTACACCTTTCAAAGTGGGTGAGAAAGGGTAGCAAAGCAGAATTTAACACTTGCTTTGCACTAATGCCCAGATCCACAAAGGTAGTTAGGCACCTCACTCCCTTTGAAGTCAATAGGAGTGAGGTATCTAATTACCTTTGAGGATCTGGGCTTAAATAACTGTATGTGGTGCAGGGCAATGGTGAATCAGGCCCTCTGCTTAGAAAAAAAAGTGAATGCTGCCAATTAGATAACATAGGTGCTAAGTGCTAAATGAGAGGTTTCAGAGTAGCAGCCATGTTAGTCTGTATTCGCAAAAAAAAGGAGTAATTGTGGCACTTTAGAGATTAACAAATTTATTTGAGCATAAGCTTTCGTGAGCTACAGCTCACTTCGTCGATGCATTCAGTGGAAAATACAGTGGGGAGATTTATATACATGAAACAATGGGTGTTACCATACACACTGTAATGAGAGTGATCACTTAAGGTGAGCTATTAGCAGCAGGAGAGTGGGGGTGAAGGGACCTTTTGTAGTGATAATCAAGGTGGGCCATTTCCAGCAGTTGACAAGAACATCTGAGGAACAGTGGGGGGTAGGTGGGGGAAATAAACAAGGGGAAATAGTTTTACTTTGTGTAATGACCCATCCACTCCCAGTCTCTATTCAAGCCTAAGTTAATTGTATCCAGTTTGCAAATTAATTCCAATTCAGCAGTCTCTCATTGGAGTCTGTTTCTGAAGTTTTTTGTTGAAGAATTGCAACTTTTAGGTCTGTAGTCGAGTGACCAAAGAGATTGAAGTGTTCTCCGAGACGTTCTTGTCAACTGCTGGAAATGACCCACCGTGATTATCACTACAAAAGGTCCCCCCTACCGGCCCCCCGCTGCTCTCCTGTTGGTAATAGCTCGCCTTTAGTGATCACTCTCATTACAGTGTGTATGGTAACACCCATTGTTTCATGTTCTCTATATAAATCTCCCCACTGTATTTTCCACTGAATGCATCCGATGAAGTGAGCTTTAGCTCATGAAAGCTTATGCTCAAATAAATTTGTTCATCTCTAAAGTGCCACAAGTACTCCTTTTCTTTGTGCTAAATGAGAGAGGCTACTGCAGCAGTTCACCTACTATTGAAGTTCAGTCTTTCCCAATCTGGGAAGTAGTTCCCTTAAAAAGGGCAATGAATTGCTGATGGAGAGAGGGAGGCTCATTTACATGTCTTTTGCTACCTGGAATTTTGCTTGTGGAATGACAATTATAACATGTATGGGTCACTTAGAAAGGTGGAGTTTTGGCCTTTTGTGACTTACATGGGCCAAAATGACAAAAGTAAGGCCCTGAATCATTTATATCTAGAGTTGTCAATTAATTGCAGTTAACTCACACAATTAACTCAAAAAAATTAATCGCGGTTAAAAAAATTAATTGCGATTAATCACAGGTTTAATTGCACTATTAAACAAGAGACTACCAATTGAAATTTATTAAATATTTTAGATGTGTTTTTCTACATTTTCATATATATCTTGTATTCTGTGTTGTAATTGAAATCGGCATATATTTTGATTACAAATATTTGCACTGTAAAAATGATAAACAGAAGAAATAGTATTTTTCAGTTCACCTCATACAAGTACTATAGTGCAATCTCTTTGTTGTGAAAGTGTAATTTACAAATGTAGATTTTTTTTTGTTACATAACTGCACTCAAAAACAAAATGTAAAACTTCAGAGGCTAGAAGTCCACTCAGTCTTACTTCTGGTTCAATCAATTGCTAAGACAAACAAGTTTGTTTACATTTACAGGAGATAATGCAGCCCTCTTTTTTGTTACAATGTCACCAGAAAGTGAGCACAGGCATTTTCATGGCACTTTTGTAGCCAGCATTGCAAAGTATTTATGTGCCAGATATGCTAAACATTCCTATGCCCCTTCATGCTTTGGCCACCATGCCAAAGGACATGTTTCCATGCTGATGACGCCCGTTAAAAAAATTATGTGTTAATTAAATTTGTGACACAATTCTCCACCAAGGAGTTCAATGTCCCCTGCTCTGTTTTACCTACATTCTGCCATATATTTCGTGTTATAGTAGTCTCGGCTGATGACCCAGCACATGTTGTTCATTTTAAGAACACTTTCACTGCAGATTTCACAAAACACAAAGAAGGTACGAATGTGAGATTTCTAAAGATAGTTACAGCACTTGATCTAAGGTTTAAGAATCTGAAGTGTCTTCCAAAATCTGATAGGGATGAGGTGTGGAGCATGCTTTCATAAGTCTTAAAAGAGCAACACTCTGATGCGGAAACTACAGAACCTGAAACACCAAAAAAAAAATTAACCTTCTGCTGGTGGCATCTGACTTGGATAATGAAAATGAACATGCATCGGTTCACCCTGTTTTTTGAGCAGAACCAGTCATCAACATGGACACATGTCCTCTGGAATGGTGGTTGAAGCATGCGCATCTGGCATGTAAATATCTTTTGATGCCGGCTATCACATTGCCATGAGAATGCCTGTTCTCACTTTCAGGTGACAAGAAAGAGGGAAGCATTATCTCCTGCAAATGTAAACACACTTGTTTGTCTGAGCGATTGACTGAACAAGAAGTAGGACAAAGTGGACTTGCAAGCTCAAATTTTACATTGTTTTATTTTTAAATGCAGTATTTTTGTATATAATTCTACATTTGTAAGTTCAATTTTCATGATAAAGAGATTGCACTACAGTACTTGTATTAGGTGAATTGAAAAATACTATTTCTTTTGACAGGTTTCAGAGTAGCAGCCGTGTTAGTCTGTATTCGCAAAAAGAAAAGGATTTACTTGTGGCACCTTAGAGACTAACAAATTTTTACTTGTGGCACCTTAGAGACTAACAAATTTCCTTTTCTTTTTACTATTTCTTTTGTCTTTTTACAGTGCAAACACTTGTAATAAAAATAAATATAAAGTGAGCACTGTACACTTTGTATTCTGTGTTGTAATTGAAATCAATATATTTGAAAATGTAGAAGACTACAATTTAAAATTTTTTGGATTTCTCTTATTGTTTAACAGTGCGATTAATCGCAATTAATTTTTTTAATTGCGTGATTAATTGCAATTAATGTTTTTAAGCACTTGACAGCCCTATTTATATCCTTAAGCTCTTTGCATCTAAACTAAAATAAGCTGGGTCACCTAATTCAAGCCCTACAAATATTAGTTTATATCATTACACCACTGCACAGTATGGCTGCTTGATAAAGTTGGCAGTTTCTGCTCACAGAGACCTTTCTCTGGAAGTGGAGTGGTACTGCAGGTGTGTACTGGAGTACAAGGAAAGGGGTATGGACAGAGTCAAAAGGAAAAGGGAAAATTTAGTAGTATTGTAGTAGTGCCTAGAAACCCTAATCAAGATCAAGACCCCATTGCGTTAGGAACTGCACAAACACAGAGGAAGAGAGAGTCTCTGCCTCAAAGAGCTCACAATCTAAATAAACAAGATAGACAAAAGGAGTATTATCCCCATTTTACAGAATGAGACCTGAGACATTAAGTGACTTTTCCAAGGTCTCACAGGAAATTGGCAACTGAGCATGGAATTGAGCCTGGATTCCTTGAGCTCTAGGATAATGCCTTAACCTCAACACCAAATCCCCTATCTAAGTCTGTACTGCAATAATAATAGTATATTACACCTACACAGGTCTTAGTTGAAGTGTGCACTATCTGCTCTCAGCTGTAGTGAATGCCTAAGTGAAGAAAAGAAAAACTAGATAAAAATGATGAGGCTTTATATCCCAGAAATCCAGCCATTTCCTGGAAGAGTTAACTCATTTATAAACCTTTTAGTGAGCCTTATTGACTACAGGACAGTGCACATACCAGCTGTGGATGATGAACAAACAATGAACAAAGAGGTAGATTTATCTGAGTATCAGTTATTTCCTGATTCAAAAAGGAACTTTAATTGGGCCAATAATGATGGGCTCAACCTTACACTGAGACTATCCAGTTATCATGAAATTATCTTAGTGAGCTCATCTGTTTGCCAAGGAGGAGGCTTGCATAGTAACAGCATCTGGTGGAAGATACAGTGGTTATTTATAGTCTGTGACTGTATTTGTAAAGAACAAGATGACTTAACCATCCGATCTATTTCAAAGCACAGTGGCATTAACCTCTCTGGTAAAACATGTCTCTGACTCTAAAAAGTAGTACTTGCTAGAAAGGAGGTTCCTTGCTTAAAAGCAACTGTTGAGCTCCTTTGCAATTCTGAGGGCCTTATCTCTATGACCCAATTGCTGGGCAGAGCAGTTTGAGGACTTCCTTGGCTGTTATGAATATGTATGGTATTTGAGGAGGCTGGCAAAGTACTGCAACCCCATACTTGTCAGAGTTGTTCTGGGAAACAATTTTCTGTTAAAATGTAGACTAGTGTTCCTAAAGAGGTGGAGTGTGAGATCTCACTTCCTGACATGCATTTCCTTTCTCACTCAGCCAAGCCATGCTGGGGGTAGCAAGCAAAGTTTTCCAACTTATTTTTGGCTCCTGTTACAAAGGCCATCTGTATGGATGCTTTGAAAACCCTTCTTAAGTTATATTTGTGAACATAGATAGTTTCTTCTGAGAACTGATTACGAGAATTGCCTAGTTCCTGGACCAAACATAACAAGTTAAGCACAAGGCAGTGATGAAATGGAACCTCCAGTGTCTAGAAGTTCAATTTCATCCTCTCACACTGGGTGGAACATTATCACAGTGCACTGAACCACCCTCCAGCTGCTTCCTGCCCAGAGCTGGACAATTTGGCAGCAACTGTGGTTTCATACCCACAACACTTGTAGTGACGCACCAACATTGGATGAAGTGGTGCACGCCATTTGCAAACTCTAAAATGGACGCGCAGCCAGTGTTGATGGTATCCCCCCCGAGGTGCTAAAATGTGCTTTTGACCTTTAGTGGAATCACTTCTGGCCATCTTTCACCTGATTTGGAGAAATTGAACCTTCCCAACTGCCTGGAAGGACGGTATTGTGATCTCACTTTATAAGCACAAGGCACCACGCCACGAGTATAAGAGCTACAGGCCTATCACCTTGTTGTCCATATAAGCAAATGTGTTTGTGCATGTTCTGCTGGCCTGTTTGGAGCCCCTGCTCATCAGAAGCACCGCCCCCAACAGTCAGGCTTTACAAAGAACAGATCCACATTAGATGCCATTTTGGCCCTCTGCTTGTTGTCAGAGATACTGTACACTGCAAGCTCAAGAAGCCCCTCCATGTGGAGCATGTCAATCTTAAGGCTGTGTTTGATTCATTTGACTGAGTTGTGCTAGGGAAGGCCTTAAAGAGTGTACGTGTCCCAACCACTTTTCTGGACTTGATTAGTGAGCTGCATAATGGAACCACTGCCCATGTACATCTGCAGAATTGGATGTCAGCACCTTTTAAATCAGTATCTGGTGTCAGGCAGGGCTGCGTCTTGGCCCCTGCACCCTTTTGTCGGGCAATGGATTTCATAATGCAGTATTCCGTCAGGTCCATAGGCATTTAGATCGGTGATCTCTCACTCTCAGATCTTGACTATACTGATGACGTTGTTCTCCTAGTTCAGAAGAGAACAGTACAGTCTCCATGAGGCTCTCCAGCAAACGGAGGAGGAGTCTACTAAGGTCAGCTTTCATGTTTCATGGTCAGACAAAGCTGTAAAACCTAGGATCAGGTCCACTCACAACTCCAATCTCTTTGAATAATGAAACTGTCAAAGCAGTCTCCAGCTGTTGCTGTTTGGGTTCTATACTAACCAGTTCCTCCAGTTCTCATACAGAGGTTCTTCTCCGGATTGGCATCACAGCATCTGCCACAGGTCGTTTGACGAATATGGAATCAACATCATCTCAACACAACAACCAAGTTCAGGATTTATTAGAGCTGTATCTTCTCTGACTGTTGTATGGTTGTGAAACATGGATAGTATGCCTCTCAGGCTGGGCAAAGTTGGAGGCTTTCCATCCAAAATGCCAACCTTGTATTTTGGGAACAAAGTGGAATGACTTCATTCATCACATAGATGTTTGCGGGCGCTCCAGTCGACAGACTACTGGGGCCTTGCCCGCTGCTGGTGTCTTATGCTTTTCGGACATGTTGACAGAATGCCACAACATGTTCCAGCAAATGCCATTCTCCAAGTGGCTTGTTACATCCGGGATAAAATTCCACCCACAGAGGGGTATGGGCATCCCCGACCCCCTATTACGTGGGTGCATCAGGTCTGTTCCGACGTTGGACTTTCAGCCTATCAAGTCCTTGAGGCTGCACAAAAGCAGACCAAATGGCGAACCATTACTATGACCAACCGTTTGGCTAAGTGTTGAAGAAGAAGCGTCTAGAAGGCTGAAATCATGCTGCTAACCATGATCAGTTAGTGATGGCAGTGCAGCTCCATTATAGCCATGCTACCAGGACTCCCCCAGGCTGCAGTTCCCCATGGGAGTCCTGGGGGAGGTTCACTGAAAAGAGATTACAGCCTGAAGCTGAATTTACTTTTTTCCCTATAATCTGCAGGGCCAGAGAGGAGATAATGTACATCAACCCACTCCTCCTCCCAGTCTCCACCTCCTGCCCTCACACAGACCCTGGATCCCATGAGCAAAGTGGGATTATGCCTGGAAATGGCAGAGTCCCCGTCCACATGGAAGGGAGATTCACACACACAGGAGCCAAGGTGGATGATATGCTGGGTCCATGTCAATCAGAGAGGCCATAATCCTCTCTTTGTAATGTCACAGCTCATTGCTGTGAAAATGATGATATCCCAAAGGTTTAAGACCCTGCTTCAGCAAAGTAGTTAAGCATTGACGTTTAACTTTAAGCCTGTGAGCAGGCCATTGAAATCAATGGGATTTCAGCACGCATTTAAAGTTAAGTGTGTACTCAAGTATTTGTTGGATGTGGGCCTATGTGATGTGGCCTGTTTAAACCCCCTGCATTGGTCTGATGATGCTGTGTTCAGAAGTCAGTTGCTCAATTATATCACATCACCTCACCTTCTTCTGAGACCAGGAAAAGAGTTAGTGTAATAAGAGCAGTTTTCATGAATACCTTGCTAATTGGACATGGGGAGATAAGGGCATCTTTTAATTCAGTTTGCCACATTAAAAGAATCTGCCGTTAAATACTGGGTATGGAGAAGTTTGATAGTGATGAGCAGCCACACTTTAAATTAATATGTTTGTAATCTAAGGAATATTTCAGTGTTGCCAACTCTTCTGACATTTAATAGTTTTCTTTAAAGCCTCCATTCCTGGAGTTATGCAGTTGCATCAGAATCTCTTTTTTCATTTAAAAAAACAACAAAAAAAAGGTTTTAACACTCCTGGTTTGAGAGAAAAGCTTGGAAATGTGGTATTTTAAAATCTCAATAACAAAAAAATCCCTGAAGTTAAATAAAAAGAACTCAAAATGTATTGTTTTAAAAAAACCTCATGATTTCTCAGCTAATCTCATGCTTTTGGGGCCTGAGTATTCCATTCATATTTTAAATATCATTTGAAATATAAAGTGTGAAATTTTACAGATTTACATCAGCAAGGTTCACACAACACAGCCACTATATTTAGTTACCTGAATCTTACTACAAATGAAATAGCTTCAATAGGCTACTTTCCTCTGCAACATGGGCATAGGTCACTTTCAGGTTTAAACTAGTGTAAATAGTGGATTCTCTGTAACTAAGTCTTTAAATCATGATTTTAAGACTTCAGTAACTCAGCCAGAAGTTAGGGTCTATTACAGGAGTGGGTGGGTGAGGTTCTGTGGCCTGTGATGTGCAGGAGGTCAGACTAGATGATCATGATGGTCACTTTTGGCCTTAAAATCTATGAGACAGCACAGCTAACTGAGCACAAAAGGATTACTTACTTTAACTAGTAAAGCCAAGTGAACAATCCACAATTACTTACTTATTCAACACATATTGCTTTTTATCCGATTCTGAAATTATCAGATTTATTTGCTATTTGAAATTATTTGTGTATTTCTTCGGGAAATACATTTTGCTCTGTAGATACAGTAGAACCTCAGAGTTATGAACACCTTGGGAACAGAGGTTATTAGTAACTGAACAAAATGTTATGGTTGTTGTTTCAAAAGTTTACACCTGAGCATTGACTTAATACATCTTTGAAACTTAACTATTGTGATAAAGCTCTGTCCTTGCCTCCATGGGTCCCGTGTTTCCTGGAGGATTTTGCTAGCCTCAGAGGCTCACTGTGACCCTCCATGTAACCCTTCTTTCTCTAGAGACAAGGGTCACAGTCTATTGAGCCATTTTCATCATAAGCCAGCGAGGGAGGTGAGGAGAAGTTATCCTTCCTTGCACAGTCTCTGTTGTCTCCCAGTCTCGGTGATTAATCAGGAGTCAAAGGTGTGGGGGGGAGCCCGGGCCCACCCTCTACTCTGGGCTCCAGCCCAGGGACCCTAATAGTATCAGCTATGGTTGCTGACCTTTTAGAAACATGACATGTACAATTCCCTGGGCTACTTCCCCCACAGCAGCCCTCACTTCCTCAAGCTCCACTTCACCCTTACCTCAGGGCCTCCTTCTTTGTGCCTGATATGGTGTGTACTCTCCAACCGCGCAACTTCTTCCCACAGCTCCTGACATGCACCCCCACCTGACTGACTGGGAGGCTTTTAACTAGTTTCAGCCAGCCCCTGATTGGCTTCAGGTGTCCCAATCAACCTAGCCTTCTCCCTGCCTTCTGGAAAGTTCTTAATTGGCCCCAGGTGTCTTAATTGACCTGGAGCAGCTGCCATTTCACTTATCCTGGTACCAGGGATTTGTTTAGGCTGGAGCTAATATATCTATCTCCCACTACTCTTCCATACCCATCTGACCTTGCCCTGTCACATATTCCCCCTCCCCCCCCGGCTCAACACCATAGAGTTGGGCAACTTGGGACACCAGGCAGAATGATCGTGACAGACCATCAGCGTTGCCATGGTGGCATCCAGCCCTGTGCCATATGCGGAACTGGAATGATTGGAGGGATAAGAACCACTTGGTAACCCTTGCATTCTTTTCCTTATTCCGCTGCATCCACGGGAGGGGTGCATGGCCCGTCACAAGAGTAAATCGCCGGCCTAAGAGGTAATAACGCAGTGTCTCCATAGCCCATTTGACAGCAAGGCATTCTCTCTCTCGACTACTGCATATTTCTGTTCTCTTGGGAGAAGCTTTCTGCTTAGGTAGAGGATTGGGTGTTCCTCTTCTCCCACCATTTGCAACAGAACTGCTCCCAACCCCACCTCGGAAGCGTCTGTTTGTAAAACAAATTCCCTGTTAAAGTCCGGGGCTATGAGTACAGGGTCATTACAGAGGGCCGTCTGAAGGTCTGTAAATGCCCCCTCTTCTGCGTCGGTCCACTTTACCATGTCTGGACCTCGGGCCTTCACCAGGTCCATTAGGGTACTTGCCCTAATGGCGAAGTGGGGAATAAACTGTCGGTAGTAGCCTACCATGCCTAGGAACACACGGACCTGCTTCTTTCGGGTCAGCCGGGACCAGTTTTGAATTGCCTCTAGCTTATTCTTTTGGGGCTTCACTATGCCCCTTCCCACAATATATCCCAGGTACCTAGCCTCTGCTAGCCCTATGGTGCATTTAGCGGGATTAGCAGTGAGGCCAGCCCACCTTAAGGTGCACAGTACTGCCTCAACTTTCTCCAAGTGGGTTCTCCAATCTGGCATATGGATGATGACATCATCTAGGTATGCAGCTGCATAACTAGTATGGGGGCGCAGCAGCTTATCCATGAGGCGCTGGAATGTGGCTGGGGCCCCATATAGCCCAAAAGGGAGGACGGTGTACTGGAATAGCCCATCCGGGGTGGAGAATGCTATCTCTTCTTTAGCTTCTTTGGTCAGAGGAATCTGCCAGTACCCTTTTGTCAGATCCAGTGTAGTCAAGAATTGGGCACTACCCAGTCAGTCAACCAATTCGTCAATGGTGTGGGGTATACATCAAACTGGGATATTTCATTCAGTCGGCGAAAGTCATTACAGAATCTCATGGAACCGTCAGGTTTAGGCACTAGAACAATTGGACTGGACCACTGACTGTAAGATTCTTCAATAACCCCTAATTCTAACATTTTCTTTACTTCGGCCTTGATTTCCTCTCTTTTGGCTGCTAGGATTCGGTAGGGTCTCAATGTTACCTTGGCTCCGAGGATCGTCTGGATATGGTGATAGGTCTCAGGTGTCCGCCCTGGTTTGGTAGAGAACACATCTCTGTTGCGATTAATCATGTCGGCTGCCTCGATCTTTTGGATCAGCATCAAATCGGATGATATCCTCACTTGCTTGTGTAAGTTATCCTCCTGGGGAAGGGTCTCCTGCATGACTAAGCATGTCTCTCGATCGTGCCAAAGTTTTAGAAGATTGATGTGGTAAATTTGCTCTGATTTCCGGTGGCTTGGCTGCCTCACCTTATAGTTTACCTCTCCCACGGCTTCTATTATTTCGTAGGGTCCCTGCCACTGGGCCAACAGTTTACTTTCTGCTGTGGGCACCAGTACCATCACCCGATCCCCTGGTTGGAACCGTCAAAGCTTTGCTTGGTGGTTATAATGGGTTCATGGGTCTCCTGTGCTCTCTCCAAGTATTCCCGTACAATGGGCGTAACTCGGGCTATCCGATCTCTCATCTGCAGTACATACTCAACTATGTTCCTTCCGGGATTTGGCTCCTCTTCCCAGGCTTCTCTGGCTATATCCAATATGCCCCGAGGGTGGCACCCATATAGTAGTTCGATTGGAGAGAAACCCGTGGAGGCTTGCAGAACCTCCCGGATGGTGAACATGAGGTAAGGCAATAGGGTATCCCAATCGTTCCCATCCCGGCTCACCACTTTCCTGATCATGGCCCTGAGGGTCCTATTGAACCTCTCCACAAGGCCATCTGTTTGCGGGTGGTATAGAGAGGTCCATAAGGCTTGTACATGGAGCAATGAACAGAGATCTTTCATCAACTTGGACATGAAAGGTGTTCCTTGATCAGTCAATATCTCCTTGGGTAGCCCAACCCGGGCAAAGATCTGTACTAGCTCCTTAGCTATTGTCTTGGAAGCTGTGTTGCTCAGGGGAACAGCTTCCGGGTACCGGGTTGCATAGTCCAGTACAACTGACACATGTTGGTGGCCCCGAGCTGTCTTCTCTAGGGGCCCTACCAGATCCATGGCTATCCGTTCAAAAGAAACCTCTATTATTGGAAGAGGTATCAAAGGAGCCCGCAAGTGCGGGCGAGGGCTATGTAACTGACACTCCGGACAAGAGGTGCTGTATCGCCGGACATCTTCATGTACTCCTGGCCAGAAGAACCTCCGCAGGATCTGTGTCTGGGTTTTCTCTACCCCTAGTTGTCCTCCAAACAGATGACTGTGGGCGAGACTCAATATTGCTTTTTGATGTTTTCGTGGCAGCAGACGTTGTTGTATCTCTTGCTCCTGCTCTTTTTTCACTATAAAGTAAGGTCCGGGACCCCGGACCTTCCCATCCACGGGTATCCCATCAATCTCAGCCACCTCTTTCCTGGTGTTATCATATCTGGGGTCCTCTGCCTGGTCCCGCCCAAAAGTCTCTCTCCAGGGACTAACCTGCCCAAGCTCCCAGGGGCCGGCTTCTGCTTCTTCCAACGGCTCGCCACCATCATGGCTGGGGGCAGCTTCTGGCTCACCTTCTGTGGTGGAAGTTTCTCTGTTGGCTGCTCACGTCCATCTGCCTAGTAGGGAGATCTTCTGGCCCTAGGTCAGGATCTGGGTTCCCAAGGCCTTCGCGGCCTTCCTCTCCTTTTTTGTCTTCCGGGTCTTTCGGGGGGCTGAGAACGGATCCTGAGAAATCTCAGCGAACATCGGGGGTTGACATTCCCCCGGTGACGAGTCCCTGTCCTCAGGGTCCCCACCTCCCTACAGCCTCTCCGGGGGGAGTAAATTATCAAACCCTGGATAGTCCCTCCCAATGACAACAGGATATTGGAGTTTAGGAACTATGCCCACGGTCACCTCAATGGGGTTTCCCAGAACCTCTGTCTCCACTGGGATGGTGGGGTAATGGCTCACGGCCCCATGCACGCACGTCACTGCTATGCGTTTGACTTGTAGCAGCTGACTATTTTTTACCAGCTTACCCGATATGAGGGTGATAGCACTCCCAGAGTCCACAAGCGCTGAGTCTCTGCTCCATTTATCCTCACTGGCCTGGTATAATTATGCGGGGCTAATACGACCCCTGCGAGGTGAATAAGGGAGCATGGGACCTCCCAATCCCCCAAGTTACATTGCATAGGCTCCTCAGTGCTGGGACACTGTGCTGCTATGTGTCCCCACTCCCCACATGCATAACATCTATAATTGCTTTTAATCACTCCCCTATCCCAGGGATTAGAGGGTTTAGTCCCGGGGCTTCCCCCACTCAGGCCAGTCCCTTCCTTCTGGGATCCCCACTGGTTTTTGCCCCCCCTTCCACCTAGGACTCCCCAGGGGTTTGGCTGCCCAATCTTCCAGGGTTGGGGTCGGGTGCTTGCTTCGAAAGGGGCCTTCCTTGGGTAGTCGGGTCAGTCTCCTGGCTGTCATCTGTCTTTCTACCAGTGTAATCATCTCGTCATATGTGGACAGATCGTTCTGGCCTACCCATTTGCGGAGATCTGGTGGCAGTCCCCGCATGTAATGGTCTATGACCAGGGTTTCCAAAATCTCCTCCGGCCTGCACACCTCGGGCTGTAACCACTTCCATGCAAGGTGTATGAGGTCGAATAGCTGGGACCTCGGGGGTTTATTCTCCTGGTATTTCCACTCATGGAACCTCTGGGCCCTTACTGCTGCCGTTACCCTTGCTCGTGCTA
The DNA here is from genome assembly GCF_009764565.3 of Dermochelys coriacea. Lineage (NCBI taxonomy): Eukaryota > Metazoa > Chordata > Testudines > Dermochelyidae > Dermochelys > Dermochelys coriacea. The sequence continues at coordinate 50,795,264 of NC_050077.1, read as the reverse complement.
GGATCTCTGCCTTCAGATGGGTATAGTCAGTGGCATCTGTGGCAGGCAAGTCAAAGTAGGCCTTCTGGGTCTCTCCACACAAAAAAAGGGTGAGGATGCTGGCCTACTGCTCCTGGGGCCATGCCTCACACTGAGCAGTCCTTTCGAATGAGAGGAGATATGCCTCTACGTCATCTCTTGACGTCATCTTTGGCAGACAACCAGTGGCCCTCAGGGTTTGCGTCTCGTCGGACCCTTGGGCCTGGGTGGTGAGGATCAGCTGGTCCACCATCTCTCTCAAGAGAGCACGATCTTGGGTTGTCTCGCTCATCAATAATTAATTGGTTTCCTGCTGTAGCCGCATAGACTCCTGTTGTGCCATTGCCTGAACCCGGGTGGCCTCCTGCTGGGCTGCCATGGATTGTATCAGAGCTCTTACCACCTCCTCCATTGTGGTACAAAGCAAACAAACAAAAACCAAAACAAAAAAAAAATCCAAACCCCCCCCGTGCACTTTTTTTTAAAAAAAAACAAAACCTCTTTTTTCTGCCACGCTGTGAACAAAATCCCACTGCTGACACCAGTTGTGACAAAGCTCTGTCCTTGCCTCCGTGGGTCCCGTGTTTCCTGGCGGATTTTGCTAGCCTCAGAGGCTCACTGTGACCCTCCACATAACCTTTCTTTCTCTAGAGACAAGGGTCACAGTCTACTGAGCCATTTTCATCATAAGCCAGCGAGGGAGGTGAGGAGAAATCATCCTTCCTTGCACAGTCTCTGTTGTCTCCCAGTCTCAGTGATTAATCAGGGGGCAAAGGTGGGGGGGAGGCCAGGCCCACCCTCTACTCCAGGCTCCAGCCCAGGGACCCTAATAGTATCAGCTATGGTAGCTGACCTTTTAGAAACATGACATGTACAATTGCCTGGGCTACTTCCCCCACAGCAGCCCTCACTTCCTCAAGCTCCACTTCACCCTTACCTCAGGGCCTCCTTCTTTGTGCCTGATATGGTGTGTACTACTCAGTCTCTCCAACCGCGCAACTTCTTCCCACAGCTCCTGACATGCACTCCCACCTGACTGACTGGGAGGCTTTTAACTAGTTTCAGCCAGCCCCTGATTGGCTTCAGGTGTCCCAATCAACCTAGCCTTCTCCCTGCTTTCTGGAAAGTTCTTAATTGGCCCCAGGTGTCTTAATTGACCTGGAGCAGCTGCTATTTCTCTTATTCTGGTACCAGGGATTTGTTTAGCCTGGAGCTAATATATCTATCTTCCACTACTCTTCCATAGCTCTGGTTTCTCTTCAGATTGTATAAATCTTTCGCCTTTTACTAAAGATTTCCGTGGAGAGGAACATTTATGAGTTTCTACTACTCTTCCATAGCCATCTGGCCTTGCCCCGTCACACTATGCAGAAGAAAAATGCTGCTTTCCCTTTATACTTTTAGAAGTTTACGTTTAACACAGTACTGTACTGTATTTGGTAGTTTGTTTTTTGTGCGAGGGGGAAGGGGGGTGTCTCTGCTGCTGCCTAATTGTGTCCTTCCAGTTCCAAATGCACATTGTGGTTGACTGGTCAGTTCATAACTCTGGTGTTCATAACTCTGAGGTTCTACAGCGGGCTTTGGATCACGGTGTGCAGAAGACAAAAGAAGGAAGCAAGCAGTTTATTGCATGTATTCACAACTTGGATTGTGTTGGTTATTTATGTGAGTTGTTTCTATTGACTTGGTTGACTGATTTATGTAACTGTACAGCAAGTAGCTTGAAATACAATTTGAAATTCACTGTCAGTGCCAGATCCAAAGTCAATTAAAGTCAAGGGGAGCCTTTTTGTTGATTTCATTGGGTGAAGGATTGGACCTAAAATGAATACACCACTATTCAAGATAAGAATTCATGTTTTGTGGATATTTGTGCTACTAAAGCTCAAGGGGCAGATCCTCAGCTGATGTAAATTGTCATAGCCAGTGAGTTCAATATGGCTATGACAGTTTACACCAGCTGAGGATCTGCCCCTGAGAGTTCAAATGTTCATGAGAAATGAATGTGAAAGATCATAAATTTGAGTCACAATTTGCTTTAAAAATCAAAGAAATATTTGTGGAGAATTCTTTCCATTATTTGCTCTGCTGTGTCACCCACTATAACATTGTACTTTTCCAAGAGCTTTGCTTGCAAACAGCTAAGATTTTTATGAATGAAAAGGATCTGAAAATATTACAGGCTAATCTCCTTCCTGGAAGGGCTGTGAGTCTTAACAAATTACATATAAATCAATTATCATTCAGGTGGGTTTGCTGATTCTTAAATATCAAGACAATAAAAAACCAATCCACAGTCGCATCTTATTAACGAAGCACACTGGTCTAAGGAATGAATGAGACCTTGTAGTCAGTGTTATCCAGTTTCATGGACAAGGCCAAAAGAAGAACAGAAAGGCCCTGTTAACTCCTCCCTGAGGTCATCACAAAGCAGGGGGCTGGAACAATACGTATAATGGGAGTCCTGAGAGCCATTGAACCAAACTGTAAACCCTGTATATGCTGGAAACCATTTCAAGCCAGGGGGTGCGGTAGCACCCCCAGCACTCCAAGTTCCAGAACTATGTCACAAAGGAAGATCTGCCTCAGTACTGCAAACTACACTTGAGGCAGATTAGGTTTAATTGTACTATATAAACCTTGGGCTCAATCCTCAGTTGTGCCCATTTTATACTCTTAAGCCACTTTTCTGCCTCTTAATTATGGGGCTGGCCAAGGGCCAATTCAGCCACTGGCACAAATCAATGCAGTCTAAGGACTCACACCATTTCAGTGCATTTCCTTCAAGCCTTGCCACCTTTCTCAGGTGATGGGTAAATGTAATTGTCCTAAAGACATGTACATTCCTTGTGCCAGGGGAGGGGAAACACAATGCTAATTGGGATGAACAGCTGTCAAAAGAAGGAGGGCAGACAACCATTTTCATATTCCTGAATCCCTTTGCAGTATTCAGCATGGTCAGAAGTGACAGGATCATTAAAACTTGTCTGTGTCTGCTTTACCTCCCAAGTGACTATATACTAACCACATATAAATGAAGTCACCCAGATTGCAAACAGCTGCAGAAACATACAACATATTAAATAGAGGAGTCACACATTTGGCCAGAGCTGTGGACCTGGACTGCACTTTTCCATGCCAGAGCTGACCGCTGGAAAAGCTACTAGTTTTTAATCCTCTTCCTGCAGCAAACTTTTTAGCCACCAAGTGGCAGTGTGAGCTCACTCAATAACTCCAGTTTCATGCTTGCTGAGAGGATCTGGTTAATACAGCATCTGAGTGGGATTCTTTTCTCTGCTGTCTGCTCTTTACAGGGCTGTTAACACTGTCTGGAGTAAATCAAAGATTAAAAGTGTGTAGCCAAGTGTATTTAAGAGTTTGGACTTTGTTGAGGTTGGGAGGGAGAGCTCTCCGATGGGCTCTCTAATCCAGTCTCCTGCATCAGACCTAGATGGCTCATTCTCCTATAACCATCCCCACTAGGTGGTGGCCTAACTTCAGCCTTAAATAGCTCAAGATAGAGCAGTGGTTTTCAGCCTGTGGTCTGTGGACACTTGGGGGTCCACAGGTGACGTCTAAAATTTCCAAAGGGATCTGTGCATTCATTTGAAATTTTGTAGAGGTCTGCAATGAAAAAAAATTGAAAACCACTGATTCCAAACCTCCCCCAGGCAGCTTGTCCTGTGCTCAACTGGCCTTAAAGTTTTTCATAATATTAACCATAATTTTTCTTTGCTACAGTTGTAGCCCTTTACTGATTGTCCTGTCCCCAAAAATTTCACAGACTCTGTGAATGGAAAAGGAGTGGTAGGTCCCACCTAGCCCACATCTCTGCTCATACAGGATCATTCCCTCCAGCACCAAGGATTCCTTTTGGAGAAAGAAAAGGAGTACTTGTGGCACCTTAGAGACACTTTGGGAGACTATTTCACAGCCTAATGCATCTCATTGTCAGTAAGCTTTTTTTTTTTTTTTTGACCTTCAGGCTACATTTGTCCTTTCTTAATTTTATTTCCTTCCTCCTACTTAGGGTGGCTCCCTTCCCTTCCCCCATGCCATGCTAAAAAAATCTTCCCCTTGCTTGGTGTTCACAACCTGCAAATATCTGTAGACTGTTATGTCATCCTGAGTTATCATTGAGCCATTTTATTCACATGAAGCCAGTTCCTCAACCCTGGTAAATCTGCTTAAGCTAGATGAGCAAAGGACATCTTCCAATGATGCACAGACATCTTAACCAGCCCTACATCACCACCCTGGCAACCTCCTGCAGAGAGGCAGGTGACAGTCTTGGCTAGGAGATAGGGTATATGGCTGGAGCACTGCCAAATTCTGGTGATCCTGTGCTAGCCACACTTAAATTTCAGCCTTATACACTGAGGCTGATGTATGTTGTGCCAGGGACTAAAAATGACCTCCAGACAGCTCCAGGAGGAACATAAAGGAAGGTCTTGCACTGAGTGGAGCTTGACTAGGCCTGAGGATCAAGCACATGGTATTTACCTCTTTTAATCTCTTTGTAAATTTGCCCATCCAAGCCCCATGATAATTTTTGTTGCTGTTCTCTGATCTCTCTGTAATTTGTCAATAACTTTCTGTCCAGAACCAAGGGCAGTATTCCAGGTGCAGCTGCAGCACAGTGGTGTAGAGAGGGACTATCCCCTCCCTGTCCCATGATGGAATGACCCAGCATATGCAGCCTAACATTGCACTGACCTTTTTTTCACTGCCATGTCAAATTGCAAATTCATGTCTAATTTCTAGCCCATAAGGGCTTCTCTACATGATAGTTTAGTCCACACCAGAAAGGTGTAAATTTTAGTCTACGCTAGCATGTCATGCATTAACTGGCCTGTGTGGACTCTGGTGTCATGTACTAAACCGCTGGTTGGGAGGCATGAGATGCGATGTCCTGAGGTTGGGGGTTCCACGACCACCACTCCCAAGAGGAGAAGGCGGGTGGTGGTGGTCGGGGACTCTCTCCTCCGGGGGACTGAGTCATCTATCTGCCGCCCTGACCGGGAAAACCGAGAAGTCTGCTGCTTGCCAGGGGCTAAGATTCGTGATGTGACGGAGAGACTGCCGAGACTCATCAAGCCCTCGGATCGCTACCCCTTCCTGCTTCTCCACGTGGGCACCAATGATACTGCCAAGAATGACCTTGAGCGGATCACTGCGGACTACGTGGCTCTGGGAAGAAGGATAAAGGAGTTGGAGGCGCAAGTGGTGTTCTCGTCCATCCTCCCCGTGGAAGGAAAAGGCCTGGGTAGGGACCGTCGAATCGTGGAGGTCAACGAATGGCTACGCAGGTGGTGTCGGAGAGAAGGCTTTGGATTCTTTGACCATGGGATGGTGTTCCATGAAGGAGGAGTGCTGGGCAGAGACGGGCTCCATCTTACGAAGAGAGGGAAGAACATCTTTGCCAGCAGGCTGGCTAACCTAGTGAGGAGGGCTTTAAACTAGGTTCACCGGGGGAAGGAGACCAAAGCCCTGAGGTAAGTGGGAAAGCGGGATACCGGGAGGAAGCACAGGCAGGAAGGTCTGTGAGGGGAGGGCTCCTGCCTCATACTGGGAATGAGGGGCGATCAACAGGTTATCTCAAGTGCTTATATACAAATGCACAAAGCCTTGGAAACAAGCAGGGAGAACTGGAGGTCCTGGGATGTCAAGGAATTATGACGTGATTGGAATAACAGAGACTTGGTGGGATAACTCACATGACTGGAGTACAGTCATGGATGGTTATAAACTGTTCAGGAAGGACAGGCAGGGCAGAAAAGGTGGGGGAGTAGCACTGTATGTAAGGGAGCAGTATGACTGCTCAGAGCTCCGGTACGAAACTGTGGAAAAACCTGAGTGTCTCTGGATTAAGTTTAGAAGTGTGTGCAACAAGAGTGATGTCATGGTGGGAGTCTGCTATAGACCACCGGACCAGGGGGATGAGGTGGATGAGGCTTTCTTCCGGCAACTCACGGAAGCTACTAGATCGCATGCCCTGATTCTCATGGGTGACTTTAATTTTCCTGATATCTGCTGGGAGAGCAATACAGCGGTGCATAGACAATCCAGGAAGTTTTTGGAAAGCGTAGGGGACAATTTCCTGGTGCAAGTGCTAGGGGAGCCAACTAGGGGGAGCGCTTTTCTTGACCTGCTGCTCACAAACCGGGTAGAATTAGTGGGGGAAGCAAAAGTGGATGGGAATCTGGGAGGCAGTGACCATGAGTTGGTTGAGTTCAGGATCCTGACGCAGGGAAGAAAGGTAAGCAGCAGGATACGGACCCTGGACTTCAGGAAAGCAGACTTTGACTCCCTCAGGGAACAGATGGCCAGGATCCCCTGGGGGACTAACATGAAAGGGAAGGGAGTCCAGGAGAGCTGGCTGTATTTCAAGGAATCCCTGTTGAGGTTACAGGGACAAACCATCCCGATGAGTCGAAAGAATAGTAAATATGGCAGGCGACCAGCTTGGCTTAATGGTGAAATCCTAGCGGATCTTAAACATAAAAAAGAAGCTTACAAGAAGTGGAAGGTTGGACATATGACCAGGGAAGAGTATAAAAATATTGCTCGGGCATGTAGGAAAGATATCAGGAGGGCCAAATCGCACCTGGAGCTGCAGCTAGCAAGAGATGTCAAGAGTAACAAGAAGGGTTTCTTCAGGTATGTTGGCAACAAGAAGAAAGCCAAGGAAAGTGTGGGCCCCTTACTGAATGAGGGAGGCAAGCTAGTGACAGAGGATGTGGAAAAAGCTAATGTACTCAATGCTTTTTTTGCCTCTGTTTTCACTAACAAGGTCAGCTCCCAGACTGCTGTGCTGGGCATCACAAAATGGGGAAGAGATGGCCAGCCCTCTGTAGAGATAGAGGTGGTTAGGGACTATTTAGAAAAGCTGGACGTGCACAAGTCCATGGGGCCGGACGAATTGCATCCGAGAGTGCTGAAGGAATTGGCGGCTGTGATTGCAGAGCCCTTGGCCATTATCTTTGAAAACTCGTGGCGAACGGGGGAAGTCCCGGATGACTGGAAAAAGCTAATGTAGTGCCCATCTTTAAAAAAGGGAAGAAGGAAGATCCTGGGAACTACAGGCCAGTCAGCCTCACCTCAGTCCCTGGAAAAATCATGGAGCAGGTCCTCAAAGAATCAATCCTGAAGCACTTAGAGGAGAGGAAGTGATCAGGAACAGTCAGCATGGATTCACCAAGGGAAGGTCATGCCTGACTAATCTAATCGCCTTTTATGATGAGATTACTGGTTCTGTGGATGAAGGGAAAGCAGTGGATGTATTGTTTCTTGACTTTAGCAAAGCTTTTGACACGGTCTCCCACAGCATTCTTGTCAGCAAGTTAAGGAAGTATGGGCCGGATGAATGCACTATAAGGTGGGTAGAAAGCTGGCTAGATTGTCGGGCTCAACGAGTAGTGATCAATGGCTCCATGTCTAGTTGGCAGCCGGTGTCAAGTGGAGTGCCCCAGGGGTCGGTCCTGGGGCCCGTTTTGTTCAATATCTTCATAAATGATCTGGAGGATGGTGTGGATTGCACTCTCAGCAAATTTGCGGATGATACTAAACTGGGAGGAGTGGTAGATACGCTGGAGGGGAAGGATAGGATACAGAAGGACCTAGACAAATTGGAGGATTGGGCCAAAAGAAATCTAATGAGGTTCAATAAGGATAAGTGCAGGGTCCTGCACTTAGGATGGAAGAATCCAATGCACCGCTACAGACTAGGGACCGAATGGCTCGGCAGCAGTTCTGCGGAAAAGGACCTAGGGGTGACAGTGGACGAGAAGCTGGATATGAGTCAGCAGTGTGCCCTTGTTGCCAAGAAGGCCAATGGCATTTTGGGATGTATAAGTAGGGGCATAGCGAGCAGATCGAGGGACGTGATCGTTCCCCTCTATTCGACACTGGTGAGGCCTCATCTGGAGTACTGTGTCCAGTTTTGGGCCCCACACTACAAGAAGGATGTGGATAAATTGGAAAGAGTACAGCGAAGGGCAACAAAAATGATTAGGGGTCTAGAGCACATGACTTATGAGGAGAGGCTGAGGGAGCTGGGATTGTTTAGTCTGCAGAAGAGAAGAATGAGGGGGGATTTGATAGCTGCTTTCAACTACCTGAAAGGGGGTTTCAAAGAGGATGGCTCTAGACTGTTCTCAATGGTAGCAGATGACAGAACGAGGAGTAATGGTCTCAAGTTGCAATGGGGGAGGTTTAGATTGGATATTAGGAAAAACTTTTTCACTAAGAGGGTGGTGAAACACTGGAATGCGTTACCTAGGGAGGTGGTAGAATCTCCTTCCTTAGAGGTTTTTAAGGTCAGGCTTGACAAAGCCCTGGCTAGGATGATTTAACTGGGACTTGGTCCTGCTTTGAGCAGGGGGTTGGACTAGATGACCTTCTGGGGTCCCTTCCAACCCTGATATTCTATGATTCTATGATTCTATGAAACGTTCCCTAGTGCATGTTAATGTAGTCCCATTTCAAGCAATACTACATTCACACGCACTAGGGAACATTAAGTGTGTGCCAGCAGAGTCCACAAGAGCCAGTTAGTGCATGACATACTAGTGCAGACTAGTAGATGAACCTTTGGTCTCAGCAGGCATCATTCTTTCCCAGGTTTCTACCTTCCTTTGGATTAACTTATTTTCTTCTCCTGTCTCTGATCTCTCTAGATCCCTTTGTGTTATTTCTCTGTCCTCACTAGTATTCATGCTTCTACTCACTTTAGTATCCTCTGCTAATTTTATCAATGTAGTATTCACTCCCTCTCCAGATCATTAATGAAGACATCAGATCAGACCTAACACACATCCCTTCAGTATTGGACTAAAGACCTCTCCCAGCTCAATAATTTGCTACTTATCATCCCTTGTTCACTGTTCTTAAACCAGTTTTCAAGCCATGCAAGTGCTCAGTTATGTCCAAACTGATCTGAATTAAATTTAGTTAGATTTTTGTGAGTCAGTCTCAAATGCTTTATTAAATCCAAATATATTACTTCTGCTGCTTTCCTTTCATCCACTGGTCTTGTAAATCTATCAAAACAAACATTAAAATTTGTCTGACAAGATCTGTTCTTTATCAACTTCTAGTGCCAATATAATTGCTTGTAGTTCCATTATCATAGAATACCAGGGTTGGAAGGGATATCAGGAGGTCATCTAGTCCAACCCCCTGCTCAAAGCAGGACCAATCCCCAATTTTTGCCCCAGATCCCAAATGGCCCCCTAAAGGATTGAACTCACAACCCTGGGTTTAGCAGCCCAATGCTCAAACCACTGAGCTATCCCTCACCCCCAACATCCTGCAGATGTTTAGAATCACAGAATATTAGGGTTGGAAGAGACCTCAGGTGGTCATCTAGTCCAATCCCCTGCTCAAAGCAGGACCAACACCAACTAAATCATCCCACCCAAGGCATTGTCAAGCCAGGGCCTTATAAACCTCTAAGGATGGAGATTCCACCACCTCCCTAGGTAACGCATTCCAGTGCTTCACCACCCTCTTAGTGAAATAGTGTTTTCTAATATCCAACCTAGATCTCCCGCACTGCAATTTGAGACCATTGCTTCTTGTTCTGTCATCTGCCACCACTGAGGGTATGTCTACACTACGAAATTAGGTCGAATTTATAAAAGTCGGTTTTGTAGAAAGCGGTTTTATACAGTTGAGTGTGTGTCCCCCCACACAAATGCTCTAAGTGCATGTAGTCGGCGGACTGTGTCCACAATACCGAGGCAAACATTGAGTTCCGGAGCTTTGCACTGTGGGTAGCTATCCCACAGTTCCCGCAGTCTCCACCGCCCATTTGAATTCTGGGTAGAAATCCCAGTGCCTGATGGGGCTAAAACATTGTTGCGGGTGGTTCTAGGTACATATCGTCAGGCCCCCGTTCCCTCCCTCCCTCCGTAAAAGCAAGGGCAGATAATCGTTTTGCGCCTTTTTTCTTGAGTTACCTGTGCAGACGCCATACCATGGCAAGCATGGAGCCCGCTCACCTAACCGTCACTGTATGTCTCCTGGGTGCTGGCGGATATGGTACTGCATTGCTACACAGCAGCAGTTTATTGCCTTTTGGCAGCAGACAGTGCAGTATGACTGGTAGCTGTCGTCGACGTAGTCCTGGATGCTCTTTTAACCAGGCGCCTGGGCAAATGTGGGAGTGACTCAGCCAGGTCATTTCCCTTGTTTCATCTCATGGTGATTGAGTCCTACCAGCAGTGCACTGTCTTTTAATCTGCAGCCAGCAGTCATATTGCACCGTCTTCTGTTGAGCACCCAGGAGGTGACGATGGCTAGCGGTCGTACTGCACAGTCTGCTGCCAGCAAGATGTATAAAGATAGATGAAGTGGCTCAAAACAAGAAATAGACCAGATTTGTTTTGTATTCATTTTCTCCTCCCTCCCTCCCTCTGTGAAATCAACAGCCTGCTAAATCCAGTTTTGAGTTCTATCTTTGAGGTTTTGAGTTCTATCCTTGAGGCGGCCATTCAGTTTCTCACAAAGCCACCCCCTTTGTTGATTTTAATTCCCTGTAAGCCAACCCTATAAGCCATGTCGTCAGTCACCCCTCCCTCCATCAGGGCAACAGCAGACAATCGTTCCGTGCCTTTTTTCTGTGCAGATGCCATACCATGGCAAGCATGGAGCCCGCTCAGATCACTTTGGCAATTAGGAGCACATTAAACACCACATGCATTATCCAGCAGTATATGCAGCACCAGAACCTGGCAACGCGAAACTGGGCGAGTAGGCGACGTCAGCGCGGTTACGAGAGTGATGAGGACATGGACACAGACTTCTCTCAAAGCACATGCCCTGGCAATGTGGACATCATGGTGCTAATGGGGCAGGCTCATGCGGTGGAACGCCGATTCTGGGCCTGGGAAACAAGCACAGACTGGTGGGACCGCATAGTGTTGCAGGTCTGGGATGATTCCCAGTGGCTGCGAAACTTTCACATGCGTAAGGGCACTTTCATGGAACTTTGTGACTTGCTTTCCCCTGCCCTGAGGCACAAGAATCCAAGATGAGAGCAGCCCTCACAGTTGAGAAGCGAGTGGCAATAGCCCTGTGGAAGCTTGCAATGCCAGACAGCTACCGGTCAGTCGGGAATCAATTTGGAGTGGGCAAATCTACTGTGGGGGCTGCTGTGATGCAAGTAGCCAACGCAATCAAAGATCTGCTGATATCAAGGGTAGTGACCCTGGGAAATGTGCAAGTCATAGTGGAAGGCTTTGCTGCAATGGGATTCCCTAACTGTGGTGGGGCCATAGACGGAACCCATATCCCTATCTTGGCACCGGAGCACCAAGCCAGCGACTACATAAACCGCAAGGGGTACTTTTCAATAGTGCTGCAAGCACTGGTGGATCACAAGGGACGTTTCACCAACATCAATGTGGGATGGCCGGGAAAGGTACATGACGCTCGCATCTTCAGGAACTCTGGTCTGTTTCAAAAGCTGCAGGAAGGGACTTTCTTCCCAGACCAGAAAATAACCGTTGGGGATGTTGAAATGCCTATAGTTATCCTTGGGGACCCAGCCTACCCCTTAATGCCATGGCTCATGAAGCCATACATAGGCAGCCTGGAGAGTAGTCAGGAGCTGTTCAACTACAGGCTGAGCAAATGCAGAATGGTGGTAGAATGTGCATTTGGACCTTTAAAAGCGCGCTGGTGCAGTTTACTGACTCGGTTAGACCTCAGCGAAACCAATATTCCCACTGTTATTACTGCTTGCAGTGTGCTCCACAATATCTGTGAGAGTAAGGGGGAGACGTTTATGGTGGGGTGAGAGGTTGAGGCAAATCGCCTGGCTGCTGGTTACGCACAGCCAGACACCAGGGCGGTTAGAAGAGCACAGGAGGGGTGCGGTGCACACCAGAGAAGCTTTGAAAACCAGTTTCATGACCTGCCAGGCTATGGTGTGAAAGTTCTGTTTGTTTCTCCTTGATGAAATCCCGCCCCTTGGTTCACTCTACTTCCCTGTAAGCTAACCACCCTCCCCACCTCTCTTCAATCACCGCTTGCAGAGGCAATAAAGTCATTGTTGCTTCACATTCATGCATTCTTTATTAATTCATCACACAAATAGGGGGATAATTACCAAGGTAGCCCAGGAGGGGTGGTGGAGGACGAAAGGACAAGGCCACACAGCACTTTAAAATTTAAAACTTATTGAATGCCAGCCTTCTGTTACTTGGGCAATCCTCTGGGGTGGAGTGGCTGGCCAGCCAGAAGCGCCCCCCCCCCGCGTTCTTGGGCGTCTATGAGGAGGCTATGGAACTTGGGGAGGAGGGCAGTTGGTTACACAGAGGCTGTAGTGGCGGTCTGTGCTCCTGCTGCCTTTCCTGCAGCTCAACCATACGCTGGAGCATATTAGTTTGCTCCTCCAGCAGCCTCAGCATTGAATCCTGCCTCCTCTCATCAGACTGCCGCCACCTTTCAGCTTCAGCCCTCTCTTCAGCCTGCCACCTCTCCTCCCAGTCATTTTGTGCTTTCCTGCACTCTGACATTGTCTGCCTCCATGCATTCGTCTGTGCTCTGTCAGTGTAGGAGGACAACATGAGCTCAGAAAACATTTCATTGCGAGTGCGTTTTTTTCGCCTTCTAATCTTCACTAGCCTCTGGGAAGGAGAAGATCCTGTGTTCCTTGAAACACATGTAACCGGTAGAGAAAAAAAAGGGACAGTGGTATTTAAAAAGACACATTTTATAGAACAATGTATATACTCTTTCACGGTAAATCTTGCTGTTAACATTACATACATAGCACATGTGCTTTCATTACAAGGTCGCATTTTGCCTCCCCCCACCGCGTGGCTAACAGCGGGGAACATTTCTGTTCAGCCATAGGCAAACAGCCCAGCAGGAACGGGCACCTCTGAATGTCCCCTTAAGAAAAGCACCCTATTTCAACTAGGTGACCATGAATGATATCACTCTCCTGAGGATAACACAGAGATAAAGAAAAAAAACTAGATAAAGAATGGATGTAGTTTGAATGCCAGCAAATATACACTGCAATGCTTTGTTCTACAATGATTCCTGAGTACGTGCTACTGGCCTGGAGTGGTAAAGTGTTCTACCATGGTGGATGGAATAAGGCTTCCCTCCCCAGAAACCTTTTGCAAAGGCTTTGGGAGTATATCCAGGAGAGCCATGAATGCCAGGGCAAATTAATCATAAAACATGCTGGCTTTTAAACCTTGTATAGTATTTTAAAAGGTACACTCACCAGAGGTCCCTTCTCCGCCTGGCGGGTCCGGGAGGCAGCCTTGGGTGGGTTCGGGGGGTACTGGCTCCAGGTCCAGGGTGAGAAACAGTTCCTGGCTGTCGGGAAAACCAGTTTCTCCACTTGTTTGCTGTGAGCTATGTACAACCTCATCATCATCATCTTCCTCGTCCCCAAAACCTGCTTCTGTGTTGCCTCCATCTCCATTGAAGGAGTCAAACAACACAGCTGGGGTAGTGGTGGCTGAACCCCCTAAAATGGCATGCAGCTCATCATAGAAGCGGCATGTTTGGGGCTTTGACCCGGAGCGGCCGTTCGCCTCTCTGGTTTTCTGATAGGCTTGCCTCAGCTCCTTAAGTTTCACGCGGCACTGCTTCGGGTCCCTGTTATGGCCTCTGTCCTTCATGCCCTGGGAGATTTTCACAAATGCTTTGGCATTTTGAAAACTGGAACGTAGTTCTGATAGCATGGATTCCTCTCCCCATACAGTGATCAGATCCCGTATCTCCCGTTCGGTCCATGCTGGAGCTCTTTTGAGATTCTGGGACTCCATCATGGTCACCTCTGCTGATGAGTGCTGCATGGTCACCTGCAGCTTGCCACACTGGCCAAACAGGAAATTGAAATTCAAAAGTTCACGGGCCTTTTCCTGTCTACCTGGTCACTGCATCTGAGTTGAAAGTGCTGTCCAGAGCGATCACAATGGAGCACTCTGGGATAGCTCCCGGAGGCCAATACCATCTAATTGCGTCCACAGTACCCCAAATTCGACCCAGCAAAACTGATTTCAGTGCTAATCCCCTTGTCGGGAGTAGAGTAAGGAAATTGATTTTAAGAGCCCTTTAAGTCGAAAAAAAGGGCTTCGTCATGTGGACGGGTGCAGGGTTACATCGATTTAACGCTGCTAAATTCGACCTCAACGCCTAGTGTAGACCAGGGCTGAGAAAAGCCTAGCTCCATCCTCTTTGGAACCCCCCTTCAGGTAATTGAAGGCTGCTATCAAATCTTCCCTCACTCTTCTGTTCTGCAGACTAAATAACCCCAGTTCCCTCAGCCTCTCTTCATAAATCATGTGCCTCAGCCCCCTAATCATTTTTGTTGCCCTCTGCTGGACTTTCTCCAATTTGTCCACATCCCTTCTGTAGTGAGGGGACCAAAACTGGAAACAATACTCCAGGTGTGGCCTCACCAGTGCCAAATAGAGGGGAATAATCACTTCCCTCGATCTGCTGACAATGCTCCTACTAATACAGCCCAATATGCCATTGACCTTCTTGGCAACAAGGGCACACTGCTGACTCATATCCAGTTTCTCATCCATTGTAATCCCCAGATCCTTTTCTGCAGAAGTGCTGCTTAGCCAGTCAGTCCCCAACGTGTAGCAGTACATGGGATTCTTCCTTCCTAAGTGCAGAACTCTGCACTTGTCTTTGTTGAACCTCATCAGATTTCTTTTGGCCCAATCCTCCAACTTGTGTAGGTCACTCTGGACCCTATCCCTACCCTCCATCGTATCTACCTCTCCCCCCATCTTAGTGTCATCTGCGAACTTGCTTAGGGTGCAATTAATCCCGGCATCCAGATCATTAATAAAGATGCTGAACAAAACTGGCCCCAGGACCAACCCCTGGGGCACTCCGCTTGATACCTAGACATCGAGCCTGTAGCGAGCGACTCACCAGCGTGGCACCTCCTCTGCCCAGATGTTTGGCCACTAACTACAGCCGTTTTACCAAGCATGGCATCCACAGATCACTGGGTACTGGAGATAGTACGATCTGGTTATACTATCCCCTTCATCTCCATCCTGCCTACCCATCCCCCTTCCCTGTCTCTCTTCAGGGACCCATCTCATGAGCATCTTCTACGACAAGAAGTAAACCATCATATATACCTAGGTTTTGTGGAACATGGTCCAGTACAACACAGGGGGAAGGGATTCTACTCCCACTACTTCTTGACTCAGAAGAAAAATGGAGGCTGGAGACCCCATTTTAGATCTCAGAAAACTCAACAAATTTGTATGTTCCCACAAATTCAGGATGGTGATGCTGGTGTCAGTAATTCCAGTGCTGGAAAAAGGGGACTGGTTTTCAGCCCATGACCCACAAGATGCATATTTCCATATCACTATACACCCGGCACACAGACGATTCCTGCAGTTCACAGTAGGGAGAGACCACTTCCAATATAGAGTGTTACCATTAGGACTCTCGACAGCTCAGAGAGTCTTTACCAAACCCTGGCCATAGTAGCAGCACACCTACACAGACAGGGAATTATGATATTCCCATACTTGGATGATTGTCTATTGAAGGGTCACACTCAAACAGAAGCAATACATGTCACACAAATGACTCTGACACTTTTCCACATCTAGTGTTACAAGTAAATGAGAAGAAATCTACCCTAGATCCGGTTCAACAACTAGAATTAATTGGAGCTACCTAGACTCGATAGAAGTCAAAGCTTCATTACCAATGACCAGATTCTCCAGAATGGCCACTCTCATATCAGTAGTCACAGACAGTACAAGGGTCTCTGCATGCATCTGTCTACAACTATTAGGACACATGGCGGCCTCTAGCTTTGTGGTCAAACACGCATGACTACACATGTATTGTCTCCAGGGATGGCTGAACACAGTCTACATACCATGCAAACAGACTCGTGTCACCACCACCAAAAGTCATACAATCACTACAATGGTGGATAAACCAATGCAGTGTATGCACAGGGGTCCCATTTCACCAAGGCTCAGCATCCATCCTGGTCACTACAGATGCATCACTGATCGGATGGGGTGAACACTTGAATCAACACACAATCCAGGGGAAATGGTCTCCTGCGGAGTTATTACACATCAATCTACTCAAACTACAAGCAGCTCGAAACTCATGCCAACATTTCCTATCAATGATAAAAAGCAAATTGGTACAAATAATGACAGATAACATAGCCTGTATGTTCTACATAAACAGAGAAGGAGGAGCTCGATCTCATTCCCTATGCACAGAAGCCATAAAATTATGGAACTGGTGCATTACCCACAATATTACCATTACTGCGTCTTACCTCCAGGCCAACAGAAGACAGTGGCAGACACATTGAGCAGACAGTTTTCCCAAGAAGATGAATGGGAACTGAACGACGACATTACACAACCCATATTCAGCATGTGGGGGTCACCGCACATTGATCTGTTTGCAACTTCACGAAACCGCAAATGTCCAAGGTTTTGCTCATGAGCAGGACTAAGACTGCAATCCCTAGGAGATGCCTTTGTCACCTGATGAAACGTGCCCCTCCTCTATGTGTTCCCACCAATACCATTATTATTCATAGTGATACACCAGATAAGGACCGACAGAGCCAGGATCATATTGATAGCTCCGACATGGCCCAGACAGATGTCATTTCCATACCTGAACTGCATGGCGCTTTCCACCCCTTCCTCTCCAGTGGGATCTTCTCTCTTAGGATGAGGGTCATGTTCTTCACCCAAATCTGAGAAAACTTCACCTGAACACATGGCACCTCCATGGCTCCATCACAACAAACTAACTTGTTCAGAAGAGGTTAAAGAGGTGTTGCTAAACAGCAGGAAACTTACCATGCATATCACTTACCTCCATAAATAGAAAAGGTTCTCCATGTGGTGTCATGACAGACACATATCGGCACTTACAGGGCCAATACATTAGATTTTGGAGTACATGTTGCATTTGAAACACTTGGGGTTATCTATTAGTTCACTTAGGATATACCTCACAGCCATAGCTGCTTTTTGCTACAAGATAGATGGTTTTTCAGCCTTTGTACATGCAATTACAAAATGTACCCTCAAGTCTGCAACCCTACACCAGCATAGGACCTAAATCTAGGCCTCAGAGGCCTTACCAGCACCCCTTTCAAACCATTTGCTACCTGTTCTCTACTACATTTATCAATGAAGGTAGCGTTCCTGGTCACGATAACCTCAGCACATAGAGTGGGTGAAATTGGGGCCCTCATAGCCCGTCCTCCTTACACCATATTCTTTAAAGACAAAGTGACTATGTGACCACAACCTAAATTCATATCAAAGGTACCTTAATCATTCCATCTCAATCAACCTATTCATATACCTACGTTTTGCCCTAAGCCACGAGGGTCTACACAGGAATCTGTTCTCCACACTGAAGGGCACTAGCATTCTACCTAAAGATAGAATGAAACTTTTCCGTAAGTCACTGAGACTCTTCATTTCCACAACTGAATGATCAAAAAGTGCAGCCATTTTGAAACCAAGACTATCGAAATGGATTTTGAATTGCATTCATTTATGTTACCAACAACAAAATATAGAACCTCTGACAAGGATCAGAGCCCATTCAACGAGATCAATTACTACCTCAACCACATTCTTACATAATATTCCAATCAGAGAAATATGCCAAGCTGCCACTTGGGCTTCTGTACACATGTTCACAAACCACTACACAATAACTCTGTGTTCAGAGGCCAATGAGATACTTGGCCTTATGGTACTAGCCTCAGCTATACAGCCAACTCCAAAACCCATCCTTCCATAATGGAGTACTTCTCTACAGTCTCCTGAAGTGGAGCACCCACAGGGACAGCACTCGAAGAAGAAGAGGTTACTTGTCTTGTGCAGTAACTGAGGTTCTTTTTCAAGTGCTTGCTCATATCGATTCCAATTTAGGTGTGTGCACGCTGCATGCATGGCCATCAGAGAATTTTTACCCTAGCAACACCCGGTGGGTCGGCTGTGGAGCCCCCCGGAGTGGTGCCTTCATGGCGCTCGATATATACCCCAGCTGACCCAGCATCTCCTCAGTTCCTTCTAACTGCCCGTGACGGTCGTTGGAACTGTGGAGTTCGGCTTTGCTGGTCTCCACTCTCCCTAGTACTTGCAGTTTCTAGTTTATAATAGTTTAGTTTATAGTAGTTAATAGTTATAGTTGTAGTTAGTTAGTATTAGTGGGTTGGGGGATTTCACCTCCTTCCCAATTTTCTATTGGGCTCATGCCCAAAGCTCTGGGATTCAAGCCTTGCGGTTCCTGCTCTAAGTCCATGCCAACGGGCAACCCCCACGACTTTTGCCTAAAGTGTCTTGGGGGAGTCTCATCAAGCAGATACGTGCAGGATCTGCAAGTGTTTTCGTCCCCGGACTAAGAAGGAGCGGGATTTTCATCTCAAACAGCTCTTTATGGAGGTGGCTTTTAGCCCTCAACATCCTGCAGCGCGCCAAGATCCGGCACTGAGCACCTAAGTGCGCAGCGCCCCAGCAGCAGAGGTAGGAGCAGCACCGCGGTTGGACTCAGACCCACGGCACTGATGCTCCACGGCACCACAGCCGACATCATCAGCCCGGGCCCGGCATCAGCCCAGCACCGCTCCCCCTCTCCTGCCCAGAAGTGGCACCGGAAGCCAGAAAAGGCTGGCCCACCTCCACAGAGACCAGCCCCCTTGGAACCGCCTCTGGAGGCACGTCCTGCAGGGGAGCGCCTAGGGGCACAGTCTACGGCCTCGGCACCATTGACTCCAGCCCCGGGAGGAGAGCCATTGCGTCCAGTGTCCCTGGACTCCCTGGTACGCACCATGGTCGAGGTCCAGTTGCCATCCACCCTGGATACCTTTCCGGCTGCAAGGGACCTTATTGCCATGACAGCATTGGCATCCCCTCAGCCTCATGCCAAGGCACCAGTAACTGCACATGCAGCACCGTCCCAAGGCAAGCTGTCCCTGATCTACCCGTCTGTGCCGTCGGTCAAGCCACTGCACCGGTCTCATTATCGGCACTATTCCTGCTCCTGATACTGCTTGCACTCCCAATGCCATTCGCAGTCCCAGCATCGCTCGCAGTCCCGGCACTGCTCTCCTTTGCGGCGCCAGTCATACTTGCGATGCTGGTCATACTTGTGGCACTGCTCTGACTCCCGGCACTGGTCCCGGTTGCAGTGCCACTCTGCCCACCGGTCACCATCAAGGAGAAGATCCTGGACCTGACGCCACTCTTGACGCCACTCATCATCTAGACCCAAGTCCAGGTCCAGATTCAGGCACCATTCCAGGTCCTGGTACCATTCTAGGTCCTGGCACCGCTCCCCAGCATCACAACACCATTCATCACCATCCCATCGGCGTGAACTGGTGCAGATCCACTCGGCACCACTGTGGCCCTCATGTTCCGTTTCCCATTTTTTGGGATCGGAGGAAGGGTCGTGCTTCTCGGACCGCCACCACATGGACCATAGCCACCTGGAGTTGGGGGCTGGGCGTTGGCAGGCGCAGGAGCAGGATCCTGCTCAAGGGCCCACCCAATGGCCGTTCTGGACACCCTGGGCATACCACCAGACCCAGGGTGCTCCATCTGGGGCTTCTCGCTCAGCCCTGTCTGAGCCACGAGTGCCAGAGGCTGCTGCCACTCGGCCTGTCCCGGGAGGCATGGAGACCATGGTGGCTCCTCTTCCTGCTACAGGACCTCCTCCAACACCGGTTTCTGCTCTGGGCCCTGAGGTCACTGGCACAGGACAGCTGGGCCCAGTTCCGCAAGAGGCCTTAGATGACCCTCTCCCTCCTGTGGCGGCCTCCTCCTCACCTGACGAGGCGGTGGCAGGCAATACTGTCTCGGGCCCCCCTCCTATAGGCCTCCATGCCCACCAGGACCTCCTGCGCAGGGTGGCCCGCAATATGAATTGCAAGCGGAGGAGGTGGTAGAGGTGGAGGACCCGGTGGTGGATATTCTGTCAGCGGAAGCTCCATCAAGGGTAGCCCTTCCTTTTATTCAGACTGTCCAATCCACCACCAGAACAATCTGGCAAACACCTGCATCCATCCCACCGACTGCTAAGGGAGCAGAACACAAATACTTTGTCCTCTCAAAGGGGTACAATTATTTGTTCACCCTCCAGAGCCTTGTTCTCGAGTGGTAGCATTGGTGAATGAGAAAAAAAGGGTGCCAGCAGGCTGCAGCTCCCAAATCAAAGGATGCCAAGTGCCTTGATCTGTTTGGGCGCAAAATTTATTCCTTGGGGGGGACTTGAGCTCAGGATCGCAAATCAGCAGGCGCTTCTGAGCCGCTACAGTTTTAACTCCTGGAACTCCATGCTGAAACGTAAGGAGTTAGTACCTCCTGAGTCCAGAGAGGAGTTTGGGGCCTTGGTTGATGAGGGCAAAACAGTAGCATGGACTTTGTTGCAGGCCTTGCTGGACGCTGCAGATTCTGCCTCACGTACTTTGTCCTCAGGGATAGCGACGAGGCGTATCTCCTGGCTACAAGCCTCCGGCCTACCACCGGAGCTTCAGCAAACACTGCAGGACCTCCCCTTTGATGGAGAGTGCCTGTTCTCGGACAAGACCAATTCCATGCTACAAAGCCTTAAAGACTCAAGGGCGATAATGAAGTCCCTTGGCATGCACACACCGGCTACCCAGTGGAAACCCTTCAAACTCCAGCAGCCACAACAACGCTCCTGTCCTCCCCCTCGACCAAAGCAGGATTTTTATAGGAGACGGGGGTGTAATGGCAGGACGAAGCCCTCCAATCCCCAGTCTGGGCAAGGCCAGGACCCCTCCAAGCCTTCATCAGGCTCAAAACAGGCCTTTTGAAGGGATGCTCGAGGACGATGTACCAGACCTCATTCAGGAGCCAACCGCACCCTTCTTGAATCGTTTATCCTGCTTCCACCGTGCCTGGTTCCACATAACTATGGACAGCTGGGTCCTCTGCATGGTGGAAGTGGTATACTCTCTCCAATTTTCTTCCTCCCTACCCTCCTTCCATCCCTCTTCAGGGACCCTTCTCACGAGCAACTCCTTATTCAGGGGGTTCAGACGCTCCTCGCCATGGGGGCGATTGAGGAAGTTCCAAGGGAGCGAAGGGGCAGGGGGTTTTACTCCCAATATTTCCTAATCTCCAAGGCGAAGGGAGGGCTTTGGCCCATTCTGGACCTGCGCAGTCTCAACAAGTTCATGGTAAAGTTGAAATTCCACATGGTCTCCTTGGGCACCATCGTACCTTCCCTGGATTCTGGAGACTGGTATGCTGCCTTCAACATGAAGGACGCATATTTCCACGATTCATCCGGCGCACAGACGCTTCCTCCTCTTTGTGGTCAACCGCGAACATTATCAGTTCACGGCCCTTCCCTTCAGTCTCTCCATGGCCCCCCAAGTGTTTTCTAAATGTATGGAGGTCATGGCGGCCTTCCTTTGGCGGTGGCGGGTGCAGGTATACCCTTACCTTGACAACTGGCTTATCCAGGGATGCACCAAAGAACAGGTGCAGTCCCACCTCCGCTTGGCCAGGGACACATTTCTTCAGTTAGGCCTCCTTCTCAATGTGGCAAAGTCGAAACTAGAACCAACCCAGAGAATAGAATTCATTGGGGCGGTTCTGGACTCTTTGCAGGCATGAGCCCTCCTGCCAGATGCTCATTTTCAGGCTTTAGTGGCCCTTGTCCAGAGCTTTCAGAGCGTCCCAATCTCATTGGCAAGAAGTTGCTTGAGTCTTCTCGGCCACACAGCTTCCTGCACATACGTGAGGAGGCATGCCAGACTTCGACTTCACCCCTTACAAGACTGGCTGGCATCAATCTATCGCCCAGGTCGAGACAGCCTGAACTTGGTGGTCACTGTTTCGGAGCGGGTCCTGGCTCCCTCCATTGGTGGCTAAATCCCTGGGTGGTTGCGAAGGAGTCCCCTTTCATAGCCTGCAACCTTCCTTGTCCTTCATCATGGATGCAGGGCCTATGACCCCCGTCCATGCTCTCCCTTCATATCAACGTTTGGGAGCTGATGGCTGTGTGGCTTGCCTGTCAAGCCTTCTGGGAGCGGCTGCAGGGTCGTTGTGTGGCGGTCCTCACAGACAACACCATGGCCATGTTCTACATCAACAAACAAGGAGGGGCCCTCTCCTCCCCCCTCTGTCAGGAGGCCATTCAACTGTGGGAATTCTTCATAGCCCACTCCATTCACTTGGTGGCTTCCTTTCTACCCGGAGTCCAGAACACGCTGGCGGACCACATGAGCAGGTCCTTCTGCTCACACGAGTGGTCCCTTCGACCAGATGTCATCCACCCCATCTTCCAAAAGTGGGGGTTTCCCCAGGTCGACTTGTTTGCCTCCCGCAGCAATCGGAAATGTCCAGTTTTTTGCTCCTTCCAGGGCCGCTCCCTGGGCTCTCTCACAGACGCCTTCCTGCTCCCCTGGATGCGTCAATTATTTTACACTTTTCCCCTGTTCCCCCGGTGCACAGGGTTTTGCTCAAAGTGCACAGGGACAGGGCGCAAGTGATTCTGGTAGCTCCGGTTTGGCCCAGGTAGCACTGGTACACCAGTGTAGCTCCTGGAACTCTCTGTGGCCACTCCAATCCCATTGCCTCTTCTTCCAGACCTGATCAATTAGGATCACAGTCGCCTCTGCCATCCCGACCTACAATCTCTCCACCTCACGGCATGGATGCTGCATGGCTGAACCCTGCAGAACTTCGCTGTTTAGAATCTGTGCAACAAGTACTGATGGGCAGCAGGAAGCCCTCCACTAGGGCCATGTATATGGCTAAGTGGAAGCAGAAGCAGTTTTTGGGCTGGTGAAGTCAGTGCAACACGCCCCCTTTCCAGGCGTCCGTGCCTCTCATTTTGGAGTATCTCCTGTACCTAAAACAGCAGAGCCTGGCAGCATCCTCCATCAGATTCACCTTGCGGCCATCTTGGCTTTTCACCCGGGTGCGAATGGCCGCTCTGTCTTTGCCAGTTCTATGGTTGGCAGGTTTCTTAAGGGCCTGGACTGTCTCTATCCACAAGTTCGACAGCCAGTCCCCACATGGGACCTTAACCTGGTCCTCTCCAGACTCATGGGGCCCCCATTTGAGCCGCTGGCCACCTGCTTCCTCCTCTACCTCTCCTGGAAAAACAACTTTCCTTGTCACTATCACGTCAGTGCGACGGGTCTCCGAGCTCAGAGCCCTTACCTCCAAACCACCCTACACTATCTTTCATAAAGATAAAGTGCAGCTTTGGCCTCATCCGGTCTTTCTTCCGAAGGTTGTTTTGGACTTCCATATCAGCCAGGATGGATTTCTTTTGGTTTTTTATCCAAAACCGCACGCCAGTCGCCAGGAACAGTGGTTGCACTCCCTCGATGTCCATAAGGCCCTCATCTTCTACACTGAGAGTATGAAACCGTTCAGGAAGACGACCCAGCTCTTTGTCGTGGTGGCAGACCGGATGAAAAGGCCTCCCGGTTTCATCTCAGTGGATCTCCTCTTGGATCATTGTCCTGTATCTGCGCTTGCTATGATCTGGCCAGTGTATCGACCCCACCCCTCACTGCTTACTCCACAAGGGCCCAGGCCTCATCGGCGGCTTTTCTGGCCCAGGTGCCAATCCAGGAGATCTGCAGAGCTGCAACTTGGTCCTTGGTACACACTTTCGCTTCGCACTATGCCATCATCCAGCATGCCAGAGACAACGTGGTGTTTGGTAGAGTGGTCCTACAATCCACGTTGATTCACTCCAACTCCACTGCCTAGGTAAGGCTTGGGAGTCACCTAAACTGGAATTGATATGAGCAAGCACTCGAAGAATAAAAAACGGTTACTCACCTTTGTAACTATTGTTCTTTGAGATGTGTAGCTCATATCCATTCCAAACCTGCCCCCCTTCCCCTCTGTTGGAGTAGCCAGCAAGAAGGAACTGAGGGGGGTGCTGGGTCGGCTGGGGTATATATTGAGCGCCATGAAGGCGCCACACCATGGGGCTCCACAGCTGACCCACCAGGTGTTGCTAGGGTAAAAATTCTCTGACGACTGTGCACACAGTGCGTGCACACCTAAATTGGAATGGATATGAGTAACACATCTCAAAGAACAACAGTTACAAAGGTGCGTAACCGTTTTTTCTTCGAGATGTGTCCTCCCTTGGGTGCTTCACTACCCTCCACTTTACTTCAGAGTTCACAGAAAGGCCTCTATGGTAGAGAAGGAACTGAGGGGGTCAGGACATGCGAGTGCTAGATGAAGTGTCAACAGTACTGCAAGACAGCTACTGCGCACGTGCGTTCTGACCAGGCACTGCTACCGAAAATCTCCGATCAGCGGTGCCAGAACACCCCAACACCTGAAGGTGGAGCACCCACAGGGGGACACATCTCAAAGAACCTCAGTTACTGCACAAGGTGAGTAACCTTCTCTTCTGTTGTAGTGCTAGTGAGAGCAAGGAGCACAGAGAAGCACATGTGGTTACAGCAGAAGGTAACTGCTGTACTAATAGTAACTCAGAGTTATACAGAAGAACCAGCACTATTTCTAAGTGGAGTGAGACCTTCTACATTAATCCTATAAGGCCCAGTCCTGATGCCTGTTCAACTCCCTTGTGGTCAAATCTCCTTTGCTGGGGGTTCCCAGAATGAAGGATCTACTAATAACTATAAAGCATGCATAGCCAGCTTCTGTGGTATCTTCCTGGCAGCCTTTGGCCTAGGGCAGTGGTCCCCAAACTGTGGGGCATGCTTCCTAGGGGGTGCAGAGGAACATCTAGGGGGTGCAGCAGGGCCCGAGCCAGCCCCTATGAAGGGGAGAGAATGCCACCCAGCCCCACTCTGCCCCCAGCTCCATTCCAGCCCCAGCTCTGGCTTCAGCTCCAGCTGCAGTCCCAGCTCTGTTTCCAGCCCTGGCCCCCGCTCTTGGCTCCTGGCTGTGGCTCCACTCTCAGTCCTGGCAGCGGCCCCTGGCCTGGCTGCGACTTCACTCTCAGCCTGAGGGGGCACAGACACATTCTATTACTGGTAAGAGGGGGACACGAGTAAGAGTTTGGGGACTGCTATCATAGGGGGTGTGTTGGACTGGGGGTATGATTTGCCAGAGACAGCTGGTGTAGTAGACCAGCTACTGCTCTAATCTATGATGAGGCCAGGGCTGGAAACAGAGTTGTGGAACCTTGGCCGCGGAATTAGGGATCCTCTACCAACTACATTGCACCCTCCCCTCAAACAGAAGCTGGGTGCAGCTGAGAAATTGGAACTAAGTTTCTTTTAGCATGAATCCCAGGTTTGCTCACTAAGTCAGATTCTGATCTCATTCTAGTGTGACTCAGGAGTCACTCAAATGGAATCAGCTGAGTTACACCATTGTTAGTGAGATCACAGTTAGGCTCTTTGGATCTGATTTTCCCCATCCAAGAATGGAATAGTAATACATGCTGTGACTGCTTCACAGGGGTACTGGAATGATTAGTGTTTGTACGGCACTTTGTACATATACATTCAGGGCTTGGATTAAGCCAATATGGTGATTGGCACCTCATTCATGCCGCCTTCTTATGGTCCGAAATGCAAGCTTACTCTTTTTTTTTTTTTTTTTTTAATGAGAGATCCTAGCTGTTTTGGTTGCTGAGCTACTTTCAGTTCATATTTTCATGGCTAACTGATGCAGTGATGTCTGGCTGTATTTGCAGAACCTGAAACAATATCAGTGTGATCTGCCCCATTCATCTCAGTGGGCACCAGCTCAGATATCCGAATATGATACATGGTTAACTATTTCAGTGCTCATCAGAGCGTATAAGAAAGGAGAGGGAGGATCATAGTGTGAAGATCTGCATAATCTACTGTGTAACCGCTTATTTTGAGACCTCTCCCTTCCCCACCAGTCAAGTCCAAGGAATCTAACAGAACCCAGCATGGCATCTGAGTTCCTCCTTCCCCTCTTTCTAAACTCAATAAGCCCCATTGGGCGTATGAGCCTCACCAAGGGGAAGACAAGCATGAGGAGTCTAGCAGAGCCCATGTGTGTAATTTGGAAACCAGAGAAGAGGAGCCATGCCTGAGGAACCCAGAGGTCATGTGTGATCATATTTGAACATCTTTACAATCTCTTGTGAGCAGCATCCCAGGTGGTTATTTTGGGGGGTGGAGTTTTTCTTTTTTCCAATCTGCCTTCTGATTACAGTATTATTATTAGTACGCACACTTAGAATACAACTGCATAGTTTTTGTTGTAAGAGAGCATTTTTTATCTATTGTTGAGATATTGCATCAGGTTTTCAAATACTGAGGGAATACTGGGCATATTTGATGGCAAACCTGCATTTTTAACCTGGCACATGCACAGTTAATGTGTATGATGCATTTGTATCGAGGGGTCTAATCTACATCTAAAGCATCTTGATAGTGTGATTAACATTGCTTTGTGTTTCTGTAGCACCTTTCTGCTAATGAATTAAATTCCACAACTTTCCTATGGGGCAGAGAAGTATTATTAGCCTCAGTTTTCAGAAACTTACTATTTCAGCACTTTACAAAAAATAGTCAGAGCTACAAATCTAAGAGTATTAATAAAATATTTTTAAAATGTTTGATGTTTCCTGCTTAGGGTTATGGAGTTTACAAAATTCTTCCATATTCTGAGCAGAAACTTCCTAGCTAAGGAGATACTTGACCCTATTACTGTTAGCCATAGAAGGAGCTAGAAAGGACTAAGAGAAAGCGTAACTAAAATTGCCTTCTGCAGTTCTTTGACCATTCTGCCTATCTGTCTCTCTGCGTTTTTATACTGAGCTCATCACCATGGTATCCAAGTGCTTACTGACATCTCCCCAACACCTCTACACGAAACCCTGGGCAACAGCAAAACCAGCTGCCCTAGGTGGGTGAAGATGTAAATACATTTTGAAATGTCATTTCATGAGAACTATATCCTTTGTAAGTAATCCAGTTATTTGAGGGGCTAAGCTATTGCATATCCACCATATGCATGGAGTCACCCAGTGTTTTTTGGAATTACATTGATGCCCTGTGCAGTAGTTTCAGTGCCTTTTATGTCTTGATCAGTTGCATTGATGTCCTCAGATCATTTGAAAGTGGCTTCAGTATCCTGGCAGAGATTTTCATTCTCTGAGTCCTCGGCAACGGTTCAGAGGTGTCAGTGGCCTGGCTAAAATTTGGGTGCCTGAGTGACTTGGACAGCTTGAATCATTATATCCTGAGCTAGGAGGATCTTGGCATTAGCCCTCTTGGCTCTAAGTTGTGCTTGATCCATTGCTTTTCTGTCCATGATGGAACCTTCCTGTGCCCAAGCTGCCAGGTTCTTGGCTTCGTCTGTTTCTACCTGGGCCATAGCAATTATTTTTTTCTGTTCTCAGGGTTCTGCTGTTGCCTCCATAAAACCATAACAGTGTGTGTGCATATTCTGGGATCCAGCTATTAGCAAGTGGTCTGATAAATAACCTCCTCCTTCATTAAAACCAGTTTACTCATCCTCAGATCCCATAAGCCTCTCCCTTCCTCCTCTTTCCCCCTCCTCCATGACTCAAAGGGACTAAGGGAGGGGGGCTTGTTTCTAAAATGGCAGCTCTTTCCTCAGCAACTTCTGTTATTGAAACTCACCAACCAATTCAAACCTCTCATGGAACTGCAATGGGGCCCAGACTGTGGGAACTTTTCTAAAGGTTGGGGAGTGAATTGGACAAACAGCAGCAATCTGTAAAATACTCCCAGAGAAAAAAATAGATTCTGTGCCAGGTTGCAGAGTCTCAGCAAAAAGAGCAGCCGCTCTGCATAAAATGTATAGGCGGTTGAGGGTAAAAGTGGAAATGCAACAGAGCTGGCAGACTTAACATGAAAAAAAGACTGTCTAACTAGCCATGACATTCATCCCTTCACTGATAATTCCCTTCCCAAAGTCCCCTGATGACTCCCACAAAGCTTGCTACTCTGCCTCTCCTATCTACATCTTCACTTACCTCCTCCACAATGGCACCCCAGATTCCCATCTCTTTCTCAGAGATTCCCCTCCACATACCTCTTTGCTGCCTAGCCAGCCTCATTTGCTCACTAGGCATATGTAGGCATATGTACCACTGATGAGTCAGGGACAGAGGTGGTTGTAAAATGTTGATGGAAAGAAAATTTCAACAAAAAAAGAAACCAACTTTCTGATGATTTTTTTCCTGTTTTCTGATCAGCTCTAGCCAAGAAAGCAGCAGCAGGAAAAAGTAACTGATGGAGCTGAGAAGTTTCTTTGGCTACTCTTAGTGAAATTCAGATAAATTACCCTAAATAAGGGGAATTACCTTTTTCATGTTTAATTTTGGGTGGGGGCATAGGTTGTGGCGTCTGTAGCTATTTAGCTGGATGAACCCAAAGAAACGTGATGAAAACAGGACAAAATTTCTCAAAGGGAGAATTTCTAAATTTAACCTCTATAAAAATTAGTAAATATTTACTTTATAAATTCTATAACTATTTAATTGTTCTCTGAAGTCAGAACTGTCCCCTGTGCTAAATTTTGAGACTAAATTCAATCACTGAAGTGTGCAAAAAGGAATTTTAGTCTTGCTTAAAATAATCTCAATGCAGCCTTGACTATGGAGTCAGTACAGATGCCTCCATAATGACTTTCAAGGATCCTGTTTGTCTGGCAAGTCTAGAGTAGCACACAGAACTACAAAATGCTGCATTTATGCATTTAAGTTTGTAGAAAAGAATTGTATTATATTCTATTGTATTTTATGCAGATAATTAATAACTGCATCATAATGCATAATCAAAAGGGGCCAGAGCTACACTTGAATATGCACCTTACCCTTGTAAATTGCTGACTTTTCAGTGCTTAACCATGCAACCTTAATACTCTCTTAATGTAGGTTGAGATTTTCAAAACAGACTAGGGCAGTGGTTCTCAAACTTATTGGATCGTGTCCCCCCTTCTTTGAGTTTGTAGTAGTTTACCCCCTACCCCAACACACACGTATATGTATCCCGATATATGCGGCAGTGATGCTTCACTTGAATCAGTTTTGACTTCTTTGTTTTTCACCTGAGTTGTTTTTTTCCTGTTGCACTAATGAGCCAATGAGCCATTGTAATAAGAGCAAAAGCAAAACTGCGATTGTGGTCCATTCTTACAATTAAATGTGCACAACGCGTTGTAGCAAACGGATTTACAAACAGATGGCAACGACTTTATATAATGCTATGCAAGTTTAACAGAAATCCACCAAAATGCACGGCACCATCTAGAGTCAAATGCACAGCGCCATCTGAGGACCTGATATGTCTGGAGGAATCAGTGTTATTCATTGCTGTAGGTAAAATGTATGCAGCAAGTTTTTTTATTTTTTCCTAAACTTCTCATGCCCCCTCCCCAAAATACATTGTGTCCCTCCCCCCCAGTTTGAGAACCTTTGGTCTAGGGGATTTATATCTTCCCTTAAAACTAATGGAAGATATATATACTAAATCCCCATGAAAGCTTGGAAAATCTCAACCACCATTTTAATACTACACGCATGTATTTGTAAATTCATAGGTGAGTGCAAGCATTTGGCTAACAGGGCTATTGTCTATCTCTAGGCAGTCAGTGATATAACTTCTCTCAACTCTTGCAAGTGTGAGTTTTTCTCTTCTCTCTTAGGAGCTTGGAGACACATCAGACCTTTGAACCTGGGATGGACTTAAGTCCTCTCTTAGAAACCCTACCCAGAATTTTCTGCCT
Source organism: Dermochelys coriacea (assembly GCF_009764565.3). Lineage (NCBI taxonomy): Eukaryota > Metazoa > Chordata > Testudines > Dermochelyidae > Dermochelys > Dermochelys coriacea. The sequence continues at coordinate 50,765,505 of NC_050077.1, read as the reverse complement.
CCAAGTAGAGCAGATGGCACGAGTCATTCCTCATTTACAGCTGGACCATCTTTTCTTTTAAAAATCTTTCCAAAAACGTTTGTATTTTTCTCTGAAAACTGGATTCTGAGCCTAGCTTGTTCTCTGCAATTTAACATTGCAGAAATTTTCTCCTTGGGTTTTAGAAAGGAAGTTTTTGGTCTTAAGGAAACACTCTGCCTCACCCTTCTTTTCCTTCTCCCAAACTGCTGGAAGATGGCTAACACAGAGAGGAGCCACTGGCGGATGGCCAAGAAACGTTCTACTTGTGCAGCATTCCTATACCTGCACAGCTGTGGCAATCTGGTTGAGTAGGCAGCAGGAGACTCTCTGTTCCATAAAGAACAGGTCCTGCAGCCATCACAAGCATGATCAGCAGTGGAAGGCCAGGAGTGATTGCTAGAATCTCACACGACATTCCTGAGGATCTCCTCATGGATAAGCCTCCCCCATTCACTATCTATCTCAAAGTCTATCTCCCCATGCCCTGCTAAGTTTAGATGCCAAATAATTCAGGGCTTCTGTGTTACCCAGATGTGGCTCTTGGCACACAATCCCAGCCCAATAGGGATGAATCAGACATGATGAAGAACTTCTCACACCTCTAAAGCAGTACACTTTATTCCAGAGAGTAAAGTATCTCTGATGTGTTCTGAAGGTCTTTATCACAGGAATGAATTCACAGGAGTCCTATTACATTGCAGCTTGAACAATGTAGAACTAAATATAGAGAACTGTGACGGGAGATTTATAGAAGAGTGGAGTCTGTGTAGACGTGTATTGTTTCTTTAAATCTGTAGCATGAAGGCAGGCAGAGGGGGGCAGGAAAGGATCTAGGCAGAAACTCTATAACAAAGCTAAATAGATCAGCTTTAGAGATAATACAGTTTTCCTTATTCTAATAAAGTTCCATGTTCAGTCTTAGAAGAACTCAACTCTGTGATTCTTTTCTATTGTCATATGTCTGGCCCAAGGGACAGGGTTTCTTTCTGATCCAGTATTTTGGTTTGGACTGCCAGAGGGAGTGGGGACTATCCACATCATTTGTATCTAGACCCAACTTTCCTCAAAGTTTGGGAGTGTTTAGAAATGGAATTTGGTTTGGGACTTTATTTCAAAATGGGACATTTAGAAATCTCAATTTAAAATAAACTCTCTTGTGTATTATTTATATGGAGCATTGCCCACCATGTACTAGGTGCTTTCAAAACAGTCAAGAAGTTTTTGATCTGATGGGGTCATAATCTAAGGAATTTACATAGATTGTGAAATATAATAATCTAATGTATTCATATTGCCACCACTTCATACAGTATTAGAAATACAAATGAACCGCATCGGATCTGAAGGTCTTTCAAATGAAACCTGAAAAAATAGGTCCTGTCCACACTCTGGATGCTAAAAGAGCCCATGCCACCTTTTTAAAAGTAGGGGTTTGCCTTTGGCCAACACTGCCCTGTCTTGCTAGTGTAGAGAAGCATGCTGGGTACTAGTTCAATGCTACTCTGTATGCTGGAGACATATCTGTGGTGGAGGGATATAAAGGTGTTGAGCACTCTGGTCCTAATCTGATTGGAGTTCAATGGGACTACTTATATGATTAAAGATAGCCAGGTGCACAGCTGTTTTTCCTGATAAGGGCTAGAGAGCTCATCGCCTTACAAAATTGAGCTCGTAGTTTGCAATGTGGTGTCAGACCCTTTTTCATTCAAAATTTCAGACCTTTACTTCCCTGCTTATGCTGGAGAACCTTTTGGAAGACTAGAGAATGAAAGGGATAGTGAAATCAACATAAAATATGAACTGCAGCTTTCCCAGCAAAATTAAAGTCCATTGAGAAAGGAAAATTTTGGGCTTTTTGAGGGGATGGGGAAAGCAATGGGAGAAACAAACATGTTATGTTAGACAACAATAACTCTGTTTACTAAAGGATAACTGAAAAGCTGCTAATGAGTAGAACAGGATGGGGTGGAGGGTGGGTAACTGGGAAGCTTGCAGAATCAGCCCAGCAGAGTGTGTGTGTGTGTGTGTGTGAGTGGGGGAGCAGTTAGAGGAAAATTGGCAACCTGGTGGGCTTAGCAGAGCAGGGATGGCTGTGGGTAGGGTTACCAGATGTCTCTTTTTTAAAGGGACAGTCCCATATTTAAGACCTCCTGCAGATGTCCTGACTTTTTCTTAAAAGCAGACAAATTGTCCTGTATTTTCTGTCTCCCCCTAACAGTACTGGCGGATCCTGTTGCTGGCCAGATTCCTGCTTGCCAGCTGTCTTCCCACCAGCAGTGAGTGGGGGTTCCAGTGGCCGATGATGAGGGTGGGTGTGCAAGGTTGGTGGCGGGTCTTGGCACTCCCCCAGCTATTCCATCAGTGTAGCCCCTGCCATAGGCATCGACTCTGTGGGTATTCTGGGGCGAGAGCACCCACAGGGAAAAATTGGTGGGTGCTCTGCACCCACCAGTAACCAACCTCCTCACCCCAGTTTACCTCCGCCTCCTCCTCTGAATGTACCGTGTCCCATTTCTCCCCCTAGTGCTTACTGCTGTGAAACAGCTGTTTCGCGGCGTAACCAGCTGTGGGAGGGCGAATGTGGCATGCTTAGGGGAGGAGGCAGGGAAAAGGCGGGACCAAGGCGGGAATTTGGGGAAGGAGTCCAATGGGGCAGGGAGGGGCAGAGTTGGGGCGGGGACTTTGGGGAAGGGGTTGGAATGGGGGCGGAGGGGGTTGAGAACTCACCAGCTCCAGGAGAAGTTGGCACCTATGGCCCCCGCTGCATGCCAGCTCTTGTCCAGCAGGCCCTGCCCCCCCCATCCCATTTCTGGCCAGAACTGGCTGTGCACTGCAGTGGCACCAGCGAGTGCAGGCAGGTGCCAGGCAGCAGCTAGTTATGTGTCGCCTCTGCTGCCCATCCATCAGCCCTTTATGTGCTCCCCGTCTCACTGTCCTCTCCCTGCTTTTGCCCTTCGCCTTCCCCAGCTCTGCTGCTCCTCCATTCCCCTTCCCTCCCAGTGGGGTGTGTCCTATTCCCAGAGCTGTGTGGAGAACCAGCCCTGGGTCAGAGTGCTCAGCTCACTAACAGCCTGGCCGGCAGGCTCCTTCCTTCCCCACTGCCTCTGGCTGGGCTGGCGCCCTGGGAAAGCCCAAGACCCTCCGGCCTGGGGCGCTGGCCAGAAGGAGCCAAGCCCTGCATGTGCCAAAGCCCCACACAGTGCTGGCATGGGGAAGCCTCTCTGTCCCTCAACTAAGCTCTGGGGTGCCAGGGGGGTGGGGGAGCGATTTCTAGCTTGTTCAAGCCCTAAACCTGCAGTCTCCACAGCAGCCCTCCGGGACAGGGGCTTAGCACTCTCTTCCCACCAACCCCTTGCCCTGGGTCTTTCCCCCAGGGAGCATGGGTCTGCTCCATCCCCTCAGCACCCTCCCCTGCTGAGCCCCTCTCTGGCCTGGTTTGCTGAAGCCCCTGCAGTCAGGTTTCTTGGGCCCTGGGTCACAATGCATCGTTAAGGCTTAACTCCTTCCTGCCCGTGCTGTAGCCAAGGGACAGGAGGCGACTGGGTTATGGCTGTGGCCAGCAGCAGCCTGGAGGTGTTAGCTGCCTTTCAACACTATGCAGGCAGGAAGGGACAAGCTGCTTCCAGCCACAGGGGGGACAGGGAGGAGGAAGAGATGAGCTCTGCAAAGACGGGGTCAGGTCATCCCTCCCCCCATGACTGGAAGTAGCTCCCATCCCTTCCCTCCTGCACAGTGCCGAAAGGCTGCTGCTGGCCACATTCTGGTGTGAACCCTGGCAGAAATCTGGGGGGGGGAGAGCATGCGACTCTGTGTGCCCCCCACGGATTGCATCGGGAAGACACGGTGCCAGGTACTGGGAGAGGCGGGTCTATCTTGTGGGCCCATCCAGACATAGAGGGCAGAGAGTAGGTTCGGCTCTGTCACTCACCCCCCCATGTGAGAGGTGTACAAGAGTGCGTGCGTGTGTGTGTGGGGGGGGTAGTGGTGTGTCACCTCTCCTTGTGTGAACCCTAAAGCCTTAAAGATAAAGTAAATAAAAAGAGTCCACCTACACAGTATTTTTTAATGGGGGCTCAGTCAACTTGATGTTAATTTGTATGTTTGTACTGCATAGTTCTGTCATTGAACTTGCTTGAATACGAGTAATTTACTAGGTGTCCCGTATTCAGTATAGGAAAATATGGTCACCCTAGCTGGGGGAGAGAGTGGGAGGCTGGTAAGGCTAGTGAGTTTGTCAGGCCAGATAGGAGTTGCTGTTAAAAGTACAGCGAACCCTTTGCTGTTAGCATCAAGGAGTTCTTGGGAAGCTGGTAGGGCTAGTGGATGGGGATGGAGTAGGGAGTCAGGTCAGTCCTAATGTGTGTAGCGGATCTAGTGGACCAGACCTAGTATATATGTCTTTGGAGTGGGAATGGAAGTAGGGACCCCATTCTGCCCTGTGGCTGCTAGGTGAGGGGTTGTAAGTACAGGGCTAGTCTTACCCTGGTGTGTATGTGTGGAGAAGTAGGGAGGCAGGCCGCCCCTGGTGAATGTGTGTGTGGGGGGGACATTAGGGGTTGGCCCAGACTTGGCACATGTGAGAGTGACTAGAGAGCTGGAGCTACACTGGTGTGGGAGTGGCAAGGGAGAGATGAGCAAGGAGGATGAACCCTGCCCTGATGTGAGGTGTGCATGGGGCAGGGCTAGGAGTGAGTAAGGGCCCTGCCTTGTTGTGTATCTGGGATAGGAGGAAGGAGGCCAAGCCTGCCTGCTGGTTCTACGGGTGGGAAAGTGAGCAAGGAGGCTGGGTGGGCCCTGCCCTGGTGTGGGAGGTGTGTGTCTTCTGCATGATAGGGGTGAGTAAGTGCCCTGCCCCAATTGGTGTCTGGGGTAAGGGGCCAACCTGGCCCCAGCCTGAGGAACGAGGACATCTGGGGGCAAGGCTGACCCAACCCTCTGGAGGGGAGGGTTGAACCCTGCCCTTCTGTGTGGAGGGAGGAGGGATGAGTATGGGTTGGCACTGCCCATGGGTGCGTGGGTGGGTGCGTGCGTGCGGTGAACCCTGTCCTAGGGGAGTGAGTAAGGGGCTGGCCTAACGCTGCCCTCCAGTTGGGGTGGGGGGAGAGGGAGGGTTACAGACCCTGTCCGGCAGTATGGGGGGGGGGCAGGGGGCTGGCCAGGCCGCGCGTGGAGGGAGCCCTGCCTGAGGGCAGCGGAGCAAGGCGGGGCCGCCCTTGCACTGTTGCGTGGGGCGGGGTGGCTGGTGGGCCCGGCCCAGCACGGCTGGGGAGGGGGTGGCTGGCTCCGCTGTTGCCCTTTTAAATGTGAGAGAGGGTGCTGGAGGCTGGTACAAAGGGAGCTGCCTCCGCCGCCGCTTCTGCTTCCTCCACCGGCTCAGGCTGTTCCCCGCCATCTTCCGCCCAGCAGGCGCGGCCGGGTCAGGCCGGGCCGGAGCCGAGCCGAGCTGCGCGGGGCGCGTGAGGCGAGGTGGCGCAGGCCCGGGCCCGGGCCCGGAGATGAGGCCAGGATGTCGGTGTCAGGGCTCAAGGCCGAGCTGAAGCTCCTCGAGTCCATCTTCGACAAGGACCACGAGCGCTTCCGCATCGTCTCCTGGAAGCTGGACGAGCTGCACTGCCAGTTCGTGCTGCTGCCGCCGCCGCCGGGGACCAGCCCGCCGCCGCCGCCGCCGCTCACCATCCACTGCAACATCACGGTGCGGGCCGGGCCGGGCCGGGCCGCTGGGGGAGGGGGCGCGGCGCCCGCCCTGCTGAGGGGGGCACTTGGCACCCACTCAGCCGGGAGCAGCGGGCGGGGGCACGCAGCGCTCGCCCAGGGCGCCTGGCACCCACGGGAAGGGGGTAGAGGTACCTGTTGCCCCTAGGGTATGGGCACGGCCCCCTGGCATGGGGTGACTCAGCACCCCGGGGTACGTCGTTCCCCCTGGGCAGCAGCATATGGCACCCGGGTGAATCCATCGCCTGCAGGGGCGAGTTTACCCAGTGCCTAAGGGGGCACAGCACCTAGCAACCAGTACACGGGGGGCAGCTGTGTGCCAGCGGCGTCTTGTGTAGTGTCCTCCGAGCTCGGTCCTGAGACACCGTGGGGCTGCCGCTGGCGAGACGCTACGCGTGTAGCTCGCCTTCTTCAGAGCCTCGGTCTATCCCTGCCTTCGTTCCCCCTACAGATGGGGAGAAACCTCTCTTTCTGCCGCCCCCCCCCCCCGCCGATTCGGGCTGCCCCTTTCATTTCCCTTCATAAAGTATGGAATCGGCACCCCTGCTTTCTGTTTCTCAGCTGAAAATGTCGCCTCTCTTCGCCTGGGGGCATTCTTCGGGATGGGGGGAGAAAGGGGCTTTGCCCACCACTTCGTTAGTTATGCTGCGTGTCTGGTTCTTAGTTCGGAAGTTGGAGAAGCCGTGAGCCCTAAACAAAGGGAGTGTAGGCCCTGGAGAGAGCAAGAGCCCCCCCCCTTGTGTATCCCCACCGTTCCTGCTGTTAGTTTTGTGCCCTAAAACCCATGGGGTGAGGAGAAGGAAAAAGGAGGTTGCAGGGGGGGAAAGTACCTCTCCCTAAAGGATTTTAGTGGGACGTGGTAAGTATTTTGCTCCCTCCCCCAAAAGGTGGAAGCCCAGGAAGAAGGTGGAGTGTGTGCACATTACTGAATACGCAATACAAAACCAAGGCCTGAGCTGAGCAATTTGCTTTTCTGTGTGACCCAGCCAAGTGAACGCCACAGAAAAGCTAACTGTTTTGGGGTTGGGAGGGCAGAAGGCATACCAGATCTTTTGGTTTTCTTCTACAGCCTGGTGTTTACTTTATCTGCATTTCTAAAATTCAATTTTAAAATGTGTGTAATGGTGAATAGATTTCACTTCTGAAAGTGACTGAGTTAGTAAGGAGGCTGAGGAAACTTAATTATTGCCCATTTAAAGGGATAAAACTGAGTGCTTGCTGAATAAAATACTTTTCTTGCATAATGAATTTATGGAGGGGGATGTGTTTTGAAGAACTTATTGGTGGGGGGTTTTGTTTTTTGTTACATGAGTGAGTAAAACAGTATTGGGGGGAGTAAGGTCATCATGGTAAAGATAGATAAGTAAACTTTTGTCTAAACTGATAAAATACCCCTTACCAGCTTTAGAAATATTGTAGACCTGAGCATGCAAAAGGATTTGAACATATGGGACCTTTACTTCATGTGGAATGCCACTGTATGTTCACTTTGCAGCATTGGGGCCATGTATAAGTAAACTTACCTGTCTATTTGGCAAGACTGCTCTTAAAGGTAGACTGTTTTTAAGGCTTGACTGTGTGAAATTGGGGTTTAGTAGTTGGGGGTCAGAGTAAAGATGACAACATCGTTCATTGCCTTTTGGAAAAGGATGAAAGCATCTTCAGACAGACATCAAAGGGTCTGACTCTGCAAATGCCCAAGTACTGAAAGCTGAAAATTTAATTAAATTAAAAGTCCTTAGCATTGCAATATTAACATTAGTTATTCTTTAATGTAATAGAATCAACCACATTTTACCTGGTATCAGTTACTTAATTTTTTTCTATTCTAAACTAATTTAGCTACATATTTTAAAAGAAGGATTTGCAGGTTTGACTGTTAAATGTCATGGAATTTGTTTTGTATTTGTAAGTAGTTAAATATAAGGGCACTTAATCCAAGTGTACTTACTTTTTTTAAAAACACCAGTAAATTTTTATAATGTAATAGGCAACATGTTTTGGAGCCCTATGTCAAGAAAAATCAGATAATGAGTTGCATGACTTCCTATAAATAACTTTATTTCAATAGAAAACTGTACTGCTTTTTGGCTGAGGAGGTTGATTCTACTTTCCACATTGCATGAGCTCTTTCGTAAGTTTCTGGAAAGACTATAAGAGTTTCTGCACCATACAACATCAGTTCAGGATGATGGGTTGTTTTTCCTGTCAAATAAGTAGTAAAGCAGCCAGTAGCAATGGATTCTGGGTTTGTGCTGTGGTGTTTCTAGCCTTTTTCTACCTCTAAAGTCACTTTCAGCAGCAGCTCATACATCTTTTTTATTCCAGGTTGAAATTTGGTTAGTACTTTTTGGTAGTTGCTTAATTATCTTATGTCGGAGCATAAAACCAATAATGTTAAGTGTGACCTAGGCTTTCCCCAGCTTATAGTAGTGTCTGTTTACTATGCTGTGCTGTTATGGTCACTTGCCCTGAAGTGAAGGCTGAAGCCTCAGTTATGTTGGTTTACGTGGCATGTGACCTTGCCACAAAGGAACTGAAAATGGCTGTTTCAGACAGAAAAGCCAAGGCTTCTGCTTTGCAAAGTGGTAAAAGTTGAAGCTTCTTGGAAGTTGTATTTTGCACTTCTGCCTAAGGAGTTGGTGCTGTACAAAACTAGTTAAATACTCACAGTATGAATAGAGTGACTTATTCAACCAATTTTACAGCTCAGGGATGGAAACTGAGGTACGGAAACTGACTTTCACAAAATCATGTGGGAAGTCACTGGGATAGCCAAGAATAGAATCCTGATTCCCAGGCCTGGTGCTTTGTGGCAAGTGTATGTACACTTGCCTTCCTATTAAGGCTTGAAGTGGTAAAGGGAATTCTCTGTAGCAGACTCATACTCAAGTCTTGTGGTTTTAATTCCGAAGTGCTGCCAGCTTTGTCTCTAGATATTGTATCTTAGAAAATTATAATTCTTACCCCTCATCCTGCATGGGATCTAGAGTGCTTTTCTAGAGAGCTTGGTCAAGGCATTCTAGGCTCTAGAAAATATTTTCTGATGACAGTGTTAGCACACTCAAACTTGTAATTTTATAAAAAGCTGGCAGTAAAAGTGTGGTTCTCTGGAGAAACTCGGCCATTGCTAATGGAGGAGTTATCTCCAGGCTCTGGAATTAAAGTGCAAATATGTAACTTTTAGTCAGTTTGCCTTTCCTAGGCAACTTAACCCTCACAATATTGAAAATCCTCAAGGATATTTCCTTTCACTTGGAAAAGGACTCCTGGAAAGTACTGCTGTACTTCCATAGGCCGTTAAATGTTTATTTCCTTCCTCCCTCTCCTCCACAGAGACTAACATTACCGGATTATTTTTTAAAACTTTCCCAGTTAATCAGTTTGGAATATATGCTTGCTACTTAACAGTAGTAGGTTTCTGAATACCAAGACTCCTATTTATAAGGGAAAATAAATAGCAACTAACCATGTGATCCTTTGCTGTAGATCACAAAAGCTTATGCTCAAATAAATTTTAATCTCTAAGGTGCCACAAGTACTCCTTTTCTTTTTGCAAATACAGACTAACACGGCTGCTACTCTGAATTCCATCTTGTGGGACCGTCGTACCACATGTACATTGTGGTGGCTATATAAACACTCGTGCATTGTGTATGGACATGAAAACTATTAATTTTTTAGAATGATCACTCTTACAAAGGAACAGAGTTCTTTCAAGAACTTCTGGACCAAGACCTAAAGGAGATCTGATAACTTACATTTCTTTCTAATTAATCTTGGAGAATTTCTTTCCACACTCCAATCTAAAGAGAGATGGCAGAGGGAATAAAGCTTAAAAAAAAAAAATTACCTGTGATTAAGAAACATGGGTTCTCACAAGGAATTCAGTGTGCTGAGTTGACATACTTTGACTAGCAGTGTGTCTCTTCTGGAATTTCCCACTGAGGTGACATTCTCACTTTGAAGGCCTGGAATAATATCTCATTGGAAAATCAGTTCGTTGGAAAATCAAAGCTCAGTGTTTTCTACAGCTTCGTAGGAATGTTGTTCATCTAATTCTTAAAGACCCCTGAAATACAATCCATATCAAGCTATTAATTTAGTTAATCTCCTTTTGGATATAGGATAGGAGTGGTCAAGTAGGCATCCAGTCAGATTTCAAGGAAACTGTTTGCTTTACCCTTGCCAGGAGAGTGATCTATATTGGACCTTAAATAGTTAATCCTATTAGTTTCAAAGAGGCATTTTAGGGTGGAGTCATCCTTGTCAGAAATACTGATTCTTGGGTCTGAAAACTATCTAATTATTGAACTTGTTCAGGCCATGTACCTTTACATTCCCACTGGTTGTGCCAAGAGCAATATCTCTGCTCCAGAGTTGTCATCTACCTTTTTTTGTGTTCCCTTTCTGGTTAGCAGCAGCACCTCAGTTAAGGTCAGGCTGAATAAAATTTGCCTGTTACAAGCTCCATGTGGATTTACTCTTCTCCCCTTGGGGTGTTTTGAATAAAAAGCAAATCAGTGAACTTAAAATCAGTAGTTTTATTGCTTTTCTATAACAATACTTCTAACTTAGACATGTCTTTATCTGAGAGCTGTAGAGTTTCAATTGGAGATGTCACAGCCCAAGTCTGGTAAGGTACCAAAAGTTAAGTGTTGTTACTGGATGTTCTGCTCTCTTTTCACAGAAAGAGAAGTAACTACCCATATGAACTGGTAGCTGAAATGCAGAGACTGAGTTTTAGGGAGAACTCTTATTTTCTTTTCTGCATGTGTTTTTTTAATTATTGGCTCACTTCTGTGTTTAAACGGACACAAACTTGAAAAACCACGTTTCCATCAGAACACGCTGCACCTATTCTTACAATTAACTTATGAAAATATACTTGTTACAGTAATTTTATATATACAGTTTAAAGATATATTTGTAGTATTATATGAGACCTCTTTAGAGTGGTGGCAGTGGAGGGACAAATTGGACTCTAATCTCAGCTAGTATCTATCCAAGAATGAAATTTAATCCCTGGACACCTAGGCGCTGACTTCCCCTCCTTCCCATGGGTGCTCGATCCTGCCTCTGCCCCCAGCCCCGCTCCCATTCCACCCCTTCCATGAGGCCCCACATTTTCCCATCCCATCCCCAAAGTCTCTGCCCCCTCCCTGCCAATATTCCAACTCCTTCTCCAAATCCCCACCCTGGCCTCGCCTCTTCCCCGCCTTATCCCCTGAGTGTGCCATGTTCCTGTCTCTTCTCCTCCCCCCCCCCCGCCCCGGAGGGTGCGAAAGCTGCCAAATCGTTGTTTGTGGTGGCCGGGTGGGAAGCGCTGGGAGGTACGCGGAGGGACGGGAACAGGGCGCATTCGGCGGAGGAGGAGGTGGGGCAGGGGGTGAGGAGAGCTTGGGCGCAGAGCACTCAGTAATTTTTCCCACTGGGTGCTCCATTCCCAGAGCACCCACGGAGTCGGCACCTATGCCTAGACAGGTGGCAAAAGTTGTGTGTCGCTCACGTTTTACTTAGTGCTTACATGTGGCCTATGCTGAACATTGTACTTGTATCAGCCATCTGCACACGGGGTGAATTTTGTCCCAAATGAGTACCACATACTACTGTTCACAAATCATGTAATGTGACTTATTCTGGGAGTTGGGTTTCTTTCATATAGAAAGACGGATTCTCTGCCTTTCCTGAAAAGGTAGCCTTCTACTGAATCAGAGTTCAAGCTACTATGAAAGACGTAAAAGGGTGTGATGTCTGGAGATAATTGCAACCAATGAGAGAGGACTTTACTTTTCGGTCTAACTCTGCATTCTGAACCCAAACTGATAAAAAGATGATAAATACTTTTCTGTTAACTCCACAATCCTTTTACAATTTAGTACAGACAAAAAAAATATACATAGGCATTTCACATCATGCACCTCTTTTTTTTTCCGGGTATTAATATTAAAGGCAATACCTAGAAGGGGGATGATGTGGAAGCTTTTTTTTTTTAAGGATGCTCAGTTTATACACAACTAATTCCATAATGAATGAGTTACCAACTCAAAAGAAACTACCAAACTTCTCATACGATGGTAAATCCTTATAGTGATGGTTAGAGTCCAGATTATTTCCTATGCAGTTTATAAATACAAGGAACAACCAGAAAAAAGTTACTGGACACTTATTGTAATACGCAAATTCTAAAATGTATAAAACTCCAAGGAGCTAGACATGTTGCATGGAGGTGGAATAATCTTATTTATGCAACAAATTATGAGAATAATAAATTAGGAATGGGTTCCTTCTTTAAGGAATGCACTTCTGCCAAAAAAAAAAATTAAATTCAAGAATACAAATACTAAAATTCAAAGAATGCTGAGTTTTCTACCTGTATAATATACTTCTACACTGCAAAGCTCAAACTGAAAAATTAAACTTTGCTAGAATAATATTTTTTGGAAAAAATTCCAACTGCACTAGAATTGAACGAAGGCTTATAAATGTCTGTGGTTTCTTTCATTTCTGTTTTGTTGTTTACAGCTGCTCTATAGCAAGAATCCATGGCCTAAAGATTATATTAAGAGCTTTGAAGATAAATTGCTCTCATTTCCCTTGATAAAATGTACTTCTAATCATGATAAATTGCCCCTAACATATCACATGAAGCCACAATCATAGGCCCCAGTGCTGCAGATGTTTGTTCCGCGTGTCCAACTGTAAGCATCTGTGTAGTCCCATTCAAGTCTAGGGGACTACTCATGCATGTGTGAACTATAAGCATGTGAATATTTTCAGGATTGGGGCCACATGACCCCCAAAACAGGCATTTTTTTTAAATGCTCATTGAAATTAATTAAATCCGGTGACAATGTAAAAGTTTGATCTGGCTTAGGTACTTAGATACTACAGTGATGGGGGCCCTATGAGTGCCTCACAATCTTTAATATAGTTATTTTCAAAGCACCCCTGTGAGGTAAGGAAGTACTATTATCTCCATTTTACAGATGGCAGATGAACTGAAGCACAGTGATTTGCCCAAGGTCACACAGGAAGTCTGTCCTGGAGCAGAGAGTTGAACCCTGGTCTCCACACCTTAGGCTAGTTTTGGATCATTCTTCCTCCTAGTTTACATACTTGCTCAATCAGATTAGTATTAATGCTTCCCAATGTTAATGTGGTCAAAGTGGTCTCTGTAAAACTTAGAGTTGCAAGTAATCTTTGCAGGTTTCTTAACATTATTCACTTATTCTACAGAAACTAAAACCTAGTTTAGGATTACTTCGTTGGACAACTAGAAGACATTTAGTGTCCTAGAGTGACCGTTTGTTTCATGTCATCAAAAACATTGGATTTGAATTTGAGCAATAGCTCAAATAGCCAGAATTTGAGCAATAGCTTTATGTGCTCTATGTGGCTCTCTTTGTAAATAGCATTACTATTGTGACACTCTTTGTAAATAGCATTACTATTTCTCGATTTAATTTGACATTGTGTACACAGCAGGGATGCCTACTACTGCTGCTTCTGTTTGATGTGGTATTAGAACTGATAACTAGTCCAAGAACTAGTGGTTTTATTTTACTTGCCCCAAATCATTCTACTTGATTTCCAAATTAATGAATCTAAAAAAACCAGTTATTTCCTGCTTTATTTCAAGGAAACCTGTGATATCTTGGACAACACTGTGTGATAACTGTTGGCAAATGTTTTTAAATAGAATTAACCCCTCTATACTTGCTCTTTATAGACATGAAACCTCCCATTCCTGTAGGAAAATTGGGATTATTAGAGTAGATTACTATGAAATAGAATATTTTATCAAACATCTTTTATAGGAACACCAGTAGCTAGGAGGAAGAGGAAAAATACTGGTTCAATAGGGTAACTCTTCCCACAGGTATTCTAAGGAAGCATGCCCATTTGCAGGGATCTCCTCATCTGCTGAACTGCTGGTTTAATATGGAATTTTTGCAGTTTAGTAGCTGAAGGAACTTGGATTCCAAGGTTTATTCAGTCAGAAGAAAGTAAAGCTTCTGATTTGGTAAAAGTGTTCTATCCCAAATCTGAAAAGGAGTACTTGTGGCACCTTGGAGACTTAACACATTTATTTGTTGTTTGTTTGTCTCCAAGGTGCGACAAGTACTTCTTTTCTTTTTGCAAATACAGACTAACATGGCTCCTACTCTGAAACCTATCCCAAATCTGAACAGGTTGTTGCAGAAGCGTGGTATTTGACTTTTAAACGGTCTATAAGGAGCTTAACAGTATTGATGATCTATAAATGGAAGACAAAGTCCTGCATTAAACAGCTTTGCTGTAAAGATACAGTAACAATGCAAGTGTTAGTAATTGGAGACTTGTGTGGATGTTGGTGTAGATCAGCTCTGTAGACTAAGTGTGAATTTTTGTGTCTTTAAGGAGAGCTAAAGAACTTGACAAATATTGATTGGGATGCTCTTCAAGCATAGGAGGGATAAAGAATAGCAATAGGCAAAAGGTAAATCGAACTAAGAGGGTTGGGTGGAACACGGGTACATGGCAAGAGGATGTAGAGAAACTAGTGAGAATTGCTCACCAATGTAAGAGGAGATAGTCTGTGGAGGTGATCCATGAGACACTAGTAGGATATAGTCCACACATGGAAAAAACAGAAATGGTTGAGGAAGAGAGAATAAAACTGAGAAGAAGGCATGAATGTTAGAATAAGATCAGAAGAGAGACATCTGACTCAATGATGGGTGAAGGAATTGGCTTAGAGGGTGTAGGGAAGATGAGAACTCTGCCCAGATAAATTACAGTAATCTTGAAATCAGTAAGATATGGGGAAGTGAAGAGGAACTAGATACCAGGTATGATGGTTCAGCTTTCACCACTTAAATGGTATTTTGACTTCTAAACCTAATGGTGACCAAGTAAAAGCCAGTCTTAGCTACTTTGCTACTGATATGGCTAATACTACTTTAGTGAAGTTGATCATATCTGTTCACTTGGTCATAGAAATAAAGTGTGACTAACTCTTTAAATATACAAAGAGTTGACTATTCATTTCAGGTAATCAACATTTGTTTGGTTTCTTCCAGACATCCAAAAATTAAGTTGTGTGGTATTCAGCATGTCACAGGCTGAATCATACTAACTCCTTTAGAATCTGATACAAAAATCCATGCCTTAAGAATTGATATTAAAAATGAATCAAAATGTTCATTTGACAACACACATGCATCTGGATAACAGACATTAAGCAAGAGGAATACTTGTTGTTGAGGCTCCTGAAACAAAAATTCCCTGACAAAATTGCAGCATCGAGATTGTTGCACAAACATGACAAGTAAGAAAATTCAGGGCTCAAAATTCCTACAGGGTAATGAGCTTTCTTGTATTATAATTTGATCTGGCTGACTATTTGGTAATACTCTGTTGGCATATAGACTAAAGCCAAGATCCTGTGCATTTGTGAAGTCTCTGTATTTTGTAGGATGGTATTGTGGTTAATGGAAAAGACTGAGAGTTGGAGATCTGGGCTCTCAGCTCTGCTACAGACTTCCTAGTAGTCTATATGACCCTGGGAAGTCACTTAACCTCTCTAGTCTTGTCTATACTGCCAATCATCTGTTGCTGACAAAAGTGTTAGCTAAAGGGTGGCTTTGAACCTGATTTAATTACAGTGTAGTTGAGGACTAACTCCAGTTTCAGAGGCAGTTGTTTAAGAGCAGCATTTGACCTTGACTTCTGAAACTGCATAATACTGCATAACATAAATGCATCCGATGAAGTGAGCTGTAGCTCACGAAAGCTTATGCTCTAATAAATTTGTTAGTCTCTAAGGTGCCACAAGTACTCCTTTTCTTTTTGCATAACACTGTTCATCTTTGGCTATACTTAATGGTAAACAAAGTTCAGCGCTAAGCTGCATCTCTTGTAGATGTATTAGCAGCCACAGATTAATTACTTATTTCCTGCCATGATGGGGGAGAAGTGGGTATGTGTGTAGAGGTGGGTTTTGTTCTTTCACAAAAGTTTTTAGTAGTATCCACCTGAACTGTGAATTTCTTTGTGTGGATAGTATCAAAAGCCTAATATTAAAGTGTACTTTTTGGTGACCTAGATGTTCGAGAATAAATGTATTGCTTTTACCTCCTCAAAGTGTAGCTTTTTAAAATACCAGTTACTAGTTTCTTCTAAAAACATAGTGAGCTTTCATTGTTCAAATGAATAAGAATATGTTCTTTCAGGTGTTCTTCTCCCCCAGCTCCCTCAACTGCCTTGCTTTAATTATACCACTCAGTATTACATTTTCTGGAGCACTGCTACAAACCCATAAGCAAGATACTTTTCTTTTGTTTGTTGTTTATATTCATTTAGCAAGGGGATGTGCCAACTGTAATTTATGCAGTCTGGCAGACTCCCTTCCAAGATTGGTTTATCCAACCCATAATCTCCCCAAGGTTGATGTGGTTTATCCAACCCATAATCTCCCCAAGGTGGTGTTTCACACATTGCATTCAGTAAAACAGTAGGTATTGAGTTATAGCATGGGTGACAGCTTGAATAATAAACCCAACTTAAGAGGCTATAGAACTCTGGCTACAGGAAGCTTAATAACTGTATCCTATGACATGTCTACATTCATGACCTTGACAATTGAACTGAAATCTAGTCTTTGCTGACTATTAGCTTCCATTGCACACACCCTGTCTTATTGTAAGATGTAATGATATTAGAGAACTGGGGTGGGTTTTTTCCTTTAAAAAAAAAAGAAAAGTTTATGGGCTAGGGTGGGAGGTTATGTGTGTCTGCACAGGGTAGAGAGACTCAGAATTGCAATCGGCGTTACCTATCCATTTTATTTTACAGATTTCAGAATTATTACACTTTAGAGCATCTTAAATGGAAAACAAGACTTTTGAAAAGTTTGTTTTTTCCTTTTCCTTATGCCAAAGTAGTAGTCTTGATCTCTAAAATGTTTTACTTACTGCCTTAACTTTTTTTAAATTCAGCTACACTTATAGATTTTGTAACAAATCCAAGAAAATTCTGTAGAACTAACTTGTATTTGCTATAAGCTGCTTGATTTTGGAATAGCTTCCAGCAAACATGAGTACTCTTCTCACCCAAGTATTAGCCCACTTAATGTGTGTATAAAGTTACTCTGTAGTCACTGTCCTGTGAATACTCCATTGGCATGTGCTGCTGAGTCCACCACCTGCTGCAGAACTGTAATCCAGAATCTAAGCTTTCATTTTACTTACAAAAATATCTCCAGTCTGTATGCTTGCAAAGAAAATATTGAAATGCATACAGTGAGATAATGGTCTGCCTGAATCTGTAAAAGGCTGAAATGATAGCTCAGAGATGTGAACTGCTCCGGCCGTCTCAATGGGGTTTTAATTGTGAAACCTAGAAATGATTGGTTAAATATTGGCTGACTATTCTGCTGATTTCAAGCAGAAACATCTAAATAATGTGAACACACTGAAACTTTCTACAACAAGAGTAAAGCTTATCTGTGTGGGAGTCAGATCTGTCTCATGTGGGCTGGCCCAAGACTGGAATAAACTCCCCCAGGACTCTAAGTACCATCACAAACCTCACCACATCCCACTTTTAGTGGAAGGTACATTTCTTTGACCCTTGACTTCTCAAACATATAGTTGTGAGTGGATTTTTTTTTTTTAAACAATGCAAACAAAACACTCCACTGCGCACACTTCTCCCCTTAGGGAGAGGATAAGAGAACAAATACGTGACAGATGTTAGTCCTGTTGCTTAACGCACTATTGAAAGGTGCTCGGATACTATCATGATGAGCACAGTATTAGAACGTATATAGAACAGGATTCTTCTCTAACATGCCTCCTACACCTCCCCAGATGACTCTCCCCTGCATAACCATGAAAACCTCCAGTTACCTTCATAACTCTCTTCCAGTATAGTTGTAGCTTGCCAATACAAAAATCTGTATATGGACAGCATCAAATTGAATTTAAAAAAAGAAATTAACTGAAAATGAACTTACGGAACAATTACTTTAATAGCCTCTCTCTAATCTTAAATGAAGCTTTAACTGAACTTCTAGTCTGCTGTACTCAGGCCACACAATCTAGGGAATCTCCCACAAAACATAAGTTGCTTGTCATAGAGTACATGGGCTTTTGACTGTAGGGAGGGTGAAAGAAAATGGCATTTTTGTTGTCATAAGCATTCTGCCTATACTATGTAGATACTTTTTTAAAAAAAAAAATCTACTTAACTAAAACTGTATGAATGCGGTTGGATTTGTTTATTGTACATAAACAAAGAAGTAGATGGTATGGTATTTACTTGGCTTGTGTAAAGGAGCCCTGACAGAAAAGCAGATAAAAATGTCTGCCGTTTTCAGGGCAGATACAAATCTATTTTTAAAATTGTTTTTTTTTTTTTTACACATAGGTTTATTTTTAGAAATAAAGTGTTTTAAAATTTTGAAATGAAAACCTGTATTAAGGTCTAAAGCTATTGTAATCTATTAAAAACAGTTTAATGAAACATAATATACTACATTGAGTCCCCCCTCAAATTGTAATGAGTTAAGATGCTGCTTTTTTTTTTTAAATACAGAATCAAGGTGGAAAATGTCCAACTTTTGAGGTCAACTCAAGGTTTATAAGTGTCATTATGTAATTAATTACATTATATATAAAAAGAAAAGGAGTAGTTGTGGCACCTTAGAGACTAACATTTATTTGAGCATAAGCTTTTATGAGCTACAGCTCACTTCATCTAAGTGAGCTGTAGCTCACAAAAGCTGATGCTCAAATAAATGTGTTAGTCTCTAAGGTGCCACAACTACTCCTTTTCTTTTTGCGAATACAGACTAACACAGCGGCTACTCTGATACCTATTAGTATCTGACTTTTTTTTCCAGTCTTTACATTTTTCCAAGTGTAAATACCAGCATTCACTCCACTGTAAGTTTATTTTCAGTTCTTGTTGTGCAGAAAAGCTTTAGCCTTAATTACTTTTGGTTTCAGTGTAGATAGGTGCAGAAACCATACTTTTTTAATTAGGACTCTTAGACTTTAACATCAAAAGGACCACCATGATCATCTAGTCTGACCTCCTGCATGTTGCAGGCCACAAAACCTTGCCCACCACTGACTGGTTCATTCAAAGTTGAGAAACCAATTGGGATTTCAAAAAGCTGGAAAGCTGCATTTCCACCCCCCCCCCCATCCTCCCGAATCTAGGAATAAAACCAGGTTAGACGATGAAATTTATGGATATGGGGGGCCAGATTTTCAAAGGGTTTTTAGGTGCCTGAAGATGCATATGTGAACAAAATGGCATTGTCAGAGCTGTCTGTCTGCATCTTTAGGCAACTAAATACCTTTTTGCTTCTGGTCACGATGGGCTGGATTTTTTTCATCTGTCAGCTCACTGATTCTACAGTTAATACTTTGTTTAATAAGTCAGTTTTAAATACAAAACAGTCTTGATTTTTGATTTTTCCTAATGTATCAGCACATTTAAAGTAGTTTTAACTAATAAAAAATTTTTAAATGTTGTTTTTGTGCATCCTTAATTGAATTCCAATTTCCATCTAAATATAACTTACCACAAACTAGATTTTTTTTAAACTCAGAAGTAAGAAATGTTACTGCCAATTTTCAAATGAGAAATTCATATTTTAAGTTATGTTAAGATGTGCTTGTATTGCATCCTCCTGGTTAGTACAAAATCTAGTTTAAGAGTATATTTAGTTTCAAATACCCCATTTTAGTGGTTAAACCAACCACATAGAATGAACCTTTCTTTAGGAAAGTAACTAAAAAGTACAAATGCAAAACAAGATCCAACTTGATGACTTAATTTAAGGTTTTTTTGCTTGCTGACTTGATTAAAACTGGTGATTTCTAAATTTATCCACCATGGCCTTGGTAATAGTACAATAGCTGGCTAGTGAGAGAGAAACCCTGTGCATTTTAAGGGTACATCTGCACAAAAGCTGGAGGTGTAATTCTTGCTCAGGTGGATGTATGTACACCTACTCCGCTGAAGCCAGTGCACTAAAACTAGCAATGTAACTGTAGCTACAGGGCAGTGGCTAGGCCAGCCTGCTGCCTATGTAGCCATGGCTTCACTATGTGAATTTTATCCCACTACTTTGAGCCTGACTACCTAGGGTGGGAATTACGCCTCCCAGCTGCTTTGTGTAGAAGAACTCTTGTAGTGCAAGTCCTCATGTGAAAGGCATGTACTAACTCCCACTAAAGTAAATGGGATGTGCGTGCATGCACATCTGGGGGCAGACTTTTAACTCTCTTCCTATAATAAAACTTACCACTTCAGTCCTGAGACCAAGACTCCTTTGTGTGCCATCCCAAACAGTGGCTTCAGTGTCCCCTGCTAGCTTTTCAGAAGCAATTAACAAACCTGAACATTTCTCAGTGTTGTAGTGTAGTGACAAAGAATGATGGGCAGAAATGTTGGCATAAGGAAGTACACAGTGTTAAGCAAAAACTATCAGCTAACTTAATTCTGATTCAAACTGGCTATGGTTTATCTGGTGTAGGAGGGAAGGTAGATCTAATTTCTATTAATTATAAGAGCATGCTTAATTAAAAACGATATTTTTTTGATCCACTACCATGGCAAGATTGAGCTACTTAAACTACTTGATTTAAAATAAACATATAACTACTTTGAAAACTTGAGCTATTGCAACTCGTAACTCCAGATTTTAGTTTTTCTACTAACAATTAATAAACTAATGAAATATAAAACATCCAGTCTGACTAAAATGGGAAGAAGGAAAGAACTAGCAACATGTAAGTATATACACACAAAAACATTAATTATAGCCACACTTTACCATGGCAGAGTGGCGTATAATAGATCCACTATATAAAGGAGAGGCTCACTTGCTATACTGGTGTGGCCAACCAGTGGCTCTGGAGCCGCATGTGGCTCCTCAGAGGTTAATATGCGGCACCTTGCATAGGCGCTGACTCTGAGGCTGGAGATGCAGCTAACTTTCCAGTGTGCCAGGGGGGAGGGGGTGCTTGCTGCTCAACCCCCTGGTCTGCTCCAGGCTCTGCCCCCACTCCACCCCTTCCCCCAAGGCCCTTGCCCCTTCCCCCAAGTCTGTCATTTCCTTGCTCCTTCCCCTCCTCCACAGAGCCTCCTGCCATGCAAAAGGTGCTGACTGGCAGGGCTGCCAGAGGGCAGGAGGCTCTGGAAGGTGGGAGCTGATATGGGGCGGGGCAGCTGGTGATTTATTACTGTGGCTCTTTGGCAATGTACATTGGTAAGTTCTGGCTCCTTCTCAGGCTCAGGTTAGCCACCCGGTGCTATACAGCTTGTAGGGGGTGGGATAATGAAGTTTGTGATTAAATCAGAACTTCCATGGTAACACATAACTAAGACAGCATTTTAATGTGACTTCACATACCTTAATTCTGTAGTACTCTGGAAGTAATCTAGTTTGGGCTGTGCATAACTGCAATAGCATACCTCATAAAAAAGAGAAAATGTATAGTGGTAACTCATGGTGTCAAACAGGTAATGATTATATACTAAATAAAAGTTCAAAAACATCCTTGTTAAGGATAAATTGTCTTCAATAGTATATGCTTAGACACGAATGACAAATCTGTCTACCCTATGAACAAGCCAGTCTGCAAAAACAACTATAAAATTACAAAATATTCTATTACCTTTTAAGAAGTCAGACCCCTGACAAAACGTAAGGAAAGCACATGTCAGGATGTGAAGCTTAGTGTCTGATTTGTGGTATCTCATTGTAACCTCTCATCCTTCCTTGTGCGGTGGCTTTATGAAAAAGCATTATGCCAACTAACAGACATGCAGTTCCAAAATTGTGCTGCAGTGGCAAGCTTCTAGGAACTCTTCCCTCTCGTGTCCTGAGTATTTATTAATGGGCCAGATTTAACTGTTACCTTGATATTGTTTAGCTATTGGATGCTTTATATAGCATGGGAGCTAGACAAAGGTTTGTGGTTTTTGACAACACAATCTGGCCTCTTGTTAGTACAAACGCTCTCCGGAATGTAAGGATACTATGAGTGGTAACTGTATCTAGGTTGGCTGTAAACATTGAGCCTTTGTCTTCCGGCCTCAGTACACTTTTGGTGTGATGTAATTGCTCCGTATGTCAAGTGTTCTTGTTACTGAGCAATTTTTACAGTACACAGATTAGCTTATAAAAAGTTACACAAATTTAAGCATGCAGGCTTTACTTGTAACAAATTCCTGCTCTCATTTGTAGAGCAAGAAATTGCTCCCTTGCAGAACTACTATAAGACAACCAACCATTTTTTGTGAACAGTAACACTGCATTTGAACAGTATACAACCTCATCTCAGTTGAATTGTGTGGCAAAAGGCCCAAGGTAAAGTACCCTTCAACCACCTGAGAAATAACGGTAATTAATATTTTATAATAGTAGGTATCGATACAATGGTATTTCTTGAATTAAAGGGTTGCTTGCCTAAAATGCCAGAATTGGGCAATGAGTTAGTTATTTAGAGATGCACAGGTGAAGCTGTTGTCCCTATACCGCATTGATATTCTTTCTTATCTTCCTCTTCGCACCCCAACCCCACCCCTCATCCCTTTACCAAAAAAAAACCCCACCAGCCCTCTCAGATCAGCTGCTTGTAGGTAGGTTTAGTAATCTTGTAAATTTTACAAGCCCCGGTTCTGCAGAATAGTTCAGATGACCTCCCAAGCCATGGGTACAATAGAATTTTTTGCCATATCCTAAGTACCATGGCTGTTTCATTACAAATCTCAAGTGAGCTTCTTTATATTTACAGATTTGAATATTTGAAATGCTTGTTTATATTCCATATTCCAAAATGGGTGGTGACTCATATCTAGTATGACATAAATGATGTGTCAGAATAGTTATTTGCTCATCTATAGAATCTTATGATGCTATTTTCTTTTTTAAAAAGCTGTTACTCACTTAAAATTGTGAATATATCCATCAAGAGTCAACTTTAAATACAACTTGATTATGTGCCAAACTGGAATATACAGTAGGTGTGTGCATGCACAATTAGTTTAAAAACTGAAACATTAACTCACTAAGTTTTTTCTCATGCATTGACTGCATAGGAATGGTATTGAACTTGAAGATCCTTTTCCTTTTGCATGTTCAACTCCCATTAATATTATGCTTAGTATATGGTCACTAATCTGCTTTTTCCACACTTACTCAGTTTTGTTTTAAAATGTAACATACAGCTTGAGAATATAGAAGAGAAAATAAAAGTGCCTAATGACAAATGTATCGTGCCATACAAAAACAGGACTGAATATTGCCGATGTCTTAACATGCTTCCCAACATAGGGTGAGATTTGATTTACTTGCAGAAAATCCAGTTAGTTGAGTTAAGTGTTGGAGTGGGAAGGGAGGATGAGAGGTTGAAAAAAATCATCCAATGCAGGATACTGCATATCTTATCAGTCACTCAACCCAACTTACATATTAGGACCACCAGATCTACAAATCTAGTGTTTTCCTTGGAGGCTGTCCTGCTGTCATTTCTCCTCCCCAACACAGTGGTTATTGTAAATGGTGCAGAAAGTATTGCATGGAACCTCCAGACTGGGGTGAATTTTGCTCACAAAGCTGAACTCTGTTCTGGATATTTTAGTACTGCTGGGGGCACATGGTGATGTGAGAGAAGAGCCTTTAGAATTATAGGGAAAGAATATAAATAGAAAACTGTCAACAGATTCCAAATGCATAATTTGGAAGAATGGTCTGTGAGTAACATGTTTCCTCCCATCCCCCTTTGCATCCAAAGGCAGGTTGACACAACTCTGGGCAATTAACTAATCACTTATTTATGGAAGAGAATTAAATAGGGAGATTCATACTTAAGATTTGGATTGAATTACTTAATCAAATGCCCAGCTTCAGTGGAAGTTGACAGTGTCTCTTTGTCATGAGATCATTTGCCTGTTTGGAATAACATGTATCATCCCGGTCTCTCAAATAGCGTTTAGTGTTTCTAAAATCTTTCCTTCTCTTTACCAAGGCAAGAATACAACTAGGAAAGTTCAGTAAGTCCACAAATTCTTGATGGAGTTTACTTGAATTAAGATGACCACTAAATATAAATCTCTTGAGAAAAGGAAGAAAGTGAATAACCAAACCTGGCTGTTTTGGACAACTTATTTAATAAACACAAATCTACTTCTGGAGACTTGTTGGCCTGATTTCACCTTAGCTCATTCCCAAAAAAACCCCCAAACTCTGGGTGCCATGGACAGAGAATTATTTCTGTATCTTGGAAAACACTTTCGACTCTTTCTGGGAGCTAAAACTTGATAGATATTTCAAGGGCTCTGCTTTATTTACAGCACGCTTGAAAACAAAGTGAAAAATGAGAGATTTTTAACACTGCTCCTCACTATGTAACACAGTCTTTCTGTATGATATCCTTAAGCAATTCAAACATTTAGGGAAAAGTAGCTTCTCTGGAGTCTTGTAAAACTCAGTTTTATAAAACTGTCAGTTACTAGTAGAATTTTATTGCTGCTAATTTGTCTAAAGCAATCTTATCTACTGACACTTTTATAAACACTAAAGTCGGAATTTTTTTGTTGTGTGTTGTTGGGGATGCATTCTGTACTCCACTATCTTTATTGCCAAAACCTGCTGCACCTTGTCTAGCCGTATGACCTCTTGCAAAAATCAGCTTTTCTTCAATTAGAAGGATTATCTGTGAAGCGAGTCTAGTGCTAATAAGAGCCAATTCTACTATGCTTGTATTTCTCCATTTTAAAGTCTGGCGGTACATACTCTGCACTTCTGTTTTAAATGCATAGTGATTTGGCAAACGATCAAAATGCCTAACCCTAAGTAGGAAGATCTAGCAAAGTATTTATTTTTATCCATTATATTCACTTCCAAAGCTTGTTCAAAACCTTGTTTGTGGCTTTAATGACTGAATGATAACATTAGATCATAAGCTTTAGGGGCAGGAATCATGTCTTCTGTAAAAAAATTTCCAGCACCCTCTAGGGTACTGTAAAGCACAGAATAAATATCACAAGAAGGAAACTGTATAAGGACATAGTGCACACTTGAACACTACTCTTAATTTCATTAGTCACTAAAACAGCCAGTAATTTTGCAGTAGCAATGGGAGTTAACTTAGCTGCAGTTAATAAGCTGTGAAATAAACTTTCACTTAAGCATAGTGATAGTGTGGATACAGTGCACTCACAGCCTGGAAAAGAGATTTTGTGGTGGTTCCAATGGCTCTTCAGTGAATAAAAAAACCTTCATTTTTTGTTGTACAAAACTAGGATGGGGGGAGGAGATGAGTGTGGTGTTGATGGCAAATGTTGTTCCAGAGAGAGGTTGCAGATGACTGTCTGGATGTCTAAACTAGTGAAGTTCAGTGACTGACTGAGGAGGTGGAACATGGAACTTGGCCATCAATAGAGATCTTGGCCTGGAGACTTTCTTGGGCATAGTTTAGTTTTTAGATGTGCATAGCCATGTGGTCATGATCAAGTAAACGGGGATGGTTGGGCAAAAGTTTACTACTAACTTGCATAATTTGTCTCACTTTCTGGGAGAAGCCACTAATTTCCCCATATCTCAAAGACTTCTGAAGGATGGCAGAGGATTGAAGTGAGACCTTAATATTTCATTACTCTTACAAATGCAAATACACTTCAAAATATTCTAAATTTAAAATTAAACTACAGTTGTGTAAGTGAAGATAGTGTCTCAAAACATACTTTGTTCTTTGATTTTCATCTGTTTACTATGAGGTTCAGTTGTGGCCTTGTGTGTGTGTTTGTTTTTTTTTCTGAAATGCGTGGGAGATACGGAAGTGTACTGAAGGTGCATTTGCCTAAGCAGAGTATATGTCCACAGGGTTAGAGGCAGGTAGAATGCCGTGATATATGCTATATAGTGTATGGCATTTATACACCTCTTGGAGTTTCTTGCACCTGCCTTCTCTCCTCATTCCAACACTACATCTGCTGTAAGATGCTGTCTTGCTTTGGGCTTGGCAGACCCTGGTAATACCAGTCTATGGCTTTTTCTACACTGGACTTTCATCAGTAAAATGTTTTGTCATTCAGGGGTATGAAAAAAACACACACACACACCCCGAATGACAAAAGTTTTTTACTGACAAAAACCACCTGTGTGAACAGCACTTTGTTGGCAGGACAGCTCTCCTGTTGACAAACCTACCAGCACTCATTGGGGGGGGTGGAAGTTTTTTGTCGGTGGGAGAGCTCTCTCCCGCCGACAAACAGCAGTTACACTGCATGCTTTTTAGCAGCATGGCTGTAGCAGCACAGCCGTGTCACTAAAAGGTGTGTAGTGTAGACATGACCTTAATTGTGCCTCTGTTTTGTGGGGAGTACACAAAGCTGAAGAGGGTCCTCTTACTAACCCGTCTATGCTAGAACAGATGGCCTTTTGATCCTAACTACCAGGATTATTCAGTAACTCACAGTAGGCTTCTTCTGAAGATTCTGAGAATTTCCTAAAAAGCTGCAAAAACAATTTGTAAGAATATTGAATATTAAGTAAGTGGAGGATGGAGTGGTAAACTTGTCTTACAAAACTGCTATGCTACTTGAAAACTTTGAGTTAGCTTTGGCAGCTAAATAGCAAAAAAGACTTGCTTTATGATTGTGCAAAATTCTTTTTATTCTAACTAGCTTATAAATATTTGGTATTTTGCTATCAAACAAAACAAATTTAAAACCCTTTTTGGGTCATAATGCTACCTTGAAAGCAGCCTTGAAGTAGGAGGTTTTTGGGACCCTGCTTTCCAGGAGGCAGTGTTTAAACTCTGGAGGGTCTTTCACAAGCCCATGGTAGCAGAAGCCTAGATAAAATTGGTGCTTCTTAAAGTCCTGGTCTTGGAGGACATAATGGGGACATGTTACATGAATTACTTACTCATGTACTCCTAGAGCACACTGCCAAAGCAGTTAAGAGAAACTTGTTCCAGGGTTAAATGTTGGTGCCTCTTCTGTGTCAGGATTGTGAATAGGTACCAAACGCTTTCATGTTTTTGTTTCACTTACTTGAGTGAGTCTAAAACTTTGTCGACAAACAGGAAGTTGGGATGTAGATGTCTGACTCTTGTCCTTCAAAATATAGCCCTAGCTTGTAATATGTGATGACTCTGACTGTACTAGGTTTATTGACTTTCTGTGGTGTCCACTGCCCTCCAGACTTAAACTTCAGAAGTGAAGGAAAATTACTTTTAAACCTCAATCTTATGTAGGTCCCTGTTGGACTGAGAGAAAAATAGGCTGAAAATTTAAAATGGCAGGAAAAAGCTTGAATAACAAGTTGAGGTAGAGAGGTCAGGGAAAAGTTAATTTTTTTGTTAAAATAAATCTGAGGTAAAAGCATCAATGCTACTACATAATCTAACAATTTGTTAGTTTGACACTATATTGTATTACTTAATGATTGGAATGGATGTGTGTTAACTGTCATTTCTATTACAGGAGTCTTATCCTTCTTCATCACCAATATGGTTTGTGGAATCAGATGACCCAAACCTGACTTCAGTGTTGGAGCGATTAGAAGATATTAAGAAGAGCAATACTCTGGTGAGGAACTAATGTTTTTTTACTCTTTCATTAACTGCAGGTCAGATTGAATAAAAAGTAGTTTCATATCGCAAGGCTCCACTCCCACCCCAATACTCTTTGATGTTTGCATATACTTTCACATCAGAATGCAGGCAGCTCTTTTTAAAGTACCTGAATAGTAATTCCAAAAGGTTTGAGTTTTTTTGGATGACTTGAAACTATCTGAGAGAACATTTGTTAAATTGTCAATGGTGTAACTTGTGTATTCTGAAAATATTTAAATGATAAATAGATTTGTAATAAGAACTTAATCTATTAAAATCTCGAATGGGAAGCATTTGAATATTAGTCCATTGGTATTTCCATTATGCAGAAATTATAATTTCATTACTTTTGGGGGTAGTTTAATGTGTGGTTTTAGAGTAAATGTGCTCCAGAATTCAGCTGGAACTGGTTTTCATAGCTGTAAAATTTCTCAAACTTAAACCTGAACATTTTTCAGACTCTTTACTTTTAGTAGGAAAGATTTGAACAGATAACTAATTTGTCCTAGACTGTTTTGTAATGGAGGTGGTAATGAAATTGGGCACTGACATAATGGACTTGGAGGACTGTAATGTACAGATTGATTAAATTGAAAACTGCTGGAGTACAAGTTCTGTACTATTAAAGGCTGTTTAGTAGCATTCTTTCTAGCGTGAGAACCTTTTGGTGCAATTATTAGAATTGTATCAAATCAAAACATTGCTTATACTATGCAAGGAAGGAATGGCTTATTTTAATATAATTTGGAAGAATTATTAATTTTTTTGATACATACATGCTAAATGTGTTTTTTGTAATGCTGTGAACTCTCTCTACAATACAGTGAAGAAAAACCTGATGATATGCAATCAAAGTATATTTGTAAAAATCAGAACTTTATTTTTCAAGGTATTTAAGTTTCCTGTAAGCTAAAATATAACTGCCTAACAAACTGAAATTTTCTTGTATTTTAAGGAAGGTGACTGGGACTATCTCCAAGGCGGCTTTTGATTGCAACAATGTTTCTTTTTAAAAAAAAAAAAAAAAAGGGGGAGGGGAGAGCGGGGGGAATCATAGAACATCAGGGTTGGAAGGGACCTCAGGAGGTCATCTAGTCCAACCCCCTGCTCAAAGCAGGACCATTCCCCAACTAAATCATCCCAGCCAGGGCTTTGTCAAGCCTGACCTTGAAAACCTCTAAGGAAGGAGATTCCACCACTTCCCTAGGTAACCCATTCCAGGGCTTCACCACCCTCCTAGTGAAAAAACTTTTCCTAACATCCAACCTAAACCTCCCCCACTGCAACTTGAGACCCAGTGCTCCTTGTTCTGTCATCTGCTACCACAGAGGACAGTCTAAATCCATCCTCTTTGGAACCCCCTTTCAGGTACTTGAAAGCAACTCTCAAATCCCCCCTCATTCTTCAGGTTTCTTCAGGTATGTTGGCAACAAGAAGAAAGCCAAGGAAAGTGTGGGCCCCTTACTGAATGAGGGAGGCAAGCTAGTGACAGAGGATGTGGAAAAAGCTAATGTACTCAATGCTTTTTTTGCCTCTGTTTTCACTAACAAGGTCAGCTCCCAGACTGCTGTGCTGGGCAACACAAAATGGGGAAGAGATGGCCAGCCCTCTGTAGAGATAGAGGTGGTTAGGGACTATTTAGAAAAGCTGGACGTGCACAAGTCCATGGGGCCGGACGAATTGCATCCGAGAGTGCTGAAGGAATTGGCGGCTGTGATTGCAGAGCCCTTGGCCATTATCTTTGAAAACTCGTGGCGAACGGGGGAAGTCCCGGATGACTGGAAAAAGGCTAATGTAGTGCCCATCTTTAAAAAAGGGAAGAAGGAGGATCCTGGGAACTACAGGCCGGTCAGCCTCACCTCAGTCCCTGGAAAAATCATGGAGCAGGTCCTCAAAGAATCAATCCTGAAGCACTTAGAGGAGAGGAAAGTGATCAGGAACAGTCAGCATGGATTCACCAAGGGAAGGTCATGCCTGACTAATCTAATCGCCTTTTATGATGAGATTACTGGTTCTGTGGATGAAGGGAAAGCAGTGGATGTATTGTTTCTTGACTTTAGCAAAGCTTTTGACACGGTCTCCCACAGCATTCTTGTCAGCAAGTTAAGGAAGTATGGGCTGGATGAATGCACTATAAGGTGGGTAGAAAGCTGGCTAGATTGTCGGGCTCAACGGGTAGTGATCAATGGCTCCATGTCTAGTTGGCAGCCGGTGTCAAGTGGAGTGCCCCAGGGGTCGGTCCTGGGGCCCGTTTTGTTCAATATCTTCATAAATGATCTGGAGGATGGTGTGGATTGCACTCTCAGCAAATTTGCGGATGATACTAAACTGGGAGGAGTGGTAGATACGCTGGAGGGGAGGGATAGGATACAGAAGGACCTAGACAAATTGGAGGATTGGGCCAAAAGAAATCTAATGAGGTTCAATAAGGATAAATGCAGGGTCCTGCACTTAGGATGGAAGAATCCAATGCACCGCTACAGACTAGGGACCGAATGGCTCGGCAGCAGTTCTGCGGAAAAGGACCTAGGGGTGACAGTGGACGAGAAGCTGGATATGAGTCAGCAGTGTGCCCTTGTTGCCAAGAAGGCCAATGGCATTTTGGGTTGTATAAGTAGGGGCATAGCGAGCAGATCGAGGGACGTGATCGTTCCCCTCTATTCGACACTGGTGAGGCCTCATCTGGAGTACTGTGCCCAGTTTTGGGCCCCACACTACAGGAAGGATGTGGATAAATTGGAAAGAGTACAACGAAGGGCAACGAAAATGATTAGGGGTCTAGAGCACATGACTTATGAGGAGAGGCTGAGGGAGCTGGGATTGTTTAGTCTGCAGAAGAGAAGAATGAGGGGGGATTTGATAGCTGCTTTCAACTACCTGAAAGGGGGTTTCAAAGAGGATGGCTCTAGACTGTTCTCAATGGTAGCAGATGACAGAACGAGGAGTAATGGTCTCAAGTTGCAATGGGGGAGGTTTAGATTGGATATTAGGAAAAACTTTTTCACTAAGAGGGTGGTGAAACACTGGAATGCGTTACCTAGGGAGGTGGTAGAATCTCCTTCCTTAGAGGTTTTTAAGGTCAGGCTTGACAAAGCCCTAGCTGGGATGATTTAACTGGGACTTGGTCCTGCTTTGAGCAGGGGGTTGGACTAGATGACCTTCTGGGGTCCCTTCCAACCCTGATATTCTATGATTCTATGATTCTTCTCTTCTGCAGACTAAACAATCCCAGTTCCCTCAGCCTCTCCTCATAAGTCATGTGCTCCAGCCCCCTAATCATTTTTGTTGATGTCCGCTGGACTCATTCCAATTTTTCCACATCCTTCTTGTAGTGTGCGGCCCAAAACTGGACACAGTACTCCAGATGAGGCCTCACCAATGTCGAATAGAGGGGAACGATCACGTCCCTCAATCTGCTGATCCTAATTTTTTTGCAGGATATTAGTTGCCATATGGATTAATATTGATTATATATTCATTTTATGTGTATGTGTGTGTGTGTATGTGTATGTGTGTGTGTGTATATATATATATGTATGTATGTGTGTATGTATGTATGTGTGTATGTATGTATGTGTGTATATATGTATATGTATATGTGTGTATATATGTATATATATGTATGTA
Source organism: Dermochelys coriacea (assembly GCF_009764565.3). Classification (NCBI taxonomy): domain Eukaryota; kingdom Metazoa; phylum Chordata; order Testudines; family Dermochelyidae; genus Dermochelys; species Dermochelys coriacea. The sequence goes on along the minus strand of NC_050077.1, from coordinate 50,734,516 downwards.
TATATATATATATATATATATATATATATATATAAAATAAATAAATAAAATACATTCATTTGTGTGTGGGGGGGAGAATAGGGAAGTATTCATGTAATTTGCCTGAAGTATTCAGCATGTAGACTTGGTTCTTGACATGTGGCTTTTAATTACCTAGATGTAAAAATCCACAGTCTAAATTACATTTAGAAGACCATGCAGAAATAGCAAGGAAATTAACAACTGAAGGTGAAATTTACCATATGTCTTCCAATAATTAGATACAAAGGGTATGTCCACACAGGCATTTTGGAGCCTACAGGAACAAGCCTCCCAGCTCAGGTCGACAGACTTGTGTTAGTGAAGCTTGCACTAATGTACTAAAAATAGCCCAAGGAGGGGGATGGGCTTCAGAGGCTAAGGTCCAGCCCAAAGTGCTGTCTATTTGGCTGTATTTAGAGCGCTAGCATGAGTCCTGCTAACCAGAATCTGTCGATGCAGGCTGCAAGGTTCACTCCTGCAGGCTCCAAAATGCTGTGTGGACATACCTGAAGGTGCACCCCATTAAAGATGTAATGCACTCTGTTGGACCTTCTTATGGGAGGAAATATGGTAAACTTCACCTTCAGTTGTGGATTTCCTTGCTGCTTTTGATATAAGTGGAACATTCTTCTAACTGTAGTTCTTGGTGTAGTTTTTAATAATTTAGCTTTTTAATGCAACTTTTATCAGAAGGGGTTATAACGATGGTTATGTGTTCGTGTTCTGGCAGTGATCATCAGTAGACCATATGGCAAAACAAATGGTGTCCTGGGATACCTTGTACAATTGAAGAACTTTCCAAAACTTGCTTGGTTTGTTTAGTCTTTGTGAATTCATTGTTGTTGAGTGGTAACAAATTATTCAATAAGCATGGAATACCTTTGCTTTTGTTTTGTTTTGCTCCAGGCTGTCAAGTGATTAAAAAAATTAATTACGATTAATCGCACTGATAAGCAAGAATAGAATACTATTTATATAAATGTTTGGATGTTTTCCACATTTTCAAATATATTGATTTGAATTACAGCACAGAATACAAAGTGTACAGTGCTCATTTATATTTTTGCACTGTAAAAATAAAAAATAGTATTTTTCGATTCACTTAATACAAGTACTGTAGTGCAAAATCTTTATCATGGAAGTTGAATTTACAAATGTAGAATTATTTTTTGTTCCGTAACTGCACTCAAAACCAAAACTATCTAAAACTTTAGAGCCTACAAATCCACTCAGTCTTACTTCATTTTTCAGGCAATCGCTCAGACAAACAAGTTTGTATACATTTACGTGAGATAATGCATGGCATTGTTGTAGTTGGTGTTGCAAGATATTTATGTGCCAGATGTGCTAAAGATTCATATGTCCCTTCATGCTCCAACCACCATTCCAGAGGACATGCGTCCATGCTGATGATGGGTTCTGCTCAATAATGATCCAAAGCTGTGCAGACCAATGCATATTCACTTTCATCATTTGAGTCATTTGAGTCTTTTTTGGTGGTTCGGGTTCTGTAGTTTCTGCATGTTAAAGCATGGTCCACCCCTCATCCCTCTCAGATTTTGGAAGGCACTTCAGATTCAGAAGTTTTGGGTTGAGTACTGTAACTATCTTTAGAAATCTCACATTGATACCTTCTTTGCATTTTGTCAAATCTGCAGTGGAAGTGTTCTTAAAATGAACAACATGCTGGGTCATCACCCAAGACTGCTATAACATGAAATATATGGCAGAATGCGGGTAAAACACAGAACAGGAGATTTACAGTTCTCCCCCGAGAAGTTCAGTCACAAATTTAATTAATGTATTATTTTTTTAATGAGTGTTATCAGCATGGAAGCATGTCTTCTGGTATGGGGGCCAAAGCATGAAGGGGCATATGAATGTGTAACATATCTGGCATGTAAATACCTTACAGTGCTGGCTACAAAAGTGTCATGCGAATGTCTGTTCTCACTTTCAGTTGACATTGTAAATAAGAAGCGGGCAGCATTATCTCCCCTAAAACGTATACAAACCTGTTTGAGCGATTGCCTGAACAAGAAGTAGGACTGAGTGGACTTGTAGGCTCTAAAGTTTTACATTGTTTTGTTTTTTGAGTGCAGTTATGTAACAAAAAAAATCTACATTTGTAAGTTGTGCTTTCACGATAAAGAGATTGCACTTCAGTACTTGTATGAGGTAATTGAAATACAGTGCATATATTTGTAATAAAAATAATATAAAGTGAGTACTGTACACTTTTTGTATTCTGTGTTGATTGAAATCAATACATTTGAAAATGTACAAAAACATCCAAAATATTTAATAAATTTCAATTGGTATTGTCTAACAGTGTGATTAAAACTTCAATTAATCGTGATTAACTTTTTAATAGCTATTAATTTGAGTTAATCGCATGAGTTAACTGCATTTAATTGACAGCCCTGGTTTAGATAACTACATGAGAACTTGTGACAAGGCAGTAAACTTGTCCATGGTTTGTCATGCTGAATTGCATTGTATATATGCAGTGACTGTTTGTGTGTGCAAATACTAGTTGGTGCCCAAGGAAAGGTTGTGGCTGGAGGAATAAACACAGATTTTTGGTTATGCACTTCATCAGGAATGCTACCTTCATAGGAAAAGAGTTTATTTTGTTACAGTCCTACCTGGCAGTGACCTGTTCATCTAACCATTGTATTGTTTTGTAGGATATACTGCCTGTCCAGGGCCTCAGAGGGGCAGGTGAGTGGCTTAGTCAGACAGCCATGGATTCCAAGCAAGGCCCAGAAATAACTGGGACCTGTTAACCTCTGTGGAAACCAGCCTGGACCACACACAAGAAAGGAGCTAGCTGCCAGAGGCTGGGAGTGGCTTAAGAGTAACGTAGCCTTGCTGAGGGAAATCTGCAGGGACTCTAGACTTGGTAGGGAGGCAGTGCTAGTGTCAGGTGTGCCTTTTGCTGCTATCCCTGTGTAAATTTCCCCCAAATCTGGTCAAGTTGATGCCTCTGAAAAATTGCAGTTTGTACATGCACGGGAGAGGCTTGTTAGAGTTAGATCCCTAAATATTCACTCAGCACCAGGCATGCTCCAACCTGGGGTGAGCAGGATTCTTCTTGGAAGCCAGAGAGTACTTATCTGGACATAGGCACTGAGAGGAGGGAGACTATTGCTCCTGTGTTCTCAGTGCTCCTGCTACTGGTGCCTAATCAGAGAGGAGGAAGAAACCACATGTCTCAAATGCAGGGAGTGTGGCGGCGGAGGCATTCAGAGGAGGGGAAGGTGAGTGAATGGGTTAGCTGATGTATATGGCAGGGGACAGAAGGATACTGAACACTCTCCTCTGTGGCTCCTGGGTCCAGTTCTAGATTCTTCTTTCCTCTATCAGTACGTAGCTGTAAAACCCACTGACAGTATATCATCCCTTTCTAGTGGCTTGTCCACAAAGAGGAAAACAGCCAACTAGAGCTACTAGTTACATCATTAAATTGAGTGGTAGAGATCTGTGCTATGCATCTGAGAGGATCTGGACCCTGCTGATGAACCAAATTAGGCATCAATATGGTTCCACATGATAGCACTTGGTGGGGTTTTTTTTCCCATTTTTTTTCTTTAAAAAGTGGGAAGCTACTATTTATCCAACTATACTACTAAAAAAATTTGTGATTTAAAGACCATCAACATGCATATGCACAAGGGAGCCAACTTGAGGTTGCATGGACAACTTTATTTCTGGCATTTCTGAAATTTTGAGTGCTTGACTAGGCAACTTTTTTGTTTTAATATTTTTTTGACACTGTAGATGTCTGTAATGTGGTAAGTTAATGTAACTATGAGCATATTAAAACTTCCCGATTTATGAATTAAAATACTTTAATGAATTTTCTTATTTCAATGAAGAACATGTAATCTCCCTCATGCAAATTATTCAAACAGTAGCAACTGTATTTCTGCTGGGATCACTAAGGATATGTCTACACTACAGCTAGACACAGCTGGCCTGTACAGGCTGACTTGGACTAGGGGGCTCAGGCTAAGGGGCTATTTAATTGCAGTGTATTCCTTTGGGGCCAGGATGCAGCCCAAGTTCTGGGAACCTCCGATCTCACAGGGTCCTCGAGCCCAGAGTCCAGCCAGAACATGAATGTCCACACTGCTATGAAACAGCCCCTTAGCCCGAACCCTCGTCATCTGGCATGGGCTAGTTGCAGGTTTTTAACTGCAATGTAGATGTACACTAAGGGATCATGTAGGATGGAAGCTTCATTTTTGTTCTGCTAAAACTTCAAACATCTACGGAACATGCTTGGACACAATTTCAGTCATAGCAATAGTTGATGTTTCTCTAAATTGTGTGACATATATGAAGCAAGATATTTTCTATTTTTCCCCCCTTCCCCTTCATGCTGTCCCTCCCTGTCATATTCTCTAGCTATTTCCTAGAGTGGAAGGCTAGCACTTATTGCTGTATTGCTATATATATTCTCTTATCCAGTGTGTGTTTCCTAGGTGGTCAAAGGTACTATGCTTAACAGTGGACCCAGGAAATGCATTAATTTTACAATTAAGGATCTCTAAAATTCCTTGTGCCATTGTGCTGTAACAGAAAATCTCTAAAGAACATATAAAAGGGCCTCTTGTGTGGGCCGGAGTTAAATAAAACTTGTCGTATTCATCAAACGTGAATACAGGAAATTGAAATGAATGTCTAAACACCTCTTGGAACTATAACACCATCACAGCAACTGCAAGAACAAGTTTTCAGAACCCTTGAGGGGTATAAATAATTTCATAGCTCTATTTGGAGTCACTCAGTTACCACGATATAATTTGGGTGTGTGCAAGACTATTTCACAGTTCTCCTGTGGTGTTTGTGTTTTTAGGAAAATGTCCTTCTGCCCTCCTGCAGAATCTTTTTTGATGCAAGATTCTGCCAAAAGAACAAGTATCCTGATATTAAACTTGCCAAGAAAATCTAAACAGGCAGGTACTGAGATATGAGAGGTGTCTCACCCAGTCAGCCTACAACTGAACTTGCCATTAAAATGGTGCACAAGTTGGGGTGGGTAGGCCTCTCATCAGCCACGGTCATAGCCCTCCAAGAACTTCTAAATCATCATGTTATGGCACCTCTCTCCTGAAGATTCTCTGGCTTGTCAAATAGACTGTACTCCAATACCTTACAGGGAAGAGGAATCTAATACAAAAGAGTCACTGGTGTTCTGGCTTAGACATTGCATCTTTCTTGGATAGCCTGGATCTATAAGATCTAGCACAGATTTTCTGAGAATTTGGGAGCATTTAAAAAACAAACAAAATGTACACAGCACATAGAGGATTTTAAAATAACAGACCTACAAGTATATTCCCTTATCTAAACTTAACCTCCACAGGTTTGTCTTAATTCTACATCTCTGGATTGGGAGAAACAGCCTACATGCTTGCAGCCTTCTCCCTTTCTCTGACTGTCGGTCTTTTCACTGATACATCCTGGCCAGTCTCTTTCCGCTCACCCAAAAATAACACCTCCCTTTTCTAGGGTCTGTGTGGTTTTGTAAATCTTTTTTGATCCCAGGTTTAGCCTTGGGAAGAGTAAAACATCCTAGCATGGATGGAGCCAGCGAGGTAAATTGTCCTGCCACTTGATGGCCTAACCATCGTTACCTTAACTCCTTTAAAGCTGTGTATGTAATGCTGACTTATTTCTGCCATGGCTTTATCTCATGAGCTGAGTTCTGAAGCTTCCTCTGATTTGGCACTGTGCATTCAGGCAGGTCATAGTACAAAACTGGCCAGAGAAATTGAGTCACAAGTAATACAGACACTTTTCATCACAGCATCTTTATACATTGTTCCGACTGCTGGGAAATTTGTGGCTTGCTAACCTTGCCGGTTTTAAGGAAGGTGGTGGTGACCCTTATTATGGAGAGCTAGTGTCTGAGACAGATTGGTGCAGGGAAACCCTGGAAATAGCCAGACTTGATGGGAAAGAATGGCCTTGTGGTTGACATGTCAACTGGGGTTCAGTTCCCAGCTTTGCTGCAGCCTTTCTGTGTGACCTAAAACAAGTAGTTTTACTTGATGTCTGTTTCTTTTTCCATAAATGAGGTTACTTGCATACCTCACAGGGCAGTTGAGACAGAATTTGAGCTGCTCCAGAGGGAATGTGTTCTTGAATTGCTAAGTATTTTGTACTATCCAGAAAGAAGGGGGTAAGGTAGGAGATAACTGGGTCTATGGGCAGCACGTGATGAGATGCCTATTGTACACTATTTCCATACCTGTTGTGATGGATTCAGTCACAGAGACCCCCTTGGGACAGTCACCTGATGTGCTGAAACTATCTCTAAGCCTGTTTTCTTTGTCAGCTTGGGACTCCAGAACCCTGCCTTGTTGAGTCAGACACGCTAGCCTGTTGCAACACAGACCCAGGTCTGGTCCACGCCCCCAAAGCTGCAGGCTTTAACCAAAAACTGCTCAGCAAGTCACCTATCTCCAGCACCCAGACACCCAGCTCCAATGTGATTCAAACCCTAAATAAATCAGTTTTAATCTATATAAAGCTTATATGGGGTAAACGCTTCAATTGTCCGCCCTCTATAACACTAATAGAGATGCACAGCTGTTTGCTCCCCCAGGTATTGATCACCTACTCTGCGTTTACTAATAAACAAGTGATTTTATTAAGTATAAAAAGTAGGATTTAAGTGGTTTTAAATAATGATAGAACAAAGTAAGTTACCAAGCAAAATAAAACAAAACACGCAAGTCTAAATCTAATATATTAAGAAACTGAATACAGGTAAATCTCACCCTCAGAGATGTTCCAATAAGCTTCTTTCACAGACTAGACTCCTTCCTAGTCTGGGCCCAACCCTTTCCCCTGGTACAGTTCTTGTTAGTTCCAGCTCAGGTGGTAACTAAGGGATTTCTTATGACTGGCAGCCCCCTTTGTTCTTTTCCACCCCCTTTTATATCTTTTGCACAAGGTGGGAATCTTTTGTGTCTCTGGGTTCCCACCCCTCTTTCTAAATGGAAAAGCACCAGGTTTAAGATGGATTCCAGTACCAGGTGACATGGTCATATGTCTTGTGAGATCCCAAGCCTCCATTCTTCCCAGCCTGGCTCTCAGAACACAGGAAGGCTTGCAAGTAAACAGAGCCATTTACAACTAATTGTCCTAGTCAATGGGAGCCATCAAGATTCTAAACCACCATTAATAGCCTACACTTTTTGCATAATAGCAGTAGGCCTTCAGAGAAATACTTCATATTTCTCGCTTCAGATACAAGAATGATACATTCATATAAATAGTATGAACACAGTTAGTAGATTACAAACCTTGTAATGATACCTTACAAGAGACCTTTTGCCTAAAGCATATTCCAGTTACATTATATTAGGTCAAAGCATATTTCCATAAACATATGGAGTGCAACGTCACACTTGTCTAGTAGGGATTAAATAATTTGGAAGTTGTTCTAAGCCACCAGACTTCCATTGCTGGAAGCAAGGAGGGGTCCTCTCCATCCTGGATGCAGGAGAGTGGGAACCTTCTCCCTTCCAACCCCTGACTGTGGGAGCCTCTCTCATCCTTGAATCCCATTGGGAGGGGGAGAGGCAGAAAGTGGCTTTTTATTCTCTCGTAATCCCTTTTATTTCTCTTTTAAAAGGGGGTGGGGGAGAAGCAAGGACAGAAGTAAGAGACTTTTGTTCCTCCTTTCTGCAATCACACCCCACCCTATGCTGCTGCTCATAGGCTTGTTCCTCGCCCCCACTAGTAATAGCAGAGCTAAATCTTAGTCCTTAGTCTACACAACTGGGTTAGGTCAATGTAAGATGGCTTGCATCGATCTTGCTGTTGAAGTGCTTTTCTGTGCTGATTTAGCAACACCACTTCCCCTCGAGGAGCAGCGTAGTCAATGTAATTAGGTCGACACACTGTTCAGTTTACACACTGTGTTGCTTACATCAATTGTTACTGGCTTTCAGGATTCGTCCCACAATGCCCAACACTGATAATACAGTCGATACAAGCATTCCTGGTGAGGATGCGCACCGCTGACTCAAAGCTAAGTGCGCGCGCATGCGCATACACAAGTGATTATTTAACTACAGGGGCTGTATGCTGATGTAAGTTAAGTCTATGTGATTTGGTAGTGTAGACATTGCCTTAAAAAGTCCATGTGCTCAGAAGCTATAGATAGCCATGTGAAAAATGATCAGATTCTTTAGAAGTTTAACTACAGCTATTGGGCCTTTAGAAATGTTCCTACTGGGGAGTGCTCTCTTACAATAAAATTCACTTTTTACAATAAAATTTTAAATAATGTTGACTCGGTTATCCCTGAGTTTTAGTGCTATTATTCTATTCCCAGGTGTATATACACACAGCCCCCCGCCCCCCCCGATTGATAGGCCCTGTATATACATGTGGTAGAGATATCCATGTGATATTTATCATCCGCCTTTGGCTGCCTCATCTGTACTCCACCCACTAATCAATCTCCTTAGGACTCTTAACATTCAGAATACACAGAAATGTCAGCTGCTTTTAGAAAATAAATAGAAAGCTACAGAAAAATAGCACAACTCATGAGGAGTGTGGTCTTCCCAGCTGTGTTGCTAAAATCTTTCCACCACATATTGTTTTCCTCTAGATGTATAGTGGTAGTACACAGGCTTTATTGGCATGACCCATGTTATTCATGAGGAGTTGTCAGGATGACCTGCAAGTCTCAGACACAAAGTGTGGCATAAGTAAGATACAAAAGAGCTACTTTAGGCTTTTTATTAATGTACTGGTACTGTAATTCATAGCCTTCTGCTGGCAAGTAACTTTCCTTTTTAAGGGAAATCAGGCTACAAAGGGGGAAAACACTCATTTACATTTTTTTTTTATAAACTTTTTGAAAGCAGCTTTTCTGTCAGCTAAGAGTCCCTAAAATCACTGTCTTGCTACTAGTCTGAGCTAGGAACAAGTGCTTTATGCTGTTGGAAAACCTGGATTTTCAGCTCCTGTGGGATAAGGTAAGTGTATCTAGCTCAGCTAATCACAAGGCATTGTATCTTTAAAATGGTTGCCAATTCCAGGACTAGTGATGTAAAGAAATACTACTAAACACCAAAATAAACTGATTGAAGTATCTGCATTGTCCTGACTGATGATCTCTTCTGCGCCTTTGATGAACTAGATTGCCTCCTTAGGGATTCTCCTTATAAGGAAATACTTAAAGGGAATCGGGGCTTTCTAGCTTAAAACTAACTGCTTCTAATGCAGGAAGATCTGTGTAAACAGATATCTTGTTTTGCACTCTGAAAGTGGCAGGAAAACTCTCTCTCCCTAATATCTTGTAGAAGGGAGATCTACAAGAAGGGAGATCTGTCTGCAATTTAGTACCTTATCTCCAGCTCCTGCAGGTAGGGTTGCCAGCTTTGGTTGGCCGTATTCCTGGAGGTTTTGTCACATGACATCTTTAGTTAAAAATTAATCTTTACTTTCTGGAGGCCCCAGGACAATCCTGGAGGGTTGGCAACTCTGTCTGCAGGCTTCATCTTCTGTATTATAGTGCTGTCAAGGTTCCTTCCCCACTCTGAACTCTAGAGTACAGATGTGGGGACCTGCATGAAAGACCCCCTAAGTTTATTCTTACCAACTTAGGTTAAAAACTTCCCCAAGGTACAAACTTTGCCTTGTCCTTGAACTTTGTGCTGCCGCCACCACCAAGCGTGTTAAACAAAGAACAGGGAAAGAGCCCACTTGGAGATGTCTTCCCCCAATATATCCCCCCAAGCCCTACACCCCCTTTCCTGGGGAAGGCTTGATAAGAATCCTCACCAATTTGTACAGGTGAACACAGACTCAAACCCTTGGATCTTAAGAACAATGAAAAATCAATCTGATTCTTAAAAGAAGACTTTAATTAAAAGATAAAAGAATCACCTCTGTAAAATCAGGATGGTAAATACCTTACAGGGGAATCAGATTCAAAACAGAGAATCCCTCTAGGCAAAACCTTAAGTTACAAAAAGACACAAAAACAGGAATATACATTCCATTCAGCACAGCTTATTTTACCAGCTATTAAAAAAAAAAGGAAATCTAATGCATTTCTAGTTAGATTACTTACTAAATAACAAGTTCTGAGACTGCGTTCCTGATCTGTTCCCGGCAAAAGCATCACACAGACAGACGGAGACCCTTCGTTCCCTCCCCACCCCCCCAGATTTGAAAGTATCTTGTCTCCTCATTGGTCATTTTGGTCAGGTGCTGGTGAGCTTATTTTAGCTTCTTAACCCTTTATAGGTGAAAGGGTTTTGCCTCTGGCCAGGAGGGATTTAATAGCACTGTATACAGAAAGGTGGTTACCCTTCCCTTTATTTTTATGACAAGTGCATAGTCCTTGTAGATCATGTAGGAAATATATAATCTGCAATCACTGCTCCTTTGCCTAATTCATGTTTGAGGGCTTGGAAAGGAGGAAGGAAGGAAACATTTTGTGATGTTTTTTTAAAGTGGGTGTTTGTGAGTTGCTCGGAGGTTTGGAATGTTAGTAATCATGGAAATGAATTCATGCAAACAGTTAAAGTGTAGTGGTAAGAGGCAAAATTAATGCCACTATTCCTCATCTGCAGAAATAAAGAAATTTATTCTATGCAGGGAAGTGGGAAAAGGCATAGATCTCCTCTCTTTACCCCCTTCCTCCACCATCAGCAGCCTGACATGAATCATTAATACCTACATCTGCCCCCTGTGATTTTGAATGAGTGTTGTGACCTAGTGCAAATCTGAGTGGTGCAGCAATCCATGTACCTGGTTGCAACACCACGCAGTCTCATTGTCACTAAGGTTTGGCCCAGCCAAAAGGTAGTTGGACCATGATCATGGTAGTCCCACCCACTCCCCAGTTCTGCAGCCTATGTTGTGGATACCGTGACCATGTGAAGTCACTTCATTTACATATTATAATTTTATTGCAAGATACAGTAATCAATAGCACATTAAGAACTACTGGAATCCAATAGTTCTAATAATTTGGGCTGAAATTATGCCTGGGCCTATTACAGGAGGACAGGTGTGAGAGAGGAGATCACTCTTCCTCTTATCCCTGCACAAGGGCCAGTCTCATTGCTTATGCTGGGACTACTAGCTTCCACTGCTCTAGGGGTGTGTTAGCCCAAAGTGGATTGGAAAAGGGTAAGGCCATGGCCACATGGCTCCAAGCTATGGGGTAGTAGGCTGAGTTCATATTTAAAAAGCACACTTCTCCAAGACAGGAAGCTGAGAGAGAGATTATGCCTCTTGAGATGTAATCTATTTCACTGCTTTTAGGGTGGAGCAGCTTCATGGACATTGCTGGCACTAATTTGATCCTTGAGCTATGAAACCCAGAAAACTTCTACTGTTTCCATTGTTGACTTGCCATGCTGGTGGTTTCCTGATTTAGGAATTTATAGGAGTGTGATCATTATAGAAAAATGAGTGCCTGGAACTTAATTACTTATGTTACCATTCTTTGGACTTAATACTGTGTGAACTTAGTTCTGTACGTATGTGTTAAAGTGATAGGCTGAATGTTCGGTATCTTCTGGTGTAGAAACTTGGAAATGTGTTTAAAATAAAACTTGTCTTTTTAATTTTTATAGCTTCTTCAACAACTGAAGCGATTGATATGTGACCTCTGCAGATTATACAACCTTCCTCAACATCCAGATGTTGAGATGTTAGATCAGCCATTACCAACAGGACAGGTAAATCCAAAAGGTCTAGACATCTACTGGAAATTAAAAGCCTGTTCTTTAATTCTAACAAGATTGTATACAGCAAGAAGGAAAGGAATGATCTTAAAGGAGCCAGTGTTTGGACACAAAGCACTATTGCTTTATACCAAAACTTAGGGTACCTGTCCTTCCTTTTTAATTTTATTGTAGGATTTACTTTGACAGAATAATGTACAGCTCCCCTTTTCCCCCATCCCAATTCCCAGTGAGGGAGAGGTTGTGGGGAAGCGTTTGTGTACAAAATCTGGACTTTCAGTTGTGAACTTGGCCCAAGATTTTAGTTTGGGGACTCCAAAAAGAATGTTTTCCATCCGTTGTTTGACTTTTTTTTTTTTTTTTTTCCCCATGCTTCTGGAACAACTTTGAGTAACTATTTTCATACTCATTCTTTTACTGCATATATTAGTAGGTTCTTAGTGACCCAAAGGGCATTCCTTCTCCATCTCTCCATGCCTGAAGCAGCTAGCAAGAGGCATGTTGACAGTGACTGCCTTTTCTATTATTGTTTTCTTCTTCTCCTCCTCCTACCTATTTGTGATCCTTTGGGCTCCTCTGTCAAAATTAACTCCACCGTTCCCCTTCCACTCAGCTGTTATCTACTGCCTCATAACTCCTGGCTCCCCTCTCTTCATCTGTCATCTACTCTTATCCATGGTGACTTTAATTATTATATTGACTGTCTCATCTGACCTATTGGCCTTCTACCTTCTTTCTCGCCACCTCATTCAGTCTTCAACCCGGTCCCTGACTCAGCCATTCCTTGGACCTGGTCTTCACTAAACACAGGTCTCTTTATTACCTCTCTTGCTGAATTCCTGATCTCAGGCCAATATATCAGCATCCCACAACTCTTTTTTGTGACTTTCAGACTATCAACATCTCTGAATTCTCCATTGTTCTTGTTGTCCTTCATATCCCTAGTCTGTCCTCCTAATCTGACTTTCACCCACTGCACTGCTGCCGCTGCTACCCCTCTCCACAAACGTACTTAGCTCCAGCCATGTCCCATATTGGCTCCCATGGCATTGAAATCTCTGGAGAAAAATCTAGAGAACTTCTGCCCATGCAAACTTTCCCTTTCTTTTGCATTACTGTCTAGCCCCCTAAATGACTCTACTACTTGAATCCATTTTCTGTCTGCCATCTTCAATTGCTTTCTCAGTCCACTCTTCTCTTCTGACATGCTGCTTCCTCTTCAAGGAGAGAGTTGTATTTTGTTATCTTCATTTAGTCCTACTCTCCTGCTGTTGGTAGTCACTGATCTTTATCTCTCACCTATTCTCTTCCAACTCGTACTCCTGTGACAGCCAGCCTTTCATCTTAAACCATAAAAGTCTCCTCTGTACACAGAATAGAAGGGGTCGAATAAGCTTTGGTAAGCCACATCATCTTAAAAACAAAAGCTTTGACTCTGACTAATATATTGCCTCCCCCTTCTACTTCAGCTTTCAACTTACAGTCTGCCTACAACCACTGCATCAACTTTCTCACCTAAAACCACTAGATCTACTGTAATCTACCTTCCACTATCTCCATTTTATGGAAATTGATGTCACTTGCTCATTCTCTTTCTGGCTGTCATAAGGGGCCTATATTCAGTCCTCTTTGATCTCTCATGTGCCTCTGATACTGTTGATTCTTAACCTGCACTTTCTTGGCTTTCATTACTGTTCTTTCCTGGTTCTCCTCTTACCTCTCCAGCCACTTTTTTCAGTGGTTTCTTTAGCTCTCTTTCTCTGGAAGAGGGGTCCAAGAATAGAACCCTGAGAGACTTCACCCACATGTACTTCTCCACTTTGGATGTCATAGCTAGCTATCTTAAACATCTGACATCTCTGTCTGGATGGTTTTGTTATCTCAGGCTCCCCAGGGCCACAACTGAGCGTATCTGTTCTCCCGGATGCTATATTACAATTAACCCCACCATTCTCCCTGTCAGCATGGGCTGTTACCTGGAATTTTCAACTCCTCCCTTCTCCACCCAAATACATAAACATCCATGCTATGCTATCCTGTTGCTCTTTCCTCTGATGCTTCAAAAATTCACCCACTCCACTTTCTGGTCCCCATAGCCAAATTGCTTAGACAGCCTAACTTGCTCCAGCTTTAGCTATTGTAATCTTTTTTTTTTTTTTTTTTTTTTTTTTTGTTAAATTTACCGACCACAACTTTGAGTCACTTTTTCTACTTCCCCATGTATTGCAGATAACATCTTGGTCCTATCTCACAGAGCCTTTGCCTAAATCTGACATGGTTTTCTCCTTTTGTGTTTTCAGCTATTTAAATATGAAATTTCAAGGTGTTGTAATTTTAGGGGTCCTGACCCAAAAAGGATTTGGGGGAGTGGCTTGCAAGTTTGTGGGGTCAGGGGGGTTGTGGTACAGCTACCCTTACTTCTGCATCACTGCTGGTGGCGGTGCTGCCTTCAGAGCTGGGCAGCTGGAGAGCGGTGGCTGCTGGCCAGGAGCCCAGCTCTGAAGGCAGAGCCACTGCCAGCAGCAGTGTAGAATTAAGGATGGGATGGCATGGTATGGTACTGCCACCCTTACTTCTATGCTGCTGCTGGCAGGATACTGCCTTCAGAGCTGGGCACCCAGCCAACAGCTGCTGCTCTCTGGCTGCCCAGCTCTGAAGGCAGTTCAGAAATAAGGGTGGCAATACTGCGACCCCCTCTAAAATAACCTTGCGACCCCACCCCTGCAACTCCTTTGTGTCAGGGCTCGCAGTTTGAGAAACCCTGGTCTCCCCCTGTGAAATCTGTATAGTGTAGGGCAGGGGTTCTTAAACTGGGGGTCAGGACCCCTCAGGGGCTCTTGAGGTTATTACATGGGGGGGCCTCATTACATTCATGTACATTACATGAACTGTCGGCCTCCAACCCAAACCCTGCTTTTCCTCCAGAATTTACAATGGTGTTAAATATATAAAAATGTGTTTTGGTTTTTTTTTTAAATTTAGAAGGGGGGTTGCAATCAGAGGCTTCCTATATGAAAGGGGTCACCAGTACAAAAGTTTGAGAACACTGGTGTAGGGTAAAAGCACACAAGACCAGATTTCATGGTCCATGATGCATTTTTCATGGCTGTAAATTTGGTAGAGCCGTAAGTATATGTAATAGGCTCTGAGAATATTCCTTTTATTTATATGTATTAAGAAGATAACATGACTTCTAAACTCCTCTAGAACAGCAGATGGTTGTCATGTGGTAACATAACTTATAGTAATAACTAAACTGGAATGTGACTAAATATGAGCAAGATTATATTTGTATAGTATATCTGTCTTTCCCCAGTTACACACAAGGAAAAGGAAACTCCACTCTGGGACTTGCAAGTCACTAGATCATCATAAAAGGAAGTAGTTTCACTGAACAATTCTGAAAAAAGAAAAGGAGTACTTGTGGCACCTTAGAGACTAACAAATTTATTAGAGCATAAGCTTTCGTGAGCTACAGCTCACTTCATCGGATGCATTTTCGGATGAACAATTCTGGTTACGCCAGGAAACTCAAGGCAAACCTGAGATAATCTGCAGCAAATTACTGAAGAATTGATTCAACTTGCTGTTCCATATAATGTGACAATTCATTAAAAATTTGAACTAAAACCATTTACTCAGTATTTTATAATTGTTGCACAATTCATATTTACTATAGAAGTAAACAGATTTTAGTTAGCTCATGACCTAATTGAGGCCATCATAGTATCCATGTGGACTCTGAATGTTCTGAAAAAATAGATGACTGTCATGACCTCAGAAAGCTATCTATCTCATTTTAGTAGTTTACCACAGTTACCACTGTCTTTAAATAGATATCCTTGTATCATATCCTTTTTAAGCTCCCACTTTATTAGATTTAATGTTACAATAGCTATGCTAATAATGGCCTGGCAGCATCTTAACTTGAACTTTTCACATAAATATATCTACCACCTTTCCTGGTAAGGGAGTAAATAAAACTGGGCATGCCTCACTTTTCTGTTTGATCTGTTTAGATTAAGCTGCAGTCCTGTGTGAATCTTGATAAATGTAAACTTTCATATGTACTGCATTTCTTTCCTGCCATACCAGAGCTGCTACTGTGATGCTAAGCAAAAAAATAAATAAAAAAAAATCCATACAATTCATGAAACCTAATTTTATATTCCAGAATGGAACGACGGAAGAAGTAACATCAGAGGAAGAGGAGGAAGAAGATATGGGCGAAGTATGTGTTTCTGAGAACTTGTTGTATTGTAAATCTGATGTTTGTGTTCAAGAGGCTGCACGATCCTCGCCTTGATTGCTAGGGTAAACAAAATGCACATATTCCTAGCAAAAAATGGCCTTCTGAAAAGTTCTGCAGTATGAACGTTGACCAAAAACTTTGAAGTTTTACCTGGCATTCTCAGATAACCCTTCAGCCACGAAAATATAGTTTCTCAAAGTATTCTGCGGAGAAAGAGGTATTTGAATGTTGAAACATGGACATCTGTTCATTGTTTGTTCCAACAGTATATAAAAAGCTTGTGCCATATCAGCAAGTTTGCTTTGTAAACCCTTATTTCAAATAGTCTATGAACTGGCTTTATTTGTTTTAAAAGGTTTCCGAAGTTGAAACTGAGGCTTCATGTTGGGAGCAAATTTGTTCACTAACTCTCATAAATCAGCTGAACAATTTAAAAAAAAAAAACAAAAACAAAAAAAAAAAACCTTTAACTTCAGATGTATTGAAGAAGTGGAGCAAAGTGTGGAAAAAGCAGAGACCAAACTTTAAGTGGGTAATATGATTGTATAGCAACATGATACTAATTTTAATAAGCTCTTTCATATATGCAACTCCCACCTCAAAATTACTTCCATAATGTGCTAGAATGGCTGAAAGAGAAGCAAATGTCTGTCTGTAAACAATATAAAGGTTTTTATTAGACAAGAACTACTCAGGCTTAAAATTTATATTTTAAATAAAAAGGATATTAAATACAACAAGGGAACTGTTTTTGGAATAGAGAATTAATGCAACTTTTTCAAAAAGAACCTAAATACATGTACCTCGTGGAATGGAATAACTCTAAAGGAGTCTGCTGTGGCCAGCTACTAGGTAAAGCAGACTGACGGACTAGTGTTGGAGCATTTCTAGAAGTGTCTTAGAACTTGCTTGCTTTCAACCAACCCCCTAATTCTGTACAATTGACACTGGGCAAAAGGGTTGTCTTCACTATGTAGAAGCAGTGTAGTGCTTCCCGGAAGACAGATGAGTGTCGGACATAATCCATTTGAAATCTAGTACAGTTTTAAAACCATTATTATTATACCAGTAGCACTGCTTATGATTATATCCGTTTTAAAATGTTTCTCTCCTCTGAAAGAACCTCACAGATGGGAAATGCATACAAAATGCTGTCAAATGCACCAAGTAAGTGAAGACACTTCTAAAACCTTTCCTGGTTTTCAGGTCATCTCTTACTACCTCAAGGTTTCCCAGCATTTGGTGTATACTCCCAGTCTGGACTCTTGGGTAGATAACACTTCATTTTGTATTGAAGGATTCCGAAGTATGTTACATCCTGTATACTTGCAGCGTTACTGAAATTCAGCCTCCTTTGAGCAAGGAGGATGTCATCTGGGGGACAAATGAAACACAACAGTGGCAGGAGAGAAAAACTTGGACAAGAACCCTAGAGCAAATCCTGCTTTTTAGTAACCTATGAACTCTTACCTGTCTAGGTATTTGCATGGTCCTCATAATCATAGTACTTGAACAACTTGCAAATAATATGTTAGCCTCACAACACCCTGTGAGGTAGAGAAGTATTATCCCCACTATTTTTAAAGGCACAGAGGTTAAATGACTTGTCCAAGGTCAGAATGACTGTACAACTGAGATTTGAACCCAGATCTGAGTTGTAGTCTAATGTCTTCAACCGTGACGCATCTCTTCTGTCCTTTTTAATGTCCATGTAATGCAGATGCTCCCTCTGGCCTCTTTCAGATGAAAGCTTCACATAGTGAACTAAATGTTTTTTGTTTTTCTGTCTTCCATGTTTGGCAAGCACCAGATGTGGATTAGTAAAAGTTTTACAACTTTTGAGTTTCTACTGTGGAAGTGGAAAGTTGCATTTAAGATTCTGTCGAGGATGCTCTGGACAGGTTCATTTCCAGCTTCTCTGGTCAAGTTCCCTCTGCTCCCTTCAGAGGTGGTCTAGACCCCTGTTTTTCTACCTATTTCAGTGGACTGGTAAACTGCAACCTCCCCTTCCCACAAAGCTGTCTTTTTGCCACCAGAGTCTCTGCCAGCAGAAGGGTAGATGAGTCTGGGCCTTGTACACAATCACACAGCCTCCCTAAATTACAAGAGAATGTCCTGTTAATGGTGATAGCAAAATCTAGGCAAAATAAAAGTAGCATCAAAAAATGACTGATTTGGTACTGATCAGAGTACACCCTCTATGCCCCCAAACCCCAGCATGGAGAGCAATCTTTTGTGCTAACTGGAATTTACAGTTCATATGTTTCAGTAAATTTTCCTCAATCTTTTAGGACATTGAAGATCTAGATCACTATGACATGAAGGAGGAAGAGCCTGTTGATGGAAAGAAATCTGAGGATGAAGGCATTGAAAAAGAGAACCTTGCAATTTTAGAAAAAATCAGAAAGAATCAAAGACAAGACCACCTAAATGTAAGTTTACTTGGGTATTGGACTTAATACACTTATATGTAGCACTGGGTTCTGCAGTGTATCTAGCAAATAAAATTTTGCTACTGTGTATGCAAACGTTGTAGCTGACTTCTACCATGTGTTGGGAAAAGAAGCCTCAAGCTATGAAACTTAAGAGGAGGAGCTAAACTCTGTTAAACTGATTTGGTAAAAGACTTCTAAAACTCCAAAGTGAACTGATCCCTACCTAATGTCTTCTCAAATTCCTTCACTCTGAGGGGGTTTTGCTAGAAGCTTGGATCCCAAAGAGGCACTGTGACAACTTCAAAGTGCTCCATGGCATGCCTGTTTCATCTGAGCTGGAAAATGCCAATTTAAATTTAATTTTTTTTTAAGGTATATTAAAGAATTTCTGGCATTTCATCTGAAAAACGACTTTCACACTGGTCAGAGTGAAAAAACTTACACCAAATCCATTTTTCACACTTTGTAACATTTCTTAGGTCTCTTGCCAGAGGTATCTAGCTAGCTGGTTTTCCTTCTCCCTACTCTGTCTCCTACTT
The DNA here is from genome assembly GCF_009764565.3 of Dermochelys coriacea. Taxonomy (NCBI): domain Eukaryota; kingdom Metazoa; phylum Chordata; order Testudines; family Dermochelyidae; genus Dermochelys; species Dermochelys coriacea. Next base: position 50,715,531 of record NC_050077.1, on the reverse strand, counting down.
GCCTCCTCTGATAAGAGGACTGTTTTCTCTGCAGAATCAACAGGAAGCAGCTAGGTTGTGAGGTGAGAGCTGTTGTTCATACCTCTTAAGAACAATTAAAGATACAAAAGGCAAAGTACAGTAATATCTAATGCAATCAGTACTTGCAGTTTTACACTTTCTAAAGTATTTTTTACATGTGTACTTCATTTAAAAATTAAAGAAAAGGTTGAGTCCTATCACCCTCTCCACTTTGGCATGGAGTACTAGCAAAATCTATTTGATAAGCGCAGAAGGCAAGCTGTAGGCTGCAAAACGCCTTCTTTCTGATGGTGGAAATCTCACTGTGCAGTTGAGGTGTTAGTGTTGTAGGTATCGCTTTTCAGGAGGCAGAACTGGGAGCAGTTGTGATCTACAGTCTCATCCTTTGGAAAGCCAGCAGAAATATCCCCAGAAAATTATAGCAGTAAAAGCACTGCTTAGCCTTGTAGCATCTATCCTTTCCTCAGAGGTTTGGGAACTTCATGTAGCAAATCACACTGTCTGCCAAATTATTGTCCATCTCCCACAGGTTCATTGTGGGAGGGAATTATATGACCTGTTAATGAAATAGACCGTTCTCTTTATGGGGGAGTTTCTTTTCTTACTAAAAATTAGCATAACATCTCTAAGTCAAGATTTTTTTTCAAGCTGAGGTGATTCAAATAAAACAGCTTTTGAAACCATCTATTCCTGGAACCAAGACTCCTACCAAATAAATGGAAATTAGATTAGAGACCACGACCTGCTTACTGTAAAATAAAATATAGTTGGTTCAGTATAGTATCTTCAATGCTTTTCTGAGTTGGATTTTTGAGGACCTTCTACATACTCCAGCTGTGTTGTCCCTAAATCTTTTTTTATCATGACTGTCCCACTCATAAGCAATCTTTAATTTGCCGTTGGTATTTCAGTAGATATTCGTATTTGGAGACTGTCATCTGTCAAGAATGAAAATATTGGACTAAAAGTGGTGCTGCTTATGACTGGAGCCAATAATACAATCTCAGTAGCTGGGCCTGGGACATATCCAGATCTATTTTAAGCTTTTCTTGCGATTGTTAGGCTGTGACACCTATGAAGCCCTAGATAGTTAAGGATCTGGCTACTTGAGACAGCTTCTTCCTGTTCAGTACCATCTCGCTTTAAAATAAGTGGAGGCACTGCACCCTGCTTTTCAAAATGGAGTGATTCAGTTGCAAGGTATCCAGCATTAAGGTTCCTCAGCTAGAACTGCTCCTGTCCCCTCATCAGTCTGACACTGGTTGAATTTGTTAAACCTGGTGGAGCATTCTGAGAATTGTGCTTTTCTTGAGGTGGTGGATTGAAGGAAATAGGGTGGCTGAATGGAGGAGACTGTGCTTTTTGTTGAGTGATTCTTCTATATTCCCATACCCTGACTTTAGGTTCTTGGGTCAGGAAAGATGTATGCAGTTCAGAATGTTATCCCTAACTTTCTGTCTTTAAAATATGTATAGGTCAGCTGTCTCACTGCAAAAAATAGCAGAAAATATCTAGGAAAAAAGCAGTATTAAGCAAAGTCAAACCGGACTCAGCTTTTGCCATCCAAGGACTTGACCATTAAAGCTTGATTTTTTTTTTATAACTTTTTTTAAAAATGTGTATAACCACTTAGAGCTTCAGGATAGACATCACTTAAAGGAATATGTGTATATATAAAATTCATGATCTCATGATGATGGTACAATAATCATAATTAAAAAAAAAACTTGCACAACAATGTGAGGTGACACAATCCAGTCACTCTGACTTTCTGTGGAAATTAAATGGAGTTGAAAATAGGCCCCATAGGGTTAATTTTATTCTTTATGGTTAAGCTGTGAATTTTCTTTCCTTACAGATTTTGTACTTCCATTTGGCAAAGGTTGGCTTTCCTCTTTCTTTCTCATGGAGCTGAAATGAACATTGCTGGTTTTTTCCACAACAGCAGCTTCAACTTACATAATAGCTCTTTCTTATGCCAACGCACTCTTTATGCACAAGCATCAACAAGGTCATCTGAGCCCAGAGAATGGTGTATTCAACTCCTGTAAGGAGCCACAGTATTTTTGTGGATCACCAGAAATAGTAGCTCCTGTTCTGGTTAAATGCCTTAAAGTATTTTGTTCCTTCGGAGTTGAGATCTGAAAGCTACAGATCCGCTACTGAGGAATCACATTTTAATACTCAAGTATTAGAAATAATTTAATATTGCCTTCAAATTAGAAATAATTTAATGTTACAAGGAGGAGGCGGACGATAACTACAACTAGTTTTATTTGGGATCCCAAATAAAACTATGTACCAGTCTACCTATATTTATGCTTCAAGGCTCTATGCAGTTTAATTTAGTAAGGTCTTTCTGACAGTCAGCACCAGTACCTAGTGGGTATTGGAATCCAGAGTTTCACTGGTTGCTTTGTGCTCTTTTTCATAGATTTAATAGATTCCAAGGCCAGAAGGGACCTCATGATCATCTAGTCTGACCTCCTGTATAACATAGTTCATAGAACTTCCCCAAAATAATTTCCTGAGCAGATCTTTTAGAGAAATATTCAATCTTGATTTAAAAATTGTCAGTGATAGAGAGTCCACAACAACCCTTGGTAAGTTGTTCCAGGGGTTAATTACCTTCACTGTTTAAAAAAATAAATGCATCTTATTTCCCATCAGAATTTGTCTTGCTTCAACTTCCAGCCATTGGATCATGTTGTACCTTTCTCTGTTAGATTGGAGAGCATATTTAATATCAGTTCCTCATGGAGATACTTATAGGCTATTAGCAGTTCACCATCTCTGTAAGCAAAATAGTTTTGAGCTCGAGTCTTTCGCTGTAAGGCATATTTTCTAATCCTTTCATCTTTCTCATGGCTCTTCTCTGAAACTACTCCAATTGTTTAACCTACTTCTTGAATTGTGGACACCAGAACTGAACACAGTATATAATATAGATACTCTCTACTCCTGCTAGAGTTTCCCCTGTTCATGCATTCAAGGATTGCATTAGTTCTTTTTGGTCCCAGTGTCCCGCTGGGAGCTTGTGTTCAGTTTGTTCACCATGACCTCAATCTTTTTCAGAGTCACTGCTTTCCAGGATAGTCCCCCATTGTGTAAATATGTCCTACATTCTTTGTTCCTAGATGTATGCATTTATATTTAGCCATATTAAGATGTGTATTGGTTTTGTGCCCAGCATACCAAGTGATCCAGATTGTTCTGTATCAGTGCCCTGTCCTCTTAATTATTTACTACTCCCCAATTTTTGTGTAATCTGCAAACTTTATTAGTGACTTTGTTTTGTAATGGATAAAAATGTTAAATAGTATGGGGCCAAAAACCAATCCCTGTGGGACACCACTAGAAGCACATCTGTTTACAATTACATTTTGAAATCTACCAGCTGCATGTTTTTAATCCAGTTAATATGTGCCATGTTAATTTTATATAGTTATAGTCTTTTAATCAAATGTTGTGATACCAAGTCAATGCCTTACACAAATCTAAGTGTGTTTCATTAATACTATTGCTTTTAATCACCCAAACATGTAATATCATAAAAAAGATAACCAGCGAGTTTGACAAGATCTAGTTTCCATAAACCCATGTTGATGGGCATTAATTATAACACCTTCCTTTAATTCTGTATTAATCAAGTCCAGTATCAGCCACTCCGTTATCTTGTCCAGCATTGATGTCAGGTTGACAGGCCTATAATTACTTGGGTCATCCTGTTTTCCCCAACATTAGATTTCTTCAGGTCTTCTGGAACTTATTGCAAATCGGCATTAATGGTCCAAGTAAGCTCCTCAACTTGCATGCAAGAGTATTGAAAAAGCTGGCGATCTGGATCTGCTGGATCTGCTGTCTAACTTTAGTAGCTGCTGTTTAACAACTTCCTGAGATACTAGTAGAATGGAAAGTGTTATCCACTTTATATCACTACACAGACTCATAACTTTAAGATCAGATCATCTAGTCTGACCTCCTCAGCCACCCACTCCTGTAGTAGACCCCTAACCTCTGGCTGAGTTACTGAAGTCCTCAAATCATGATTTAAAGACTTCAAGTTACAGAGAAACCATCATTTACATATAGTGGACATATTTATTGAACATCTCCCTTTTCTGCACTTATTTGTAATTGTACCCTAATCATCTAGTACTGGACAAATACCATTCTTATGATTTTTTTTTTTTTGGTTCCTGTGTATACTTTTTAAAAAATCCTTATTGTCCTTAACTCTTCTGACCATATTGTCCCTTTGCTGCCCTTATCAATTTTTCTACGATTCTTAGCTTCTGGTTTATATTCATTACTATCAACTTCCGTTTTCTTCTACTTGTTTTGATATATTATATATTATTTTTTTATAGCTGCCTTCGCTTCCCCTCTAAACCAAATTGGTTTTTAACCAGTATGATCTCCTTCCTTGATTTTGGGATTGTGGCTTTTTTGACATCTAGTAAAGTATTTTTAAACAATTTCCAATGATTGTTCACATTTTTTTATTACATTCTCCATCCCTTTGTTTTCAGCTTTGTGAAATTGGCCCTTTTATAATACCAACTTGGCCCTTTTAGAATACCAACTATCTATCGCTGTTCTGGACTTTATTATCTTTGCACATGATAAATGTAATCAAGTAATGATCACTTGTATCTAAGCTACCATTAATTTTTAGTTCTGTGATCAGTTCCTTTTTATCTGTCCTAGATGAGATCTAATGCAGAATTCCATTGTGCTGGATGCAACACTTCTTGAGTTAGGAAATTGTCATTTTTATAATATAATATAATATAATATAATATAATATAATATATATTTAGAAATTCCAAGGATGTTTGAGTACTGCCAACATGAGACTTCCAGCATTTGTAACTCAAATTGAAGTCCCCCATGATTATGCAGCTTTCTTTCCCAGATGTTCTAGATACACTAGTGCTGGTATTCCTGTTCTCTGGTGTGATTTGAGGTCTGAGGCAGACATCAGCTAATACCCCATCTTGTATTTTATCTGTTAGGAAGGACATTGATACATAAGCGTACAAGATCACTTTATTCCAAGTGATCAGTGACTCGCTTGGAAACAGGTAATGCCATTTTTGACATAAAGGCCACTCGCTTCCTCTTTTTGCCTATTCGATCCTTCCTAAATAGGTTATAACCATTGATTTTTAACATTTCAATCATGGGAATCATCCCCCCTGGTTTCTGTTATACCAACTATATCAAATGTGCTCATAAGTGACCAATTCCAGTTCCTCTTGTTGCAACAGTATCTCATTTGCAAAGATCAACGGCAGTGGCACATGCTACAACACTCTTACTTTGTACCATGTCCACCTGACCTAACTTCTTCTGATTTCTGAACAAGCAAAGCTTAATTAAGCAACTCTTTAAAAGATCATACTCTTAGTTTATCTTGCCTATGTAAACTTCAAGACACCCAAACTTCAACAACTGTCACTTAAATATTAAATGGCCGGGTGTTTTTTGTTCCCCCTCTTCCTGTTCATGTTCCTGCATGCATCTTAAAAATGAACATTATGGAAATGAGATGCTCTAAAGAAAAATCGCCTTAAAGATTATAGTTAGATTAGATTATAGTTACTCTTGGAAGATAATGGATAAATGACAAAGCTGTCTCATTCAGTGTGTGGCCTATATGGATGCTGAACTTCATGAAGCAAGGATTCTGATGATCCCTCTCATTCACTATATATTGTTCCTATTCTGCAGCACATGAGGTAGTGCTCTTCTGAATCCACACCTATTAAACCACATATAACTCTGTCTCCTTGTGAGTTCAGGTTGGACGGACAACCTTAACTTTTCATTTACAGACTTCAGTGCTTCATTTTGCAGCCTGAACTTTCATCTAATATAGCTTTTATATGGAATCTCTAGTGGGTATCTTTAAAATTCCATCCATGTGCAACTGCTAGACAGCAATAGAACTCTCTTCTCTGCCCAGTTACATCAACTAGTGAGACAAAGGCTATTGCAGAATGCCCCCATTGCATATTAAGAGGTGGGCTCTTTGTCTGGCTTAATGGAAACAAGTAGTCAGTTGCCAAGGTAAAGGCTTCCCTTCCCTCTTCCCCCTCCACCACGCACACACAAGGTTTACATGGTCCACTTAGGAAACAGGGAGGGTCTGACCAGGTCAGCAGAGGGATTTGCGCCCTTCCCTTACGGGTGACCAGAAGAGAAGGGTATTTTGTAAGAGGAAAGGAGGAGTTGGAAAAGACCCTTTTTATCTGGACAATGAACCATGGTTCCTCTGTAGTATTGCCTCTTTATTTGTGTACCTTTGCATAACAAATGAAAGGAGACAGAGCTTCAAAGGAGCATCTGTCTACATGCCTGATTGCAGACCATGTTTTTCTTAATACATAGGACTTGTGAAATAAGTGGAATTTCAGTTTGTGTATGCAGATCCAATGGAATACTAAGATGGATGGCCCAAAAGTAATATCTTTTGGCATGTCTACACTTTGGACTTCTGTTGGCATAGCTGTGTCTTTCAGGGCTGGGAAGAGCTGTGATCCCTGACATAGCGGTGCCAGCAAGAGCTCCCAGTACTTCTGCTAGTGTATCTTGTTCCACACACGAGGGTTACTAGCTCTCTGCATTCATGGTAGGAATGCTTTGCCATCCATAATCCCTTTGGGTTTGATTTTTACCTTTTTATTACTGGAAAAACTCCTGGATTTTACAAAGCTGTTTGGTTTATCCTGATTTTTTCACCAGCATTTTGGACCACTCAAGTACAGGAAAATACTGAATATGTTAAAATCAATAACTTTACAGTACGTGGATGTTTTATGCTGATAATAAATTTAGTCTTAAGTGGAGTGCTAGGTAAAAATGAAGTTCCTCCTTTTCTAGGTTTTGCTTTGAATTCTGGTTATCATTTAAAAGTTTAAAGACATTAAAGTTTGAGTTCTACCTATTTATCCTGACTACGTTTGCATGTATTCTAGCCTCAACACTAGGGGAGGGCAAACTACAGCCTGCGGGCCAGATCTGGTAGGACCACACCCCGTTGCAGACACAGACCGAAGTCAGCTCTGTGTGAAATGTTTCCCCCTGCACGCACGTGCCCACCACTTTTGGGAGACACACCCAAAATATTACTGTCTTGCACTGTATAAAAATATTTGTACAGCACAAGCTCATAAAATTTGCCCTCTTCCCCAGTGTGAAGAGAGATGTGCACAACTTCTTGCCCCCCAATTAGAAATTACAGAAACTGGGTTAAATAATAAACAGAACACATTTTATTAATTACAGACTATGAATTTTAAGTGAATATAAGAGATTACTGAACAAATAAAACAAAGTACACAAAATAAGCTCAATATACTTAAGAAACAAGTTACAAAATATTTCTTACCCTAAATATTTTAGGCAGCTTGCAAAGTTTCTATGGGTCAGAGTTCCAGTTACATTTCTTTTGAGACTGGACCTGTCTCAGTCTGGACTCCCCCCTGCCTTCCCTTCAGGTAGTTTTAGCAGTCTTTTCTTGGGCAGACAGGCCATGGAGAAGAGAAGTCCCGTTTGCCTTTCTCCCCACCCTTAAATAGGATTTATGTAAGGCAGGAATCCTTTGTTTCCCAAACTTGACCCTCTCCCTCCACCCTTCCCTTCCAGTGGAAAGTTACAAAAAGTCCCAGGTAATGTTTTAATATCAGGTGACAAGACCACCTGACCTGGTAGTGTCACAGTTGTCCTCGGATGCCTCCCAGGATGGGGAGAGATTAGTATCTTCATGGTTTTGTTGTTCCTTCCTGATGGCTTATCAAATTTTGATGGCCTGTCATCTGGTGGGTGTCTTCCCAGTAACACCCAGTTGAAATAGTCTGTATTTCTAACATTGAGATATCCAATTTGTATGCATGTATCATTTCTGTATCTATTCAGTAAATCATAACCTTTCCAGTGATGCCTTACAAGACCCATATTGCATAAAGTGTATGTTAAGTCGTATTCATATAAGAATATTTTCATAAAGAATATGGAGTGAAACATCACAACCATTATTCCTTTTCCCCACATCCTATGGATTTTCAAACATCATTAATTTCTCTCAGTTTTAGGTAGAAGCCAGTTTCCTAGAGGAAATTTATCCCATCAGACTCATTCAGACTTCTGCTGGTCTGAGTTCAGCTGCTGATAAACTGAAAGGTGTGCCTGTATGCTTGGCTCTTGTTAATGGAAATAGAAATTGACTGAAACATTTTATTTCCTTTCCCCACACTTTTATCAACACTTCTTTATGTTCAGTTTCAGGAAGAGGCAGCTAAAGTCCCATTTTTTTTTTTTTTTAAATTCACTGAATAGTGGTGAAAAATCCCTCTGAAGTACAATACACAGTTGAGTTTGCCTTAGCTGCATAAAGAGGTACATATTTTTCTCTAATGATGAGATTTATATATCCAGATTCATCTAACGTTTAATGTAAGGGGTTCTCCCCAATTTCCTTGGTTCCCTGCAGTACCGGATTTACCATGATGCTGGGCCCAAGGTGCAAGAGGGCCGGGCCCGCTCTTCTCCACCCCCTGCTCTCTCCTGCATGGGCAGGAGACAGAAGTTTGGTCTTGCCAGCGCCTGCTGCAGGGTAGGCTCTGCGGGCTGCCAAGCTCCCCCTCCCCTGCCTCTTCCCCAGCATGCTGTGTTCCTGCCTGCCTCCCTCCCTCTCCCTGCCGCCGAACAGCTAATCACCCTTGCAAGGGAGGGAGAGGAGCGGAGCTGAGCGCAGCGTGCTCCCTGCTTGGGGAAGGAGGTGGAAAAGAAGCGGGAACGGGGCATTGGAAGGGGGCGGACCCATCCAGCCCCCTGCTGTGAGCTGCACAAGGTGGGGGCTGGGAGCACCCTCTCAATCCCAGCCCACACCCTCAGCCCTTTGCCCTGACCCCTGCACCTCCTGACACCTCCCTGCCCTGACTCCTGCACCCCCTCACACCCCCTGTGCCCTCCAGCCCCCCCATCCTGACTCCTGCATCCCCACTCTGAGCACCAAATTGGAGCTCTTGCACCCCAACCCCAAATTCCAACCTGCACCCCTCACACCAAATGGGAGCTGCCCCAGATAAGTACTCCACACCCCAACTCCTGCCGCAACCCTGAGCCCTCTCCCTCACTCTAGCTCCTAGCCAGACCCTGCACCCCAACCCCCAGCCTGCTTCCACCCTAACTCCCTCCCAGACTCTGAACCCCCAGCCCTGTGCTCAGTGCACCCCCACCCTCAGTTTAGTGCAGAGAGAGAGACAAAGAGAATGGGCTAGAACCAGGGAGAAGGTCAATACCTACTCTATGTGGGCAGGGACAGGGGGGATCCTGTTTACCTCCTCCCCTGTCCTGCTGTGCTTGTCCCTCCCTTGCTCCAGGGACCAACCCTAGGTCCTGCCCCACTGTGCTTTTGCCCCCGGCTCCTGCCTTGCTTGAGTCAGCAGGGACTAATCCTCTTCCCATGGCCCACTGTTCTCATCTTGCCCCAGCCCCTGCCTCGCTCCAGCTGGGGACCAGTCCTTCCCCGACACCATGCCCTGCTGTCGGGATAAAAATCAATTATTTAAAAAAAAAATTTTTTTCTTTAAATAGGTTTGTCCCTCAAAAATCCAATCTAAAGATGGTTTTAATTAAGATGTATTATATCTCATCATGGAATAGGGATTATAAATTCTAATTCTATAGTATGAGACAATATATTTATGTAATGTTTAAGAAAAGTTTTGTAAATGAGTTCTTGTAGTTCATGGATTAGGGACCCAATCTTATGGGGTTCCACAGGCTTCTGTATACATTATTTAGGTTAATCTTTCTATCTACCCAATGGGACTCAGTGCTCAGTCTAGACGATACCGTCGGAGATGCTTAGTTTTGCAGTTCTCAAACTGTCGATATGTCTCCAGAGGTAACATGCTTGTTAACAGCAAAATGTTTTTAAATAAATAAATAGAGGTAAGAAACAACAGACCTCAACTCTGTTGTCCCTCTGCAAATTTGTGTACACAGTCAAAGCCTTACCTCTCTTTAAAAGTGAAAAGTTTCAAAAAGTTCAGTGAATAGAAGATTGTTGGGGGAAATAGATCTGGACAAGGAGAAGAAGTCTGGAGATAAATGTGAGAAGGGAGGGACATGTGCTTTTTTGTTTAAAATATTTGCTGTTGAAGAAAAAAAATCCAGAATACTTAACGTTGTTGTTTTAGTTAAATAACACAATTTAAATGTCTGTCTGGTGGTGATCTCCTCCTAATATAGCCTGGCACGTAAATCCTCCAAATATTAATGATTAACCTGTTGAATTGGAGATAGTTCACCTCCCAATGACTTCATAAATATCTGCTTCAGTTATCTTTTTGGTAAATGAAATAACCAAACAATCATTGATTTTTCTGATATAGCTGTAAAACTCGTCTGAAAAGTTTTCAAAATAAATCACTGTTATAAAAATATATAGTGTGTTCCTTCTAAAAATGAAACCTACATCTATCTGAGAGTTGTGAAGAATATGAATGAAGGTTATAACAACCAATAAGAATGCATTTTTATGTAGAAAACCATGATTAAATAGTCTTCCTGACTAGTCATTTAAATTGATTTAAATCAAATCCACCCTGCCTGCTGTGCTCTTGCCCCTGGCCCCTTCATTCCCCAGGGGGCCCACAAAAAGTTAATCCAGCCCTGGTTCCCTATCAACATCCAAAAAATAAGCCCTTTCTGTACAGGACAAATGATAACGTGGATTCAGTGGGAAACAAGAATTGAATGTTTTTAAGTTTGAGGAGTTTGAATGAGGTATCAGGTTTATAAATATAGGCAAGAATCTGAAATGTCATTCCTGTGTGTCTCAAGTGAGCAATAATACAATACACTTTTTGCATAATTTTAGCAGCCCTTTTCTATGGAGCTGATTACTTCAGAAAAGGGGAATTAATAACAGTTAAATTTTATGGAAAATTTTACAGAACCCCTGCATTTTCTTCATCTGATGTGTTCATTGGTACAATATAATAGATTGGGTTGAAAGACAAGAGCCCTGTCTACACTAGGACCGCTTTACTGGTATACTGTATAGGTAGGCTTGGAAGGATTAGATTATCAGTATATTTCACTGTACACACAAACCCACAAAATATATTCCCATTAATAAAAAAAATTTACAGATAGGCAGAGTGTTTAAAAAAAATTGCTTAAGAACTTATTGATTGATTTAAGGATATAATATGGTTTGTATATTTTGGCATGTGATGTTGACAGTTTGTGTTTGTTTTTAACAATATTAAAGCTTTAACTTTTTTAATCTCAACATCTACTGTCACAAAACAATGGGGGCTGACAGTTATTCTCCCATCCCCCATAATTTCCTACAACTGTGAACATTTAAATAGATAAAAATAGAAAAAAGTGCTTAAAATAAATATTGATATCCATTGAAATTATAAAATAAAAATTATATTCTGCCAAGCCTATGTATAGGCCAAAGCCCTTCATTTTTGGTCTTTATGATTTCCTTGGAATTGATTGGTGTTTTGTTACAAATTTTTTAAAAATGGGTGAAAATTGGGTGCAAAACCCCAACTTCACAGTTTTCTGGGTGAACATTGGGGGAAGGAGGACAAAAAAACAACTAATTGAGAAAAGGAAGAGTACTTAAACCATAGCATTTAAATCTTAAGAGTACTTAAACCACAGATAACTGTTATTACTTTATTTTATCAACTGTACTTCAACACAACGTGCACATGTGTGTGCGTATATCTACAGCTTCTACTACATTGCCTCACTTTAACAGACAACTTTTGGTGGGGTGGCCTCTTCTCTTAGTTGTTCAACCCCATAAACTTCAGAATTCCTTTTGTGCAGAAATTTTCAGTGCTTGATCTTGAATCGGAGATTAATTCCTTTTAGAACTCTGAGCAAAATCAGTTCAGTTGAATTATAAGAACTTGTCAGTGGGGGAAAAAGGGGAAAGATAATTTCCTGCACGTCATGATCAAAACTCGTACTCAGAGGTCCAGGGGTATTTAGACATGTGGCTAGTTTGTCTATAAGATTTGAAAACAAGCTACGTGTACAAAAAGAGATGTTTAAAGCCAGCAACTTTGTGTAGAAGCATTAGTATTTTTTGTTTGCCCTTTAAAGCTAGTACGCATTTTGAAGATGCTGTGGCTGCACAGTTCCTAAGCACCAGTGGATTGCAGCCACTCTACCTGCACTACATTAAAGGAACTTGGGCTTTTTCCTTAAATTTATTGCTGCAATCTTTTGCACTTCCCTAAAGCATTGTCACATGTATATATTCTTTGAATTGCTGTTTTCTTTGTTAAATGTAAATACAATGTATCATACTATTCAGTCTGTGAAATGTTGCTAAACTAGGATTGTGGGACTGACTTGGGGATTCTGACTACATGGGTACTTGACTTCTCAACTTGCTTGAATGCTAGATCTGTGAAATTAATGTACTCTACCATTTTGTGGTACCTTAATAGAGTTGCATAGACTTTACGAGTACACAGATTTTTTTTTTTAAGCATCAGTAATACAAATGAAGCTGTTAACTGTTGCATGTTTTTTAATTTTAGGGTGCAGTGTCTGGGTCAGTCCAGGCTTCAGATCGACTTATGAAAGAGCTCAGGGATATATACCGATCACAGAGTTATAAAACAGGTAAGGTGCTCTACATTTCTCTCCTTAGAAATGCAATGCAGAAGCTTTTTATTTCTTGGTATATATCTTCTGCTAATAGCTCTTTGTTTTGTATTTTATTTCATTATGTGCTGCTTTTTTTTTTTTTTTTAAATCTTAGCTTCAGATTTTGAAGTTGAAGTGCTTGAATTTTCTTTAAGCATTCCACCTGTAAAATTTCTTTTTTCTGGCTTTCATATTTTTCTGACCTGTCTTCTTTACTACATAAAATGTCATGTTAACAGTAGTAGCATTAATATAACTGTGTGAGTGCTGTCTAGAGGTGATGCTGAACACCACAGATCACATTGACTTTAGTGGGAATTGTGGGGTGTTTTTCAGGATTTTTTGGGATCTAGCCCTCCCATGCCAGGTACATAGGGCAAAAATCTTGCAGTCCTGTCCTGGTCATGTGGTGCTGCATGTTACATTTGAAGCAATTTAAATATTCCTGCCACACAAGGGATTGCACTTGATTCAACAGCCCTTTGCTATTGAATGCAATAAGTGAGATTTAGTCTAAGCCATATTTTTATCTATCCGTTCTCCTTTGATAACGCGCTCTGATGCTCAGATTCTGTATGCATATAGTGTTGCACATACATGTCCGTCCTTTTCAACTACTGAAACTATTGAAAAACCATGGTTGTTTGTTTGTTTGTTTTTATTTTGTAAACAATTGTTCATCGTTTACCCCAATAGATTAGCTTAGTCAGATAAAGGCTGACTATCCTCTTTGCTCCGTATATAGAAATTGCCTGAAATAGCACAGCAGTGGCGTGAGTGGATTGTGTTGTCCGGTTGCTTTCTGTAGTGAGTAGAAGTTTTGTAATATAGTTGTTATAATAGATTCATCTGCTGTAACTTCGTGAGCAGAACATAGCCATGCTGGCTCAGCCTAATGTCTTATTTCTTGGTCACACAAGGGACAAGAATATAGGTACGGATCAGGGTGGGAATAGGGGGAATTCCTGATCAAAAGTCTTCAGATTTGTTTGTCTGACAGGAAAATGCCTATCCTAGCTGTCAGGATAGGAGGCCTTGTTCTCAAGTAAATTAAAAAGAATGATTGCTGCTCTGATTTGTCTAAAGGCATTCTCTGCATTTTGCCTGTCCTATTTTGAGTTACTTTGCCAGTTTTCTCATTCTAATGTGCCTGACCATCATTCAGTGGCTTTGGTATTTTAATTTAAGAAAGGACAAAACTGAAGAAGTAAGACCACTAGTCTGAGACTGTCTCAGTTCCATTTCAGAATATTTACTTTAACATTATTATGGATTTCCTATATTTCCAGATCTGATCATACAGAATAGTGCTAATCTAATGCTGCCTGCTGCTGTTGAGTGTTCATTTTGTGACACCACTATGTCTTTTTGTTCAGATTACCCCCTCAGGCCAGTAGAGACTAGTCAGTGGGGCTGAGAAGAATCTACAGTTAGGCCATTTGCTCTTATCTGCATTAAGTCATGGTGTGTGCTTTGCTGTCTATGTGGGGATTTTAGGTTCATTTTAGGAAAACCACTTCCATCAAGAGCAGTATCCTTTTGAAAGGCAGGAAGCCTGATTGCTAAAGTCTTCATTAAATAGGCATGTGCACTGTCTCAGGTGGATTTAATGGTATTGAGTCATTTTAGATGTGACTACTGACCCCAGCTGCCTTATTTCAATGCCTCTGTGAAGTGCTTAGCAGATTGTCCACCTGTAGACTGCCATAATGGGCCAATTTGCTAAGATTAGGCAACTGTGTGGAGTGAAAGTATTGAAACGATGTGACTGTTGAATGCTGAAGCCTGAGAGCCCTATAGATAACTTTTTTTCTCCCTACTGATTGTCTTGGTGTTAGAGGGCTGAGAATCCACAATTGTGGTCTCTGAAAGTTCTGCATGCACTTGTCTGTGTCTTTGCTGTGATGCCACATATATCTGGTTTGAACACAGTTTTATAAGAAATCCTGTCAAAAAACACTCTGACTTCTGAGTGGCTTGGTCGTCCATAGCTCACAGATTTGCACCACCACTAACAATTCCAAATGCAAAGATCCTAGAACTCCTAACTGATTACCAGTGATAAAATCACAACCTTGGGTATCAAAGATTCAGCGGGTGGAAGTGATTACTGGAGTTGTATATTCCTTCAGAAAGGAATGAGATTTCTACAGATTGCATAGTTACCAGGCTCTCCTGTTGGAATTATAGCCTTCAGAATATTCCTGCTTGTGTAATGATTTTTTTTTTTTACCCATGTAAAAATTACATCTTTAAAAACATACCATCTTGCCTTATACGGTGGAAGGTTTACTTTGACTGTTTATGTATTCCCTGTACTTAATATACTAACTCCTTTAAATGCTATGGTGAAGTTTAGTTATGTAAGGCAACAGGCACATTTTCAGTATAATCTGTAACTCTAATTTGTACAATAAGCAATTTAAACGTACACAATTCAGAGTCCCAAATAATGCTGTTTACAGGCTGCCAGAGACTGACATCCTTTTGATCTGCTGTTGGAGTGTCTGTCACTACTCACTGTGATAGCAACCCCCTTTTTTTATTTTCTGTTCAGTTGTTACCTTTTTGGCAGCATTGATTGGATCAGCCCCCACCTGAAAATTAGGAAGTTGCTTGTTTGAATTAATGTGCAAAATACTAATCTATGTGCATACGTACAGGAGATGAAGCCTGTTCAGCATTGAATGAGATGTGGCTATAGATATTGGGATATATGAAGAGAACAGAAGTGGAGAAATTCTAGAATGGCAAAGGTCTATAGGACACCCATGATTTGTGTGCTATAGCATTTGAAGCTATTAGGAGACAAAGATATTGACATTTTTGTAACCTTATTCTGAAAATACTTATGGTTATCTAAGGGAAAGCACATCTTGAATTGAGGCTCTTATCCCTTGATGTATCTGATAGATTAATCTTTACTTATAGCCACAGACTGGCCTGGTCAGGCACTTAAAAGGATATAACAGATTTTATATGCTTTTCCTTATAAAAATGGTAAAACATAATCTGTTTGGGATGTTGTTACAAAGTTAATTCAGAACAGTACATTCTGGTTCCTAAATAACTTGTCTAATACTTCCACAGGGATTTATTCAGTGGAACTTGTAAATGACAGCCTGTATGAGTGGCACGTTAAACTTCTAAAGTAAGTTTATATTTTTTTTAAAACCTCTCTACTAAAGAACCCATGTTAATTTTGCCGCACAGATTACAATCTGGAATTTACACTGTCTAGCTAGAATATTCTATGAAGGCTTCATGGATAACGGTCTTTTGAATTCAATGCAGACTGGAACTGAATTGGTAGAGCTGGCCCAGAATATACCTGAATTTACACTGTCAAACCAGTGCTCTTTTAGCATAATTTTTGACCACCAAAATTCTCTCCCCAAACCCTTACAAAATGGCGAACCTGTCGTACTGAATAACTTAACTTGAAGAATAAATAGATTTTGATCCTTTTTGAGTTGAACAAAAGAACAGAACTGTTTTACTGGCTTTAGCAGCTTTTATTTTTATGGCTCAACAATGACATATGCCTAAAATGAAAAAAATACAATTCCAGGATATAGTCCTAATCACTGTGTGTGAAGTGTGAAATGTTAACAAGATTGAAAATCTTAGGCTTTTTACTACACATGTGTCAGTAGTACTGGCCAACATCTATATTTTTAATGTGTATACATCTTTTACCTTACAAAATATTCCCAGAACAGTTCCCTTGAAATCATCCCAGGTGATAGGGTAACATGCTAACCTACAGATTAACCTCTAAGAAGGAAAAACATACCCCAAACCAAGCTAGTTACATCTGTCCCTTAGAAGTGGTGGAGTGGATCCCATCCGACTGCTATGAGCGTCTCCCAGAACTTCATGGACACATAAGACTGCGGGCTGTGAGGGAACACCCTCTCTGGATGGATCACTGACCCACCCCCAGCTATCATGAGCATAAGCCTTGTTTCCCTCTCTGGGGGCTTGTCTACATACACAGCTTTTAGTGGCACAGCTGTGTCGCTACAGCCATGCCGTTAAGTCGGGCAGTATAGCTGCTGTTTGTTGGCTCTCTTGCCATCAAACTTCCACCCCCAATGAGCGGTGTTTGCATTGTCCGCAGGTGAGTGATCCTGCCAACAAGGCACTGTTCACACTGGCACTTGTTGTGGCAAAATTTTTGTCTTTCAGGGTGGTATTTAACACCTCTGAAAGACAAAAGTTGTGTTGTTCAATTACCAGTATAGACATAGCCTTAGTGTGGTTATAGGCATTCAGAGAAATGTACTGCTGGCTTCCAGTGGAATATCTACGGTCTTCAGCAGGCTCATGATGCATCCAGCACATATGTAACCAAACTTACAAGGGACTCTGTCTGTCTGTGTTCTTACTAAAAAGTTTATTGGGGTACCAGTTCTTGAGATAGGATTAACCTAACACTGCAAGAATTGATATCCAGGCTGCTAGCTATTTGTAATCCTGCCATCAGTATCTGCCTACAAACAGGGTTGTTGAAATTGCACTGATATCAAAAACTGTTGGCTTTACTAATGCCACAGATGCAGAATTTCTGATTCTATGGTAATCTAGAACTCTGCACTATACATCAAATGTAACTAGTTCAGTTAGTAAACATTGAAGATTAGAGTACGAGTGTAAAAAATCTCCGTTTAAAAGCATTTACCTTTCAGAAGGATACCAAATTTCAGTGAAGAGAAATCGAATTACTATTTTCAAACAAAAGGGTTTTGTGTATTGAATGTCTGCATTTAAATTCCTTGAATAACTTAAGTATGGTAACAAGTATCGGAGGGGTAGCTGTGTTTAGTCTGGATCTGTAAAAGCGGCAAAGAGTCCTGTGGCACCTTATAGACTAACAGACATGTTGGAGCATAAGTATGGTAAGAATATGATACATTGCAGTGAATCTTCTTGCTGCTACTTTCAACTGCAGTGTGTTTACCTGGCATTTGTGCTTTGATTAAGAATTGTAAAAGTTAATTGAAACTGCAAGAACATTAAAGGAGATAAAGGAACTTTTAAAGGATTTCTCTTCTGTAGAAAGCCAAATGATTCATTTCATTCTGTTTGCTTTTCCCACCTGTTTAATTCCTAGAGTTGATCCCGACAGCCCATTACATAGTGATCTTCAGGTCTTAAAAGAAAAAGAAGGTGTAGAATACATTTTGCTCAACTTCTCATTTAAGGTAAATGGGTATCAGTAGAGTACTGAGAGGAAATTTTTACTATCTGGATGTAGAAACCATTTTAAATGGTAGTAAGCCATGTGCTCTGTTTCAGGGGTTCTCAAACTTCATTGCACTGCAACCCCCTTCTGACAACAAAAATTACTTCACGACCCCAGGAGTGGGGACTGAAATCTGAGCCCGCCCAAACCCCACTGCCCCGGGTGCGGGGGCCAAAGCCTGAGCCCACTGCTCTGGGCGGGGGGGCCAAAGCTGAAGCTCAAGGGCTTCAGCCCCAGGCAGGGGGCCTGCGGCCTGAGCCCTGCCACCCAGAGCTGAAGCCCTCGGGCTCAGGCTTAGGCTTCAGCCCCGGGCCCCAGCAAGTCTAAGCCAGCTCTGGTGACCCTATTCAAAGGGGGTCATGACCCACTTTGGGGTCCTGACACACAGTTTGAGAACCGCTGCTCTGTTTGAAGGATGATGGTATAGCTTTCAAAAACAGATATGATTTTTAGTATACTACCACATTCCAAGGCTGCTGATCTGCTAGAAGTAATGTAAACTTTTTCATGAATGCAAGATGAAGATTTAACTTTTCAAACTCTATATACTATGCATTTCCCAAAGAATAAATTGAAATATCCTTTTCTTACTAGAAATCAATGTTGCTGCGTAGCTTTTAACTCTATACTTCGTTGTGCTTTTCAGGATAATTTTCCTTTTGATCCACCCTTTGTGCGAGTGGTATCTCCTGTGCTCACGGGAGGGTAAGTTTTTTAACTCTGACTTGTATGAAAAGGTTTTGTAGTAGAAACTATGCTAACGATACCCTTGATTTCTGGGAAC
Organism: Dermochelys coriacea; assembly: GCF_009764565.3. Taxonomy (NCBI): domain Eukaryota; kingdom Metazoa; phylum Chordata; order Testudines; family Dermochelyidae; genus Dermochelys; species Dermochelys coriacea. The sequence goes on along the minus strand of NC_050077.1, from coordinate 50,696,779 downwards.
TACAACTGGATTTTAAGGCGAGACCCCATAATGTATATTGGTGAACTGAAGTAGGACAGGAGACTGACAGCGCTCAGGAAATGACACATACCCATACACTTGCTTCTCAATCACTGCTAATTCAAACCAGTGAGCTAAAGTAGCTTCCCCTGGCTTCCTATATGAAATGTGTTGTTTTAGTCCATTGTGACTTTGCAAAGTGTGTGTACACTAATTCTTGTCCCTAGAACTTCCTGCTATTGATGTTGGCAGTAGCAATGATAGGTGCATCAGTAAGGATAACTGCCAGTGTTGTTACCTCCATGTGATTTAATCCTGCTCTGCTCAGAGCAGATGATGTGGTGGTTTTAATGCTGCTGGCCAGTCTATACTGGCTTTCACACTGGTGGAGCTGCATCTCCAGTAACAGTGGGGAGTTTTAGGGGAAAGGTTAGTGGAAACATAGCCCAAGAGCATTAAACTTGATGACCTTCGTACTCCTGAGGATGATTCCTTTAGAGTATTACTGAAATGCATTGGCTGGGCTGTGTTGGGGAAGCTTATAGATATTTATTGGGAGGGGATGGAATGCAGCATCAGTGTTGAAGGTAAGTGACAGTAAGTACTTTTTTTTTTTTTCATGAATTTAGTGGAAGCTGGTACTGATTTTGACTCTGCTGTAAGCTCTTGTCAACCTTAATTCAAAAAATAGTAATTTTGAATGGTAGATGTGGCTGCTGCTGTCACAAATATATGAAAAGTAATATGAAAACAGTGCACATTCATTACCCATTTGGAAGTGCACTCTTCCTTAAACTGCTTCTTCCTGGTGCAAAACTGCTGGAAAAGAAAAGGTTAATAGCTCTGAAAGTCTAGATTTTTTTAATGACTATCTGCAGAGGAATGGAACACAATTCCAGCTTCAGAAATGTGTCCAGCATGCCCCTGATAGTCCAGATGAAGGAGGACATTCTGCACTTTGTGGGTTTAAAACTCCATCCCATTCCCTTTGTTGCCCTGGCATGTTGTGAATTGCTGATGTTCATTCAGAGCGACTTCCCAGTATGTATAATGCATGCTGGGAAGTTATTTGGTTTAGAAGTGGCAAAATGCTTGAGAAGGTGAATTTTAAGATTAAGTAATGAATGTCCCTCTAGTCTGTTTCTTCTGTGAAGAGGAGGCCATTGCACATACTGTAAAGTTCCTGGAATTGTGTTAAATTCCTTTTTGGAAGTAACTTTAAAAACTATCCATTTGTACTATTTCCACAGTAGAGCCATCAAAAATAGCATCCCTCCGCCACATTTTTCAGTTCTGACTGTGTAAACTATGCAGACTAGATGAGTCGCTGATTCTCACTAAGACTTCCCTTGTGGTTGGACAAAGCAAATTAGTTTCTCTTGTCTCTAGACATCATTCTGTTCTATATAAATAAATGTATATGGCTAACAAATAGCGATATATTGCCCTTGAAAGTGCTCTCTAATTTTTATTTATAGCTGAGCAAATGGTGTGACAGACTAACCCATAACAGCCTGAGGGTATGACTGCATAGTAATCTCTTTACTAATTGGTCTTGAAAGATGCCAAATAAAAGCCATGTTGAATTCAAAATTTCTAATCTAACATTTATTTTTAGGTATGTCCTGGGTGGGGGTGCACTATGCATGGAACTTCTTACTAAACAGGTGAATATAAAATCAAAATCTCCTGTATTTTTTGTGTGTGTTTTTGTTTTGTTTTCTTTTTAATTGTCAAGAGTTCTGGTGGAAGGGTGCAATGCTTAGTGGGTTTTTTTAAAGTGATTGTAATAGCAGTTAGCATCCTGACTAAAACAAAGCATACTTCTTAAGAATAGTAATAAGTGGGTGTTTTTTTGTATGTGAGCTTAAGCACCACTGCCTATTAGGAACAAAGGGGCCAAATCATACACTCCTGTGGAAATGCCTGCTATAGGGGAACAAGGTCCAGGAAGCTTGAGCTCTGTAAGGGTCACCTTACTGAACTTGCATCAGATCTTCCTCTTCACCCTGGAGGGACTGGGGAGGGAGAGGAAACAGGAAGTGCTGTTCTTTCTCCCTACCCCAAACTTGGTGGATTCCTAGAGTCTGTGAGAGGGGGAACCCCAGGCCCAATAAAAGGGGAGATCACTTTGTCCTGCTCCTCTGAACCTTCCGCCCACCTCCTACCCTAGCAGCTGCCCCACAACATCTGATATGGGAGTGCAGGTGCTGAGCTTTGGTGAATGCTGCTTGAAGCCGCTTTAATTTAGGAGTAGATATCTACTGCCTATGGAAAGAAGATTGCAGTGGACAGCATCTCCCCTACAAAAATAGCTCCTGTAAAAGTCTAATAGAGACTTGTGTGAACCCTGGAAAGGTAAAACCGTGCCAGAGAGGCTGCCTAGCTTTGTGGAAACAGGATCTTTTTGCTCACTTAATTGCTCAATTGAGTCATTAAAAGCAGTCTCTTAAAGCTGTAATTGCTATTGTAAAGCTAGCTGAAAATGAGTAGAATTCTATAATGTAGTTGTGTTTTTCTTTGTTTTTTGTCTTACCAGATTCTGGAAATATGTGCAACTTGGCTTTTTCCTTTTTCCTACAAGCTCTTTATGCTAACATAGTTTACTTTAGTTTCTTGTGTTTCTCTTGGGAATAACTAATTGTTTTATAGTTTTAAAAGCTATTAACCAGAAATACCATGGTTTGCTAGAGTTTAGCAAAAAGAAACATACTTTCCAGAGTGGATTTGCAAGGTGAGCGTAAGAATACAGCACATATTCTGTAGAAGTATTTCCTTCTTCCTTTAGGGCTGGAGTAGTGCCTATTCAATAGAATCGGTCATCATGCAGATCAATGCCACTTTAGTCAAAGGAAAAGCCAGAGTACAGTTTGGAGCCAATAAGGTAAATATATTATGTGTAACTATTGAAATGACTTTTGTGTTGTGGGTAGATACCGGTTTTATTTTCCATTTTATGTTGACTCTTATAGAAAGCTCAAATATAAAACAGCTGTTGGTTTAAAGATTAAATTAATGTCTATATAAACTTTTGATTCTCTTTTGTGTGGTGAAACATATTGGTGTATTTGTGGCTAGTTTGCTGGAAATGAATGATATGGGTTTGTTAGGAAACAATGTGTGTAGGGGCCAGAGGACAAATATTTTTTTGACATGGAAGGGGCCATAAGCAGGTGAAGCTCCTACTGTTCTCTTTCTGGCTTCTATTGGTAATTTAATGCAACATAAACTTCAGCCTGAACTTTCTCCAAAGATTGACTCTTCTTAAGGCTTTCTCTGCCAGTGCTCTGTCTGTCTATCCCTAGTTCTCTGTGCTCCTGAGGACAGGCTCCTCCCCTTCTTAAATTGATTGGTGCTAACTGAATACATGCTGTATTTTCATGCCAGAATGAGTGAGAAGCCCTGCATCCCTATGCAGGATTCTGGAGCTTGTCACTCTGGTACAGGGAGGTTGTTGTATCCAGACTAACTTTAAACAACTTTTTGCCTCCTCTTGGTAGTTGAGAAAAAGTATCTGAAGAAAGCTTTTTGGTAAACACAATAGTATTTTAATAAAGGATGAAAAATTAATGAAATCATGATCATAGATCTTTGTGTGTGACTCTAAAAGTTGTCTGATCTTACCACTACTAAGGGGACACCTGTTCTGTGCTTTAATAATGTATGCATAGAAACAGACTAGTAATTCATCATAAAACAAGAGACATCATGTTAGGTACTCTTAAAAATGTTTACCCAGGTCCCACTTTCTAAGTGGCTTAGGCACTTAATTCTGAGTCCCAGGGACCTTTCGTAAGGGCTTAAGTTATGAGTGAATTAGGAGACTAGATAACTTAAGCACCCTTAAAATGCATTTTACCCATTGCTTGTACTTACCCTGTGGCAGGAGACCATTGCCCTGTTGATCCAGTACATTGAGTGTTAAGCAGTTTTGCTATTCTTATCCATCTAAATTTAATATTCATCATGTCTTTGTGTTATAATTTAACACTGATCAGATGTGCATTCCTATGGTCAAGTGGAGTTCTAGGGTCTGCAGGCTACTTAGGCCTCTCAGCTACAAACTGTAGCACAAATCTGTGAACCATCTGAAATTTTGAGCCTGCTGATGTTAGAGGCATTTCTGATATTGAGTGCATGCAAACTGTGCCATTTCCATTTTTTTAAAAAGAATTTCTCACCCTGAGAGCAGGTATTTAATATTACAAACCTTGTGTGGAAGATGGCTAATTAGTTTGACAGTAAGAATCTTTTAAAACAGGTTAGGTAGGTTGACTTTTGAAATCTATTCACCTGGAATGTCCCCTACCCTAAAAGTCATTCATCTATGAAACGTTATGTCTGTGCTGCAATAAAACACCTGTGGCTGACCTTTTTCAGCTGTCTGGGACTCCAGCTGTGGGACTTTAAAATTCTAGAGTAGATGTCTAGGCTCAGGCTGGAACCCAGGCTCTGGGGTCCTTCCTCCTTTCAGGGTCCCAGAGTCCAGGCTCAGCCTGAGCCCAGAGGTCTACACTGCAATTTTATAGCTCTGCAGCCTTAGCTCCTCAAGTGCAAGTCAGCTGACACAGGCCAGCTGGAGGTGTTTTTATTGCAGTGTAGTTTCCACCAAATGCATCCGATGAAGTGAGCTGTAGCTCACGAAAGCTTATGCTCTAATAAATTTGTTAGTCTCTAAGGTGCCACAAGTACTCCTTTTCTTTTATTGCAGTGTAGCCATACCATTACTGTCCTAATATTTGCCTGTATTAGTACTATGGAAAAATATTTTTTTAACTTGTACATGATTCAGAATACAATGTCTTAAGATAACCTTTTTTTTAAGTGGGATGTGAAATATACTAGGTGCAAGAACAGCACTTTAATACCATGCGCTTTGAAACCTGAAGCCCTGTATTTTATCAGTTAGCAAGCCCCATCACACAGCCACTGTACATGGCTTTTTAGTATGATGAGAGCCAACTCTTCAGTCCCCAAGCCCATGGATTTTACAGGTTAAAACTGCAGTTGGTTTTCTTGCATAGCACCTCTTAATAGACATTTTTTGTTCTACTTACAGTACTGTCTAACTTTTCAAACAGTTACTTAAGCAAAATACCATAAAGATCCTGTCCATATTTTTTTGGTCCTGCATGACTTGATGTCACTACTTGATGTAGTATTAAATTACTTTTTTTTTTTTTCAGAACCAATATAATCTAGCAAGAGCACAGCAGTCCTATAAGTCACTAGTACAAATACATGAAAAAAATGGTATGTAAATATTTACATTTTGCAATTTTATATGTTCTTGTCTGTACAAATTGTACAGTGGCATGGGAAAGATAGTAATGCTTGAAACTAATATAATTGCCATACAGTACAAACTTTTACCTGGTTTATTTGGGATAAAGCAAGAATGGCCTATGTCCCTTCCCATGCATTGAAGGCTCTATTTTTTGCATTTTATTTCCACCCTCGCTATCCAGAATTTTTTGTTACGCCTGAACTGTTTAGATCACAGATGGGCAAACTATGGCCTGCGGGACTGTCCTGAGCTCCTGGCCCGGGAGGCTAGCCCCCGGCCCCTCCCCTGCTATTCCCCGTCCCCTGAAGCCTTGCCTCACCGTGCTGCCAGTGCAACGCTCTGGGCGGCATGGCTGCAGAGCCCGGCCTGACCCAGTGCTCTGTGCTGTGCAGCATGGCTGTCTGTCCTGGTGCAGCTGCACTGTTGGCCACTGGTGCTCCAGGCAGCATGGTAAGGGGGCAGGGAGTGGGGGGGAGGGGTTGGATAGAGGGCAGGGGAGTTCGGAGTGGTGGTCGGGGCCAGGGGTGTGGATAGGGGTTGGAGTGGTCAGAGGGTGGGGAACAGGGGGATTGAATGGGGGCAGGGGTCCTGGGAGGGCAGTCACGGCGGGGGACAGTTACGGGCGGGGATGTCCAGGGGCAGTCAGAAGAGGTGGTTGGATGGGGCAGGGGTCGTGGGGGGGGAGCAGTCAGGAAGGAGAAGAGGGGGTTGGATGGGGTGACGGGGCAGTTAGGGGCAGGGGGTCCAGGGGTGGTGAGGGGACAGAGAGTCGGGGTGGATGGGGCAGGGGTCCCCGGGGGGCCATCGGGCAACGGGGGGGGTGGATGGGGCTGGAGTCCTGCGGGGGCTGTCATAGGGTGAGAAGCGGGGGGGGGGGGTTGGATAGGGGGTGGGGGCCGGGCCATGCCTGGCTGTTTGGGGAGGCACAGCCTCCCCTAACCAGCCCTCCGTAAAATTTCAGAAACCCAATGCGGCCCTCCGGCCAAAAAGTTTGCCCACCCCTGATTTAGATGCTTCTCTAGGAAATAAGACTTCTCTTCCCTTCTCCAAAGAGCTTATCTAAATATAGCGCAAGACAAGTGAAAGCAATAATCAATGAGAGAATGAAGTAGAAGGGAGGATCAAAGGTTGAAAACACATGGAAAGTACAAATTAAAACATGTAACCTGAAAACTGTTGAGTCTAGCTCTGGAGGCGGGGAGGTATGCTTTCCTCCATACAAAGCCAGTAGCCACCAGCTAGTGCTGCTGTTCACCTGTTGTGTGGTAAGGAGGACATAGCTCCCTCTAGAAATTAGTATTCCTACTTTCCAGCTTGAGTGAGCTACCTGGGAGCAGATAACTGATCTAACATCCCACATCATGATTTGGCATTGTTTTGCAACTAGACAATTCACCTAGCCTTGTCAACTACTTTTAAAACAATTCTTCACTGTTTACTAGATACGTACAAAGAGAAGTACACTTTATACTTTCTTGCCTTGCTGACTTATCAAAGAATCTTCATCTAGGGACAGGGTGTGATCCAGTGGTTAAAACCTGGTACTGGGAGCCAGGAGAGCTCTGTCTCGGTTGGACCTTGGATATGTTTTTCAGGGAAACCAAGGCACACGTGTACGATAAGCATGTCTTCTATACCAGTGGAAAAGGAGTGTATTGGAAATAGTTGATTCTAAAGAACTTCGAAATGTTATGATTAGCTGCTATTACTTGAACTTCTTGGTTTTTATTACAGTAACTCCTCATTTAACGTCCTTCCACTTAATGTTGTTTCAAAGTTACGTCACTGCTCAATTATGAAACATGCTTGTTTAAAGTTGTGCAGTGCTCCCTTCTAACATTATTTGGCTGCCTGCTCTGTCCACTGCATGTAAGATTTTGTGGAAGAGCAGCGACTTTACAAAGGAGCATTGCACAAGTTCCACTTCTCCGCCCTCTCCCTCCAAGCGCTTCCCCACCGCCAAACAGCTGTTTGGCGGCACTTAAGACTTTACAGGAGGGAGGGGAAGGAGTGGGGAAGCACTGCATCTCCACTCCTCCCCCTCCCTTCCAGAAAGTCCTAAGCGCGAAGCGCTGGGAGAGAGGGGGGAGGAGCAGGGAAGCGCCATGTCTCCATTCCTCCCCCTCCCTCCCAGAAACTCCTAAGCGCTGCCAAACAGCTGTTTGGCGGCGCTTAGGACTTTCTGGGGGTGGGGAAGGAGCGGGGATGTAGTGTCCTCCGGAGAGGAGGTGGAGTGGGGGTGGGAAAAAGTGGGCCTGGAGTGGAGCAGGGATGGGAAGAGGCGGGCCTGGAGCATCCCCCGGCAAAGTTGGCACCTGTTCTTCTCTGGGTAAGCTGCCACTGCTGCTGCGAAGGTGCTTCCTAGCATCCTTGCCTGCAATGGGCTGTGCCTGTGTGGGGTAAGCTGGGGCACTTCCCAACCACAGTACTGTACAGTATATAATGCCTTTTGTCTGCCCCAAAATTTCCTTGGAATCTAACCCCCCCCCCCCCCCGCATTCCCCTTAAATCTTATGGGAAAATTGGATTCATTTAACATAGTTTCACTTAAAGTTGCATTTGTCAGGAACATAACTACAATGTTAAGTGAGGAGTTAAGATTCTAAAAAAGTCAATATGGCTCTCTGTTTTAGTTCTACCTATACACTACACTGATTACCAATACACAAAGCATCCACAGTATTAAAGATGTTTAAAGGCTTCTTTGTTAACTTATGGCTACTATAGATCCTCAGGAACAGCTCAAGTAGGCACTATACTAATCGTACAAAATTTGAGGCAGATCTCTTAAGACTTTTGCTAGTGTGGTGGATAGAATTAAATAGGTATTTTGATTTTTGGCAGTGTCCATTTGAAACAAAAAAAAATTGTGCACACTTTGGTTTCACAGACTGAACTTTTACAGGCTCAGAAGTTATTCTGGGTATGTAGCAACTGAAATATATATTGAAAGGTAAATTGCTTAGTTGGCATTTCTGAACTTGCTGTTATAGTTCTTCATTCCCATTCCGTCTTCAGCAGGATGAAACAGACTTGTAACACCAGGAACATCTTGGCCTATATTTTCAAACTCTTGTGCAAAAGTTGAGCATGCATATGCAAAATGGGATATTCATATGCATATACCAATATAATCAAACAAATGACTGCAAGGCTTGCAGGATTGAAAATCATAGAAATGTAAGACAGGAAGAGACCTTGATAGGTCATCTAGTCCAGTCCCCTGCACTGAGGCAGGACTAAGTATTATCTAGACAATCCGTGACAGCTGTTTTTTCTAAACCTGTTCTTAAAAACCTCCAATGACAGAGATTCCACAACTTCCCTAGGTAACTTATTCCTGTGCTTAACTACCCTTACAACTGGGAAGTTTTTTCCTAATGTCTAACCTAAATTTCCGTTGCTGCAATTTTAAGCCCATTACTTCTTGTCCTGTCTCCAGTGATTTAAAGAGAACTATTTATTACCCTCCTCTTTATAACAACCTTTTACATACTTGCAGACTGTTATTGTGTTGTCTTTTTCAGACTAAAATCCAGTTTTTCAATCTTTCCTGATAGTCCTTTAATCATTTTTGTTGCTCTTCTTTGGACTTTCTCCAATTTGTCCATCTTTCCTGAAGTGTGATGCCCAGAACTGGTCACAATACTCCAGTTTTGAGGCCTTGTAAGTGCTGAGTAGAGTGGAAGAATTACTCTTTGTCTTGCTTATAACATTCCTGCTAATACATCCCAGAATCTGGACCTTTGTCTTAACTAAAGCAGATGAAAAATAGATCACGTTACTCTTTGCTTTCTATATTGGTATCTTAAGATTTGACTAATTTAGCAGGATGGCTGCTGCCAACAGGAGCTCAATGTTAATGCTTTATTTTCAAATGTAAATACTGGGTCTGATCTTGCAAGATGATGAGTGCTTTAACTGCCATTGAAATCAATAGGAGTTTAGGGCCTGTGGAGGATTGTTCTAGTTTTCAAACACAATTTCAATTACACATCAAAATGGACCGTAAAGCTGTCTTGCACTAAAGTTAAGAGTGCCTAATACGTTTCTTTGTTCTTCTATAGGCTGGTACACTCCTCCAAAAGAAGACGGTTAATATTGTGGACTGTTGTACACCTGGACCAATGTCAAACAGCTCTTTTTTTATTTCTTTCCAACACACACACAGACTCAAGCTACGAGTGCCCCTATAACAGCCGTACTGAAGACTTTAGCTATTAGATAAGTTAGTGGATAATCTGTCAACTGACACATCCAGTATAATTTACAGCCTTACCATTTTGCTCTTATTAGGTATCTTGGACTGAGCAGTTTTGGCCTTTACTGTATTTGTCCCTATGGATTAAGCATATTTGGGCCGCTCCCTACCTTCATTTTTATTTAAAAGTGCAAACTTTTTAAAGCTGGCTATTGAGTTACTAAAAGATCATTCAATAGGAGTTGCTCACTACTTCTTACCTTTTGCAGAATGTGGACTGCAGAGATTTGCATTGTAATGTTTCATTTAAAGCCAACGAAGTTTAATACATTGTTTAATACTGTTTTAGGAAATTTCAGGTCTTGTAAATCACAGTAGTTTTTCTGGTCTAAAATGAAAACATTTGTAGTATTGCCAAATTAAAGATATAGGAAAACAACATGTATGTTAAGTCATTAAACTTTTTTCATGGCTGTGTAAGGATATGAACTGTTTCTTGGAAGAGATACTCTTTATTAGATTGTTGTATTTTTAAGCAGAGCAAGGCTGTGCCAATAAAACCTTGTAACTAGTCACTTCCACTGGGGCATCAGAATCTTGCTGGGCTGTTCCTGCTACTTGTTGGCTCAAGCTACTTAACGAAAGAAGCCACAGTATGAAGCTTGAAGTTATTTAAAATACTAAAAATCTTTTTAGGTGTTCCATTTTATTAACGGGTTGTTGCAATCATTTGTAAACTAATGAACTTATAAGGTGATTGGCACAAATCAAAATGAAAATCCTTGAACAAAAATTTTTATATAAAAGTTACAATAAAATACAAAAAAGACATCACCTGATTCAGAGTTGTAAAAATAATGTTGCCATAGTCATGACAGTGCTTTTTGTTATTGAAAGACTAACAGGAACTATTCTTTCATTATTAGGAAATGAATCTGGGTCTGTGTAATTACTATATTTCATTGCCTTACCTAAATCAATTCTATTTTGGTTGTAGTATTAGTGATTAGACCTTTGTACTGCCAGGGATTGATATAAGGGTGTGTACCATGGATTAAGCACTTTTTTAGCCCAGAAGCATGTGGGTTTTTTTTAGTTACAACTATCAACTTTGTGCTCTTCTTTTCTCTATCAGGCACCCACTGGCCCTTGTGCATTTGCTTCTAGATCCAGTTTTTAGCTTGAAAGAACAGATTGAAGGAATTTGGCACTACTCCTGATAACGTACTGTTTTGTTTCAAATAGTCTTCTAGGGAGTATAGTGGATGACTTGCCAGCCTTTCTGCTTACTTGGTTGTACATATATTCATATACAATCCTGGTATCCAATTACTCAGATAGCAACCTTAAGTGAAAGGCAGAACTCTTTAAGCATTAAAGTTCCTTAAAACCTGAGGCTAAAATTTTGAATACATTATTGAATTCTTTAATATTCTAATGGGCTAGCAGGTTGACAGATGCACATTTGGCATGCTTTGTTTTGGATTTCATTTTTCATTGCAGAATTATTTGGCAATGTACAGTAATTTATAAACTTGCATCAAGTTTATGAATAAAGAACCATTTTAAGAATTATTCTGTTTGTGGTTAGTCTTTGAATATAGATAGCTTTCTGTTCGTTCGTGTGTGTGTGGTCCCAACCAACATGTAAAGGGAAAAACTGGTCAACAAGTCAAAACCTCTTTGAATTTCAGGCTCATGAGCACAGGTGTAAAATGCTCCTGTGAAAAGCACCACTAAGTATGTAGACCAATGCATTCTGCACTTGATGGAAGTTCCTAAGTTGTCTTCAGGTATGGCTGCATAAAGTGCAATAAGAAAAGGAGTACTTGTGGCACCTTAGAGACTAACAAATTTATTAGAGCATAAGCTTTCGTGAAGTGAGCTGTAGCTCACGAAAGCTTATGCTCTAATAAATTTGTTAGTCTCTAAGGTGCCACAAGTACTCCTTTACTTTTTGCAAATACAGACTAACACGGCTGCTACTCTGAAACCTGTCATAAAGTGCAATGTAATCTAAGGTATAAAAATCACATGGATCACTGGTAGTAAGGCCCATGGGTGGGGGGGTGGAAATAGACTTGCACAGCCACAGATGAGAAGTACTCATTCACTGCTGCTACTTTATCCTCTAAGGTCAATGGGACCTTCAAATTGCATGTCTTGTTAACCAACAAATGAGCAAATGGGAGGAAAGCAATCGGACTCAATCTTCCACTTCTCTGAATATCTTCCTCCTCATCCAAACACCTTAATTTTCATGGAATCAAGCCTCCTATAGCAGCCCTCCTCTAATCTTGAGTGGATTCTAGGAAAGCCAAAAGACTACACAATTGGAATTGAAAATCATTAGGCATGTAGCCAAATCTGCCTCATTTGGTAAATGGAAACAGACAGCACTGAATGCTGGGCTATCCCACAGTTGCCCTTTGTCAGACAACTAACACAATTCCTGCCTTGAGTTCACAATCTAAATCAGAAACGGGAAACAAAATAATTATTTTGCAGTAAGAGCATATGAGTTTGATCCCCCATTTACCTTGCAAAAATGGAAAATCTTCCTAAACCTAAAGAATTAAAAATACATTAGAGTGCGCCTCAACTCTGCCACTGTAAGTTAATGTTGTATGGGAGTCTAGGACAAAAATGGTTCTATCTTCAGCAGTTTGAGCTGCATGGGCAGTGGGTAGAGGAAATGTCAATATAGGTGACGCTAAAGTAACTCCACATAGAAATCTGCATTAAAGGGACATTAACATAGAAACTGCTGACCATTTCTGAAAGGTATGTGCAGTGTTATAGTTGTTAGTCCCAGGATATGAGAGTGAGAAAAGATGGGTAAGATCTTGGAACATCTTTTGTTGGTAGAACAGACGGACAAGCTTTTGAGCTAAACAGAGCTGCTTCGGCTTTCTAAAAGGACATTTAAAAAGCAGTGTTTGGTACTACAGCTGCCCAAATCTCCCTTATCTGTTTTTTGGTATGTGGTTTTAAAATTTAGTTTTTCATTCTCTTCTCTCTTCTCCCCCCCCCCCCCTTACTACCAGGGAACTGTGCAGTTGGCTTAATCGTTACTCCTCTATAAAGTAAAATGTTGTGTGGGGTGGGGAGAATTTTACCTTAAGATGTGCTGCTGGAGGTTTGTCTCTCTTTTCTTACTCACTTAGGTTGAGAAGGGCTGTTGATCAACTCTAATCCAGCTACAGCCTATGCCTTAAAATCCCTCATCCGATGAAGTGAGCTGTAGCTCACGAAAGCTTATGCTCTAATAAATTTGTTAGTCTCTAAGGTGCCACCGGTACTCCTTTTTCTTTTTGCGAATACAGACTAACACGGCTGCTACTCTGAAACTCACTTTATATGTAACTGAGCCTAAACCAAACAAGTTGAGGCAGGAAGGGGTTGGGATTTTTTTTTAGGAGCAGAGGAGAATGTGTAGCTTTTACTTTCTCACATCAATCCACTTGTTCCAGGCCCAGTTAACACAGCTTTTAGGCTGGACTCTTATGCCAGTGGTCGGACCCATGGCTGATAATCCCGTCCTAGTGCAGTGTGTTCTTCACCTGCCGTACAGTGCTTGGGCAGGATGTAAAGGGAGGGCAGCCAGGCATGACTGCTGCAGGCTCCTGAGGCTGTTGGCCTTTTGTGGGCCGGGGATTAGGTCACCGCCGCATACCCACTCCCCAGACAGAGGCATAGCTGTCTCTCTCTACCTCACCCCCGGCAATGTTAACAATAAACAGGTTTCAGAGTTGCAGCCGTGTTAGTCTCTAAGGTGCCACAAGTACTCCTTTTCTTTTTGCGAATACAGACTAACCAATTTATTTGAGCATAAGCTTTCGTTAGCTACAGGGGCTGAATGCATCCGATGAAGTGAGCTGTAGCTCACGAAAGCTTATGCTCAAATAAATTTGTTAGTCTCGAAGGTGCCCCAGGTGCTCCTTTTCTGTTAACAATAAAGCACACCCCATCATTTAACGTATTGGTCCTCACCCCCTGTGTGGCTGGGCCCTGCTGCTGTCTCTAGAGTACAACTGGGTAGGAGTCACGGGGAGGCTAAGGGACTTGCCCAAGGTCAGACGCTAAGGCCACAGCTGAGCAGGGAACCGAACCCCGGCCTCCACGGCCTGGACTAGCCACACATGCCCCACCCCTATCGCCAAGAACCGGAAGTCACGACTCCAGCGTCTGTCGCAATATCACGTGTTCAGTTCGCAGACGCTAGTCGCCCAGTCGTCACATGCACCAGCCCCACAACAGGGAACGGCTTTGTGGTTGGTCACGTGCTCTAGAGGCGGAGACCGGAAGTGGGCGCCGTGCGGATGACGTAATCGGAGTACGTCGCGGCTAGGGGCTTTCGGCTGCCCGCCGGCTTCTTGGTGCGCGAGGCAGACGCCGGGAGCCGAAGTGTGGGTGGCGGTTGCCATGGAGTCGGACGGCAAAGGGCCCTACGTGCTGAGTAACCTGGCTGAGGTGGTGGAGCGGATCCTGAGCTTCCTGCCCACCAAGGCATTACTGCGAGCGGCCTGGTGAGGACCGGCCCGGGGCTTCCCGCCGGTGCAGGTCGAGGGGTGGGGGTCTGCCTCCGCGGGCTGAACCCTCGCGGCCCAGCTCCTTCCCTCAGACCGCCCCGGTGTCGCCCTCGGAGCTGGCAGGGCCCCGTTCTTCTGCTTGGGCCGTCGCTCTCCCCGGAACCGGGCCCCCGCTTGTTCCCCGCCTCGTGCGCGGAGCGGAGCGGAGCCCAAGGACAGTTTGGGATCCGAGAGCATGTTCCGCTCCGAGGGGCGCGTGCCCGGGCCTGTGACGCGACCGAGTCACTCCCCTTGCCGGCGGGGGAATGGCTGGGCCCGTGGCCTGGGTGACGTGAAGCCAGCGCCCAGGCTCCAAGACCCTGAACAATGTGTAAGAGGAAGCAAGGGCTGGACTCGGCCTGCTCCGCTGACCAGGCCTAGCTGCTTCTGCAGGGAGGTGGGCAGGGGATACGTTGAGCGAACAGCCCGCGCTTCCAAGCCTCTCTGAAGTCAGCCCAGCCCTCACAATGGCTTAGTACCCACGCTCTTTACTGCAGCCAAGTTGCGAAGGAGTCCGCGGTGCTGCCGCTTATTTAGCTCTCTGTTGCTGTCCCACGCAGCCGCCCAGCTTTGGGAGAAGCTCGTGATAGTGCCTGTCACGTTTGTAAATATTGACAGAGTATTTTGAGCTCCTCCGATCAAAGGAGCCCTAGCAGCGCTGTGTTGTTATGGTTAGCAGAGCTGTAACTGTCGCACACGCTCTGAAAGGAGGAGTTTTGTGATTGCTTGACAAGTTTGTTTTTAAAACCAGCTGTTTATGTTAAATGAATTGTGAGGCCTCGTTTTGTTTTCAATGTTTCAAATTAACATTTTTTTTTATTTTTGGAGGGAAACGTAAAATGGCACATCACTATGTTCTTTACATACATTGAGTTCTGCTGCCACTGAACTCCATCATTAGAAGAATAGACTTAGTGACCAAATCTGATAACACAAGGAAAAAAAGACTTTTTTTCACATGTACAAGGAGTATATTGTCCCTAGACACTTTCAGCATAAAACAAGGTTACTTTCTCTGTACTTTAACAGCATTTTGTCTTGCTGGTTTATATATTTGTGCTGTAGAGAGGAGCTGGGAATGAATTATTCAATATGCTCTCTTGACCAACTACCCCCTGACATGTTGTTTGCTTAATTTATTGTGACTGGTACTAAGCGAGGCAATTGTCAAAATTGCTGGCATTTTTTGAAATTCAGAAACAAATCTTAAAACAGTACCCATACAAATAAGGCATTCAGTTTGTTCTTTAATAGATGTTAGTAGAAAACCAATCAACAATTTACACTTTGTGATTTAAACTTGAACTTTATTTATTTATTTTTTTACTTGCAGGAGTTTCTCATAAGAATGTGGGATAGATACTTCCAAGTCAAAAATTTAAAAAAAAAAATGGTTATCTGACAGCTGCTAAGATTCCTTTTTGTATATTGTAGTAAATTTTTGTATTTTAGTGTTTGCCGGTTATGGAGAGAATGTGCCCGAAGATTACTGAGAACACAGCAGAGCATAGCATGGGTCTCTGCACTTGAGCCTGGTCCATCTGATAGTCATTCACTGGTCCATGCATTAGCCGAAGAACTTGAGGTAGGTAAAATACCACTGTTAACTACATACATTGGAATGGCCAATGTGAATTTCTAACTACGGTGGTATAATCCACATGCATACTTGTGAGTCTGTGGTGATATGTTTTTCTAAAGTCAGTTCTTCCATACTGTTGTTGTAGTGTACCTTTTAAGTTTCAATTTTTATACACAGCTGTATAAGGACATAAGAGTGAGTACACTGCGTCAGACCAAAGGTCCATCTAGCCAGGTATCCTGTCTTCCGACAGTGGCCAATGCCAAGTGCCCCAGAGGGAATGAACAGGTAATCATCAAGTGATCCATCCCCTGTCACCCACTTGATTATCTATTCTGTTAATTCCCTCTGGGGCACTTGGCATTGGCCGCTATCGGAAGACAGGATACTGGGCTAGATGGACCTTTGGTTTGACCCAGTATGACCGCTCTCATGTTCTTATGTCCTTATACAGCTGTTTTATGGTTAGGGAATGTTAGGCCATTTGCCCTTAAGCATTACATTATGGAGTTTCATGATTTGTCTGACTTTCACTAAAAAAAAACATTATAAAGCTTGGGTTGGTCATACAAATCAGACATATTTCAGTTTATTTTTTCTGGTCTTGACCCCTTTACCCATTGAAGTCAGAGAACCCCATTTTGTTTTGTGATCACCATTGTGTTTTAGGAGCTCTGCTTTGTATTGTAACCTTCATTCTGAAGTGTGACCTTAATGTCCTCTTACAAGTTCTTGTGTGGATTAGAGCATCCATGGGTGGGCAGGTGGGGGAAGCTGTGACAGAGCAATCAAGGGCCATCAACACTGAATTACTCTTCCCTACTGGAACGATGGCGGGGTCAATTGGTAGGATCATTGACTTTGAATTTGGGGGAAGGAAGGACTGCACCGTGGATCAAAGGAGGCAGAGATTGTTTTAAAAGAGGGGTGCTTTTCTAAGCAAGGGGGCTAGTCCACTGCACAGGTAAAAAGACCAAGCTAAAGAAGGCAGGAATGGCTGCCAAGCCTAAGGATAATGTCCAAAGCCAAGACACTCAGACGGGGAGAGATCAGACTTGGAGCGGGGGGGCGGCTGTGGTCGGGATTTTGTTCGTTTTTGTGTTCTCTTTAACTCACTAATGCTTTTTAAGAGAAAATGTCTATAGTTAAGAAGTTCTTTTGCTAAGCTTGTGTTCTTTGCTTCTCTGCCACATTGTCCCAGAGAAGTTTAACTGGCAGCCAGAGTTCCCAAGCCAGGTGGGCTCTGGGGGTAACATGTCTAAGCAACTGGGAGTTCAGGAAGGCTGTGGCACTGATTCACAAGTCCAGGCAGCTGGAATGCAGGGCCCCACTACCCAAGAAGAGTGTCAGACATGGGGTCTGTTCTTGGGAGTGTGCCTGAGAGACGCACAGCTTTGAACACTGACTGGTCACTGCTGAGACCCAAAGGGGTTAGAAGCACATTGAATCTAGTGAGTTAGGTCCACTCACTCCAGACTGGTGTCTGTTCAGAGAGTGGGACTGGGCCAGGCTGTAATAGGCAGGATTTCTGTTTTTAAACTGGATTGTAAATTTTCATTTGACTTTTAGTAATTTAAGGTAATGGTGATAACATGCTAAGGAAAGTTTATTTTAAAATATATTCTTATGTTGACACTGATCCTTAATTTGAGAGAATTTTAAACAACTGTGTCTAATCAGGCAGACAGCGGTACAGCTTTGGAAACATACTTGCCAGTGGCAGGTAGTAAGTTATCTGTGACAAGTCTAGGGTCCCATTTTTTCAGCATTCTGAAGAATATAAGCCCTCATTTTTCATCTAAAATTTTTAAAAGTTCTAGCCCCTTACCTAAATATACACTGGAGAGTGATCAATGCATGGTTTACAGCACTTTAAAATGAGCGAAGCTGAAGCAGGTGATACAAATTTTAGAGAACTTGGACCACCGAATATCAAAAGAGGAAAGTATTTCTAGTTCCAAACTACAATGAATATTTAAATAGAATATTTCTCTGGAAACACAGGTGTACAAATCACTATAGTTGGACAGTTTTATTGTTTTTATATATATATAAATCGGCTCTTGAAGTGGTAACTGGGTGGCTCCAGAGATTTACAACTGGATGTGGAGTGATCTGCCTTTAGGGCCACAAATGTGGGCTATATCAGTAGTGACAAAGCAGTTACCATCTGACAGCTGTTTGGCCAGTTATGAGAATTAATGTCAGTAAAGTGCGCTGAGGTCCTTTGATAAAAGGCACTAGAGATGTACTCATGGTTATCATAGCCGGATCTTTCCTATCATTGACTTCCAGGAATCTCCCTTTCTTGCCTCTAGTTCATTTTGACAGGTTTCAGAGTAGCAGCCGTGTTAGTCTGTATTCGCAAAAAGAAAAGGAGTACTTGTGGCACCTTAGAGACTAACAAATTTATTTGAGCATAAGCTTTCGTGAGCTACAGCTCACTTCATCGAATCGATGAAGTGAGCTGTAGCTCACAAAAGCTTATGCTCAAATAAATTTGTTAGTCTCTAAGGTGCCACAGGTACTCCTTTTAGTTCATTTTGGTTTTCTTTGTGGGACAAATGTGTGGCAGCCAGCAGTTAGGTAGCAGAGTCTGCTTTTCTTATACTGTGTTTTCATTTATCTTTTTGTACTTTACAGAATGTGCATGTGCTACCACAAACAGTGCTCTACATTGCAGATGCAGAGACTTTCAGTGGATATGAAGAGTGTCACGGACAAAAGAGAGGTATGTATAAATCCTATCTATACTTCTTTAAGAGAACCTTGTCATGTACAATTATAATGGAATAGGATGCTTAAAGGAAAACAATCAGGTAATGTGATATTGTCAAGAGGGTATTGTCACTTTGGGTTTTCATCAAGAGATGGGATCCATGTAAATGTAGGATAGCCTATATATAGGGCCCCATCAAATTCACAGCCATGAAAAAACATGTCATGGATCGTGAAATATGCTATTCTAGGAGGGTTGCAGGATTACCACCCTTATTTCTGTGCTGCCTTCAGAGCTGGGCGGCTGGAGAGTGGAGAACAGCAGCTGTTGGCCCGGTGCCCAGCTCTGTAGACAGTGCCAGCAGCAGCACAGAAGTGAGGGCAGCATGGTGTAGTGGGGGTTTGTCACTTTTTTTGCAGGGGGTCAGGCCGCTCCTGGAGCTGGGTCAGACCCACCTCTGGGAATCTCCCAAGACTGCAGGAAGCTCTGAGGCTGCTGACTGGGAGCCCAGTTCTAAAGGCAGTCTCGCCGCCAGAAGCAAGGGTGTCAATATTGCAGTCCCTACTGCAATAGTCTTGCAACTTCCCCCCTCAATCCCCTTTTGGGCTGGGACCACCATGGCTAAAACACCATGAAATTTCAGATTTAAATATCTGAAATGGTGAAATTTCAGATTTTTTAAATCCTATGATCATGACATTTACCAAAATGGACCTTAAATTCGGTAGGGCCCTATCTGTATCGGTTTATATAATAATTAGGGCTGTTGATTAATTGCAGTTAACTCATGCGATTAACTCAAAAAAGTTAATTGCGATTAATCGCATTGTTAATAGAATACCTAAATTTATTAAATATTTTTGGATGTTTTTCTACATTTTCAAATATATTGATTTCAGTAATAACACAGAATACAAAGTGTACAGTGCTCACTGTACATTATTTTTGATTACAAATATTTGCACTGTAAAATGATAAAAGAAATAGTATTTTTCAATTCACCTCATACAAGTACTGTAGTACAATCTCTTTGTCATGAAAGTGCAACTTACAACTGTAGATTTTTTTGTTTGTTACATAACTGCACTCAAAAACAAAACAATATAAAACTTTAGAGTCTACAGGTCCACTCAGTCTTACTTGTTGTTCAGCCAATTGCGAAGAGAAACAAGTTTGTATAATGCTGCCCACTTCTTAATTACAATGTCACTTGAAAGTGAGAACAGGTGTTCTCATGGCACTGTTGTAGCTGGCATCGCAAGATATTTATATGCCAGATGTGCTAAAGATTCATATGCCTCTTCATGCCATTGTTCCAGAGGACATGCTTTCATGCTGATGACACTCATTAAAAAAAAATACATTAATTAAATTTGTGACTGAACTACTTGGGGGAGAATTGTTTGTCTCCTGCTCTGTTTTATCCACATTCTGCCATATATTTCATGTTATAGTAGTCTCTGATGGTGACCCAGCACATGTTGTTCATTTTAAGAACACTTTCACTGCAAATTTTGACAAAATGGAAGAAGATACCAATGTGAAATTTCTAAAGGTAGCTACAGTACTCAATCCAAGATTTAATAATCTGAAGTGCTTTCCAAAATCCGAGAGGGATGAGGTGTGGAGCATGCTTTTAGAAGTCCTAACAGAGCAAAACTCTGATGTGGAAACTACCGAACCCAAACCACCAAAAAAGAAAATCAACCTTCTGCTAGTGGCATCTGACTCAAATGATGAAAATGAACAGGCTTTGGTCCGCACTGCTTTGGAAGTTATCGAGGAGAACTCGTCATCAGCATGGATGCCTGTCCTCTGGAATGGTGGTTGAAGCATCAAGGGACATATGAATCTTTAGCGCATCTGGCATATAAATATCTTGAGATGCCAGCTACAACAGTGCCATGCAAATGCCTGTTCTCACTTTCAGGTGACATTGTAAACAAGAAGCAGGCAGCATTATCTTCCGCAAAAGTAAACAAACTTATTTGTCTGAGCGATTGGCTGAACAAAAAGTAGGACTGAGTGGACTTGTAGACTCTAAAGTTTTACATTGTTTTGTTTTTGACTGTAGGGGTCTTTTTATACATAATTCTACATTTGTAAGTTCAACTTTCATGATAGAGATTCCACTACCGTACTTGTATTAGGTGAATTGAAAAATACTATTTCTTTTGTTTTTACAGTGCAAATATTTGTAATAAATATAAAATGAGCACTGTGTACTTTGTATTCTGTTGTAATTGAAATCAATATACAGTAATTCCTCGCTTAACACTGTAGTTATGTTCCTGAAAAATGCTACTTTAAGCAAAACAATGTTAAGCGAATCCAATTTCCCCATAAGAATTAATGTAAATGGGGGGGGAGGTTAGGTTTCAGGGAAATTTTTTTTTTCACCAGACAAGACTATATGTGTGTGTAAGTTTTAAACAAACAATTTAATATTGTTCAGAGCAATGATGATTGTGAAGCTTGGTTGACGTGGTGAAGTCAGAGGGTGGGATATTTCCCAGGGAATGCCTTACTGCTAACTGATGAACTAGCACTCAGCTGAGCCCTCAAGGGTTAATACATTGTTGATGTAGCCTCGCACTCTACAAGGCAGCACAAATGGAGGGAGGGGAGACAGCATGGCAGAGAGACAGAAACATACACCATGAGTGTGTGAGAGAGAGAGAGACGCGCATTGACCCTTTAAGTACACTGACACTACTCTATGTACACTGCCTTTTTAAGTTGATCAGCAAGTTGAGACAGCAGCTGCTGCCAGCAAGCTCCCTCTGTCCTGAACCCTGTTGTGTCCCTCCCTTCCCCCCCCCCCACTGTTCTGTGCAGATGAGGTAAAGTGGGAGGAGGTCATCTTGACATTAGCACCCCTCTTTCTCCTCCTCCCTCCTCTCCCCCCCACAGCAAGCAGGAGGCTCCTAGGAGCAGCTCCAAGGCAGAGGGCAGGAGCAGCACAGGGCAGTGGTGGGAGGGACAGCTGAACTGCCCAGCAATTGATAGCCTGCTGGGCGGCTGCAGCACAGGGAACTTAGGGGAGCTGATGGGGGGCTGCCAGCCCACCCTGGTTCCCAGCCCCCACCAGCTAGCTCCAACGAGCTGCTCTTTCTGCAAGCGGTGGACAAAGCAGGCAGCTGCCAAACTACGTTATAAGGGAGCATTGCGCAACTTTAAACAAGCATGTTCTCTAATTGATCAGCAACGTAACAACATTAACTGGGACCATATTAAGTGAGGATTTATTTGAAAATGTAGAAAACACCCAAAAATATTTAAATAAGTGATATTCTATTATTGTTTAACAGCGTGATTAATCGCTTGACTGCCCTAACAATAATTACACCTCATACCATTATACCTCATTATACCAAATTTTCCACTGACGGCATCCGATGAAGTGAGCTGTAGCTCACGAAAGCTTATGCTCTAATAAATTTGTTAGTCTCTAAGGTTCCACAAGTACTCCTTTTCTTTTGGTGAATACAGACTAACACGGCTGCTACTCTGAAACCTATACCTCATGGTGTACTAGAGCTCATTTTTACCTCATCCTATTCAGGATATTTAGTTCTTCCTGTTCTGTGTACTATAGTTCTGTAATATACATTAGCTGTGTAGGATTTGTCATGTGCTGAATGAGGTGGCCAATGAGCTGCATTGTTTGATAACATGGGTTTGATGGTAAGGCACTGTTTTAATCCATATGCAAAGTCAATTCTATTGCTGCATAGGGTAGAGGTCTTTGAGTACAGACAGAGGCTCTGTATAACTTGTGGCCAATCACTTTAACCTTTCTGTGCCTTAATTTTTCCCCTCTTCTGTTACAGCAAGGAAAAGAAATAGTAAAGAAACAGCAGTTGCACTAGAAAAGCTGTTGCCGAAACGGTGCCAAGTTCTGGGACTGGTCACTCCTGGAATTGTAGGTAAGAGGAAGCAATATAACAGCCTGATTTCAAGATACATACCAGATGGTTAACTTTTTCAGACTGCTATTTATTAGACTCCCAAGTGCTTTCAAATTGAGGCACAGTCCTACAGATTTGTATGTAGAACATACTAGTATCTCACTGTCTACTAATTCCAAATTGCTCAATGTCTACCACAGTTTAAATATGATAATGATACTGCTGCTAAGTTACATGGTATGACTTGAAAATTCTTAACCCACATTTTTCAATCTGCATAGAAAAGATTGACTTTGTAAAAAATTGGATGTTCTAGATATTTGAACTAGGATCAAAGGCCTCAGTATCAGCTGATGGCTGGTATGGAATTTCTTCTCGAGAAACCTACTTAGCAGTCAAATATAAAGGTCAGTGTCTAGCAGACTTGACCAAACTTCGGAAAGCACTGTAATCTCTATCCCAGTTGTGATCATATTCACTTCACACCCAATTATTATGGTGTTTTTATTATTTTAAGATCCAAGTGATACATTGTGTCCAAGCGAGTTATACAGTATTCACATTTCTTAATCTTTGCTATGACTGCAGCTACAAAATAAGAGGTAACTATGCAGAGAGGTCAGAGGCT
This sequence comes from Dermochelys coriacea, assembly GCF_009764565.3. NCBI lineage: Eukaryota > Metazoa > Chordata > Testudines > Dermochelyidae > Dermochelys > Dermochelys coriacea. The sequence goes on along the minus strand of NC_050077.1, from coordinate 50,673,880 downwards.
GAACTCTCTGTATCTCCTAGGCAGAGGATAGCATGAAGCACACATTACATTTTTTGGTTGGGGTCATATTTCTGACCAGTCCCCTAGTTGTATGTTAAGAAAAGACTCTTCAAATATGGGAGAGATCTCTAATAAACTCATCAATCCAGATTACTTGGCCAAATTCCCCTGGATCTGTTTGTTCAAAATTTAAAGAAGCACATTGAATTTTAAAATAGCACTTTTTTCCCCCCACACTTTCTGTGTGACAAGGAACATGCAATGGCTATCACTGAAAGAATTTAGAGGGAATTTTCCTTTATTTTCAGTTTACTTGTGCATTTGACTCTTTGTACATACTTTCCCCAGTTTGAGTGAGTCATCACATTTTAAGAGTATGAACACATGATTGTAAACCCACAGAAATTGGGAGGGATCAGCTGTATCAAATGAGACTGTTTTTAAATTGACTCGCTTTCATCTTGATCGTAGGTAATATTTTCAAAAGCACTTGCATCCCTTTTTTTTTTTACCCAGTTTCCCTTTATGTATGTCATTATGTAGGCAAAAGTATTTTAATCAAAATAAACAAGATATTCACATTACGCTTCTTTATCAGTTACTCCAATGGGCTCAAGCAGCAATCGACCTCAAGAAATCGAAGATGGTGAAGCTGGCTTTGTTTTATTGTTCCCTAAAATTGATGGTGTGAAAATCCAGACCTTTCACTTTTTTAAAGACTTGAAGAATAGGGTTTTTGATGAAAGCAAATTCACTGAAGCAGGCAAGTCATTTAATTTTATATCAAATACTTTTTGTGCTGTAGCCTCAGTTTTGTAGGGGCTCTGTGTGAAGTGAGTTATTGTATTTGTGACTGCAAAACTCAAGTTGCTGGATGGGTTGGCACAGCTTCCCTGGAAGCATGGACCACCATATAAATGCAAGGCTGCCAGTGATTGATAACTTTGTCCCACACAGCAGGGTGCTAAAGTGCAAAGTGTAATCTTGAGAGGTGATCTTGGATCTCTTCAGTTAAATTTGAGCAATTCTGTTCCAGCTCAGTACATGAGTGGGGATGGTGCAATCCCCGGTACAGTCAGTTTCTTTTGGTAGCTTCCTGCATTATTTAAAAGTCATCACACTAATCAGGGCTGTGCAACTGGAAATGTTTCAGCTTGTTTGGGTTTTTTTTAAACTGGGGCTTAGGGGTATTTTTTTGTTTCATACTTCAACATCCGTAGTCCCCAAATTGTATGCCATGGTGAGGAGTGGCGGTGTGGGGAAGAGAGCAAGAATCCCCTGGTGAATATAAAATAAAATACAGTCAATACACTATGTACTCAGTGAAATGTCTTGCTTGTGAAGAGTATATTGGCCGGTTTGTGTTTGAGCTTGCACACTTCTGCAAATTGACAGGTACCTCATCTGTGACTGGAAAACCCCAAAACACTAAATATTGAGGGATTCGATGAGAGCCAGAGGGGTTCTGTACTGTCCTGCTAACAGAGCCAGCCTTTGAGCACTATAGAGGAGAATCTCAGCATTCATTAATGGGTGGGCGTGTGTGTGTGTATGCATCAATAAATATATATCTTCAAAAATGCAAATCCTCTAGCGCACCACTTGAGGGCACAGGATGACTTGCTTCTCCCCATTGCTGCAACAGCAGTGAGCTAGGCAGGATTACTGAACGCGTTTGTAGGTAGGAGTAAAATAAATATAATGAGAATAATTCAAATGGAGACTGAGACCCTGCCTTAAAGGTAAAAATTTTGTTTGTTTGTTTGTTTTTTGTATTCCCAGGACTTAAAAATAATCCGGAGCTCCGTGTGGTTCTTCTATTTGTCTACAATTCCTGGAAGCCAGGAGCTAATCGGTTTCTTCATCAGATAATCAATCCTTTAAATGAAAAAAGTATCATCTTGGCTGGGGGGCATGTGGAGAGCTTGACGTCACTGAGCTCTGAGAAGTGGGTATCTCTTTCAGGTTAATTTGTGATGAAACACTGTGGAATTGTAGAAGGGTACAGCACTGGACATGAAACCTCTGTGAATAGGGCTGAGTCAGACATCTGTGAAAGGCACCATCCAAGCACAGTGATGTCATTTTTATGGGGGGAGAGGAAATATCCAGGGACTTCCTTTTTCTAACCAGTGTTATTTTTCATAGTAGTAATGAAGTATTAAGGAAAGTCTTGAAATCGCAGTGAAATATGTAATGGGAAAGATGATACAGGGCTGCTGCTGCTGTACTCCAGTAGGAAAAGCTGCAGACTTTGTCATATGGCTTTACTTTGTGTCCTGTTACAAAAAGTAGTGTTATCTCTTGGATTCTAGAGAGCAACTTTCAGGTGAATTATAGAGGACATTTCCTTCTTTGAAGATTCTCTAATGGTATGAGTTTATTCCAGTTTGGCAGTTCTTTGCTTGAAATCGATTCTGCCTTTTGAATGCTTTACTCTTCAGCATTTGTGCTCTTTTCTTTCTCATTATGCGTTATATAGTAACGCTGTAATTGCTCGTTCATTTTCAGGGTGGCCAGTCTTGCCAATCAGTTTATAAAAGCTTTACATTTCCGATTTTATCATTGGTGTGTTTGTAGCTGGCTGCTATCATGTCTTCCAATTTGTGGGTTAAATTATTCCTTAAGTGTAGTACTTCCGTTTTTGTCCATTGTAATGTGAAACAGCTATTTAATTTCTTCTTGTTAGGCATTGAGATATCGGTGATAATCCCCTGGGTCTCTGAAAATTCTGTGGCCTGAGATTCCTAACTTTTGGAAAATTGTAGAGACTGAGGCTAGCAATAAGATGCTTCAATACGTAGCTACTAGGGCTGTCAAGCGATTAAAAAAATTAATCATAATTAATCACAATTTTAATCGCAATGTTAAATATTATTAGAATACAATTTAAATATTTTGAGGCTTTTCTGTATTTTCAAATATAGGGTCAGAGCTGGGGGTATGGGGCTTCAGTCACTCTTGAGTTTGGGGTGCTGAGCTCCATCCCTATCCCCACTGTCTGGGGAGCTGCAGGCTAGGGCTGCTCCAGCCCCTCTGCCACTGATGCCTCCCGCCCCACCCACAGGTATGTGATTAATGTGTTAATTTTACTTTCAATTAATCTCAGACATTAACTGTGATTGACAGCCCTAGCAGCTATAGTAATGGATGCTCAGACAATGTTATGATTGAATTACTCTTTAAACCCCATTGTGCATAGGTATTGCAAATTGGAGAATGCTGTGATACAGTATGTTTGCCAAGGGAAGGGTCCAACGAGGGCAGACCTCAATATATGTCCATTATGCCTATGAGATCACAACTTAAGATAACCCCTAAAGCCAGCATTTCCTGGTAACTAAGAAAAGGGGAGAAGCAACAGCAATCACGAGCTTTTACTGTCTATCTTCTTCCTCCTGCTGCCCAGTTTTGTTACTTGAATTCTGAGTACACCACTACCCCGAGATAATGCAACCCGATGTAACACAGGTTCGCGTACAATGTGGTAAAGCTCCGAAACGTCACTCTGAGCAGCGTGTTAAGGGTGCTGGGCCGGGGCCGAGGGGTTGGATAAGGGGCAGCAGGTCTCGGCGGTGGTCAGGAGCTCTTCCCTCCCCCCCCCCGCCCAGGGAGGCAGGAGCTGTTGGGGGGCACTTTTGGGGGCCTCGCAGTCCCAGAGTGACCCAGGGGAATTAGCGGGGGGCCTGGAGCAGCCCTCTCTGCTTCCCTGGCCCAAGCCGTGTTGCTCGGGGGAGGGGGCTTGGGGGAAGAGATCCCCCTGCACTCCCCGGCAGTAGCAGAAGCGGAGCAGCCCAGCCCTAGCCTGCTCCATTCTGCCAGCTCCCAGCCACTGCGCTCCACTTCCTGCCGCAGGTGAACGCAAAACCTTTCCCAACCCCCCCCCTTCAGCCACATGTCTGGGGCCGGGGCCGCGTCACTCCGCTTCCCGCCGCCAGTGAGTGCGGAGGACATCCTTTCCCCAACCTCCCCGCACTCACCAGCGTGGGAAGCAGAGCGCCGTGGCTGGGAGGTGGTGGAGTGGAGTGGGTTGGTGCCACGTTGCTTTGCTTCCTGCCGCTGTCGGTGAGTGTCTGTCAGGGGGTGTGGATAGGGGTCGGAGCAGTCAGGGAGCAGGGGGGTTGGGTAGGGGGTGGGATCCTGGGGGTGATTAGGGACGAGTGTCTCTGGAGGGAACAAAGAACAGGGAGAGCCAAAGCAAGTTTAATATAACACGGTCTCACCTATAACACAGTCAGATTTTTTTTGTCTCCCGAGGACCGCGTTATATCGGGGTTAAGGTGTAATAATTAGTCCAGAGCGTATCAGACCTATATAATTTCAAGGACTTAATAGATGCACAGTCCCTGCAAACTACTGAACCTGGCACCTAATTAGGTGATCCCACAGATCAAGTCACTATCTGCGCTCAAAGATGGGTTTATGCCAAATGTCCAAGAAGGACATCTTTCCATTGCTGAGGCATAGGAAAGGTTTGCCATTGGCTTGTGAATAGGGGGTGTCTGCCAGTCTGCCTTTGACTTGACTTATTGGAGCATCTTTGTTGCTTTTGTGGGTGACTGTCTTTTTAGAATATTGTCATCTATATTGGGTGTTCAGTTTGTATAATTTTCTCGTGCAGCCTCTGTATTTAAATCTAGAGCAGTTTCTTTGGCATCTTTTCTAATTTGGTGTATGTTGTCTTTCAGTAACACTGAGGCTGGCGATTCCTGTGGTGTGGTTGGATTGGCTTTCAGTGGACCCCAGCTACAGAGTGCTACAGTTTTGTTAGACCAGGATGTAATTGATGAACGGACTGTAGAAGCAGCAATGCAGCGTCTCAAAGCAGCAAACATTCCTGAGCACAATACCATTGGGTTCATGTTTGCATGTGTTGGCAGGGGATACCAGTATTATAAAACCAGAAGGAATCTTGAAGCAGATGCATTTAGGAAGTTTTTCCCTAATGTTCCCCTATTTGGCTTTTTTGGACATGGAGAAATAGGATGTGATCGAATAGTCACTGGGAATTTCATACTGAGAGAATGCAATGACATAAAGGATGACCTGCTCCATGGTTATACTACAGTTATGACTCTTATTCATCTTGGTTCAACTAAAGCAAGCCAAGTTTAAACATGTTGTTTTTTAAATACACCAACTGAGCTACTTGGTTGTTTCCAGTGCAGAAAACTGAAAAATCTGGAATGATGTACATACATACTATAAAAGCACCTTCCAAAATCTAAAGTAATCATTTTTGTAATGTTATAAATCGTGTAGTCAGGATAGCATTTAATGCAGTAGTAGGTATGGGGAAGCTTTGCATTTTGTGTAATACTGTGCAAAAGTCAGAACTGCAGGTAAATGTACATGTGTTCAGATTTTACAATAGAAGGAAGCTTCTTTCTCCTAAGGCTAGAAGAGTGTGCAGTGTAGTCCAGCATCAACAGTCAACCGAATAGAGAAGGGAACCATCAGTAATTTGATGTGATCTCTTATACATAAAGAAGTCTTAAAAAGCTACTGATGGGTATGTGTCTGGTTCCACCTTTACCTGAGTCTTCTCTCAATAGAAATATGTACATTCCATCCAGATTCAGAACTGGGCCCTACCTACAAGCAATAATACCTCTTTATTAGGTCAAGTGAGTGAGAATATTTGGGCAATAATCATGAAGTGTTCATTAAATAATATACAAGATATATGTACAAGGTACAGTGTCTTCTATATTTAGAGGAAAAAAGACAATTTAAAGGGACACTCAGGTTACAAACTGACTCTCTTCAAGAACACCTTGGATTAAAACAATTTTAAGTATCTGACATACTCTTTACTGTGTCTGCTGTTTTACTTTTGCATTTCTCGGCTTGGACAATGAAAATGGACCAATCACCTTTGCTCTTGGGATTCTCCAGTACAAGCACAATGATGCATTTTGGAGGTTGCAGATGCTGCAAAGGGTTTTAAAATGTCCTGTAGAAGCTTAAAAATAAAAATGGAAACGATTCCATTGGCCTCAAGTTCCTTGAGTTTTGGACGTTTTTACTGACCCTAAAATGTGTGCCAAGCCTAGACCAAGCCATGTTTCTTGTAAATTAGTTATTGTTGCTTGTTGTATATTTCTCACTTTTACTATAATGAACAGAGAATTTTTCCCAGGCTGCTTTGGACTTAAGTTTTCTAATGCAGTTTTTCTCTTATTACTCACTCGGAGCAATACAGCTGGATTGACAAAATATTAACTTCACTAGATACTGAATTTATAAAGTCAGAATGAGTAAATGCAGAATTTTATACAAAACACAGTATAGCTTTATTATAACGCAGATATTTCATGCTGTCTCTAATACCAAATCAGGCAACTTATCCTATCCTTTATGTTCTATGTTGGCATCGGCAGATTGGGAATTCTCAGAGAAAGCTCTAAAATGGGAGGAAAATTCTGATCCATTATAGTTATTTGATCTTCTGTAGGAAAGGGAGTCTTTTTTTTGTTCTAGGACATACTGCTTATGTTTCTGGAAATGGTTGAAAGTAACTATCAATAGTACACACCTTGAAAATTTTTGGCAATATGACATGTCAAGGGAATTTTATGCTCATAGTTACATCAGGACTAGCTTGTTTTGTCCTGAGGGAGAAGTCAGGTGGGTCATTTAGTTCTCTACCATTTTACTTTGGCATTTAGAAAACATCAGCTTTCTGCATTTCTTCCATCCTATGTTTGGTAAAGCCTCAACACTGTACTGCTTTGATGTGACCACACTTAACTTTGGATGTATATATTGTATTTCTTCATCCTCCGCTATTTTTACCTTTTATTTTTTTTCTCCTTTGTGCTCCCACAGACATTTGTCACAGGTTTCTTCAGAAACTTTATGGTATAAAATTATATACCTCTCCCTAGTCAATGATGCTGAAATTCTTGCTGAATCAGCAGCAGTATAATTCAGCAGCAGCTGAAGGAAAGCTTGTATAAGAACTTTTTAAAGGGCACATATTTCAGATATGTAGCCTCATCACAAGAGCTGCTGAGCCCTTGCAGCTTTTGTTCTCTTCATTAATCAGACACTTAATGCAGCAGATTGGATTTTTTTTTTTCCTGAAGAGAATATCTGGAGTTTCAGTGCATTTGGTAATCATTTGCTCTATGATTGAAATTATTATAGAGGAGTTTATAGTGTGTGGCCATGATTCAAATTCAGTTGATTCAAAGTCTTTCCATTGACATCGGTGGGCTTTAGACAGAGCTCTTGTATTGGCTGTTTCTTTGGGTTTTTTAAAACTAGAAGAATTCATACTGTGACATTATTGACATTAACTGTGACCATATAGATCATTGTTGCAACCACAGTCCTATAATTGCACCAAATCTTGTACAAAAGAGGTCAAGAAAGGTGTCTATAGAAAGGTTGTAATTTGCTGGTTATGATTTTGCTGTCTGTATGTGTATCATTTTGTATTTGAAGTTCTGAATAATGGCCATGTACTTGTATCTCAGTGTGTTTGATTCTAAGTAGCCTCAGTGAAGCATTTGGTCAGCTTCTTGAGAATGGGCACTTACTGAGAATAGTCCTATCAAGAAACACTTAACTGACAATGGACTTTGGGGGACGCCAGTCCACATCTGAGCATTCCTGGAACATTCAAACTAACATATAAATGATGACGTTGGCCTGCAAGAAGCTGAATCATTCATGGACATGTGACTTGCCCAGATGGCTACAAAATCCATCTTATTGCTGTGATTTTGCACAGAAGAACAAAGGGGTTTCTGCCCACAAGAAAGAGACTATAAAAGGCCCTGGAAGCCCCTCCATTTTGTCTTCAGCTGGCTTAAGAGATGGCCTCTCCACCCCAAAGAGATGCCTGAAAGAAACTGGAACAAAGGACAGTAACTACGGGGGTGTGAGTGTTTGCTGGACCCAGACTAGGAAGGAGTCCAGTCTGTGAAGCAGTTTATTGGAACATCTCTGGGGATGAGATTTAATCTATATCAGTTATTTAATGTATTAGGCTTAGACTTGCGTTTTTTGTTTTATTTTGCTTGGTAACTTACTTTGGTCTGTCTGTTATTATTGGAACTACTTAAATCCCGCTTTTTATATTTAATAAAATCACTTTTGCTTATTAATTAACCCAGAGTAAGTAAGTAAATAATACCTGGGGGAGCAAACAGCTGTGCATACCTCTCTAACCGTGTTGTTGTCTGCCCACTATTTATGAGTATACCCTGTATAAGCTTTATACAGAGTAAAACAGATTCATTTGGGGTTTGGATCCCACTGGATGTCTGGGTGCTAGACACAGGAGCACTTGCTAAGCCATTTTCAGTTAAGTCTGAAGTTTTGGGGCGCGTGGTTCAGACCTTGGGTCTGTGTTGCAGCGGATTAGTGTATCTAGCTCAACAAGGCAGGGTTCTGAAGGCCCAAACTGCCAGAGAAAACAGGCTCAGAGGTAGTCTCAGTACATCAATCCCAAGGGGGTTTCTATGATTGAACCCATCACAGTGGCGTAGTTGAACAGGATCTGTGCACAGCTGATTGCTTTGAGACACTGGTAGTGATTTTAAGTGAGTTTTGAGTGTGCTGGCTGGAGAACAGACCAAAGTAAGTTACCAAGCAAAATAAAACAAAACACACAAGTCTAAGCCTAATACATTAAGAAACTGATACAGATTAAATCTCACCCCCAGAGATGTTCCAATAAGCTGCTTTCACAGATTGGACGCCTTCCTAGTCTGGGTCCAGCAATCACTCACACCCCCGTAGTTACTGTCCTTTGTTCCAGTTTCTTTCAGGCATCTTTTTGGGGTGGAGAGGCCATCTCTTAAGCCAGCTGAAGACAAAATGGAGGGGCTTCCAGGGCCTTTTATATTCTCTCTTGTGGGCGGAAACCCCTTTGTTCTTCTGTGCAAAATCACAACAATAAGATGGATTTTGTAGCCACCTGGGCAAGTCACATGTCCTTGAATGATTCAGCTTTTTGTAGGCCAACACCATTGTTTATATGTTAATTTGAATGTTCCCAGGAAAGCTCACATGTGGACTAGCGTCTCCCAAAATCCATTGTCAGTTAAGTGTTTCTTGATTGGGCACTTACTGAGAATAAAAACAAGGAATCCTTGTGGCACCTTAGAGACTAACAAATTTATTTGGGCATAAGCTTTCGTGGGCTAAAACCCACTTCATCAGATGCATGGAGTGAAAAATACAGTAAGCAGTATATATATTACAGCACATGAAAAGGTGGGAGTTGCCTTACCAAGTGCGGGGTTAGTGCTAACAAGGCCAATTCAATTAAGGTGGAAGTGGCCTATTCTCAACAGTTGACCAGAAGGGGTGAATATCAAAAGAGGGAAAATTACTTTTTGTAGTGACACATCCACTCCCAGTCTTTATTCAGGCCTAATTTGATGGTGTCCAATTTGCAAATTAATTCCAATTCCGCAATTTACTGTTGAAGTCTGTTTTTGAAGGTTTTTTTGTTGAAGAATTGCCACTTTTAAGTCTGTTATTGAGTGTCCAGGGAGATTGAAGTGCTCTCCTGCTGGTTTTTGAATGTTATACTTCTTGATGTCTGATTTGTGTCCATTTATTCTTTTCCATAGAGACTGTCCAGTTTGGCTGATGTACATGGCAGAGGGGCATTGCTGGCACATGATGGCATATATCACATTGGTAGATGTATAGGTGAATGAGCCCCTGATGGTGTGGCTGATGTGGTTAGGTCCTATGATGGTGTCCCTTGAATAGATATGTGGACAGAGTTGGCAATGGGGTTTATTGCAGAGAGAAGCTCTTGAGTTAGTGTTTTTGTTGTGTGGTGTGTAGTTGCTGGTGAGTATTTGCTTCAGGTTGGGGGGCTGTCTGTAAGCGAGGACTGGCCTGTCTCCCAAGGTTTGTGAGAGTGAGAGATTGTTCTTCAGAATAGGTCATAGATCCCTAATGATGTGCTGGAGAGGTTTTAGTTGGGTCCTTCCTCAAGAGCTGACCAAATGCTTCACTGAGGCTACTTAGAATCAAACACATTGAGATACAAGTACATAACCAATATTCATAATTTCAAATAGAAAAATGATACATACAAAAGAAACTGCATAATCATACCCAACAAACTACAACCTTTCTATAGACACCTTTCTTGACCTCCTTTGTATAAGATTTGGTGCAACTATAGGACCGTGGTTGCAAGAATGATCTATACGATCACAGTTCATGTCAATAATGTCACACATACCAAGTTGTACTCTGCACTGTTGCTTTTTAAAGCAGGAGATTAGTAAGTATGGGTCTCTTGAATTATCCTACTGGATGTTAAAGCTGTTAATTGTGGTATTCAGTTTGTTCTGCCCTTTTAAGATATGATGTTAAAAGAGGCCTTTCAGAGGGAGTTGGGTGCCTTCCTCTTTTTGTTACATTCAGTCATTTCTGGCTACTTGGTGCTATGATTTAACTTCGTGAAAATTTAGATAAGGAAAATGTTTCATTCATTTTATAATGCAGTTTTCCCAAAACAGCCAGGACTCTTTGAGTGAAGCAAAAAAAAAAATCTGTTCAAAACCTAATAAATGCCAGTGTTTGAGTTTTGTGTAAACTTAGTATGGAATGTACCAAAAGGCGTTACTGTGCTCTTCCCCGGTTATTAATTTGGAATTTTGTGTAAATTAATTAATTGTACCATGTGCCACTAAACAAAATAAACCAGAAGGTTTAAGGCTGGACAATAATCATTTAAAGAGTGAAATGAGCAAGAACTTAAAAGGCTTCCTTGGCAGCCTTCAGGCTTTTCAGAGACTTCCCTGAGAAACATTTATACTCAGAATTGCTGAGTTCAGGGCTGACTGCAATGCATCTCTTGCAGGCATGTCATCTCGTCCTTGACACAAAGCAGAATGGAGATCAGTTTGGTGAAAAAAGGAAGAAGTGAACACTTCAAAGGCACAAGGCCTGCAGGCCAAAAGTGGTGTTTATGACTTCTGGTTTATAGGAAGCAAATATGATCCTGCTTCTACACACGTTGAATATGATCAGAACGTTCTTAAATGTTTGTTTTACACCACTGTAAAATGAATAGCCTACATCTTCTAGATGAGAATACTATTGGATTGCGTAAAACCGTAAAAGGTAACGGAAAAATGAAATGATTGTTGCATAGCCAAATAAATATATATGTAAAATCACACAGGAAATTATATATGTAATTATGAAACTATATATGTAAAATCACACAGGAAAAAGCATTGAAATGACAGTTACCCTGTTTTTAGAACTAATGGCCCATATTTTCATACTTTCATAACTGATTGGCTCTGGTGTTCCCTCTGTGAAGCTTCCATTTGACTGACACTTTCTAGTTTGACATAATGCACTTCAGCAGAGGAAATGTGGCTCCAGAATTAAGATGCATGGGAAAAGTACGAAACTTTGAAAGTTATTGCAAAATGCATTCTATTATTTGTTACAAAAATACTTTGAAGTCTTCCCTTGGGCATTCAACCCCCAATTCAAGGAAAGTACTTAAGCAAAGTCCATGCCTGTTGAGGACAGTTCTTAAGCCTGGCTTAAATTCTATTGATTTTAGTTGGTCTTCAGCACCTGCTTAAGTGTTGTCCTGAATAGGAATGTTTTCCAGAATCAGGGACTCAAATATTAAGATGCATTTTCCTGCCCTTCCAAGTGCAATGGCAACTTCATGCTTGTTTTTACAATATATTTGAAACATTTTTTTAAAATAGTGTTGGGTGTTATATGTAGGTATAGTGCATGGAGTATTCATGTTATGTTTGTTTTCCCTCAAAAAGCCCAGCTGGCATAAGGCTTAATTGGGGAATAAGGAATCCTCTCGTTATCCCTTGTGTGTTCTTATAGTGGACCTTTGGAAGAAAGCAAGAATAACCTGATGAAGATAAAGAGACCACAAATCATATGATACTAAATCTTCACAATTGCATCATCTAAAAGGGATTTCAATTAAAACCTTAGGAACAGTAAATCTGCTTTTTTTTTTTTTTTTTGTCATTTTCTGTGCCGGCAGATTCCTTTTGGTTCAGGTTAATATTGAAATAAGCTTTATTTTAACAGATGAAGACTCTGGGTCTGGTGAGTCATGCCCTCTTTAGGGAGGGCGGGGGGTGGGGAGGAGAGCAATATACTAGAATCCTGTAAATGGTTAAACCACAGTCTGACTTTCAGGTACAGCAAAGGTGCCTGGTGAGACTGAACCTCAACTACAAATTTTGGAAAATCAGGTGATTAAAAACATTCATTTTCTCATTTACTTTTCAGGTAAAAATGAAGCTCTGCTGTATATCAAATGGGATCTTGGAATTCACTGACGTCCTGCCAAGAAAAAAATGGGTAATACTCTGTTCATGTACTGTTTCATTTTTTCATCATATTTTATCTCCACTTTTGGAAGAGACAGAAGTTTTCTATTTCGACCATAAGTCAATAAATTGATTTTTTTTTTAGTCTTCATTTATCTAAGAAGGGCTATTTCTGACAAATCTCCAAATTCCTCCAAATATGAAGCATTCATGGCGAAGTCAGAGAGCTTTTTTAAAAAAAAAAAAAAATTTCCAAAATAAAATATTTGTCATCCCATTTAAGACAATAGGACTACTCAGATGAGTACATTTACACATGTGTAGAAGTTTGCCCAGCACCTGGCCCAATCTGAGTAGCCGCAAGGTAGTGAATATGTGTAAGTACATGCTTTATGTAAAACTTCTTTACTGCTGTAGCACCATCTATCAGAGAGTCTCCAAGTGCTTTACAAGCTAAATAAATGTAATCAATGTCCCGGTCAGCTGATATTTTTTTCATGAGTGTTTCCGGGAAAGAAAACTTTGGCTGGCACATTCACAGCGCATCTATACTAGGAAAAAAGGTGGTAGATTTTGCTTTCTTAGTGTTCCTAGTGTGGACAAGGCAGATGTACTTTTTGCAAGTGTTAGCAGGACCAGATAAACCCTAGATCATGATTTTCATGAATCTATTCTTTGTTTGAAATTATTCACTGAATGTTTTACAAGAATGTGGTTCAGCTAGTGGGTGGCTCACAAATACAAGTAGCAACTGCACACATTGGAGCTATGAAATTTGAGCTGTTTTGTTTGAACATAGATCATGTGGTATGTTACTGTCCCCTGAGCACAACTGTCAGTCAGACCTAGTCTGCATTTGATAAATGATGCTGTTTAGGTACACATCAGATCAGCTTTGAACAGCCCTCACTTCTGGCTATCCAGTTTGGAAGTATACTCCCTAACTGGCTGCTCAGAGGTGTGCCCTCTATGCAACAGGGCAGGCTGGATCTAAATTCTGTGGCTCTGTTGCTGGATTCTGTGGCACAATAGAAGTTTTCATGGCCATTTAAGTTTAAATAATGATGGTTTATAATGAAATACAGAAATAAGACCATTTAGTACAGGAACCCTCATGTTTATTTTGATATTGAATTTAATTTGTTATGCTGTCCCCACATTTTCAGTTTTTATTAAATAGTGGATTTTTGTATTGACAACATGTAACTGCAGTGTAGAAGCTGGAGGTTTCAGAAGCTGCATAGGGGACGGTTGGAAGCTTTGTTTTTGAGGAGGAGGTGGAAGTCAGTTTCAGATTATGAGAGAAAGCACATTAACTGGATGTTTCTGCTAGAATTATCCACTGTGAAACAGGTGACATGGGGTGGGCTTTTTCAAAAACACCTCAGTGATTTAGGAGCATAAATTTCATTCCTAAATCACTTAAGCACTTTTGAAAAATCGCACCGTAGAAGTGCTATAATTGGGGTGTTAACTGAAACCTATTGAGATGAAAGGGCAGTTCACACTTCTTGATGTAATTATTATTTATTTATTTTCAGACTGGCTGCAAGCTCTGGCAAACATCACTGAATTATTTATGTTCACTTCACCTTTTCCAAGTCATCTTAGCAATTATAAAGTTACAAATGTCTTTTTAAAAGAAGTTTTGTCCTGGGAGTACACAGGCAGAGGGGGGGGAAAGAGGAATTCTTACAACCTGCCTCGAAGATTGAGGGAAGTGACAGAATACCCAGAAGTAACAGCCAAAGTAGTGGATGCTGTGATGGAGAAAAGAATGGTCAGTAGAACAGGAATTCATATAGTAGGACTCTTTCAAAAATCCCGTGAGTGGGTGCCCAGCCACATTTTTAGGGCTCATGTACTAGTAGGAAAATTGGCAAACATTTCTGGAAAAAGCATTGGTCCCAAATACAGAAAGAGCTGCTACGTTACCTACGCTAAGTATTTTATTAACCTTTTTTATTTTGTGCTTTGTAGTTGAGATATGGATACATAGATACATCAGCTTACACAGACTATGATCACAAACAAAAAGGAAGCAAAACCAGGTATATACTTTAGGAATATATGAGAAATGGGTAACTTTAAGTATAATAAAGAAAAACTGTTTAAATTTTTTCAGTGTCCTTTTGATATTGGAATGATTTTTATCTTCAAACTATAAGAAAGGCAGCTATGCCTGAAAGGATTTCATACCGTCTAGCATTACTCTTAATGGAAAAAAATTGACAAATGCTTTATCCTAGATTCTTTTGACTTATCCAGTGTTATATTGGGGGTGGGGGGTGTTAGAGGAATTCTTATTTTTCCATAGCTCTGCAACTGAGCATATAGCTGCTAACAATAAGTGTGTTAAGAAATCAGGGTTTTGTGGTCTAAATAGGTGCTTAACTGGTAACATCAGTAAAACTGCCAGTGAATGACAGTGTTTCCGGACTAGTATGCTTGGATTTTTAGGGTAGTCCGAAGCGGGGAGGGGGAAGGAATACCAACCAATCCACAATTCCTCCAGCAAATATTTGAAACATCTTTATAATGTTTCAATCTGAAGAAAGTCAAATACCAGTGCAATATGATTTTGTATTGTGTTTTTCTACATGTTACCATAAAAGAGAAAGTTGCTCCAGGCCACATGCATGACCACTGTTCATGAAAGATCTCTTCACACAACTACTCCTCCCACTTACGTATCTAATTTTATAATTTAATCATTACCAAATACCTGGCAGGAATTATATCTTCTGATCCCTTAGATTTCATAATTATTTTTTCCAATTCTGTGAGGGCTCTAACTAAAGCAACTCATAGTATGAATGGTTTTTAAATATTAAGTAATTAAAAGTGAGGATTTCTAATGGGACAAACATTTTCTGTATTTCATCTGTCCACTAGTTTCCCTTTTTAAATAACCATCATTCTGCAGAAGCTCATCTCCTTTCCTTAAAGACAAAAAATAACCCAAAAGATCTGAGGAAGACTAGAATTCCATTTTATCGCAGTAAGTTTGGGAGATTCTGGTCTATCTCTAACCCTTATTTTCTCCTGTAACTTTAGGGTAAGAAGTAGACTTCTACCAAGTAGACTTCCTTCTGTTTTCCCCTTGATTTTTGGGAATAAAAATCAAAGCAATTAGTAGAATAGGAAACTCCTCTTGTTCTCTTTCCACTTGTTTCTCTCTCTCTCTCTGGTGTACCTTGTTACCAATGTTCAAGGTGGGTCACCCAGTAAGAACCTTTTATATGGGGCACTGCCACGTTGCCTTATGATTTAGTTCTGGAAAGAGTCTTCCTGTTAATTTTAGCCATTTTGTTTCCCCAAATGAGCTGGAGGATTTTCTAACATCTTATGGGAAATCTTTACTGGAATATTCTGGAAGAGGAAGGTGATTCTCAGGAGCAACATTATTGTTATGGTAATAATGTTGCCAAATGACTATAATCATCTCTTGTTTTTCAATCACTTTTTAATTTTTTTTAACAAGCACAGGTGGTGGCTTCATATAATGTTATTAAATGGAAAATAACATTGACCACTACACAATTGTATGTGATGTTTGGCTAACTTGCATTTAAAATTAATTTGTAGCCTTGTCTGACATTGATCTTTAAGGCAAACTGACATGACTTGCAATTTTGTATAATTAATTTTAAAACCTATGACCTCCCTAAATGCCATTCTTTTGAGGGATTCTGCAATCATGAATAGGACTTCATCCACAAAGAATGCTATTTTATGGATTGACTTCTTTGCATTTAAATCCTGTATTAGTTTAATTTTTCTAATTTTCTGTGTAAATGGTTTCTTGGTTAATACAAACAAGGTGGGGAATAGTGGAAAACTTTGCCATAGGCTTCTACAAAATGAGAGCGGCTCTGAATATTTATTATTGACTCTTTCTTTAGCTTTTATAGATTGGTATAAGATTTCAGTCCATTTTTTTCTTTTACTTTCTAGACCTAATCCCTTCATAAACTTCCATTTAACTTGCTCATAGACCTTTTCCACATCTAGTGAAAGTAACATACCTGACCTCCTTATCTTTGATAGGCTTGAATGGATCACAATCAGTAACCTATGAATGTTATTTAATAGCTGTCTTCCCTGATTAAATCCCATTTGATATATACTAGTTATTTTAAGCATAAATGATTCTGTCAACACCTTTGCAAAACTCTTAAATTCCATATTTGACAA
Organism: Dermochelys coriacea; assembly: GCF_009764565.3. NCBI lineage: Eukaryota > Metazoa > Chordata > Testudines > Dermochelyidae > Dermochelys > Dermochelys coriacea. The sequence continues at coordinate 50,657,372 of NC_050077.1, read as the reverse complement.
TGAGATGTGCATAGGTGAAGTATATTCAATCTTATATCTTTTGGCCTTTAAAATCACAGCAATATTGACTTCTTTCTTCATATCTGCTAATGTTTTGAAGTCCTGAAAATTACTTAGAAATTTGGGGGAAAGCTGATAAGTCGAAGATTTGTACAATTCAATTGAGAACCTTTCCAGACCAGGTCCTTTACTTGACAGCATATTTTGAATGACTGATTTGACTTCCTTAAATTCTTTCTGCAGATGTTCAGGTATAACTGGGAGCCCAACTTCTCCAGTGTAAGAACTTGTATGACAGTGCATTTCACTCTTGTGTTTTCTGATACCAATCATAGTATTTTTTTCTTTTTCCTGTCTTAGCCTATATGATGAATTGTTATGGCCCTTGTTTCCCATCCCATTGTACTTTTGTTTAAACTGATATACAATATATTCTATTTTTTCTGGCCACAGAACAGAGAGTTGCCCTCTAAGGGAGGGAGGCTTAGCCAGCATTTTCCTTGCACCTGTCTTTTTGTGTAACTTCTCTAATTTTTTTATTTCAGAGAGAAAAAACTTGTCTTCTGTATTTTTTCCCCTTTTAATTCTAGAGAATGTCTCAATTAATTTCCCCCTCAATGCTGCTTTATAAACCTTCCATAGTGTATTGGTACATAAGTTTCCATTTTTGTCATTATTGAAAGAAATTTTGTTTTTGCTAATTACATCATTCAATACTATAAGGTTTTCAAATAATGGATTATTCAGGTCCCAGTTGCTATGCCTCCTACAACCAAACAAATCTTTAAGTGTTGTCATGCTAGGAATAGGGACTGACCATGTAAGCTCAACTCTCTTTGCCTCAGTCAGAAAATCCTTTAAGCAAGCAGACAGAGATATATAATCTATTTGCATGAACAGCAAATGGGGATATGAATAAAACAAATAATCCCTCACAAATGGCTTCACATTCTTCCATGAATCCAGTAAACTGAGCTGTGAAAGATTTTGTTTCAAATATGAGCCAGGGGAATTGGGTTCTTCCTTTCTACTGTCTGATCTATCAGCTGTAGGATTTGAGGTGAGATTTAAATCTCCCTCAGCAATGAGATCCTCAGAAGAAAATGTCAAGACAGGAAGAATAGCACTGGGAAAGGCTCTTTGTCCTGTGTTAGGAGCATATACCAAGCACAGGGTAATTACTCTGCCCAGTAGATTTCCTTTAACTGTTATGAATTTCATCATCTTAACACTGTTTTACTTCAAGCTGAAGTCTCTTAGCTAGGAGGCTGGCCAACAAAGTGATGTTTCTAGACAGTGTGAGGAACCATTGAATCACTATTTAAAACAAAAATGTAGGTCTTATATCAGCTGGAGAGAAAGTGGAGGGAGAGGCCCTTTTATCCACATCTGGTGAGTATGTCTGAAGTCAGCCAAATTCTGTACATATATCCCAGATATGTTTTGAAACCACTGGATTGAGACAGTCCCTTGACCTCTTTGTGCTGTTTTCAAGCTTTCCTGTGAGAAGGGGATGATCTGGTGAAAACCTCTTAAGATGATATACTCTTTACATGGTGAAATACCTCAAAGATTCTCATGCTCCCTGTCTTTGCATTGAAAAAGAAAGAACTCCCTGATAGAACTACTTGGCTGCACAGAGTCTGCAATACATTTGTCAGGGGAAAGCACACAGAAGGTTCAAAAATGGTTCTAATGATTTCTCTACAATGTGACTTCCCTTCTTTGAAAGTAATCAGGCACTCTGATAAATGTAACTATTTTTCCTTATTATGATCTATGTGCCATCTTCTCCCAGTACATTAGCAGATTTATTTGTATCTAATTTCTTCTTTGTTCATCCTGGTTACCAGACCCTCCACAGCACCTGGTATGTTGTTATGGTTCCTCTGCATGTTGCTCTCCCATGGTTCCTGTTTTATTGCTTTATTCTGTTATTTCTGAAAAGTAAAAAAAAAAAAAAAAAAATTTTTTTAATAACAATTACTCCTCTCTTCCATCCCCAAAATAACCCTGCCACTTAATTTCTAATGTACTCACTGTTGCAGCCATTGCTGCTGGTAGTCTCAACCAGGCTGGCACCACGCTCTGTTGCGCTAGCCCTTCGAGTGTTGGCCTTCCTGACCGTGAATAAGTAACCCAGAAAAAGGGGGATGGAGGAGAGATGAAGAAACACAGAATGAGAAAATATTGGTCAAAGAAGAAAGACTCAGTAAATGAATGATGCTTTCACTAACAATGTAATATTAGTATTTGGCAACTTCAAAACACTTGACAAACTTTAATATTCAGCCCCTTTGTGAGGTAGGGGGGAAACAGAAGAAATTTCCTCAAAACCACACAGCATGCCTGTAGCAACACCAGGATTGGAACTCCAGTGTATGGGTCCCAGCTAATGTTGCTGTGGGCTGTCTCTAAGGCCTTTATTATGTAATTGGTCACTATAATACAATTTGAACTAATTAATCATTTAAATCTGCTAAAAGCCCATTCAAAATGCTGAAGAAAGGGATGCTTTCTACACAGCTGTTTTAAATGTAGCTAACCTTCTTTTGAGGAGCTCAGTGGAGCTTGAAAGCTTGTCTCTTTCACCAATAGAAGTTGATCCAATAAAATACATTAGCTCACCATCTTGACTTTCTTTTTTTTTTTTTTTTTTTTTAAAACACTTTAGACATCTGTCTCGACAGAAGCTGCCAGTTTTGCTCTTTTGTGTCCAGTTTTTGTCCTGTGGTGACTTTAATTCCTCCACACAATGTGTTGCCTTGATGGCTCTATTCCTAGACTGTGTTTTTTAGATGGATGGCTCCGATCTTGTTTGTTAATATACTCTTCTCACATAGGTAATTTAACCAGTCAACATGGGTTTATATTATGTCAATGATTCACAGATCTATAACTATCCCTAGTGATCCATTTGCCCCCTCTATGCTGTATTCTTCCCCTTTAAATTCTATTTTGGGAATTCAAGTCATAATGTCCTATAACTTAACACAATGGAAAAAAAAAAAACCTGTCTCAGGTGGATTATAGACTAGATTCAAATCAGCCACCTCTTTTACTCTCTTCTAGTATACCTTGTACAGTCTTCTCCTGGATTTAGGAGCGCCAGGGGACTTCCACAGACATTTTGAATTGCTTGTAGTGAAATCTTCCTTTTGCTCTCTTAGTAACACCAAGCACTGTGAATACTTTCCTACTTTCCTCAGTGACCTATCTTCATGCCATTTTTTTAGTTCCATTTAGATACCAGCTGGAGTATGCCTAGATCTGCATAGGTGGTGAGGGGAATGTCCAAGGAACTCTCTCTTCTCCCACCCCCTTGTGTGCTGTACAGAAAGCTGGCATGCTCAGTCCTTGCTCTTGCTCAGCAAACTGGTTAAGCTATCTGTATGGCCCCTTTGTGCTGCTCCACAGCAAGGGCCAGAAGCTGGCTATATAGCATTAATAATTGTTAAAACAGAAATTCATGTTCAGAGCTCCCCTACATAAAACCAGTTCTCTCTTTTAAAGAAAAAAGTTACTTACCTTTATAACTACTGTTCTTCGAGATGTGTTGCTCATATCCATTCCAATTAGGTGTGTGTGCGTGCCACATGCATGGCTGTTGGATAATTTTTACCCTAGCAACACTCCGGTGGGTTGGCTGTGGAGCCCCCTGAAGTGGCACCTTCACGGCGCTTGATATATACCCCAGCCGACTCAGCGCCTCCTCAGTTCCTTCTTGCCGGCTACTCCGACATAGGGGAAGGGGGGTGGGTTTGGAATGGATATGAGCAACATGTCTCGAAGAACAACAGGTACAAAGGTAAGTAACCGTTTTTTCTTTGAGTGCTTGCTCATATCAATTCCAATTAGGTGACTCCTGAGCCTTACCTAGGCAGTGGGGTTGGAGTGAAGCAATGTGTATTGTAGGACCGCTCTACCAAACACCACGTCGTCTCTGGCATGCTGGATGATGGCATAGTGCGAAGCAAAAGTGTGTACCGAGGACAAAGTCACGACTCTGCAGATCTCATGGATCGGCACCTGGGCCAGGAACACTGCCGATGAAGCCTAGGCCCTTGTGGAGTAAGCAGTGAGGGGCAGAGTCGGTACACCAGCCATATCATAGCAAGTGCGGATGCAGGATGTGATCCTTGAAGAGATCCACTGAGACGAGACCAGGAGGCCTTTCATCCAGTCCGCCACTGCAATGAAGAGCTGGGTCATCTTCCTGAACGGCTTCGTACACTCAATGTAGAAGGCAAGGGCCCTACAGATATCGAGGGAGTGCAGCCGCTATTCCTGGCAACTGGCATGCAGTTTTGGATTTAAAAAAAGGAAGAAAAATGTCCTGGCTGATTATGGAAGGCCAATATAACCTTGGGAAGAAAAGCCGGGTGAGGCTGAAGCTGCATCTTATCTTTATGGAAGATCATGTAAGTTGGTTTCAAGGTGAGGGCTCTCAGCTCGGAGACCCGCCACGCCTACATGATAGCAACCAGGAAAGCAGTTTTCCAGGAGAGGTAGAGAAAGGGGCAGGTGGCTAGCGGCTCGAATGGGGGCCCCATGAGTCTCGAGAGGACCAGGTTAAGGTCCCATGTGGGGACTGGCTGTCTAACTTGTGGGTAGAGACGGTCCAGGCCCTTGAGGAACCTGCCAACCATGGGATTGGCAAAGACAGAGCGGTCATTCGCACCCGGATGAAAAGCCAAGACAGCTGCCAGGTGAACTCTGAAAGAGGATGCCGCCAGGTCCTGCTGTTTTAGGTCCACAAGATACTCCGAAATAAGAGACAGACACCTGGAGAGGAGGCATGTGCTGAGAAACACGCAAGAAAAACAGACAAGACAAACAGCAAGAAAAACGCTTCCACTTAGCCGTATACGTGGCCCTAGTGGAGAACTTCCTGCTGCCCATCAATACTTGCTGCACAGATTCTGAACAGAGTTCTGAAGGGTTCAGCCACGCAGCATCCATGCCATGAGGTGGAGAGATCATAGGTCGGGATGGCAGAGGTGACTGTGATCCTGAGTAATCAGGTCTGGAAGAAGAGAGCGTCCACAGGGAGTTCCAGAAGCGTGGTGTACAATTGCTTCCTGGGCCACGCCGGAGCTACCAGAATCACTCACGCCCTGTCCCTGTGCACTTTTAGCAAGACCCTGTGCACCAGGAGAAACGGGGGAGAGGCGTAAAATAGTTGACTCATCCACGGGAGTAGGAAGGCATCTGTGAGAGAGCCCAGGGAGCGGCCTTGGAGAGAGCAGAAAGCCAGACGTTTCTGATTGCTGCGGGAGGCAAACAAGTCAACCTGGGGAAACCCCCACTTTTGGAAAATGGGGTGGATGACATCTGTTCGAAGGGACTACTCGTGTGAGCGGAAGGACCTGCTCAGGTGGTCTGCTAGTGTGTTCTGGACCCCATGTAGAAAGGACGCCACCAGGTGAATGGAGTGGGCTTTGCAGAACTCCCACAGTCAAACGGCCTCCTGATGGGGGGTAGGGGAACAGGCCCCCCCTTGTTTGTTGATGTAGAACATGGCCTTGGTGTTGTCTGCGAGGACCGCCACACAACGACCCTGCAGCTGCTCCCAGAAGGCTTGACAGCAAGCCGCACTGCAGTCAGCTCCCGGACATTGATATAAAGGGAGAGTGCGGATGGGGCCATAGGCCCTGTGTCTGAATGTCCCCTAAGTGGGCGCCTCATCCCAGGGCTGATGCATCCGTGAGGAGGGACAAGGAGGGCTGCGGGCTGTGAAAAGGAACTCTTTTGCATACCGCCTAGGGATCTGGCCACCAGTGGAGGGAGGCCAGGAGCCGCTCCGGGACTGTGACCACCCAGTTCAGGCTATCCCAACCTGGGCAATAGACTGATGCCAGCTGGGTGGAGTCAAAGTCTGGCATATCTGGTCACGTACATGCAGGAAGCCATGTAGCCAAGAAGACTCAAGCAGCTTCTTGCCGATGAGGTTGGGAAGCTCTGAAGGCTCCAGACGAGGGCCACAATAGACTGGAAACGAGCATCCAGCAGGAGGGCTTGTGCCTGCACGGAGTCCAGAACCACCCCAATGAATTCTATTCTCTGGGTTGGTTCTAGTGTCAATTTTGCCATGTTGAGAAGGAGGCCTAACCGACGAAACTATGTCCAGGACCAAGTGGAGGTGGGACTGCACATGTTCTCTGGTGTGCCTACAGATAAGCCAGTCATTGAGGTAAAGGTATACCTGCACCCGCCCTCGACGAAGGAAGGCCGCCACAACTGCCATACGTTTGGTGAATACTCGGGGCCGTGGATAGACCAAAGGGAAGGGCCGTGAACTGATAGTGTTCGCGGTTGACCACAAAGTGGAGGAAGCATCTGTGCGCTGGAAATACGCGTCCTTCTTGTCGAGGGTGGCGTACCAGTCTCCAGGAAAGGTATGATGATGCCCAAGGAAACCATGTGGAACTTCAACTTTACCATGAACTTGTTGAGTCTGCACAGGTCCAGAATGGGCTGAAGCCTGCCCTTTGCATTGGGCATTAGGAAATATTGGGAGTAAAACCCCGTGCCCCTTAGCTCCCTAGGGACCTTCTCGATTGTCCCCATGTCAAGGAGCGTTTGAATCTCCTGAATAAGGAGTTGCTCATGAGAAGGGTCCCTGAAGAGGGATGGGGAAGGGCGGTGGGAGGGCGGGGAGGAAGAGAATTGGAGAGAGTATCTCACTTCCACCGTGTGGAGGACCCAGCAGTCTGTGGCTATCCGAGACCAAGCACAGTGGAAATGGGATAAACGATTCAATAAAGGTGGGGTAGAATCCTGAATGAGGTCCGGTACGCCGTCCTCAGGCGTCCCTTCAAAAGGCCCATTTTGAGCCAGACAAAGGCTTGGTCGGGCCCTGGCTTTGTCCTGACGGGGGGGAAGGGGGGGTAGAGGGCTTCCTCCTGCCATTATGTCCCCGCCGCCTATAGAAATCCCGCCTCGGCTGAGGAGGATACGGGTGCTGTTGTGGTTCCTGAGACTTGAAGGGTTTCCGCTGGGTAGCCAGTGTGTGCAATAACTTCATTATTGTCCTTGAACCTTTTAAGGCTTTGTAGCCTTGAATCTGTCTCTTCTGCAAACGAGCCCTCTCCATCAAAGGGAAGGTCCTGCAGTGTCTGCTGAAGTTCCAGTGATAGGCTGGAGGCTTGTAGCCAGGAGATACGTCTTATCACAATCCCTGAGGACAAAGTATGAGTGGTGGAGTCTGCAGTGTCCAGCAAGGTCTGTGCCACTGTTTTTCCCTCTTCTGCCAAAGCCCCAAATTCCTCTCTGGACTCAGGAGGTATTAGCTCCTTAAATTTCAGCATGAAGTTCCAAGAGTTAAAATTGTAACGGCTCAGGAGCACCTGCTGATTAGCGATCCTGAGCTCAAGTCCCCTCAAGGAATAAACTTTGCGCCCAAACAAATCCACGCGTTTGGCATCCTTTGATTTGGGTGCTGGGATTTGCTGGCCGTGCTGTTTTTTCTCGTTCACTGATGCCACCACAAGCGAGCAGGGCTGTGGGTGGGTGAATAGATAGTCATACCCCTTTGAGGGGGTAAAGTATTTTCTCTCCACTCAACTCCAGTTGGGGGGATGGACACAGGTGTCCACCAGATCATTCTGGCGGGGGTTTGGATGGTCCGAAAAAGGGGTAGGGCCACCCTTGATGGAGCTTCTGCGGACAGAATATCCACCACTGGGTCCTCCGCCTCTACCACCTCCTCTACCTGCAGGTTCATGTCTGTGCCACTCTACACAGAAGGTCCTGGTGGACACAGAGGTCTACCAGAGGGAGACCCGAGATTGCAATGCCTGCCACCACCTCGTTGGGGGAGGAGGAGGCCGCAGTGGGAAAAGGGTCATCTAGGGCCTCTTGCGGGGCTGGGCCCGGCTGTCCTGTGCCAATTACCTCAGGACCCGGACCAGGAACTGGCGTTGGGGGAGGTCCTGAAGCAAGGAGGGGAGGTCCTGAAGTGGGGAGGGAAGGTGCCACGGTCTCCATGGATGCCGGGACCGGTGCCAGGATTTGGACCAGCGCCACGAGTACGATTGGCGCAGTGAAGAAGAGCGGCACCGGGAGTCGGAGTGCTGTCGGGACTGCGAGTGGCATCGGGAATGGTGCCGAGAACGGGATCAGTGCCGCGGCTTAACCGACAGTGCCAACGGGTGGATTTAGGGATGGCTTGCCCCGAGACGGTGCCGCACATATAGGAACCAGTGCCTTGCATGAGGCTGAGGGGATGCCAATGCCATCATGGCAATAAGATCCCTTGCGGCAGCAAAGGTATCCGGGGTAGAATGCAACTGGACCTCAACTACGCTGTGTGTCAGGGAGTCCAGAGGTACCAGACTCAACGGCTCTCCCCTTGGGGCCGGAGTCAGCAGTGCCGAAACCATAGGCTGTGCCCTTAGATGCTCCCCTGTGGGACACGTCTCCACAGGCGGTTCCAGGGAGGCTGGTCTCTGAGGAGGTGGGCCACCCTTTTCTGGCTTCTGGTGCCGCTTCTGGCCAGGAGAATGGGAGCGACACCGGGCCGATGAAGTTGGTTGTGGTGCTGAGGTGCGTCGGTGCTGTGGGTCTTGTTCAGAGTCCAACGGCGGTGCAGCTCCTGCCGCTGGGGCGCTGTGCACCAAGGCGCTTGGTCCAGGATCTTGGCGTGCCACAGGAGGCTGAGGGCTAAGAGCTGCCTCCATGAGGAGCTGTTTTAAACGGAAGTCCCACTCCTCCTTAGTCCGGGGACGAAACCCTTTGCGGATCCTGCACTTGTCTGCTTGATGAGACTCCCCCAGACACTTCAGGCAAGAGTCATGGGGGTCGCCCGTTAGCATGGGCTTAGAGCGGGAACTGCAGAGCTTGAATTCCGGAGCCTTGGGCATGAGCCCAAGAGAAAAATCGGGCAGGAGGGAAAAAACCCCTAACCCTGCTAATACTAACTATAACTATCAAGAACTATAACTATTAACTGTAAACTATTAACAATAAACTATGCTAGGGAGAGTGGAGAGCAGTGAAGCAGAACTCCACCGTTCCAATGACCATCACAGGCAGTAAAAAGGAACTGAGGAGGCGCTGGGTTGGCTGGCGTATATATCAAGCGCCATGAAGGCGCCACTCCAGGGGGCTCCACAGCTGACCCACCAGGTGTTGCCAGGGTAGAAATTCTCCGGCCGTGCACACGGCATGCACGCACCTAATTGGAATCTATATGAGCAAGGACTCGAAGAAGAATCCTTCAAATCCCTTCTTTCAATTCACAATGTAAATATTTAGGTGCTATTGCTAAAATATGGTTAATGTTGACACTATGCCACAGATACCAGCAATTCTGGGGGACAGTTTGGAATACCCTTCCTTGGTGAACTTTCAGAGCGGCCAGTGTAGACATACTTGTACCACACTTTGGTAAAAGGGGCTCTCTCTTCTAAACAGGCAGAGTTAACATGTCTGTTTTGCTGTTCATGGAACAGTAGAAAATTTCTGAATAGAGTTCAATAAAACAGCAAAGAAAACTAAGTTGCTAAAACTCAAGTCATTTGTAGTACCTGCTACATGATGCAATATTTGTGGGTGTAGAGAGCAAGTTTCCCTGTAAATATACAAAATCATTTTACGAGACTTCATTCTATCTGAAGACTTAAAACCACGATCTTGCTGATGTGACCATTAATGGTCTGCTCTGAGCAGCATTGAACAACATGATGGTAAAAATAATCACATTTCACAGAACCTCTGTCTACACTATTTCTCCACTATTACTAGCCATGATGGAGCTGCACCACTGGAAAATTTGGGGAAGGAAAAACCCAGTATACACACAGCCCTAGAGTTTGTTTGATAATATAGCTTTCTGTACTTCATCAGGGGAGTCTGTTAGGATTTCCTCTCCTAAACTGTTGTGTAAAATGTTGCTCTGTTAAACAACTGCCACATTTCTCCCAGAGCTGGCTGCACTTTAGTAACCAGAGAAGTGATTTTTTTTTTACATAAAGGAGCCAAGGAGGCTGTAGGATTCAAGTCACTGTTTGAAAATCACTTTGGATCTCTCTAAATGACAAAGGTAGGAGATTATCAGTTTCTGTTTATCCCCAATAGACAGACTGTCTCTGAGGGGTATGTGACGGAGATGATGATCTGTCACAGAATTACCATTCCTCAGGCCCCATCTTGATCCTACTGTAGTAAATAGCAAAACTCTCAAGAACATCATCAGAAAAAGGGATGGGTCTTTTAGAAAGGCTTTAAAGCTTCACAAAGGCCCCAATCCTGCACCTGTTAAAGTTCATGACACTCTTGCTGTTTACTTTGCCACAAGCAGGATGGGGCAAAAGAAGGGAAAAAAAAAAAGCCTCTGTTAATGAAGTCCCACCTTCCCGTCCCATGGGAAGGGTCAGCAAGATCATTTCTGGGCCCTATGGATAATGGAAAATTCTAGCACTTTTACCCTGCACTGTACACAACCACTGTCTACCACAAGCTCTATCCCTTTAGTTCTACCACTGTCCATTTTTTCATTTTCCTCTTCCCTTCCACAGTATTTCCCATTTCACTCAGGCCTTCCTTCATTTTCTCATGCACCCTCTCCATCCCTCTATCCATTTCAAATGCTCCCTCTTTCATCACTAATTCTCTCCCATTTTCCCTCTTTGTGCAGGTTCTGCCTCCCAAAATCATGTTGTGCTGATGAATCCCTGGGCATGATCAAATACAGTATAATACAGCTGTTTCAGATTGCTGGCAGGTTGGGAAGCAGCTCTGGCATAAGAAAAAACAAATCCTAGTGACCACTTTTACTGAAATTCTTTCAGAGCATAGCTGATAAAAATTTGATTATTCAATACATATATGAGATTGAGGATTACTCCCCTCTGTTCACCCAGCTCTTTTTCCCACATAGTCCTCTTTTGTGAGCTACCTTCCCCATCAGCCACACCTGAGTTTTATAAATAAGGGGAACATTCTAGCGTTTCCACACATAACATACATAGCCCAGAAATCTGCCATAACAACACAGTCCAGGGTAAGGGGCAACAAGGTAAAGGAGATCTGAGTTCTGATCCCAGCTCTGCCACAGACTTGCTATGTGACTTAGGCAAATCAACTACTGTGTCTCATTTTCCCTATATATAAATTATTACTTATACTTCCTAATCTCAGGGAGATAGTATGAGTCTAAATTAATTAACATTTATGACTTGTTAAGATCCTGTGGTGCTAGAGCCATAGAAATTCTTATAAATAAATACAACAGAGCAATCCACTTTGTTTTGCGGAGTTTCAAATCTAGACCAAATATAATGCCTAGATTAGACAGGTGAAAAACTAGGAATTTTATAACACTCAATTTTTCTTACATTTTTCAACCCAGTACACTGTCTAAGAGCACAAGTCAAGAATGACATGAACTCACAGGCTGGCCCACCATAAATCCTACACTTAAGCCCCAAAAGATTCAATGATAGCTGGGGTGGCCTGATTTATAGGTAACGATGTATTTTAAACAAGTATAACACCATGTACTAGAGATTATTGATCCTTGTTTATAACTCCGAAGAAATGGAAATGGACTGAAGCATCCACCTTGAAAAACCTCTGATCTGCTGATCATCTCAATCAAGAACTAAAGATTTTCATCTGGGAAACTTTGTCTACATATAGAGCCTTAGGATATGTCTACACTGGCAGAGTTACAGCGCTGCTCAGAGAGCACTGAAGGAAACCACTGTTGTGTGTTCACACTGTCAGCTGCCTGCGCAATAGCATGTTCACGCTTGCAGCGTTACTTGGGGCAGTGCACTCTGTGCAGCTATCCCATAAAGCATCTCTTCCGCTGCTGCTGCTAAGAGTTGTGGGAAGGCAGAGGGGATCCTGGGTCCTGTCCCAATGCCCCATGATGCACTGTTTTGAATCCCAGCAATCCCATGCTTCCGTTCACATTTGGCACCATCAGGTGTTTGTGTACTGCGCGCCCTGCCTCTTTCGTCTGCAGGAATGGATCCCGAACTGTTGACCAGTATATTGCTCACTCTGAATAACACATCACAAGTGGCAATGGAGTTATTAAACTACAAAGGCAACAAGAGTGCGACATTGATCTCGCCACGCATAGTAGCTACAACACAAGATTGGCTGTGGCATTCAGAGAGGTGCTGACCACAGTGGACCGCTGCTTTGGGGCTTGGGAAACAAGCACTGAGTGGTGGAATCACATTGTCATGCATGTCTGGGATGATGAGCAGTGGCTGCAGAACTTTCGGATGAGGCAAGCCACATTCATGGGACTGTGTGATGAGCTCACCCCAGCCCTGCGGCGCAATGACACAGGAAAGAGAACTGCCCTGCCGTTGGAGAAGCGCGTGGTGATTGCACTGTGGAAGCTGGCTACTCCACAGTGCTACTGATTGGTCGCTAACCAGCTCATAATGGGAAAGTTGACCTTTGGACTCATGTTGATGGAAATGTGCAGGGCCATTAATCACATCCTGCTCCAAAACCCCATGACTCTGAGCAACGTGCGTGACATTGTGGATGGCTTTGCGCGGAGGGGCGATTAGATGGCATTCATATTCCAATTCTGGCACCAGACTACCTCGCCAGCGAGTACATTAATCGGAAGGGGTATTTCTCAATGTTCTCTAGGCACTTGTGGATCACAGTGGGTGTTTCACAGACATTAACGCAGGCTTGTCTGGAAAGGTGCATGACACATGCAACTTTCGGAACACTGGCTTGTTCAGGAAGCTGCAAATATGGACTTTCTTCCCAGACCAGAAGATCACCCTAGGGGAAGTCGAAATGCCCACTGTGATCCCGGGAGACCCCCACCTATCCCTTAATGGCGTGGCTTATGAAGCAAGCAAGGAGTGGTTCAACAATAGGCTGAGCAAGTGCAGAATGACTGTTGAGTGTGGTTTTGGCCATTTAAAGGCCTGCTGGCACTGCCTATATGGGAAACTGGACCTGGTCGATGACAATATTCCTATGCTTATAGCCACATGCTGTATGCTCCATAATATTTGTGAAGGGAAGGGTGAAAGCTTCACTCAGGGCTGGACCGCTGAGGCTCAACGCCTGGAGGCTGAATTTGAACAGCCAGAGACCAGGACTATTAGAGGAGTGCAGCGTGGGGCCATAAATATCAGGGATGCCTTGAGGCAGCAATCTGTAACTGAAAGCCATTCATATGTGTTGCTATGCTCAGGAGTGCAGTGCTTGTAATGTTAGGAGGGGACTGTGATTGGTGCAGATGATGCAATATGAAGGTTTAAGATAACTGTGTTGATTTGCAGGGCTCTGTTTGCTTTCAAACCAACACAATTCTTTTATTAAAAAACAACAACCAGAGGCGAGAGACAAACAGAAAAACACATCAGCACTGAGGGAGATGGGGGAAGGGAAGTTCTCAGGAGGAGGTGGGGTCCCAGCACAGTTAAAGATTTGTTTATGTCCAGGGATCATATCCAACCTTCTCCTTTGGAGTACAGTGCAGTGGGTACTGTACTTCAGCAGGGCTAAAACTGCAGAGAGACGGGTGTTGAGTGTAGTGGGTACTGGGAGTCCGCACTGCTGGAGTGTGACGGGGGAGGAGTGGAATGCAGTGGGCACAGACTGGAGCCAGGAGGTTGATAAGAGTGTATTGGAGATGTCTGGGGGCACATGGGAAAGTTTTGCGACAGCAGCTGCAGGGGAAGGCAGGTGCGGAACTGCTAGGTTTGCAGTGCTAGTATCGCCTGGAGTGTGTCCGCTTGGTGCTCCATAATGTTTAAGAGCCGCTCTGTGGCTTCATTCTGGCACACTACGTTCTCCTTTTGATCCCTCTTCTCGCTGTCCTGCCACTCCTTCAAATCCTGTGTTTTGGCCGCAGAATGCATCATAATGTCACATAGAAAATCCTCCTAGTTCTTCGTGGCTGCTTTCTAATTCTGTGCAGCCATTCAGCCGCCGATAACAAAGAGGGAGGTTGGGCTCCCAAGGTCATCTCTGTGAAATATAAATGCAACATTTTACAGAAGCAGTATTGTTTGCAATACACAACATTAATTCAGTGATTTAAAACACAGCTGTCACTAACTGGCTGACCCCAGGCAAGCACACATGAGCCACAAGACCTGCAAAATGGTGAGTAGCTACAGGAGCAGGGTAAATCGGTGTTCCCAGGCATGTGGCTCTTGGAGAGAATCAGCACTGTAGTGGGGGCCTGATAATCATTCCTGTCCCCACATTTTCCACAGGCTGTGTTCATTATGGAAGATATCTTGCTGCTGAGGGGGAGCATGAACTCAAGGGAGGGTCTTCTTCAAGACTGCGGCTTCCATCCTGGCCATTATGCAGCTCGCCTGTGCGCAGCAATGGTTCTCCTCCAGTGACAGCAGAGTGGCACAGAAAAGTTACCATTAATGGGGCAAGAAACAAAGCAGCTGTGCCAAAGAACCTGTGGCAGTGGATTGCCCCGTATCTACATGAGAGTTTCCTGGAGATCTCTGAGGGAAATTCCCGTGAAGTGAGGGAGTCAATCAACAGCCTGTTTCACCACTCAGATGAGGCATGTGGTGGTACATGCATCATACAGACACAAGCCTGCTTTCTGCAAACCTCCTGTCCCCAACAACTCTCTTCCGTGATTCCCAAAATCAAATTCACTTACCAGGGGACTCCTCTCCTGTTTGCGCTTCACCAAGCTCCGACAGCTGTGACTGGCTAGCCTCTGGGGTAGAAAAGAACTCCTGGCTGCATGCATCTCTGACCTGAGTCATCCTCTGCCTCTGGGTCCACCTCCCCATCCTCGTCCAAGATTTCCTCCTCCTGGCTCAGTCCACTCTCGGCTGGCATGCGAGCCACCGAAGTATCCATAGTGGCCTTCGCGGTGGTGGTGAGGTCACTACCGAGTATTGCGTCCAGCTCTTTGTAGAACCGGCAGCTCATGGGTGCAGCATTGGAGTGGTGGTTTGCCTCCCACGCCTTGTGGTAGGTGTTCCGCAGCTCCTTCGCTTTGACCCTGCACTGCAGTGTGTTCCAGTCATGGCCCCTTTATGTCATGCATCATGAAATCTCCTTCGGTATCATAATTCCTATGGCTGGAGTGTAGCTGGGACTGGACAGCCTCTTCTCCCCAAATGCCGATGAGGTCCAACAGCTTAGCATTGCTCCAAGTGGGGGATCACCTGGTGCTTGGAGCAGGCATGGCCACCTGGAAAGATGTGCTGAGACACTGCACACATCACCAAGCAAACAGGACTTTCAAAATTCCAAAGGACTATACGGGGTGGGGATGACTGTTGCTCACGTGAGGGCAGGGTAGTAGTTCAAACCGATGACCAGAGAGGCAAGAACAGGCATTGTGGGACACCTCCTGGAGGCCAGTTGCAGTGCTGTAATCAACCAGGGTGTCTACAACAGCACCATGGCGCTGTAGCCCTGGTGCAGAAAGCTGCATGCCTCTCATCGGGGTGGTTTCTGTGTACTAAGTGGCTTGGCAATATATACACCTTGGGAGTTACAATGCAGAAAGCTGCTTTACAGCGCAGAAACTTGCCAGTGTAGACAAGGCCTTAGGCAGTCGTGAAGCAATACCATATTAGGCTTCTCTGGAGTGATGAAGACTGCAAGGCTAATATTCCCTTTATACAGCAAGTGAAGTTCCTTTCTTTATGACAAGAGAAATCAGTCCCTTGTTTTTTGAGATCTCCCACGGTAGTCTGTAAAAAGAAAAGGAGTACTTGTGGCACCTTAGAGACTAACAAATTTATTAGAGCATAAGCTTTCGTGAGCTACAGCTCACTTCATCGAATGCATCCGATGAAGTGAGCTGTAGCTCACAAAAGCTTATGCTCTAATAAATTTGTTAGTCTCTAAGGTGCCACAAGTACTCCTTTTCTTTTTGCGAATACAGACTAACACGGCTGCTACTCTGAAACACGGTAGTCTGTGTTATACTCTGGATACAAGATCCAATATGGGAAGACTGAGTTGCTGCCCCTTTGTTATTTCCAGAGGGAGGAATTAATCCTGAACATCCCCTGCACAAAGCTTGAGTCAATGGACATGGAGTTTAGGATCACCCTGCAAACCAATGATCAGGGAAGCTGCATGCATTCTGGGTGGATGTTATTCTAGTCCCTGAATTAGAATAGTGGCAATGTTCCCTTGCACGACCCATGCACAGGGATCTTTGGCCATTAAACTGTGGACTCAGTGGTCAATGCCTGCGCCCCTTCCCAGCTCTACTGCATGCATGAGGAGAGGAGTCCCTATGCTTGATCACACCTGTGCTATGCATCCTGTGTATGTTAAAACCTCTGCAGTTCTGTTGCATTGGGGTCACTTTTCAGCTCCTCTACCCAAAAGAAAATCTCACTTCTAAAGAACTGCAAGACTGCTGGCATGTATTTTAAAAGGCTAGTAAAGGCCTTGTTTTATTATTATTTCAGTGAATTCACAGCAATTCTAGAAGTGAATACTCTTGCCACTAGCTCCTCTGGAGCTTAATGAAATGGAGAGGGTTTCCTGTCTCAATGATAGGGAGGACTGATTTAATCAAAATGGTGAATGCAACAGTTTTGATATCCTTTACCACTTCTCTTGATTATCGAGAGTATTTCTATAAAATAATTTTGCTTCTTCTAATTGTATTTGGTTAAGGGGAAAAATGAGCATTCAGCAAGTTTCCATTACATCATCTGATGAAACAAGTTTAGCTGTGAAAAGGGACTTTCAGAGGAGCAACTGAGTCTGCTCCATAGAGGGCCCAACGTGGATTTGGAGGGATAAAGAAATGAGAAGTGCAGGAGGCCTAGTCAGTCACAGCCAAGGGAAGGCTACAAATGAACGTTGTGTGAGAGCTTTTGGAGCAAAGACACCTCATGGAGTTAGGCCACAAGTTAGTGGTCACTAATAATAAAAGTGAACTAGACTGTACTTCAAGGATTAAAATGCTGGCTGGTAAAGGTGGAAATATGTGCAGATAGTTTTATGACAGGGTATGAGCTGGAAAAGTACTGTTGATCTGTTCCCTTGCTGTTAAAGTGTGACTACTGATTGGGCTGACCTATATACATCTGAGTTAAGTCAAGGCACTAATATTAGCCCTGAGCTAACTATAGTCTCCAGATACTCAGGAGAATAAGCATAAGTAAAAACAGGATACCTGGGATATCTAGCAAACCAAGTATATGTGAATAATGCAGATAGTGAATCGTTCATTCATGTAAAAAAGTTTCCTGTGTTATGATGGAACAAGAACCTGATTTATTGTTATCTTAATCTCCAGTATAACTCCTAGCGCTTTTTAAAACAAAAACAAAAACCACACAACTGTAAAATGTTACAGGAACATTTTGTGGCAGATGAAGTACCAGTGTTTTAAGGTGGCCCACAAATGTATTTTAAAGTAATAACTGTGAGATTACTGTTAGTGCTGACTTGTACAAAATCTACAATTTTGTCTATGCTAGACAGGGTTTGCTGGTATAGCTTGCTATACAGGCAAACCGTCCTAACGGAGATGCGGTTTATATCAGAAAAAGGGTTCTCTTGCTTATGTCAGTTCCCTGAATTAAATAACTTCTTTTCTGGTTTAATTGTGTCTATGCTAGGGCTCTTTCTGGCATAGCTATGTCAGCTAGGGAGCTGATTTTTTTTGCCCCCACGCTCCTAACTGACGTAAGTATGCTGGCAAAACTTAATTATAATCCAGACCTAAGGTAACAGTAGCTGTAAACTGCTGGCATTTTTTGCATTTTTTTATTAACTTAAATAACAAACAAACTTGAACCTGAGCTTATTCCTGAACGTTGCTGTTTCTAAGGTTGTCTTCTTCAGATTCCTCTGTACCTGTGCCTTTAGTGCTCCTGGATTGGAGCTAACCCTCTTAGTGTGGCTTTCAAATTGACTCAGTAGAATAGCTCAGCTCTCCCCATTCCCAGCACAGCCATACAGAGAGAGTCAGAAATTGTCCCTGTATGTGGTAATTCTATAGTACATTTTATTTTTACAGTTGAAGGGTAAAATTCTCAAAAGTGCCTAAGTTGACTTTCAATGGGACAGCGTATCCTATATAATGAGATGCTTTTGAAAATTTTAGCCAGTGTTCTGATTTCTGAGCACTGCAGCTGACGGGCTTCTACCTCTACTTTTTTTGAAAACTGGCAGTGTAAAGTGAGTTATACCTTAATGTGTTATACTCTCTGATTCTGGATATGCTTTTAGTTATTATAGGAAACTGTGGGTCACAATGAGCTTTTGTAAAGTGACTACAACTGACAAAGCTGAAAAAGGCATTCCAGAGAACTACAAATTAGAAAATAAAATATTAAAAGCAAAAGGGTCGATTAATTTTGCTGAATAATCATGCGTATCTAATGTATAATTCATTACATAATTTTAAATTCAAATAATTAGTATATGATTACCTGAAAATAAATTTCTACTTGATTGACTAGCTTCAGTACTCTGAAGCATTTTTACCTGCAAAGGAAGTAGAATGCTCCAAATACAAGAATTCCTAGAACAACAACTGAAGTCAAGAAAGCTGCAAACAGTTCACTTTTAATTTGGGTCTTGAGACTAGGTAGCAAAACTTCTTCACAACGGGCTCCTGTATAGTTCTCAATACACCTGTGAAACCAAGTTTTATATAAATTAGGGTTTTTGGCAGGAGGGGGATCATTTTCTGACACAGTACAATTAATTTATATTCATTTCTATAGTGCATATTCATATAAATCCCATTTATAGAATGATGGAAATTTCTGACATAATCCCCTTTGATTTTTGTAACATGACTGGAATGGGATAAAGAAGCATCATTCTCCCCTAAAGTACACTTAAACTATCTCTTTACTACATATGCACTGTGAACCCAGTAGCTACATTATGTTCTCCTGCAGACAAACCTGTGGAAGGGGCAGTTTACTTGGGAAAAAAACCGTAAGTTGCAGTTCAGTTCCCAGCACGTCATCTTTGGAGAGGGCATGAAGTTTTCCTTGCCACACAGGGAGAGGGGAGTGTGGCCTTCCAAATGTACAGAAATAAAATCAGTGGCAAGGAATCATGCTGCCTTTGCCTCCCTACCTGCACCTTTTGTAGATTTACCTTTTTCTCTCTGTCCAAGAGCTGCTACTGTTATGACCGATCGAGGAAGTGGGCATTCATTGCGACATGGGACGTGAAAAACACTTGACAAATTGCAATGATAGTTACATTTGTAGTATATGCAGTGAAATAACAGCCATACCAAAACACATTATATGTTTTTAAAAAGCAGTTGCACTCACAGAGGGACCTAGTTTAAAGGCTTCACTGCTACTGCTACCTTGTGTCAGGCTTCTCAAAAACTTCTCCAAAACTAAGGAGAGGCAACTTCTTTGGCGATCACTGTAGCTTCTGACACAATGTAACAAAATTCCTGCTGTTTAAGTGTATATTAGTGTCAGGAATCAGTGCCTGCACCAGATCTAGTCTAGAAGCAGGGCCTTCAGCAGAGCCAGGCTCTGGCAACCTAATGATCCCAACTGGTATGTAGTAGGCTGCTTGATTGATTGAAAGAGTCTTCAGACCTGCAGCAGCTCCAGTTTGGGAAAAGCATTTGCCCACAGCTGTGATAGCTGCTCTTACCGTGCCTCATTCCAAGGTCACCCGGTCCTGTCTCTCTGTTACAATTCCTGACTGTCTCTGACCCTTGGCCTGGCCTCTGACTCCAGCTTTGATACTTGGCTCAGTTTCCTTGCTATTGATTCCTGCTCTAACTACTTGGCATGACCACCCATGCCCTGGTTACCAACAATTACAAGCAGTGCTAAAATGTGTGCTAAAGGGGCATACCTCACTGAGCCATATGCACACAGCCAGGTAAGCTAAGCACCACTTTACACATTTGATTTTCCAACCTGCCAATCATTTTACCGAACTACAAAACAGAAGGGTGACTCTCATGAATGTTGTATCTATCATGAGCTCTCCTAATTTCTCTTCATGACATCCTGAGATGGACTATGTTACTTCAAGTTTTACAGTAATGAAGAATAGAGGAAGTAGTTACAAGAATTTGCAGGAGCTCCTACAACTAACTCAATAGGCTCGCCTTGAAGATCTGTCCAATATCTGTCCTGGCTGTTTGGGTGCAGTACGGAGTTCTAGATTTTTAGCCTCCATAAGTAGAACACTGATTTATTATTTTTGGCATGGTGCTTTGTGACTAATAGCTCAAGAAATTTCATCATCCGCAGTAAATGCTGTACAAAGGGCCAAATTGTGGCTTCACTGCACAAAGAGGCTGCATATTGGCAGTAATGCTTGGGTTTTAGGAGGGGTTTTCCTAAAGCAGACATAGGGCCTGATCAGCCACTGCCTTGTACTTTATGTAGTCATTTACCCCTGTGAAAAATTACTCTCCCCCTTTCAGAGAGGTGTAAATGGCTACACAAGCTCAAAGGTAACAGATAATCCGGTTTCTAGCACCAGGATTATTTGGGGAGGCACAATGTAATCCAAAAATCTATTGTTCTGTGATACAGGTGTATACGTCATTAACTCTATAGAGTCTCAGGGCAAAAACCCCTCATCTGAACACTTTTCCCAAGACACAAACCATCTACCTACTAATCCAAGATGACAAAATATACTCCACATGTATGAACTAGTGCACCACAAAGGATCTTTTTTTAAAAGTGCTTTAAAAAAAGCACTCTGAGGAAAATGAAGAAAGGTCTGAAAAGCAGACTATCATTTTTTCCTCATTTAATTTAAAAACGGTCACTTTTTTTTCTTTCAGATTTTGTACTCAAAATTTACACTTTTCAGACCAAAGCAAATTTTTACTTCAGAAATAGTGAACGCTTGAGTTAGAGCAGCATGAACCTGTATAGCTATAGTTAATAATCTCATTATGCTTAAATCAAACGGAAATCATGCTACTCTAGCCGTGAATTGGCTTGAGTTTGACCTCTGTTTTAGGTGAGTGATATGCTTCATATGCCATATACAGTTATGGTTATTGTAGAAAGTAGTAATGACTTTACATGTGATCACCATCATTGTTGTTTATTTAAATGGAAATAGGCTTTTGGAGAAAAATATTGATTTTATATATACTGTTTAAAAATTGTGAATATATCACTGAAGAATTACTAACCAAAAATATCACTCTGGAAAATTCAAATTAGACTTAGTAGATCACCTTTTACGTGTTCCTGTTTGCTATCATTCGAATCAGGATTTATTACACTTAATAAAGAGTCAGTATATTATTAGCTTGGCTATGATGACAGTGCAGTGCAAAAAAAGACAGTGGGCCAAATTCTGTTCTTAGTGATACCATTGTCAATCTAGGTAATTCAAGTGAAGTCAATGAAGTTATGTTACATTTACATTAGTGTAACTCAAAGAAGAACTTGGCTTGCTTTTTATACAACTGTAGTCCAGGATTCAGTTTTGCTAGGTTATGGCCAAATTATGTGAATATGTTGTATAGCTACAAAAATGGTTGCATATTAATGTTGGAAAGGCTGAGTTTGCATCCCTGTTTTGGCAGACTTTGGCCCTGTATACAGCTTCACTTGTCACATTGTCTCTGATTAGAACAGAAATAATCTGGGGGGAAGTGCACAGGTGGAATTATGACATCAAGAAGCACATGTGCAGAAATGTATAGATCACAGTTCTTGACCCTTTAGCCCGATCTCAGAATGTTCCTTGTTGCTCCAGTCAGTGAGTTCTGCAGGGAGACTAATTCAAGGCAGAAAATTTCACTCCTACTTCTCCCTCCCCCACTGCCCTGTTGTACACAGGTTTCTTGGCAGGCACCAGTGTGCAATCCCCTGCTAGCATTTGACCCATAAGCTTATGTTACTGTGAAAAGGTTTGTATACAACATTTCATAACTGTTAATTGGATTTAGAACTAAATTACCCATTGACTGAATGTTGTTCAGTTGGTACTGGTGATATTATAACCAGTCTAACTTAATGGTCTGTTCATAATTCATACCATGTAAAAGTCAAAGAAATATATTTATATAAGCTGAGGCTACAATACTTATTTACAGACATTTCTTATCTAAAGTTCTTTTAAAGACTGGCTGACTGCACCATATAAAATTGGAAAGCATTTTATTCAGTAACCACACTGTTTATATCAGCTAATTTCTAATTATCTCCTTTCCCCATTTTTCATTACTAGGGACTTTTGAAGGAAAACAGGATCTTTGTAGTTTAGGAGTACATCTGTTCCTGCTTCTTTCTTCTGACTTTGAAGTTACAATCCTTTGTGACATTACAATAGATTGCTATAGCTGCTATTGTAATGACACAAAGGATTATTGGCTGAATTCTGTAAGGTGCCACTGGCTGTTGAGGGTGTTCAGTGCCTTGCGTGACTGGGCTCATAATCGTACATCTCTACAACAACATACTGTAACATCACAAGGACTCAAAAAGAAAAGGAGTACTTGTGGCACCTTAGAGACTAACAAATTTATAATCACAGGTTTCAGAGTAGCAGCCGTGTTAGTCTTTATTCACAAAAAGAAAAGGAGTACTTGTGGCACACCTGTGCCACAAGTACTCCTTTTCTTTTTGCGAATAAAGACTAACACGGCTGCTACTCTGAAACCTATCACAAGGACTGAGACTTTGTCAAGAAAAAAGTTGGTGTTGACTGTCCAACAGAGGACAATTCTAAAATATCTGTAATCAATTGCACAAAGAAATCTTCCTGATTTCTCAATTCCTCTGGCACACAGACGTCATATTCTCAATTTGTTGTCCAAATGTTTCTCATTTTTAGTCATCAAATATATAATAATGACTAAATGAACACCATTTTCTTTAAGTCCATTGCTTGAGACCTGATCTTCTCAAATTTACTATCCATGCAGAAACTTGATTCCTGAGAGCTCCCTAGACCCTGCTTAATCAACTGATAACTGTGAGATACCATTTCAGAAATTCTCTGTAGATTTTCATATAATGCAAGTTATTTGCATAGTGTCCTTCATAAAGGTATCACAAAATGTTTCATATTGAAAAATACAACAGAAATATAGCTTTAACGAACAATTTGTCTCATTCAAATAGAAATGGGAAATGATGTACAGAGCTGCAGAGAAAAACAAGCACAGAAAAACAATGTATATGCATTTTTCCTGCATTTAACTATTATTGAAGACTGGTGACAGGAAGAATGGAAGCATACAGTGTTAGGGAAGGGAAAGGTGAATAGGTTTCAGCATCACATAAAGAAGAGTTTTAAGGCAAGAGTAGAAGAGGAAATAAGTGAGTGACTTAGGAAAACAAAATGGGTCAGGAGAAGTGAGAGGGACGCTGTCATGAAAAATCACAGAGAAGGGTCTGGGGGAAAAGCAAAGGTTAGAAAAGTAGAGTCATCAGAATAGACAGATTGGGTGGGATGAGGTGAGTAGTGAAAGAATATTTTAAAAATAGGAGAAAAACTGAGAATGTGATTGTCAAGGCTGAATCCCCATTCTGTCACTCCGAGTACAGAAAGTGGGGGGCCCGCAAGGATTTTAATAATTAATACTTGCCATTCCAGGCTTGTATTAAATTCCCAAGGTTACAGCTTTTCTCTGACCTTGGCTTGGTAAATGCGGACATCACCCAAATGCAAAAAAAAAACCCCTTTAAACCCAGGAAGGAGCACTTGGGAATTCTTCCCTATGGGGTATCCTCAAGCCCTTTCATACACACACACACACCCCCGGGGGAAGAGCGGAAAAAGAAAACAAAAGAAATTAGCTGTGGCTATCAGTTAATCAAACAACATACACAAATCTCTTACGACACCAAAAATCCAATCCTGTTCTTAAAAAAGGTAAATTTTATTAAAAACAAAAAGGAAAAAAAATACATCTGGAATTTAGGCTTTTTGTTAGATCTTAAAAGAAACAGTTACAAAAATTAAGCACCCAAAATAGCTTTCTTGGGGGTTCAGCTTAAAGGTTACAAGCAAACAAAAGCATCAGGGGTTAGCACAGAGGACATCCACAAGCCAAAATAAGAAATAAACCTGATAGCATCTAACTAAATATTCCCTATCCAAATTATTTCTTCTAGGTATGGAAGATACTTTTTCATACCAGGTTCAAATCTTACACAGCATTTCTGCTTATAGCATTGCTGCTCCGTGTCCCGGCAGCCCAGAGAACAACAGACAAGGGAAAAGTTTCTTTCCCATTTTTTAGAAGTTCTAGCCTACCCATTTGCTCTTTTGGTCAGGTGCCCACTCCTTTTCTTTTACCTGTGGGCTTGTTAACCCTTTACAGGTAAAGCAAGCAGAGAACAGCTACCAAGAGGGATTTTACAGTTAGCTGTCTGGCTGGGTGTCCATTAAAGGGAGCTCTCCCCTCCCTTCATTTGTCACACACCCCCCAAATTACAGACAGTGCTGGTCAGCCTGGTTTAGGTCAGGTGCACACCGGCTGGGATTTCTTTCTGGAGGTTTAGGAAACAGTTACTAAGATACCTGCACCTCTAATTTTACTAATAATTACATGGAGAACTAAACAGTACTTTTTAAAGGACTACAATGACTTAGAATACAGGGACATTTTCACCTTGCTGATTCTGGGAAACCTTCCTGGGACAGTGCATCAGCCACTTGGTTAGAGGCTCCTGAAATGTGTTGTATTTCAAAATCAAAGTCTTGAAGAGCTAAACTCCACTGAAGAAGTTTTTTGTTAGACTCATTGACTGTGAACCCACTTCAGTGGAGCATGGTCAGTCTGCAGGTGGAATCGCCGTCCCTAAATGTATGGCATAGATTCTCCAGAGAATACACAATGGTGTAACATTCTTTTTCTGAGGCTGACCAGTGGCTTTCCCTCTCAGAAAGTTTTTTGCTGAGAAACACGACAGGATGGAACTGTTGATCTGGTCCTTCCTGCATTAAAACTGCTCCTACACCACGCTCAGATTCATCTGTGGTTATGACCAACGGTTGGTTGAAGTCCGGGGCTCTCAGTACAGAGTCAGAAGTAAGGGCCGCCTTAAGCTGGTTAAAAGCTTTCTGACACTTTTCAGTTCACTGAACTGCATTTGGTTGTTTTTTCCTGGTCAGGTCTGTCAGTGGGGTGGCGATTTGGCTGTAGTTTGGTACAAATCATCGGTAATACCCAGCCAAGCCCAAGAATAATTGGAGCTGCTTCTTTGACTTAGACAGGCCAATTTTGGATAGCATTTACCTTAGCCTGTAGGGGGTTGATAGTACCTTGACTCACCTGGTGTCCACCATACATTACCCTGTTTAGGCGTATTTCACACTTTTTGGCTTTAACAGTTAATCCTGCCTCCCTTATGCGCTGAACGACAACTTGTAGGTGTTCTGCCCATGAATTTGAGAATATAGCCACATCATCAAGGTAGCTGACTGCAAATTCCCCAGATCCAGCCAGAATCATAGAATCATAGAATATCAGGGTCGGAAGGGACCTCAGGAGGTCATCTAGTCCAACCCCCTGCTCAAAGCAGGACCAATCCCCAACTAAATCATCCCAGCCAGGGCTTTGTCAAGCCTGACCTTAAAAACTTCTAAGGAAGGAGAGTCAACCACCTCCCTAGGTAACGCATTCCAGTGTTTCACCACCCTCCTAGTGAAAAAGTTTTTCCTAATATCCAAACTAAACCTCCCCCACTGCAACTTGAGACCATTACTCCTTGTTCTGTCATCTGCTACCACTGAGAACAGTCTACATCCATCCTCTTTGGAACCCCCTTTCAGGTAGTTGAAAGCAGCTATCAAATCCCCCCTCATTCTTCTCTTCCGCAGACTAAACAATCCCAGTTCCCTCAGCCTCTCCTCATAAGTCATGTGTTCCAGTCCCCTAATCATTTTTGTTGCCCTCCACTGGACGCTTTCCAATTTTTCCACATCCTTGTAGTGTGGGGCCCAAAACTGGACACACTACTCCAGGTGAGGCCTCACCAATGTCGAATAGAGGGGAACGATCACGTCCCTTAATCTGCTGGCAATGCCCCTACTTAGACATCCCAAAATGCCACTGGCCTTTTGGCAACAAGGGCACACTGTTGACTCATATCCAGCTTCTTGTCCACTATAACCCTTAGGTCCTTTTCTGCAGAACTGCTGCCGAGCCATTCGGTCCCTAGTGTGTGGTGGTGCATGGGATTCTTCCGTCCTAAGTGCAGGACTCTGCACTTGTCCTTGTTGAACCTCATCAGATTTCTTTAATTTGTCTAGGGCCCTCTGTGTCCTATCCCTACCCTCCAGCGCATCTTCTCTTCTCCCAGTTTAGTGTCATCTGAAAACTTGCTGAGGGTGCAATCCACACCATCCTCCAGATCATTTATGAAGATATTGAACAAAACCAGCCCGAGGACCGACCTTTGGGGCACTCCACTTGATACCGGCTGCCAACTAGACGTGGAGCCATTGATCACTACCCATTGAGCCCGACAATCTAGCCAACTTTCTATACACCTTATATATATATATTCATTCATCCAGCCCATACTTCTTTAACTTGTTGGCAAGAACACTGTGGGAGACCGTGTCAAAAGCTTTGCTAAAGTCAAGGAACAACATGTGCACTGCTTTCCCCTCATCCACAGAGCCAGTTATCTCGTCGTAGAAGGCAATTAGATTAGTCAGGCATGACTTGCCCTTGGTGAATCCATGTTGACTGTTCCTGATCACTTTCCTCTCCTCTAAGTACTTCAGAATTGATTCCTTGAGGACCTGCTCCATGATTTTTCCAGGGATTGAGGTGAGGCTGACTGGCCTGTAGTTCCCAGGAACGTCCTCCTTCCCTTTTTTAAAGATGGGCACTACATTAGCCTTTTTTTTTTCCCAGTCGTCCGGGACTTCCCCCGATCGCCATGAGTTTTCAAAGATAATGGCCAATGGCTCTGTAATCACATCCGCCAACTCCTGTAACACTCTCGGATGCAGTGCATCCGGCCCCATGAACTTGTGCTCGTTCAGCTTTTCTAAATAGTCCCGAATCTGGTAATGGGTGGGAATAAAGAACTTGGGACCTTCTGTCAGCTCACTTGGATGTGGATGGAATGGATACTGGCATGAGTCACAGGTCTTTCACAGGTTCCAACAGTACAGGCATGGCAAAACTGCCAAGCATGGGAGGACACAAGATGTCCAGGAGTTTGTGAGGTTTCTCCTGCACCACTTCCACAGGTATACATAGAGTCTCTACCACGTGCCTGATGAAGTCCTGGAATGCCTTGAAGTCATCATCTTGAGATGACGTTGGGTGATTTACTGCCTTGTCGGGGGAGGAAGAGGAGACTGCAATGGGTTTGAGTTGTTCTTCCCCTTACAAATACTATTACTCCTCACTTTCCTCCTGCTTTTCTAGAATCTGAGGCTGCAATAGCTGGCCGAGCTATTTAGTCTATATTGCTTCTTGGGGGAAGGTTATCTACCAATCTCTGAAAGGTGGCGGGTGCATTTCGCAGTCTGAAAAGGAGCACATTAAATTCATACAGCCGTACATGGGTGATGAAGGCTGACTTTCCTTGGTTGGTTCATCTAGCAGCACTTGCCAGTACCCCTTAGTTAAATCTAAGGTGGAGATGAAATGGGCTCATCCCAGTTTTTCCAATAGCTCATCTGTGCGTGGCATTGGATAGATTTCTGGGCGAGGTATAGCATTTAGTTTATGGTAGTCCACACAAATGTGGATTTCCCTGTCTGGTTTGGGAACCAGAACCACTGGAGAGGCCCATGCACTCTCAGAGGGGTGGATTACCCATTCGTAACATGTCCTTGATCTACCTTTCTATTGCGGTTTTGGCTTGAGGAGCCATCCGGTAGGATTGGGCTCTAATTGGGCGAGCATCACCTGTGCAATGGAGTAGTACACCCGTTCTGTCTGTCCTGGGGTGGCTGAAAACATTGGTGCAAAGCTGGTGCACAGCTCCTGGATTTGCTGTTGCTGCTTATGCCCAAGGGTCATGGAAAGGCTCACCTCTTCCACGCCACCATTGCTTTTTCCTTCATAGAAGACTTCTTCAGGCCACTCAGTGTTGTCTCTCTCCTGGGCTGTAAACTGGAGAACTTTGATTTCTCAGGAATAAAAGGGCTTTAGAGAATTAACATGGTATGCTTTAGGTTTTAGGGTAGGTCTGGAAATGCTTTGAGGTAATTAACAGCTCACAGGCGCTCTCGGACCATAAATGGCCCCTCCCATGGCTTCCATCTTATTGGCCTGGAGCGCTTTCAGGACCATGACTTGGTCACCTACTCTGAAGAAAAACTCTTTCTGGCATGTTTATCATACCAGGCCTTTTGCTCTTCTTGAGCATCCTGTAGGTTTTCTCGAGCAAGGGCTAGAGAGTCTTTGAGGGTGTTTTGCAGGTTGGTTACAAAGTCCAAAATGCTAGTTCCGGGAGAAGACGTAACCCCCTCTCATTGCTGCTTCACCAACTATAATAGCCCCTTAAAATCATGGCCGTAAACAAGTTCAAAGGGTGAAAACCCTAAACTGGGATGTGGTACAGCCCTGTAGGCAAAAAGCAACTGCTGCAACACTAGGTCCCAATGATTGGAGTGCTCATTCATGAATTTACGTATCATGGCCCCAAAGTCTCCTTGAACTTCTCCACTAGGCCATTTGTTTGATGGTGGTAAGGGGTGGCAACCAAATGGTTCACCCCATGAGCTTCCCAAAGACATTTCATGGTCCCTGCCAGGAAGTTAGTTCCCAAATCCATAAGGATGTTGGAGGGCCAACTTACCCTGGCAAAAATGTCTGTCAATGCCTGGCTCATGCTTTTAGCCCTGGTGTTGCTTAGAGCTACTGTTTCCAACCATCGGGTGGCAAAATCAGTATGTACAGCTTTCCTCTGGGTGTCTTCTTAGGGAAAGGACCCAGAATAGCCACAGCTACACCCTGAAATGGAACCTCAATGATGGGGAGTGGCTGGAGAGGGGCTTTGACCTGCTCTTGGGGCTTTCCCACCCTCTGGCACACTTCACAAGACCAGACATAAGTAGAAATGTCCTTGCCCATTCCCTCCCAGTGGAATGACTTCCCCAAATGCTCTTTGGTACTATTCACCCCACCATGGCCACTAGGGTGATCGTGGGCTAAGCTCAAGAGCTTTTCCCTCTACTTATTTGGAACTACCAACTGTTTCTGAGGATGCCAGTCCTCCTTGTGCCCACTAGAAAGGGTCTCCTTCTATAAGAGTCCTCCTTCTATAACAAACCTGGACCTACTAGAAAAGCTGAGAGGCGGTGGGTCGCTCCGTGCCACCGCCCAAACTCCCTTGAGTCTCTCATTCACTTTCTACTCTTCTTGGAACTGCTTCCTTGATGGTAGAGACATTAGTTCCTCTCTGGGTTGTGGGTTTGGTCCCACTGGAAGCGATGCAGGTGATGGGGTTGTTTCTGTTGACTGTGAACCACTCTCCCCGCTGGTGCACTAGATGGTATTTTAGGTTCCGGTTGAACCTCTTGCACTGGTCTAGCTACTGCTGGCGCCCTTTGGTGCTGGCTCCCCAGACTCTGGTGGGGTTGCAAGCACAGGCTCTGAATGCGCCACCAGTTCCAATCCTTGGGAATGGTTCTATCTGGGTTCCAGGAACTGGATTTACAACTGCTGCCATAGACTCTGGTCTGGAGTCTCATTCCACCACCTCTGGCTGGGTTCCTGTAGAAGGCTCAGGAATGGAGTTAGGTTTGGAGGCCTGTTTAGCCTGGCTGCAGGTGACCATCCTCACCCTTTTTGTTAGCCTCACATGGTTGGCTAAGTCTTCTCTCAGAAGCATGGGAATGAGATAATCGTCATAGACTGCAAAAGTCCATATCCCTGACCAGCCCTTGTACTGGACAGGCAACCTGGCTGTAGGCAAGTTAAAGGGTTGCACTGTCACTTGGGCCTCTGGGTCAATGAATTTGGGGTCCACCAGGGATTGGTGGATAGCTGACACCTATGCTCCAGTGTCTCTCCACGCAGTAATCTTTCTCCCACCCACACTCACAGTTTTCCGAGGGAACTTTTACACTGAAAACTTTGGCACTGTTCAGTTTAGGCACCTATGGGGTTCAGCAGGCATTTTGCCAATCGCAGAGGAGCCAAAACTGGGATTTAGGCACATAAGGCCCTTTGTGGATCCCACCCTAAGTACCTTGCCCAAAGCCACACAGAAAGTCTGTGGCAGAGCACAGAACTAAACCCAGGTCTCCTAAGTCTGAGCCTAGCACCCTAACCACTGAACTAGCTAAAGCAGCAGCCCCTCACTGGCTCTTTGCATGTGTGCAGCCTAAAGACAGACATCACACAGAGCAAGGACTCTCTCATACACCCCTTGGAGAGGGATGGAAAAACACAGGGATGGAGCAAGAGATACAGAAAGAGACAGACAGGATTTACTGAAGATTTATAGGATTCATCTAGGAAAGCTGGAGGAGAGTCGGGATTAGACTAGGGGCTAGGAGAGGTGAAGGGAGGAAGTAGAAATAGTTGCTACTCTCATATTGGAATTTCATGGGGGATGCACCTTGAGGAGGTGCAGGAGTGGGGGTGAGGTAGAGGGGTAGCTTGAGGAAGAGAAAGTAGTACGGGACCTGACTATGTGAGGACTGTATAAAAAGTCAGGTGGCAGAAAATTGAGAGGCTTAGAGAAGGTGCCGTAATCTTAAAGGACCATTGGGGACACTACTAACATCAGCCAGTGAGTTGCTTCTGTGTAGAGGACTTCCTAAATCTGTGATCTGCATAGACCCACATTAATTTCTTTATGGATGGGCAGACACACCATCAGTTATACAGGAATTCTAAGCCATGGATGACTTCCCATCTGTGGTGGCACATTGTGCAAATCTCTGTGATAGTATGAAGGGGAAACTATGCCATCTGTAGTACTGCCAACACCAGGCATTTGAAAATTATGGGACTGGGCCCAAAAAAGTAATGATATTGCCTTACAAACAATGAGATTTGTTTAAAAATAATTGAGTTATTTTTATTTGCTTTTTGTTTTTTGAGCCTTTAGGGTGCACTTGGTTCATGTGTTCAAGCTTTTCTCCACAACCATGAAGTCTAGAAACATACCTTTATAAAAAAAGAAAGCTGAGATTTTCGCATAATGTCTAGTCTCCAGGAGCTGAGGCATTTTTTTGAAACATCAAATGTTTCAAAAGTTTGCACCACTGAGTCTGAAATAGAAAATGTACCTAATTCCATGGATATGATGGCTGTACTTATGTGACACACTGGTAGTGTATACAGCTGTGCTAGATCATTACCCAGAATCATGCCACTACTTCCACATTCTGCCTTTTTCTCTTATAGTATGTAACCAATTTACAACCACAACTTGCTGCCTTTGCTTGAGCACTCAAGAGAAGGGCCATTTCTTAATTATGGTGTCAACGTCAGTGCAAGTGGCAGGGCTGGATGAAGGCACAGGAACTACAGGCCTATGCCTAGGGCCTTAGTTCCTGAGGTATGTGATCGGGTCAGACTTTTTTTTTTTTTTTTTTAAAGTAAATGTCTGGTCCTCATTGTGGAAAAGTGACACTTCTGCCAGATAGGTAATAGCAGCAAAAATACCATGTTTAATATATCACAAGAACTAGGGGACACCAAATGAAATTAATAGGCAGCAGGTTTCAAACAAACAAAAGGAAGTATTTTTTTCACATAACGCACAGTCAACCTGTGGAACTGTTTGCCAGAGGATATTGTGAAGGCCAAGACTATAACAGGGTTCAAAAAAGAACTAGATAAGTTCATGGAGGATAGGTCCATCAATGGTTATTAGCCAGGATGGGCAGGGATGGTGTCCCTAGCATCTGTTTGCCAGTAGCTGAATGGGTGACAGGGGATGGATCACTTGGTGATTACCTGTTTTGCTCATTCCCTCTGGGGCACCTGGGACTGGCTACTGTCGGAAGACAGGATACTGGGCTAGATGGACCTTTGGTCTGATCCAGTATGGCTGTTCTTATCTAGGGACCCTCTTGACAAATAACTAAATCAGCTAAAACCTGGGAACACTATCACAGTACTCTCACTTGGACTTGCAGGTCTCCCTTGAAATATCAATAGTACTATTTTCAGAAGACTGAGAGTCCATTTGTTCTGGCAGAGTTAGGTACTGGGGCTCAGCTGTCTTAACATGTGGTTGGTGCCTAACTGAGTGCCTAGTGCCCCTTTGCAGGGAAAAGGGCATGGAAAACACCATTTTCCACCAGCCCATTGGATTGGGGATAATGAGGACTAGAGATTATATGTCTAAACCGAAACTTCCCTAAAAATTGCTTAAGCTCATTGCCACCACAGAGTGGCCCATTATCAAACATTACTATGTCACTTATACAATGTCTAACAAAATAGATTTGACATGCACAATCACCAGTTTAGCAGTAGTATCTCCTAGTAAAGCTATCTCAGGGAAATTAGAATAACAGTCTAGAATGCATTTTTTCATAAGTAAATGTAAACAAATCTATGCCTACTTTGCTCCAAGGGATCAGTTTTTCCTGTGCCACCAACATGGGCTCTTTTGCTCAACCTGTCATGTATTTTTGGAATGTGCAATGGGTCTTGACCACTTCCTCAATGTCTCTGTTTATCTGAGACCAGTATAAAACATCTGCAGCCTACTGATGCAATATTATCTGCCTGACTTTAGAGCAGGGGTGGGCAAACATTTTGCCCAAGGGCCACATCTGGATGGGGAAATTGCATGCAGGACCATGAATGTAGGGCTGGGGCAAGGGGTTGGGGTGCGGGAGAGAGTGCAGGGTGTGGGAGGGAGTATGGTGTACAGGAAGGAGCTCAGGGCAATGGTTTGGGGTGGAGGAGCAGTACAGGGTGTACAAGGGGGCTCAGGGCAGGGGGTAGGGATGCAGGGAGGGGTGCAGGGTGTGGCAGGGGGCTCAGGGCAGGGGGTTGGAGTGTGGGTACAGGAGGGGTTCGGGTGCAGGCTCTGGCCCAGTGCCACTTTACCTGGAGCGGCTCCAGGTTGGCAGCGGCACCGCACCACTAAGGCAGGCTCTCTGCCTGCCGGGGCCCGGCACCACTCCCAGAAGCAGCCGTCACCACGTCCCTGCAGCCCCTGGGGGCAGAGGGCTCCACACGCTGCCCTCACCTGCAGATACCTTCTCCGAAGCTCCCATTGGCCGTGTGTTCCCGGCCAATGGGAGCTTCATGTGCGGAACCCACAGGTAAGGGCCACAGGGACGTGGTGCCGGCCGTTACCGGGAGCGGCACAGGGCCCACAGCGCCACGCAGGTGGCAATCCCGTGGGCCAGATCCAAAGCCCTGAAGGGCTGGATCCGGCCCGCGGGCCGTAGTTTGCCCATCCCTGCTTTAGAGAGAGCCTGAAACAATTGTTCTGAGAGGTGTGAGCTACAGACTGCCTCTTAATGGGGTATTAACACCAACGCCCACTTTTGAAGAGCCTTCCAACACCACTCTGTGTATGGAAGGAGAAAAGTGCAGCAGGCCAAGCCTACCCACCCAGGCAGATACTCTTCCGATTCTCAAGGGGAGGGAGGCCCCTGAAACTGTTCATGGAGTGGAGTTGCCCCTGCTTGATTAGCAGGGGAGTCAGGCCCACTTTGGCGCTGGCTCTCCAAGGTGAGACCAAGAGGGAGCTTTGGCTATGGTGTGTCAAGGAGTAGAACTTGATTGCCTCAGTCAGTAGCTGGGCTTCCTCTTGTCCTCTTATCCTCTCTGCTTCTGTCTTATCATTTGTGCCTACCCCCACCTTTATCAGTTTGGCCACTCTCCACTGGGAATAGCCATTACTTGAAAATAACCTGCGTTTACACTGCTTATTACTGGGTGTCCAAGCTTCATTAGTATACTGCCAGTTACCACTTTATCGTGCGCCTAGTGGCTTTTTCTGCTCAGCCTTAAACACCAAGGATATTTGTGTGGGCACTCTGAAAATCCCAAGTACTGTATACTCAAGCAACTTGTGAGCAGCCAAATCCAAGCTGTGAAAATTGCCTGGGCGCATAATTCGCTCACACTAGTGCCCCTTGCTGGGGACCCAAATAGTTATTTGCATCTACCCAAGATTTTAAAACATGGCCATAGTGTATAGAACTTGCCCCTTCTCTGCTTCTTATTCAATTTCTGCAACCTGTGAGCAGAGATATATTCAACTTAAAGAGTGACCAACTCCTGTTCCTGATCTCTATCTCCTAGGGTTTTCTATCTGTTCAGATGCTGATGAAACAATGGTGTCCATGCAGTCCACAGATTCCCTCAGAGGATTGCTGAAGCATCTAAAGTGGACTGGGAGAAGGGGAGGGGCAGAGATATTCAGAAACAAGGAGAACAGCAATGCCAGGAGAGCAGAGCACCGTATAATAGTGAAGCTTTGAAAAGATAGTCTCAGTATTGGGTCCCCCAGCTATAGCTGGACTCCCATCCACAGAGATTTTCAAAGACCATGCACTGCCCACATTCTGCTTCCCTTTCTTGTCTGAGTGCCCAAAACTGGACATCCAAATTCCTCTGCACAGATGTAAGATAAAATAAAGAAGAAATAATTTAGTATGAGATTTGTACCACAGATGACAAAATCACAGCTTGTTAATGATAATGGGACAGCTGTACATCTTGTGCTCAAGCAAACATCTTTCAGCCTCACGCTTTACAACACACCCGAGGCATTTGGATTTCACATTATGTTCTGTGTGTTTGTTACTTATATATATTTTTTAAATTGGATACTTCAGTGTTGAATGGCGACAGGTGCACCTTTGGCTGCTGAAGAAATTAAGCCAGTATTAAAAATGGCACAAAGTGAATATGGCAGCTGACAATATATTAACATATGCCAGGTGCATTTAGAATCAGAAAATGTTATGCTTTGCAGAGAAAGTTTTTCTGCTACCCTAGTTCAATTACATACAAATATCCACTTCTGCCAAGTGAAAGTAGCTGTGAAATATCTAAGAGCAAACGGTAACTATCAGGTTCTATATCCTCTATAAAAGAGCCATATTTATTTTAAAGGATGATGCAATTCTACTTTAGACACAGAGCATAGTTCGCAGAGTTACAACAGACTATATTGCATCATGTATCCTGCATAAACCCTGCTTGAAACATCGCATTTATCACAATGTGCTATCTATTTACATTAATGTATTTTAAGCGCATTTAAAACAGTTTTCAGGTCCACATTTTTGTTTTCTTAATCCTTTGCAATCAATGGTGCCATGTCAGTGATTCATTCTTTGGCCTGGAGAATATGGTTCTGAAGCCCTAAACTCCAGTCATTCTTTGCATTGGCCACAGCTGGTCATATTAGAGCAACTTAGAGGCTATGCTATAGGGTGACACCAGGTCCCTGCCACTTTGAGGAGCTAGGCAAGAATAAGAAACACAAAATTTGATCACTTGCTTGATGATGTCAGTCTTAAGGAAGTTTTAAAGAATCAAATATTTTTGTTAATTCCACTGCACAGTGATACACTTTTTTCCCCGTTATTTCTATTCACATCACTGCTGATTACTCAGATATCTGTGTGTAAACAGAACCTTTCTCATTTATAATTAACCGTCTTCTCTGACTGATTAAGGAACATGCTTGGAATGAGAATATGCTTAAATAGAACGCTTCTATTTAAATTCATATAAATTGATAAGCAGCAATTAGATACACAGGAAAAATACTTCAAAGTTGAAATGGGGTAGTGAAGAAATAAGTTTTGAGTGCTAGAGTACACAGAGATACTCTAAAGAAGTTAGCTTTTTGCCCATCCAGATTGCAAAATATCCTAGTGCCAGTCAGTATCTGATTTACATAAGATTTCATTTGGAACCCTTTTAAAGTGGAAATCACCTATGCTTACAAGCGTGCATTGCTAAAGAATTAATTGTTCAGGAAGTCTGTTACTCCAAATATACAATTATCACTTTAGATGCACCTCCTTCACTATATATTGTGGTTAGGCAATTCCTAAGACAGAATGCTTTGAAACTATATCTGAAGTTGTATAACCGACACCATCTAATTTTAATGTTCCACTTTTCCCCTACTTATTATTGCTATTAAAATGCTGGAAAGGAGGGTTTCTTTCTAGTTAACCAAAAATAAGGATTTTTCTTGACAGACTTTTATTTTCAATTATTCTGCATTAATTTAAATTATATAATGTGAGTTAGTGTGGCCTAGTAGCTAGAACAAATGACCTGGAAATCAGGACTCCTACATTCTATTCTTATCTCTGCATTTGATTCACTCAATGATGCTGGACAATTATCCTCAAGGATAAATCTCAGTGATGCGCAGTGAATATTTTAACAAGAGTTTCCTGCAAAAATGTTCTCCCTTAGCATGCCATAAACCCATGTACCAGGGCCAGCCAGGGGTGTGTGTGCTTGCAGAGAAGGATGAGGGACTGAATAGTGTATTCAAATGGAAGAGCAAAAAGCAAATGAACAAAGACCCTTTGTCATAACCATAACCAAGGAGAGAGGTGACAGAATGTGTCATGTTTGTATCATGTGCATTTCACTAGAAATGTTTGTACTTTTTTGTTCCAAGAAAAATATACTAAGGTCACAATTGTGCTTACTCACATCGCCACTTACATCAAGTAGTGTGCGAATAAGGGTTCCAGCAATAGGTCTTGAGTTACTGACAATATAGCACAGTGCTCAATTTGTGTAATTTGAAATAGAACTGGGGATTGATTGTGTGAAGACTTATTACACGGTTTTGGATGCATCCTTCCCAGAGACATTTGCTGAATATAGCTGTGATTTGGTGTAATCTAGTCCATTCCAAAGGCAAAAATATGCACTTTAGAAGGTTTTTGTTTGTCTGTTTCTTTGTTTTTAGCCTCAAGGATAAGTAATCTCTGGCAAAGCTTAGCCAGTTACGGTTAAATTTTAACACTGTCCACTACAGGAAGGGAAATTACTTCCACCCAATCTTCAATTTGGTAGTAGAACCTCAAAAGAATCTGAGGGCACCCTTGAGCACACTACTAATCACTTTGACCCTCAGTTTATCCATCTGTAAAGTTAGAATATTTATTACCTATCTCACAAGAAAACTGAGTCTTAATTCAAGGAGTAAGAAGGAGATTAAGTTGTTGATTTTGATTAACCTTGAATGGATATATGTATTTGAAGATATTGGTAATTTTTTTAATGTAGACACAGGCATTTTTTAAAAATCACAGATCAATATTTTACTGGACCAACTTCTGATGGTGAAAGAGACAAGCTTTGGAGCTACACAGAGCTCTTCTTCAGGTCAGGCTCTTTGTAGCTCGAAAGCCTGTCTCTTTCACCAACGTAAGTGGTCTAATAAAAGATATTATTTCATCCACCTTGTCTCTCTAGTATCTTGGAACCAATAAGTCTACAACACTGTAACAATACATTAATTGATAGCACATTAAGATCTTTGGAAATAAATAGGGTACAAAGGCTAACTTCATATAAATTAGAAAATTAAAGATTTAATAATTACTGAAATCCTGTTAAAGAATTTTCCACAACATGTATGTTACCCTGTGTTCTTCTTGCTTTTTTCTATAAAATGTATCAATTAACAATTGTGAAAATTCTCTGTTCTGATGGACTGTGTCGAAGTATTTGATGTTTTAATTTAATTTTAAGTTACAAGACTTCTACATACAGCAAGTAATATCTCTAAATTTTCAAAGTGTAATGTTTCAAAGTGTTTAGCTATGCATTTTCCATTGATTTGAATTATATGGCTAAAATCTCATGCAAGGTTTTGAAAATTCAGGAACCAATTAGTAACAGGGCTAGAAGAGAGACAGAATGAACCATAACAGTGGTTTAATAGTTCTCTGGTGGGCCTGTAAATTTCAGAAGGATTTAGGTTTTCATTTAAAATAAATTAAGTTTCTAACCCTTATGGCTGAAATCTTTCAAATGTGACAATTAGCAGCACTGTTTTGCTGAATCTATTGACCTCTTTAACAATAGCTGAGAGGTGGATTGACCTATTTCAGTAGAAGTTAATTCTGAAGCCTAATTATGCTGATTTAAATGTCAACTTTATTAACTATTCCACTGCTGATAATTTTAGAAGAAATAGTTAATATATGCATATCTACTGTGGCTAGAAAATATAAAAGTAAGAAATGTAAAACATTTATGAGATCATATAATTATCCCTTAAAAAAAATGCAGGATTGTTCCCTGCAGTCTAATCTTCAGGATTTCGTCTATTTTAGATTGGAATGTCCAAAGTGAGATTATACACAGTTTAACAGATCTCACCATTAGAAGTTTTTCTGTTTTGTTTTTTTCTTCCTAAATATTTCAACCCATTACTCCTATTACATCTGAAAGCTGAAAGAAGCCACCAGGGAATGGGGAACAGAAGTCACCAAGCATGAGAGAAAGAGAGGCCTAATGTTCTAACATCCATAAACATAAGCTTTCAGCTTATGTTTATCCATAAACATAACCTCAGCCATGCAGAACACAATGCCATCCACAGCCTCAGAAACAACTCTGACATCATAATCAAAAAGGCTGACAAAGGAGGTGCAGTCGTCATCATGAATAGGTCGGAGTATGAACAAGACGCTACTAGGCAGCTCTCCAACACCACTTTCTACAAGCCATTACCCTCTGATCCCACTGAGAGTTACCAAAAGAAACTACAGCATTTGCTCAAGAAACTCCCTGAAAAAGCACAAGAACAAATCCGCACAGACACACCCCTAGAACCCCGACCTGGGGTATTCTATCTGCTACCCAAGATCCATAAACCTGGAAATCCTGGATGCCCCATCATCTCAGGCATTGGCACCCTGACAGCAGGATTGTCTGGCTATGTAGACTCCCTCCTGAGGCCCTACGTTACCAGCACTCCCAGCTATCTTCGAGACACCACTGACTTCCTGAGCAAACTACAGTCCATTGGTGATCTTCCTAAAAACACCATCCTAGCCACTATGGATGTAGAAGCCCTCTACACCAACATTCCACACAAAGATGGGCTACAAGCCGTCAGGAACAGTATCCCCGATAATGTCACGGCTAACCTGGTGGCTGAACTTTGACTTTGTCCTCACCCATAACTATTTCACATTTGGGGACAATGTATACCTTCAAGTCAGTGTCACTGCGATGGGTACCCACATGGCCCCACAGTATGCCAACATTTTTATGACTGACTTAGAACATCGCTTCCTCGGCTCTCGTCTCCTAATGAACCTACTCTACTTGCGCTACATTGATGACATCTTCATCATCTGGACCCATGGAGAAGAAGCCCTTGAGGAATTCCACCATGATTTCAACAATTTCCATCCCACCATCAACCTCAGCCTGGACCAGTCCACACAAGAGATCCACTTCCTGAACACTATGGTGCTAATACGCGATGGTCACATAAACACCACCCTATATCGGAAACCTACTGACCGCTATTCCTACCGACATGCCTCTAGCTTTCATCCCGATCATACCACACGATCCATTGTCTACAGCCAAGCTCTACGATATAACCGTATTTGCTCCAACCCCTCAGACAGAGACAAACACCTACAAGATCTCTATCATGCATTCCTACAACTACAATACTCACCTGCTGAAGTGAAGAAACAGATTGACAGAGCCAGAAGAGTACCCAGAAGTCACCTACTACAGGACAGGCCCAACAAAGAAAATAACAGAACGCCACTAGCCATCACCTTCAGCCCCCAACTAAAACCTCTCCAATGCATCATCAAGGATCTACAACCTATCCTGAAGGACAACCCATCACTCTCACAGATCTT
The DNA here is from genome assembly GCF_009764565.3 of Dermochelys coriacea. NCBI lineage: Eukaryota > Metazoa > Chordata > Testudines > Dermochelyidae > Dermochelys > Dermochelys coriacea. Next base: position 50,617,649 of record NC_050077.1, on the reverse strand, counting down.
GGGAGACAGACCAGTCCTTGCTTACAGACAGCCCCCCAATCTGAAGCAAATACTCACCAGCAACCACACACCACACAACAGAACTACCAACCCAGGAACCTATCCTTGCAACAAAGCCTGTTGCCAACTCTGTCCACATATCTATTCAGGGGACACCATCATAGGGCCTAATCACATCAGCCACACTATCAGAGGCTCGTTCACCTGCGCATCTACCAATGTGATATATGCCATCATGTGCCAGCAATGCCCCTCTGCCATGTACATTGGTCAAACTGGACAGTCTCTACGTAAAAGAATGAATGGACACAAATCAGACGTCAAGAATTATAACATTCAAAAACCAGTTGGAGAACACTTCAATCTCTCTGGTCACTCGATTAGAGACCTAAGAGTGGCTATCCTTCAACAAAAAAGCTTCAAAAACAGACTCCAACGAGAGATTGCTGAATTGGAATTAATTTGCAAACTGGATACAATTAACTTAGACTTGAATAGAGACTGGGAATGGATGAGTCATTACACAAAGTAAAACTATTTCCCCATGTTATTTCTCCCCCTCACCCTACCCCCCACTGTTCCTCAAATATTCTTGTTAACTGCTGGAAATAGCCTACCTTGCTTGTCACCATGAAAGGTTTCCCCCCCCCCCCGCTGCTGGTGATGGCTTATCTTAAGTGATCACTCTCCTTACAGTGTGTATGATAAACCCATTGTTTCATGTTCTCTGTGTGTGTATATCAATCTCCCCTCTGTTTTTTCCACCAAATGCATCCGATGAAGTGAGCTGTAGCTCACAAAAGCTTATGCTCTAATAAATTTGTTAGTCTCTAAGGTGCCACAAGTACTCCTTTTCTTTTTGCGAATACAGACTAACATGGCTGCTACTCTGAAAACTTTCAGTGTAAGTGCCAGCTTGCCAATTGAACCATTTAAGTTAGACAGTTCACTTATCTCAAATGAAGAATAGTTTAAAATTAGCAAATTCAGACCTAAAATAATATACTGGGTAACCTTTTCTTCTTGTGTCTCTGATGGGTGAGTTGGCAAATAGATAGCAGCTGTTTTTACATGTGGAAGGGGAGATCTTATCTGCAAAGATAGGCAGTGTTAGGTCTTTCCACATTCTGTTACATGATCCCCTCCTGGAGGTCACGTATTAGCTTTCCCTAAGCACTATAAACCTCTGTCATATGAGCAGAGCATACACAGCTACTATGCTGCTTTTTTGTCAAGTGGCTTTTTTAGCTGTCCCCCTGAAGCTGTGCTTTGTGATTCTTTTAATTGGGTTCATAGAGCACAAACAGCCTTCTCTTATGCTTTTGGCCTCCATTACATCCCCCACCCCAAAGTAAATATGCTGTCTTCCTTGACTCCTCCCCATTTTGTTCAAACCACACTCTTTTTATATTATAACACTTTGCTATATAATGTGTAGGAGAGGAGGGAATAGACTTGTATCCATTATTGCCTCTCTGTATGCCCTTCCTCCAGTCTCTTCTCTGTGAGATTAAGGGCATTTTTCTCCCTTCTGTACTGCATAAGAGGCGAGGAGTATAAAGCTCTGAATTACAGATACCAATCTGAATTCTGAGTACATAAATGGGTACTGCCTCATCCACCAATTTTTCCCCAAGCATACACAGGGTTTGAAACCATTGCCCTTTCCATGGACCAGACAGAAACATTAACATTAAACCACATGATCAAGAACTGATGAATTTGCAAATACAAACATGTTTACAACAGCCATGGACACATACACATTTTCACCTAACATGCTATATTTCTTTAAAGAAATATTGTTTAACGAGCACAGTATCTGTCCTTCCAATAGCTAAATCCAATGTGTGAACATACAAGCTTAAATTTCACTCACCTGCAAAATGGACTGGATACAGTAGGGATCACATAACAAATCCCGCCATTTAGACAAAAAGATCCATAACTGCTGCCACAGAGCTCTTCATGATCTGAAAAGAACAGATACAAAGAGAGAGATTTGTTTTACTCAGGAGGAATCAAGATGTGAAAAAATTATACCATGTGGCGGTTTGGGTTTTATTTTATTGTTTTCTTTAAATTATAACACAAAAGATACAATTGGCTTAAAAATACTAGAAACTAATAAGGGACAGTTTTACTCTCCAACATATCTGTATGTACCACCATGTAGCTAATAAAATCAGTGATTGTAACTGTGAATACAAGTACTAAAGTTGATTTTACAAAATATATAGCAAATATACCAGCGTATCAGAAGGCAGGCTTAAAGTTTGAGGAAGTGGGAGCAGTTCCATTAGTAAGGAGTGACAGAGCTTTGAAATCTTCCTCATGGCTTTCACATTTGGGGAGCATAGTGGATATGTTTGGCCAGATCGTAGCCCTTATCAAGACTGCTTTGCACTGCTTTAGTGGTGCAAAGCAGCTTTAAAAACCAGCTATATGGGGACTCCTGCAGTATAGGAATCCTCAGATGTGGCGGCAGTATAGACAACCCTATACTCCCCCTTTTCCCAGCCTAGGAGTGCGGCCAGGGAAAGGGGAGAATGGCCTGAGTGCTGCTGCAGTCTAACTGTCCCTGGCAGTGAATGGCCCCTTGGGCCTTTAGGCTGCTCCAACCTTCAGTGAAAATTGACCCATCCCCCTGCTGGCTCCAGGCAACTTTGGGCCATCCAGCTGCACCAACCACCATTCTGGCACAGCTGAGGAGCTAGTTCATTAATACTTGTGTGGAGAAACTGCAATATAAGATTTCTCCAAACAATTACATTTGTTTCTTATAATGTAATTTCAAAAGAGTACATTTTTCATGATTGATTTTATACATGAATTTTCAATGTAGGCTTCTTAATAAGCTATCCAGATCCAGCATTTGGATGCTCAGATTGGCATTTAGAGAAGTAATTGTCCATTTTATGTATCTAAATCCCAATCTGGGCATCCAAATGCAGGATTTGGACATCCTAGTAAGAAGTCCATGTTTTTAAAACTGGGGTAGGTGGGTGGGTGGGTGGTATATGCAAGTGAGTATATAGCCATATATATGTGTGTGAGAGAGATTTTATTAATCTCGCTCATTAAACCCAAGCATTTCCTTTAAAACAGGAATAGAACAGGCCTGTGACATCACAAACCTGAGAATCATGTGTTATCTCACACTTTAGGTGTGATTATTTTCACTGTTATTTCCAGCCATATCTGAAAATGAGACTGCAGAATGCCTACTGTTCGCATATGGCAAAATATGCCTTCAGCAGTGCATACAAAATATACTATTATGTATGAAAAAGGTATGTTGATTTTCATTTTCATATCTACTCTTTTGGAATAACAAATGTAGCTCACTTGTAACTTCCCTGGGCCAAAACAGTGGCTGCGAAGAACAATCCGCACTAGCAAGTGGTGTTAAAACATCCCACAACAGGGAGCGCTCCCACAGGCATTGCAGTCTAACTGGGCACAATGCTTCCAGGAACACCAGGAGAATTTGGCCATTGCTATATTCTTGGAAGAGGTGCAGTATGCACCATATCCATACAGTGCACTGGGCTGCCACTGCTAATTCTGCCCTCTCACTGTCCTCTTTGGGTTATATAGTGATGCAATTGGCAGGGCAAAATTCCCATTGGATTAAATGGGGCTAGGATTTCAAAATCAATGGGCGTTTTGCTGTGGAATTCAACAGAAATTTGCTGTGGGCCAAAAAAAATCTGATGAGGTTCAATAAGGACAAGTGTAGTCTTGCACTTAGGAAGAACGAATCCCATGCTCCGCTACAGGCTGGGGACCGACTCGCTAAGCAGCAGTTCTGCAGAAAAGGACCTGGGGATTACAGTGGACGAGAAGCTGGATATGAGCCAGCAGTATGCCCTTGTTGCCAAGAAGGCCAATGGCATCTTGGGCTGTATTAGTAGGAGCATTGCCAGCAGATCAAGAGAAGTTATTATTCCCCTCTATTCGTCACTGGTGAAGCCACACCTGGAGTATTGCGTCCAGTTTTGGTACCCCAACTACAGAAGGGATGTGGGCAAATTGGAGCGAGTCCAGCAGAGGGCAACGAAAATGGTTAGGGGGCAGGGGCACATGACTTACGAGGAGAGGTTAGGGAATTGGGGTTATTTGGTCTGCAGAAGAGAAGAGTGAGGGGGGATTTGATAGCAGCCTTCAATTACCTGAAGGGTGGGTTCCAAAGAGGATGGAGCTAGGCTGTTCTCAGTGGTGGCAGATGACAGAACAAGAAGCAATGGTCTCAAGTTGCAGTGGGAGAGGTCTAGGTTGGACATTAGGAAACACTATTTCACTCGGAGGGTGGTGAAGCACTGGAATGGGTTACCTAGGGAGGTGGTGGAATCTCCATCCTTAGAGGTTTTTAAGGCTCAATTTGACAAAGCCTTGGCTGGGATGATTTAGTTAGTTTTGGTCCTGCTTTGAGCAGGGGATTGGACTAGATGTCCTCATGAGGTCTCCTCCAACCCTAATATTCTATGATTCAACAGGGCCAAGATTTCAACCCCCATGGCCATGTGCTCAGTGTGCAAGGATCATAACCAGTGCAAATTATCAGGGGGGCAGACAGCTCTTTGTGCCCTCTCCATCCTTGTGCATCTTCACAAGACCAGGCACAACTTAACTCTGTATGTTCACACTAAGGTCAAAAATAAAATACAATTTTACTTTTAACCTGGATGATTTCTATACTTATAATACACATTGACAATTTGTTTACTGCAAGCTTACTATTGAGAACTTTTCAAGTATTACATTTGTGTGTACAGAGCATTTACTATGGTGTGGGGGGTGGGGAGAAAACAGCTAAAGAGAAAATTTACTAACAAGTCTTTTCGAACAGAAGCTGTAAATAAATTAAATATGTTTTATTATCTCCATGGTAGAAATGTCAGTGTAACCAGATTTGGGGTCATGTCATCTCCTGAATGAAAGGAGGGGATGAAAAAAGTAGAAATCCTACTCTATTGTCTCTGAAACTGCTGGAGGGAAGGGGGAGACTCTAAAGTAGAAAATCTTCCACCCCTTCTTCCTCTCCAACTTCCCCAAGTTTATGGATGCCCATGTGAGGGAATGCAGTGCTGCTGAGACTCTACAACTTGGATAGCCAGCTGAAGAAAGGGAGGGTCAATGGAAATTAAGTTTATACAGCATCATCTCCTGGCATACCCTCATGAAAATTTTTGTGAGAGTTGATGAGATCCTTGTTAACTTCCCTAGAGTCATGCCCAGAAAGCAGTCTTTTATTACTCTACAAGTAAAAGTAAGGCAAGGGCTCTGGCTCACTCAAGAGCTATGCTGCCATGGGGGAGGAGGACCTAGGAGTAGTTGATGCCACAGCCAACCTCCCAAATGTTCTAAGATCTACAGGATATTCTTGTAGAACACAGAACATCAGCCCTTTCTGCAGTCCCACTAGATATGCCTCCACTCCATGGCAAAATGCCTCAGGAACTCTGGAGAGGGAGAGACGTGTAGAGAGAGAGAGAGAGACAGTGTGTGGCAAAATAATCCATTTGAATAATTTGAGTATAATACTCTGTGGGTGTGGGTGTAAATTACAATCATGAATATTGTCATTCTTGAGAGTACAGTAATATCAACAAAACCAGTTCTTCAGGGAATCTCATCACAGACTTAATTCCTGGATATACTGCCACTCTCCAGAGCCACTACTTGCCACAAAGGGGGAAAAAATATATCCTTCATTTGTTTAAAGTAACTGCCAATAAGCGGGCTATTTAGAGAACACCTTTACACTCATGTGGGTCAAGTATCTCATCATCAATCCATTTGTACTTTTCAGTCATTCTGATCCAAGCAAATAGTATTTTGCTGCTGTTTATTAAGTGACAGTATGTAAAGTGGCCTACACATTTTGAATAAATGAAAGATTAAAATAAAATACAAGATGCTATAATATCAAGAAAAATTATTGCAATCAATGTCACAATTCATGGTCACCTCATTAGATAATTTTGACCAAATTCTGCCCTTAGGCATGCACAGCTCTCACCAATGACAACAGAAGTCAAGTTTGAGCATACAGGGCCAAAATTTGCCCCTTTAAGCTTACAGTCAGTGATTTGGAATACTGTAATACAAGTATTATATGAGTGTCAGAAGAGGTTCTAATACAGGTAGGAACCCAGGTACTTTAGCATCAGAGAGGGTGGAGTATAGCTTGACACTCTTTGCAGAGATAAACTGTTTTAACAAGACCTGCCAGTTTATCTAGCTAGTAGTATACTTTGCTGACAAAATAAACTCATCTAACCTGAATTGCTATCTCTATTTTTATTCTGAGTCTATTAAATTTGTTGTTAGGAAATATTGTGTTTTATTTTGAAAGACCTAGCTATGCCTTTTTACAAGTGAAGTTAATAAACTGCTTTAATCTAAAAATTCAAATTAGAGAGTCAAATGTATTCTACAGTTAGATTAGTATTACCAAGACAGAAAGGTCATACAAGATAAATGTTATGAGAGGGAAACATTATCAATATCAATCTAGATTATAAATAAATTATTGGATATTGTCATAAACTTTTCCAATTAATACCACTGTAGAAATGGCACCAACGTACTATGGATAGTCTATGTCATGTATATTTGTATTTTGATATATTGCTTTACTTGCTGGGGAAAGAAAATAAAGGGGGGCCAACACATTTTATTTAGAAATGATCAAACAGTTGCAACTTTATTGAACCAAAATTAAGCAAAATTGATTCTTGCAGCCCTAACACAGCAGTGGTTCAAAGTGGAAGAGGCGATAGTACCCTCTAAGTACTCATATAACTAAGACCTACATTTTCAAATTGGCATATTCAGCACTTTATATGCACACATAGGTGTATGCATGTGCACATATCCAAGCAGCCTTGTGCTCATGCACTGGGCCCTGTGTGTGCATATTCTGGTCAGACACTTGCTAAATTGTATGCACACATCTATCTGTACCAATTTGAAAATTTGGGCCAGAGTGCCCTATGTGTTGGGGGGGAAAATCCTCAACACCACCTAACCCCATAGAAACCTCTTCCCCACATGTATATTTGTTCCCAATCCAGAGGCTAACCCTCTGAATGTTTTAATCTGGCCCTTGAGCTCTGGCGGGGGAGTGGAGTCCGGGGGCTTGCCCCACTTTGGTGCTCCAGCTGGGGAGTCAGGTTGAGGGCTTGCCCCTCTCTGCACGACTCCCAGAACCAGTGGCATGTCCTCCCTCTGGCTCCTACGTGTAGGGGCAGCCAAGGGGCTCCGCACGCTGCCACCACAGCTCCCATTGGCCAGGAACCGTGGCCCATGGGAGCTGCAGGGGTGGCGACTGCGGACAAAGCAGAGTACAGAACTGTCTGGCCACGCCTCCACGTAAAAGCCGGAGGGGAGACATGCCGCTGCTTCTGGGAGCTGCTTGAGGTCGCCTGGAGCCTGCACCCCTGACTCCCTTGTGCATCCCAATCCCCTGACCCAGCCCTGATCCCCCGCCCCCTCCAAACCCTTCAGTCCCAGCTGGGAGCACCCTCCTGCACCCTCAATCCCTTATCCCCAGCCCAGCCCTCACCCCCCCACCCCAACCCCCAATTTCGTGAGCATTCATGGCCTACCATACAATTTCCATATCCAGAGGTGGCCCTCGGGCCAAAAAGTTTGCCCATCCCTGGGCTAAACTAACTACTCTTTACCCAGCAAACATTGCCCTAAAGTTGCAATCGTGAATAAAAAAGAAAAAGAACTCAAAACTGTCAGGTGGTAGATTAGAAAGGATCTGCTTTGTCCTGCCTCCTTGTATAAGAAGTCCTGGGCCATATGCCAGCCCACTCCAGAACTTCTGAGAGATATTAAGATTGGCCAATGCAATCCCTTCTTACAAAAGTTGAAAACACTGGTCCACTGCCCCAGGAGTAGAAGAAGGAGAGCCACAACAATCTAACACCACCTGTTGTACTCAGTGCAACTATAGTGAACTATAAATAAACATCTGAGTAAAAATAAACTTACAAGAAATTACCTGTTCGCATATTATTCTGACAACAATTTTTATTCTTGGTTAGAGGCTAGTTTTCTAAAACAGCACCTAAAGACAAAAAGTTAAATATAGCATTTTAATCCTATTGTATTTTGCCTGAGTAAATAGCTATATGGATGTATTTTCATTTATGCTGCAGACTAAGAAGTTTGTTTACTGTAGACAGAAATATTCTGTTATGCTATATGTAAACTCAATTAATTTTAAAACTAATGGCAAACATTCATACTTACAGTCAATTTCATAAACCTTTATGGCACAGTGCAGATACACCTTCAGACTCTTTTGAATAATGAAAATATTGAAAAATTTCCTGCAGAGGAATTCCGCCTCGAAGAGAATGTAGTCATGCAGGACTTATAGTGCTTGATGCTTTTAGAAAATCTACATTATTACCTACATTGTTGCTTTATAAATTCCAGTGCACATTATAAAGCCAGTCATGATTCTGAAGTCAAATTAAGTTTTGCTGCAGGATTGGGCCCCACTTTTGCAATTCACTAGTATGTGAAACTTACTGTCTCACAATTCCTGGTTTTGTTGTTTGTTTGTTTTCTATTTTGTCTGATTGTAAAATTAAATTAGAAGCTGAGAGTTTAATAAAATTTAAAAAAGTATTAGTTATATATGGATCACAGAGGATAATTTTTTTTAATAAGGGATATAAATTCTTCTACTTCAGGACACAAACCAACCACTACCAGAGACAGCTAGGAAAAAACTTCCCTTTTGGGAAGTTTATTCCATAATTGTCCACTGTAGGATTTCCTGTAACTTATTCTAAAACATCTGGTTGTTGCCACAGTCAGAGAGGTTATTAATCAGATGGATCGTTGAATTGGACTGATCTGGTACAGCAATTCCTATTTTCTAAAGTTTCCTATTTCTGAATTTATTTTGTTTTAATTCACATATCATACTGTATAGTAAACCACTAAAAATAGAACATGTAAGAATAAATTAATTGTGGCAGCATATAGCCACAGGTTAGGAGAAATATGGAGAAGTACCACTGCCAGTAAGAGCACAATGCCACCAGAGGACAATAGCCGCTACATCACCTTTAAAGAGGATGCAATATTTACTCCTCTTTGCATCATCCCGATTTTATAGAGGTATTTCCTTCAGCCCAGCATTTAAAAGATTTTTTCCAGTTAAATGGCAAAACAAAGAATTTATGAGCATTACTAGAAAGAAATGCCTACACCTGAACCTCTCTAGTTGTACAAAACAAGTTTATATAGAAGCTCGTTTCAAAAGATTAAAAGGGTTTGTACTTACTGTATAATGTAAGTAGATAATTCTGTTCCTCACAGGAACTTAAATCACTTCTTTACTCCGTCTTTTAGCGTCCTGACCCTACAAGAGAAATCTAAAATGGCAACTCCCTACATTACAAAGATGTAATACCAAGGTCTCCACCCGAAGGGCAGTCCTCCTCTTTGGCTCTCTCACACATACATACAACTTTATCCACTGTAAGTGTACATAACAAAACAGAGTTAAAAATAGTACATGGCACAAAACAAACAAAAAAATCTCAAAAATTATTTACCTCACAACTAAAATGTTTACAACAAACAAATTATCTTGCAGATGTGGTATGTTCAGCAGAACCCCAGGTTTGCATTGTATACCTGCTGTTAAAAAGCTGAAGACTTATGTGTGTGCACAGTGCAATGTGGGTGAGGTTGAGAAAAAGACAAAGGTGTGCACAGAGACCAAGTATGGGCCAGGGGAAACGCCCCTTTGTGCTCACAAAAGAGTTCTCACATTTTCACAACTGTAATTCTAGCAGATCCTCGATTATAAACAAGTGCTGTATTGTAGGCGCTATTTGGCAAAAATTCCAAAGCAGTGTCCAAATTGCAACGTAAAATGAATACATTGCAGCCAAGTATCTGGTTACAAGGTAAATTTAAACAAATCAGAAAACTTTTACTCTTAATTTTTTACCCCATAAAATATATCGTTCCTCTTTTTAAAATGACCCACTACTATGAAATACCTAAGAGCTCTCATCCCAATCAATTTAAATAAGATACATGACCTAACTTTACACTAACTGCTTTACCAGGTTTAATTAGCTGCAACCTCCCCTTTACTGTGATAGCTTGCCTAAGCTTTGTTTAAAGGAATATCTTATCCAAATGTTTGTACCTATTGAAAACATTTGTTCTTTAAGATATATCTGTTTTAATATAAACATGGAACAAAAAATGCCCTACTTAATCTCAGGCAAATTCACTTATTTTGGCCCATAATCCATTACTTTTTAGACATCCAATACATAACTGAACCTAGTTAATTTTGTTATAACAAATTTCCCCACTGCCACTATCAAACTCATATAGTCCAACATATCAGAAACATGCAGAAACTGAATTTCCAATGCCTGGCCCTTGTGTAGTCATTTATAGCTGTGCAAACTAGGTGTAAACTAAAGTGAATGAAGACTTTTGATCTGGTTGTCATTTTACATTCAAATTACACAGGTGTAAATGACTAGACAGGGTGTGAGACAGTAGGGAATCAGGCCAACAAACCTCTATTTAGTCTTATTCTATTGTAATTCTTACTTCCAGCACAAAGCAACAAGTTTAAAATAACTATTTCCATGCACCACCCACTGTAACAAAACAGTAACTTACCTCAGGCTTTTTCTTCTTTAAGCTTTGGATCCTGGAAGCAAATGAGGATTCATGCCATGGAAGAAGCCTCTTTATCAAAAGTAACTTTATTCAGCTAAGGGAAAAATATGAATTTATTTCAGTACTTACATGATTGTTGGTAATGCCAACTTTAGGCAGACTTTTAAACTCCCTTACCCTACCCTGATTGAAACCTTTATGAAAAGTGTAACTTCTTTACTGAAACGTATTTCCAATCGGTTTTATTTTTTCCATTCTACTAAATACAATATCTCTTAATGCTACAGTTAATTGGTGGGAAATGGATTCATCCCCCACACAAATTTCAACTGGTTTACTTTATGACCTGTAACTTTTATCTTATCCTCACTAAACTTAGAGGGCCCAATACATCCCTGGTGTAATGCTGTTGAAATGAATACGGTTACATCAGGGATGAATTTTGCCTGGGTATATCTCAGCTTCTGACTCCACTTTCTGTTTTAAAATAAGAAGGTACTATTCCATATATTTTGGAATTGATCAAAACTGAAATTAGAACCCCTATAAATTAGTGTCCGGGGGCACTTGAATGGGGGCTGTCTCTCATCATCTCAGGTGAGTATAGGGTGACCAGATGTCCCGATTTTATAGAGACAGTCCTGATTTTTGGGTCTTTTTCTTATATAGGCTCATATTACCCTCCACCCCCGTCCCAATTTTTCACATTTGCTGTCTGGTCACCCTAGGTGAGTACCCTAACCAGTGGGCTAAAAGTTATGATCCAGCTCCCCCTCCCTTCTTGCAAGACACACCATAGGCACCTAACTGTGAGAGGGTTCACTACTGAGAATTCCAAGCAGAGATAACTGCCTCCCTCCAGTCCAGAATTATGTGCCAAACTCCCATTGTACAGAAAGCCTGAGCACCTGACTCAGGTTTTGTGATTTTTCTAGACATCTGCAATTTAGGTGGTGCAAGTCTGAGCACTGCAGTGCCTAAGTCCCTCTGTGAATCTAGCCCTTAGTGCTTATGCTTCTTATTTGTCTAAGGAACATATTACTAGTCTGAGGACTTGATTTTCAAAAACTCTTATACACCATCTTGCATGTAATTTGCATAAGTAATCGCCAGCATTCTGCACACAAATCAGTTATTTGCGTGCATGAATAACTGGCTACCTGCATGTGCAATGCCTACTTTAAACATGCCGTTGTGGTAACTGCTCACACAAACTAGGTCAGCAAATATGTATACTTAACTGTACATTTTCATTTTTGAAAATGAAATCCTGAAAGTCACAAAAATCTCTATCAATAAGGGACTAGCTGAGAGAAGCATTTTGTTACATAATATTGGAAATAAGCTTTCAATTTAGAAATGACAGGACCCACATTGCTAGATGGTATCACTTTAGTTGGTATCTCGATAGAGAAAATTTCAGACATATATTCATGTATTCAACCCTGAATAGACACAATCTAGACAGGATTCTACCTCAGTCAATTCTATTCTGATGCTTTTTCTGTATCTTATCATGATACCAGTTCTGAAGACAATAATTGTTTGACAGACTACAGCACATAGATTAAAAAATTTTAATGTCAGCAGAACATAATACGATACTTATATTTTTGCCTCGTCTATTACCTGAAGATTCCATTTGATATGTCTTTAATGTCGGCTATATTATTTGGAATTCTATAATCCATCAAATTTAATTAGATCTGTTAATAACAATAGCCTCAATTCCACAAAGCGTGTAAACAAATGCTTAATTTTAGGCATGTGAGTAGTCCCATTTAAGTGAATGGGACTTAAGCATGTGCATAAAAGCTTTGCAGAACTGCAGAATAGAGTTTGTGAGGTATATATTCAATGTATACATTCTCTTATGCAGAAGCAGAAAGCCCTAAACAGAGTGGAAAGCTGGGTTTCTGCTTCATGGCGGGAGATCATTTCTGTGGGTGGGCCCACACACACCTGTGCACTCTGCAACCATTCTCTGCTCTGCGGTACATGGTGGATTTGTTGGGGCTATGGTTTGCGAACAGCCAGTGAGTTTCTACACAGGTTGGATCCACTGATCCACAAAACTGCATAACAGAGAAGCAGTGGGTTTTGTCCAGTGCTCATTCACCCTACAGTGGTGACTGTAGCCCATATATGAGAGTGCCTCTTTCTGTGATTGAAGGTTGGGAGGAGCCCCTTTGCTCAGAGCACCATGATCAGTCTCTAAATTATCTTGTTTGCATTACCCCCTGCACGCTTACTAACAATTAATCTTTTATACTACTAATTTCCGGTGTACTTGAGCTTAAATTTATATTTTTAAATTATTAAATTGCCAGCTATTCTATACATCTATGACTTGCTTCATCCCAAGAGGAAGGGAAATTGGAGGACTTGCATGTGCAGGCAGATTTTAAAAAAGGAATTAAATTAGCTGCAAAACCACATATATTCCCTATTTTTATGGTGCTTTGCTCACCACACGCTTTTTAAAAACAATTTCCACAGAAGTCCCTAAAGGTGATAGATAAATTACGGAAATAGTTTTTCGGGTACGAGTTTTCAAATACTTGCTGTTATTTTTATTATGGCAATATCTAGAGGCCCCACTCAGAATTGAGGCCACACCATGCTATGTATTCATAGATTTTTAAGGCCAGAACATACTACTAGATCATCTAGTCTGACCTCCTGTAGAATTTCACCGTGTTGTCCTTGTATTTAGTCCAATCACCTGTTTGTATATTGTGAAAACACAAAGTAAATGATGGTCCCTTTTCTTAAAAATGTATTATCTATTTAAAAGAAGACACAAGTGATTGTAAAAATCAAGGAAGGAAGTGAGATAAGAGAAACATTAATACATAAACTCAGGTTCTTAGACCAGATATATGCACAGCTAGGTGGTTTTGAATAGGCTAATTTTAAACAATAAATTTAAGATATACAAAAAGATGCAATATTGTAAGTCCTCTACTGTCCATTCAATTACCAGTTATAAATTGGCAGTTTTCTATAGGCATTACAGTAAAATAGGTCTCAAAGTATTTGAAAGTGGGCAGATTTGTGGCCTACATGAAAATGAGTGCAGGGGACTGGACAAGCTGATCTCCCAAGGTCCCTTCCAGTCTTATGATTCTATGGTATTCTGTGCATAAAAAGCAGCATGGAGGAAACCGTGGAGGTGCTTGTGAAAGAAATGAGCAATGGAAGCTGGCAATGTTGTAGAGTGGAAGGAACAGGAAGAGTGTGATAATATATAAGAATGGATAAGTTGGGCAGAGCTAAATTGTGAAAGAACTTAAAGGTGAGAATCAGAAGCTGTATTTGATGTGGTGCAGAAGAGAGAGCCAGTGGTGAGACCTGAAGGTCTTTTTACAAAAGTTAAGGAATATGCAAAAACGACACACAGAACTAACTACCCATAAAGAAGATCTTATAGGCCATGGCAACAGCCAGGAAAGCCTCTGCAGCCATACTGCCCTCATAGTGAGCCATATCATTTCTGCTTCTGTCAGCAGAAGGTTCAGACATCCAACAGTTCCCAGCTGAAAGGAACTGAGAGAAAGTGAGATGCTTCTGAAAAGGTGCCACTCTTTCAGTACAGAATCCCCATTGTAAGTTTCATGATCTTAGTGCGGGAAGAGGATCAAGGAGGGGGTCTGGCTGAAAAAGTATTATTGTTCCCTCTTCCTTCACCAATAAAAAACCTGAAGAACCTTCACGGAAAGAACCCCTAGGCTGCTTTTATCTACACGAGCTACACCTCAGCATAGAACTGCCCCCAAAATTAAAGAGCTGACACTGGTTACCCTTTGGCTTCCCCTCTTACTCATGCTAAGGTGTTCTTTCCTAGAGTCGAGTAATTAATGAAGTCTCAAATGTTTTGTGATGGTGTACTTTTGTATATACAACTTGGTTTATGTTTTTACTATAGTTTTCTCAAAACTTTTTTAAGGGGGGGAAGCTTGACTCTACTTGTATATGTATGCAATAGAAACCCATCAGTGACCATCATTTCTAATTCCTCCCATACACACACACAAGATTACATGAACTGATTTCAATCTGGTTTTACTAGAAAGGGTTCTTTTCTCCTACAGATAATGCCCTATAGCATGTAAGGCATTTTTCTTTGGCAGCAGATTATTATCACTTCTGAAAACCAGGGTTCAGACAGTACAAGTGACAACTGTAAAACTTTTAGATAATATATTGCCTCTGTGGCAAATCCTTTAGTCTTTACTCAGACAAAACTCCCATTGAGGTCAATAGGAGTTTAGTCTGAGTTATGGCTGATGGACAATGAAAGTAGGATTGAATTTAGTGGGAGTTTTGCCATCTTCCTCAATGGGAGTGAGATTATAACCCATGTAGGGGCTGCAGAATTTGTCCCACTGTTCTTTTTAACCTTTGGAATACTAACTTATTCTATATGTAGGACATCTAAAATTCTTCTAAGGGATAAAGCATTTAAATACTTCCTCACATTAATCCATGTTAAACTCCTATGGAAATGCTCATGACATTTATATAAATAACAAATAATTTATTCCATATTATTGCTATTATAATTCATGTAAAGTAAGCAAAAATCTCATATATAAGGCTGTTAACATATAAGTAAAATGTATTTATGTATATATACAGCCATGTGACAATTTTATTTACTTTGCTGTACCTGCATTTTGCCTGCTAATCCATCTCCACAGGTCTTAGTCTCATGCTCCAAACATCTAAGCATCTTCAGACATACGGCTTTTAAAAATGAATTTATCAGAGAAGTATTTCTTCCTTTTCCACCCCAAATACAGAAACTTACCCCAAATTACATTGGCCAGAGGCCCAGGATGATCAGTCAGTTTTAGACTCCCCAAAGGAGAGGGAGTGATGTGAGGCCAGTGCTCAATCTCTGTTCCCATGAGCATTGGACCTGAGGGTGGCGTGGGGTAGCATACACTTGTGTGTAATAGGATTAAACAATGGATGTTTTGTGCTTTCCCCCAGCACTTCCAGAGGCAAAGTAGGCAAAGTGCCTACCATGTGCACAAATGCCATTGAGAATTACCTGCCATGAGGCTATGTCTTAAAGCCATAATCCAGCCTTCTTCTCAGTTGCACTACCAACTGCGAATGTAGTCTTTACAGAAAAACGAGGGCCTGATCCGGGGTATTTTTCATTCCCCATCCCTTCTCCTTCTTCACATGTCAGCTATATTTGGTGGAAGAGGGAACCAGCAAGTTATAAAGTTACATTTGGCTGGATCCAATATCAGTGACATTGAATTGTAAATCGAATAAAAGGAAAATGTTGCCAAAGAAATCATATTAGGGATGTTACAAGCACATGGAACTGACATGGCAAAAGTGCAGAGGAGCAGCTAAATGTTTGGAGTATTGCTGAAATAATTCAGCAAATGGACCTGTGCCATGCAGATACCTGACTGATTTGTACTGCAACAATCTGTAGATAGGATCCAGCATCTGACACACTTTTGGTGAAATTAAAATAATTTGGCAGTGGATCGATGACTTGTTGGTTTTGAATTTTGAGAAACATGTTTCTCTGCCCTATCACAATTCTCAGCTGCTACTGTGGAGCAAATGATTACATCACTGCTAGAGTGGAATATGAAAAGAATATCTTATTTATATATTGTCCATATCGATAGGCACTGTGCCTGGCCCACTGGCCCAAAGAGAAGCAGCTATTCTGCCAAAAAAAGAAAGAACTAAGAAAAACATAATCCACAAATGAAGAGCTAGTGAAGAACATAGACACAATAGTCAAAGATGAACTGTCCTAAATAGAAAGACCTAGCACTGAGTGTTAAAGACAGCTACCAAGACAATCTGACAGATGTGGCAGTTTATACATGTGCTTTTGTTTCTGACAGAGCAATAACTTTTGATCTGGATTAAGTCTAGGGTTACAACAAAGACAGAAGAAATGAATCCCACAATTAAAGGTGAACCAGAAGGCCCTGAAGATGATCCATGTGAGTACAAATAAATTTTAGTCATATAACAGGTATGAGGTTTTGTAGGTTATAATAAACAAGCTAGCCTACATGTCAGAAATGTTTGAGTATCTATGTGAGGGTGTGTGGGAATGCAAATATCTTTTGAGTTGAAGAAGTTATTTTTGGCCTGGCAGTATTTTTGCAGGTGGAAATATGAAAAACTTCAGTTCATGTCTCTGCCAAGTTAACAAAACACAACAGACATTTTGTAACTATTGATTTTGCATTCCTGTAACTAAGAACAATGGCTAAATTTTTAAAGTAGATATTTTCATACTGGTAACTGGTAATGTGTCGTTTATGTTTTTAAAAAGTAAGTGGCAGGCGTCCTATGTTTACAAGTGACTGCAATGCATGCATAATAACCACTTTTCATAAAGATTTTTACTCTAAACTTGTTCTTCTAAAAAAATTTTCAATGCACTTATCTTCATTCTGTATCTAACCACTGTTTTGTTTTGCTGATCTCTCTCTCTCTCTCTCACACACACACACACACACACACACACACACACACAGATCTCAGTACAGCTCAATGTGCTTGCAGACAATGGCCCACATGGAGTAATTTGCTGGATTAGGGCCCAAGCATTAAATCTCCTTTAGTCTTGAATAGACCTAGTGATTGTGCCTCAATGATCTCTTTTGCTCGCAGATGGTGATACTACTACATAAACCTGTGTTGCTTTTACCTGTCCCAAAACTGAATTCTTGACTTTTATGGTGGAAGGACCGTAAGCATGAATGCCTTAACATCCAGGAGAAAGGACAAGCAACAACTAAGTCCCTGACACAACAAGAACCTCTAGAGGTTGCACCATTAGGGAACCAATCTATATACAAGAAAGGGGAATCTTCTTGATCAGTCCCCCTGGTTGCCTTTATACTGGGAAGAAAAGTAAAAAAGTGATCAGATGAGTCTCATAGACATGAAGGTCAGATGGGACCATCATGATCATCTAGTCTGACTTCCTGCACATTGCAGGCTACGGAACCTCACCCACCCACTCCTCTAATAGGCCCATAACCTCCAACTGAGTTACTAAAATCCTCAAATCTTGATTCAAAAACTTCCAGCAACATAGAATCCACCATGTGGATCAAACCAGCCAGTGAGCTTTGCCCCATGCTGCAGAGGAAGATGAAACCCCCCCAACATCTCTGCCAGTCTGATCTGGGGGAAAATTCCCTTCTGATACCAAATATCGCAACCATCTACAGCCTGAGCATGTGGGTGAGACCCACCAGCCAGACACCTGGGAAAGAATTCTCTTTACTAACTCAGACCCCTCCCCAACTCTGACTGTTGGAGATATTTGCTAATAGCTGGCGCAGATGGGCCATATGCCATTATAGGCATTCTCATCATACCATTCTTTTTGTAAACTTATCAAGCTCAGTCTTAAACCATGTTAAGTATTTTTCCCCACACACACACACTCCCCTTGGAAGGCTGTTACAGAACTTCACTCCTCTGATGGTGAGAAACTTTCATCTAATTTCAAGCATAAATGTATTGATGTCCAGTTTATATCCATTTGTTTTTGTACCAACATTGACCCCAAATTTAAATAACTTCTCTCCATCCCTTGGTGAGTATCCTTCTGATGTATTGACAGAGAGCAGACATATCTCCCCATATGCTTTGTTTTGTTAGGCTAATGAAGCCAACCTCCTTAAGTCTCCTCTTGTAAGGAAGGTTTTCCATTTCTCTGATCATCCAAGTAGCCTTTCTCTGTGCTTGTTCCAGTTTGAATTCATCTTTCTTAAACATGGGAGACCAGAATTGCACATAATATTCCAGATGAGTTCTCAGCAGTGGTTTGTCAATGGTAATAATGCATCCCTATCTCTACTGGAAATACCTCGCTAGATGCATTCTAGGATTGCATGAGCCTTTTTCATGGTCACAACACGTTGGCGGCTCCCTCAGTTCTTCTAACTCAGAGCACATCTTTCAAATCTCTGAAGTAGAGGAGGTTCAATCTGGATCTGCAGAGTCCGTATGCTTCGGGGATGCGGGGGAAGTCTCTACGCTGTGTGACATGCTAGCAGTGGCAATACTCAGAAGGAGAGCTCAAGAGTATAACTAACTAAAAAGTGACAAACAATACTTTTCCAGGTGGAGCAACCAATCTCACCTGGACGTATTATCAAGAGAATGATGCTTTATAAAGAAATCAAATTCCAGATAGCAGATCTGCATATTTCAACAATTGTCACATAATGAACAGATGCTGCAGTTTTTGCAGCAAAAACGGCTTTCAGTTCTGCTTTTTGTACAGTAGCTTCAGCAAGCACAAAGCATCTCTCAACACAACATTTTGATCCATTTAGATCACCTCTTAACTGATATGGACTGGCCCTTCTTGTTTTTTACCAAAAGCCAGAAATAATCTTAAAGACTACTTAAAGGTTTCGTCATGTCAAGATAATAATCAATAACCCTCTTACCATCCCAGGTGCACAACTGAGCTCAGCCCAGAATATCAGAAGGCTTCCAGAAAATACTAGCAAAGAAGCTGTGTGATTTAAATGAAAATTCAAGACCCCGACAGTCAAAAACTTTGGATGAATGTTAAGACTACTTCATTTTTATGAAAAATGTGTTATCAAGAGGATCTGCCATCAAAGTGTACAGTTCTGAAACTCTCTTAAAAGATGCAATACCACAACACATATAGCCAAAAAACAACACCAATTACATAGAAGTGATGCATGACTTGTTGTCACACCATAGGGGGCTGAGATCTCCGTCTGTTCAAATATACCATTGCCACAGAGTGTTGTCTTGTAAGAACTCTCACTACTTTCCTTCTAATAAGAAAAAGAAAAGCACAAAAGGCAAGTTAGATGGCCTTCAATCACAACATTTTTACTTGTAATACAGATTTTCTGGGTAGTACCTCACAGGGCAACTGTTTTGAAATCTAGTCTTTGAGATGGGAATCAATTAATCTAAAAAACGGAATCTAAATAACCTGCTAGGAATCTAGATACTTTTGTTGTGAGAGAAAAGCTAATCCTTTCTCTCTGGGAAGCCTTTCAAAATATTGGAACCTGAAAGTCACAAGGCTGACTTCAACACATTTTATTTCATACTCTTTTATTTATTTACATTATACAAAAATAAAAAGGGGCATCTAATCAAAACTTTACAACCCCTTGACACAAGTTATAAGAACAAATATAAAATTCCCTTTCTGAACCTTATAGTATTAAGTAGAAAACATTTAACCTGAGATATTTCCTGTGCTTCTGACTTATTAGGATGAGGAATTATGCTTCTTGAAGGTTGAGGGCCCAAATCAATCTTGAGAATTTAGAACAAGGATTGTAGTTTCTAGAGTTGCAATAAGGCCATGGCACCAGCACCTATGCTTTGGTCTCCATTTCCAGAAGATATTGGACCTCATCCAATAGTAGTGTATAATTAATAGGATTTCTGAAGAGGAATGGAAAGTTTTGGCATGACCTGAAACTGAAGGGCACAGTCCCATATGATAAACTCTGAACAAAGCTACATCCTGCCATGCCTGTAAACATTTACACAATTAGGAGCTGAAATTAAAATTGGTTCTATGTCCTCCAGCAAAACTGTGGTTTCACTGTAGCTACAGTAGACTCCAATGGATACAAAAGAGATATCTCTGGCAATCCTAGAACGATTAGGTCCCAACTGTGCTTGACATGGAAATTCCTTGAAGAAACAGTGGAAGGATTGACCTTGGATATCAGCAAGAGAGCTACTTATACAAAGACTGACTCAATGTCAGTGCCATAGCTGTTAATCTGGTAACTGAATTTTATAGCCAAGAGCACAAATAAACAATGATGGTCCTTAACAAGGACCTAGTCGTGAAGCCTGAAATGTCATGAAAGGCTCACAAAAGGCATCTTCCAAATTACTGATCTTCTTAAACCTCAAGAACGTCTTACTACTTAGGGCTTGTCTACACTTACTGGTAGCTCAGCACTGTTGCAATCGGTGCAGCGGATATCGATTTAGTGAAGGCATGCAAAATCGGTGGGAGAGCGCTCTCCAGTTGACTCCAGGAATCCACCACTCCGAGAAGAGTAAGGGAAGTTGATGGAAGAGCGTCTCCTATCGACGCAACATAGTGTAGACACCACAGTAAGTTTACCTAAGCTATGGCGACTCCAGTTACATTATTCACGTAACTGGAGTAGTGTAACTTAGGTTGATTTACTGTGATTGTATAGACAAGGTCTTACTCTCAGGGATATTTTCCAGAAATGGGGATATTGTCGTTCAAAGGGTATAACAAACCATAACTGCTTGTAATTAGTAGTTATTAAAATAAGGATCAGAAAAGAAAATGCCCTCTTCCAAAATCCATTTTCTTTGATACTGTGAACATAACCAAAGAACCTGGGTGGGATTCGGGCTTGTAAAGTTTGTCATATTTCCTGTTCTCTGATACATTAGAGACTGTGTGGTTGGGGGCCATCAGATTGTAACATAATGACAGTTTCTAAGACCCTGCACAGGCATGCAGGGCTTAGCAGTTGAGCAACAGTAAACTACAGTGCTAAAACTCTGCATAAAAATGCAGATTAATTATTGCTGTATCACTCTGGCATTTGGATTTGGTTAGCTGCCACTAAGATATGAGGTGTCTTCTCTGGAATATAGAGAAAAGTGTGGTGCACAGGAAATCTTGCAAGGAAACCCAAGGGACAGCAAAGCTTGGGGAGAAAACTTAGCCAGAGATTTCTGTTATGTAACTATACTTGTTATATAAGTTGCCAACACAGCCAAACCCCAGAAAAATAGTAAGTTTGGACTATATATATAGTGGGTACATGTCATTCAAAATAGGCTATGAACCTGACCTGCTTACAGAGATCTTAAGGCTCTACAGAAATGATAGTATTACTATTTATTATCATCATCCGTTTAATTAAAGGCTATACTACTAATACCAACATTTATCATGACATGGTGGTCACAGATCAAATTTGTGACTTTACAGCAAATTTAAGGAAAATCTTCCACTCCTAATATTTTATTAGGAGTTTGCATCCAACTGTTCAGTCATATATTCAGAATCCCCAGTTGTACAGTGTCAGATATTTGTCCCTCTTTTTTTCATCCTAGTTAATTCTATATAATGGTTAATTACATATAGCTCAGCACAGCTTCAAATTTATAAAAATATTTATAGGCACCCCTCCTATACTTTGTGCATCTACTATAAATTAAGCCCCCACAAAATACAAGAAGACTGTCTAGGAATATTATGCATTCTATCTGCCACCAGTGAAAAATTACAATAGGTAAGTAATGAACTTGTGTTCCCTCAGAGTATCAAATGCACACATAGTGGACTAAATTCTGCCCTAAATTATACTTTGCAACTCCACTGAGCTCAGAGGGGTTGCACAAGTGTAAACGAGAACAGAATTTGTCCCATTATTTAAATGCTTGGTTTTGTATTTTAATCTTTGAGTTAGCTGGCAGATGTATAAAATCACATGTACAGTATACAGGGAGTTCCCATTTAACTGTATCCTGAAGAGGCCCATGTACAAACATTGTTTACTCCTCTAAGTACTTGGACTATATTGTGCTCATAAAGTTTGCCCCACATAGACCCATTTCATACACGGATATATAAGCAGCTGGTGGGTAATGAAGCTTCAAGCACAGCTCTAATAGGTATTAAACTTTTCCTGACTTATCTGTCTGAAGACTCTGGTATTCAGAGCAGCTACACTTGTGAGGTGAGGCTCCTGCAAATCTGTCAGGTACATATAGGGATATGCAATTTCTGGTATTTCATGTAGCGCTCCACAAGCAGATTCAAGTCCTGGGACTATGCAAGGGGAATTATTAATCAGTTTTAGATGAGAAACTGGTATAAATATACACCCCAAAGCCCCCACAAGTCACACTGTGTGCTCATACATTTAATTTCTTCTCTACAGTAATCCCAGATCTCACTCTCATAGAGCCTTATCCCCAAACACACTTTTGAAAGTGTATTTTTAAAAAGCAATTGAAGTGTAATAAAATGTTAAGGTTCCCAGTGTGGTATTATTTTTAATATTCATAACTCAGAGTTATAGATATTCCCCTACCAGATTCCCAGTTATACCTCTCTCTCAAATTTTTGGTAATGTTGAGATTCAGATCCAAACCTCACAGCTCAAGACCATTCTTATTAGAAATTGGTATATTAATTACCAATTTGGCCAGTGGTTATTTGATAGAATAATAGGTCCATATCACTTCTGAGATACTTCAAAATATGTTGTAAAACTTTAATTTTAAAATTTGGTCACTGAGTGCTTCAAGTAACTATAAGTTAGTAACTTATAAACTAAGCACAATCCAGACACAAAATAATTGTCTAGTCACCTCTTGTGGGAAGGAATTGTTAAAAACTGATTTTTAGTCTTAATTCCCTGCATTTTGTCAGTTTAAAACAGGCTCTTAACCTTATTTTGTTGTTTATTTTTTGCATTTAATTTTCTATTAATTCTATTCTATTAATTCTATTAATTCTACTTGACCGGCACTTACCCCAATAAATGGGTATTATTTACTCTATTGGTGTAATCTTTCTCAGATAGGACAATCTGCTGAATCAATGTAATCTCTAGTCTGCCTCACGTAATCTTGCAGCTGCTCACTCTCTTTGTGATTATGTAATTGTTCTGGTGTACATGTAAGCAAGCAAAACTTTAGTAAGTTTGGGGGGGAGAGAAACCTTTATTGTAAAAGCAAAATTAGTGGAGTCTTGACACGTTACTAGCAGAGCCCAAACATTGCTCAATTGAGGACTATAATAGCAACATGTCTGGAGCCCCATGGCTACATTTAATTTGCATAGACAGTGTCGATTGTTGCAATCTTCATCTTTAGTGTAATGGTACAATTCCTATATACTACAAATCCAAACATGCAATGATTCTAGCATCCATTTTTAATCTAGAAATGCAGCCTATGAAAATTATGGGGTCCAGTATGCAAACATTTGTCTTCATAATCATCCACCTCAGTCTGCAGAGATGATGGCTCCCAAGATCCAAAACACTATACTGACTTGAATGACATAGCCTGCTGAAAAGATAAATCCCAACATGCAATGCTCCATCTTGGTCCAAGTGCACAGAAAAGATGAGCCCCCAGAAGAAGATGGTTAATCCAAGCATCACAGCCCCAGGGGACAAGAAGTTTTAGTGGCAACATGCCACCCTGACCATGCTGGACTTTGCATTAAACTGGAATACAATGAGCTAGGGCCTCTTTATCCCTGGCAATTGGACACAGGTTTCCTGTAATTCCAGAATTTGCCAAATGGTCCTGATTTTTCTCTTGAGTGCAACCTTACATCCCTATTCTTGAAATACGCGACTCAAGAAAGACCATGACTTGGTGAGCAGTTTGGTATTTTGCTGTGCTGCTGCTTGGGGCAAATTCAGGATGGTGATGCCTCACATCTTCCCCTGCATATTAAAGATGTGGTAGCGAATAGCACCAGGAAGCCACAGAAGTGCCTCCATCCTCATGTGGGGAAGACCAAATAAGGCAACTTTGCACCTTACCGTGCACTAACAGCCAACCTCGTTGGAAGCAACAAATCCAAGTGGGTTGACAGGTTAGTACAGCTCTGTCCCTCCTGCCCCCACTTCAGAACAACACCTCAGCGCAGGGCCTCATTTTAGGGATAGGATGCTCCTCATGAGTGACTCCCCGCCCCGCTCTAGGTTGGGGCTCCCACCTCAATAGCTCCTCCCCTCCCCCAGTGTAGGGCAAGAGGGGGTCTCTCCTCAATAGCGCTCCCCTCCCCCATGTAGGAGGACGAGGTCTTAATAGCTCCTTTCCTCCCCCAATCTAGGGCGGGGGGGGTCGCTCCTCAACAGTTCCTCCTCTCCCCCAATCTGGGGCGGGGGGTCTCTCCGCAGTAGCTCCTCCTCCCCTCCCCCCCTAAGGCGACGAGAGCGTCTCTCAGGAGCCACTCCTAGCCCTCACCAAAGGGTGGAGTCATACTTCAGGAGCCCGCTCCCCTCAGGCGCCCCTCCGTTGCCCCATCCTAGGGTGGTGAGGCCTTTCCTCAAGGGTCCCCCTCCCGAGACAGGGGCTCCTTCCTCCCTCCCTTTCCCCCTACCGTAGTACTACGAGCCTTACGCAGTCAGTCATCTTCATTGGGCCTGCATGCCCCACGTGACGCTGAGCGTGCGCCCCGAGCCGAACTGAGCTGCCACAGCCGGTTGTTTCCTAGGCGACCCAGAAGAAAGGGAGCGCGCCAGAGAGCGAGCGAGCGCTAGGACAGGGCACGTGCACGCGCCACAGCGAGCCAGAGTGCGCGCGCGTTGGAACCCCGATCTCTTGAGAGCGCGCGCCAGCTTGATCCCGGGAGCTGCTGCTGCTGCAGAGCGGAGCGGGATGTCAGGATTCCGGGCATCAGGTATGTGTCTCCCGGCCCCGCCTCCCCCCCCCAGCACTCCCTCAGGGCAGGGTTTGCACACGTGCCCAGTCCCACCCGCAGTGGGAGGCGCTGGGGACCCCCCTCCGTACTATACCACATAGCCCTGCAAAACATCTCCGGCCTCTGCCAGAGCAGGGCATCCCCCAGATAGCGGGCTGCGTGGGTCAGAGAGTAGGGCATCCCGCATATAAAGGGGCTGTGCAGGTCTGTATGGCAGGGAGCAGGGCATCCCCCATATAATGGGACTGTGCGGGTTCCTGTGGCAGGTAGCAGGGCATCCCCTATATAATGGGGCTGTGTGGATCTGTATGGCAGGAAGCCCCTCATATAAAGGGGCTGTGCAGGTCATATAGCAGGGAGCAGGGCATCCCCTATACAACGGAGCTGTGCGGGTCTGTGTGGCAGGGAGCAGGAGATAACGGGTCTGGATGGCAGGGAGCAGGGCATCCCCCATATAATGGGACTCTGCAGGTCCCTGTGGAGAGAGCATGGCATCCCCCATATAACGGATATGTATGGCAGGGAGCAGGGCATCACCCATATAACGAGGCTTTGCAGATCTGTATGGAAGGGAGCAGGGCATCCCCCATAAAATGGGTCTGTGTGGGTCTGTATCGAAGGGAGAAGGGCATCCCCATGTAAGGGGTCTGTATAGCAGGTCTGCATGATAGGGATCAGGGCATGCCCTGATCCCACATATAACCAGGCTGATTGGGGCTGTATGGCTGGGAGTAGGGTATCCCCCATATAACAGAGTTGTGCGGGTCTTTCTGGCAGGGAGCAGGGTATCCCCAATATAATGAGGCTGTGCGGGTCTGTATGGAAGGAAGCAAGGCATCCCTCATACAACACGTCTGTATAACAGGGAGTAGGGCATTACCATATAATAGGGCTGATTGGGCTGTATGGCTGGAAGCAGAGTATCCCCCATATAACAGGGCTGTGCAGGTCCCTGTGGCAGGGAGCAGGGCATCCCCCATATAATGGAGCTGATTGGGGCTGTATGACTGGGAGCAGTGCATCCCCCATAGACCAGGACCGTGAAGTCCCTATGGCAGGGAGCAGGGGATCCCCCATATAACAGGGTTGTGTGGCTGGGAGCAGGGCATCCCCCATAGACCAGGGCTGTGCAGTCCCTGTGGCAGGGAGCAGGGCATTTCACATATAATGGTCTGTGGGATCCTCATGGCAGGGCATGATCTTATGATCCTGTATGATCTTCTTTGTCAGGGAATTCCCCCCCTACCCCTCCTCATAAAGCAGGCTCTAGAGCAGAATAGAAAAGGAGAACTTGTGGCACCTTAGAGACTAACAAATTTATTTGAGCATAAGCTTTCGTGAGCTACAGCTCACTTCATCGCCAAGCTTATGCTCAAATAAATTTGTTAGTCTCTAAGGCTCCACAAGTACTCCTTTTCTTTTTTGTGAATACAGACTAACACGGCTGCTACTCTGAAACCTGTTATCTAGAGAAGAATGTTTCTCTTTCCCAACCCCCTTCTTTTTACAGCCTGTAAATTGCTATGTGCTGGAGCAGGGCAGGTCATCCTTCAAACATCCATCCATGAACAGGCTGTGGGCACCCAATGGTATGGTGCATGGCAAAGTACTGCCCTCCCTACATATTGGGATTTCTGTGGAGTTCCTATAGCAAAGAGCATTGTGGTCTGCCTGTCTTCCCTGCCCCAAGATAAATATATAAAACTGGTCTGCTGAGGAGTTCCTACAGCAGGTTATGTGTCAGTCCATCTTCTCCTTTCAGTATAATAGAAAGAACGAGGAGTACTTTTGGCACCTTAGAG
This sequence comes from Dermochelys coriacea, assembly GCF_009764565.3. Lineage (NCBI taxonomy): Eukaryota > Metazoa > Chordata > Testudines > Dermochelyidae > Dermochelys > Dermochelys coriacea. The sequence continues at coordinate 50,590,685 of NC_050077.1, read as the reverse complement.
ACTAGCTAAAGCCCTCTTCTCAGATGCATGCAGTGGAAAATACAGTAGGAAGATAGATAGATATAGATATACAGAAAACATGAAAAAATGGGAGTTGCCATATCAACTCTTAACGAGACCAATCCGCAGGAGAAAAAAAACTTTTGTAGCAATAATCAGGATGGCCCATTTCAAACAGTTGACAAGAAGGTGTGAGTAACAATAGGGGGAAAATTAGCATGGGGAAATAGTTTTTAGTTAGTGTAATGACTCATCCCCTCCCAGTCTTTATTCAAGCCTAATTTAATGGTGTCCAGTTTCTAGATTAATTCCAGTTCTGCTGTTTCTTGTTGGAGTCTGTTTTTGAAGTTTTTTTGTTGAATAATTGCGTCTTTTACATCTGTAATTGAGTGTCCAGGAAGGTTGAAGTGTTTGCCGACTGGTTTTTGAATGTTATAATTCTTGACATCTGATTTGTGTCCATTGATACTTTTGCATAGAGACTGTCCGGTTTGGCCAATGTACATGGCAGAGGGGCATTGCTGGCACATGATGGCATATATCATATTGGTAGATGTGCAAGTGAACGAGCCTCTAATAGTGTGGCTGATGTGATTAGGTTCTATGATGGTGTCCTTTAAATAGATATGTGGACAGAGTTGGCAACGGGCTTTGTTGCAAGGATAGGTTCCTGGGTTAGTGGTTTTGTTGCTTGGTGTGTGGTTGCTGGTGAGTATTTACTTCAGGTTGGGGGGCTGTCTGTAAGCGAGGACTGGCCTGTCTCCCAAGATCTGTGAGAGTGAGGGATCATCCTTCAGGATAGGTTATAGATCTTTGATGATGCACTGGCGAGGTTTTAGCTGGGGGCTGAAGGCAACGGCTAGTGGCATTTTGTTACTTTCTTTGTTGGGCCTGTCCTGTAGTAAGTGACTTCTGGGTACTCTTCTGGCTCTGTCAATCTGTTTCTTCACTTCAGCAGGTGGGTATAGTTGTAAGAACGCTTGATAGAGATCTCGTAGGTGTTTGTCTCTGACTGAGGGGTTGGAGCAAATGCTGCTGTTGCTTGGCCATAGACAATGGATCACATGGTGTGGTCTGGATGAAAGCTGGAGGCATGTAGGTAAGTATAGCGGTCAGTAGGTTTCCGGTATAGGGTGGTGTTTATAAGACTATCGCTTATTAGCACCGTAGTGTCCAGGAAGTGGATCTTTTGTGTGGACTAGTCCAGACTGAGGTTGATGGTGGGATGGAAATTGTTGAAATCATGGTGGAATTCCTCAAGGGCTTCTTTTCCATGGGTCCAGATGATGAAGATGTCATCAATGTAGCGCAAGTAGAGTAGGGGCATTAGGGGACGAGAGCTGAGGAAGCGTTGTTCTAAGTCAGTCATAAAAATGTTGGCATACTGTGGGGCCATGCGGGTACCCATAGCAGTGTCTCTGACTTGAAGGTATACATTGTCCCCAAATGTGAAATAGTTGTGGGTGAGGACAAAGTCACAAAGTTCAGCCACCAGGTTTGCCATGACATTATCGGGGATACTGTTCCTGACGGCTTGTAGTCCATCTTTGTGTGGAACGTTGGTGCAGAGGGCTTCTGCATCCATAGTGGCCAGGATGGTGTTTTCTGGAAGATCACCAATGGACTGTAGTTTCCTCAGGAAGTCAGTGGTGTCTTGAAGATAGCTAGAGTGCTGGTAGCGCAGAGCCTGAGGAGAGAGTCTACATAGCCAGACAATCCTGCTGTCAGGGTGCCAATGCCTGAGATGATGGGGCGTCCAGGATTTCCAGGTTTATGGATCTTGGGTAGCAGATAGAATATCCCTGGTCAGGGTTCTAGGGGTGTGTCTGTGCAAATTTGTTCTTGTGCTTTTTCAGGGAGTTTCTTGAGCAGATGGTGTAGTTTCTTTTGGTAACCCTCAGTGGGATCAGAGGGTAATGGCCTGTAGAATGTGGTGTTAGAGAGCTGCCTAGTAGCCTCTCATTCATATTCCGACCTATTCAGGATGATGACAGCACCTCTTTTGTCAGCCTTTTTTATTATGATGTCAGAGTTGTTCCTGAGGCTGTGGGTGGCATTGTGTTCTGCACGGCTGAAGTTATGGGGCAAGTGATGCAGCTTTTCTACAATTTCAGCCCGTGCACGTCGGTGGAAGCACTCTATGTAGAAGTCCAGTCTGATGTTTTGACCTTCAGGAGGAGTCCATGCAGAATCCTTCTTTTTGTAGTGTTGGTAGGAAGATTTCTGTGGGGTTAGTATGCTGTTCAGAGGTGTGTTGGAAATATTCCTTGAGTCGGAGACATCGAAAGTAGGATTCTAGGTCACCACAGAACTGTATCATGTTCCTGGGGGTGGAGGGGCAGAAGGAGAGGCCCTGAGATACGACAGATTCTTCTGCTGGGCTCAGAATATAGCTGGATAGATTAACAATATTGTTGGGTGGGTTAAGGGAACCACTGTTGTGGCCCCTTGTGGCATGTAGTAGTTTAGATAGCTTAGTGTCCTTTTTCCTTTGTAGAGACGCAAACTGTGTGTTGTAAATGGCTTGTCTGGTTTTTGTAAAGTCCTGCCACGAGGAAATTTGTGTGGAAGGTTGTTTTTTATGAGAGTATCTAGTTTTGAGAGCTCATTCTTAATCTTTCCCTGTTTACTCTATAGGATGTTGATCAGGATGTTAATAGATGTGCACTGGGGTTCTGGAGGCAAGACGTGTCAGCATAGCACCCACCATGCAAATAATAGGTGGACTGTGGATTTCTATATTAGTATATATGGCAGTACACTGCCCTCAATACAACAGGAATACTCTTGATTCCCTATAGAGGGTGTATATAAGTAGTAAGGTGTGTGGGCATTACCCTTTTTGTAATTGCCCTGGTGCAGGTCGTGTCTTAGATGCCTTTCTATGCTCATTATTTCTATTAAGTGCATCATTAGTTTATTTATAAATATAAGTAGAGGAGGGAAAATGGACTCCAAAATATTTGCAAAAAGAAAAGGAGTACGTGTGGCACCTTAGAGACTAACAAATTTATTAGAGCATAAGCTTTCGTGAGCTACAGCTCACTTCATCGGATGCATTTGGTGGAAAAAGCAGAGGAGAGATTTATATACACACACACACAGAGAACATGAAACAATGGGTTTATCATACACACTGTAAGGAGAGTGATCACTTAAGATGAGCCATCACCAGCAGCAGGGGGGGGAAGGAGGAAAACCTTTCATGGTGACAAGCAGGTAGGCTAATTCCAGCAGTTAACAAGAATATCAGAGGAACAGTGGGGGGTGGGGTGGGAGGGAGAAATACCATGGGGAAATAGTTTTACTTTGTGTAATGACTCATCCATTCCCAGTCTCTATTCAAGCCTAAGTTAATTGTATCCAGTTTGCAAATTAATTCCAATTCAGCAGTCTCTCGTTGGAGTCTGTTTTTGAAGCTTTTTTGTTGAAGTATAGCCACTCTTAGGTCTGTGATCGAGTGACCAGAGAGATTGAAGTGTTCTCCAACTGGTTTTTGAATGTTATAATTCTTGACGTCTGATTTGTGTCCATTCATTCTTTTACGTAGAGACTGTCCAGTTTGGCCAATGTACATGGCAGAGGGGCATTGCTGGCACATGATGGCATATATCACATTGGTAGATGCGCAGGTGAACGAGCCTCTGATGGTGTGGCTGATGTGATTAGGCCCTATGATGGTATCCCCTGAATAGATATGTGGACAGAGTTGGCAACGGGCTTTGTTGCAAGGATAGGTTCCTGGGTTAGTGGTTCTGTTGTGTGGTGTGTGGTTGCTGGTGAGTATTTGCTTCAGATTGGGGGGCTGTCTGTAAGCAAGGACTGGTCTGTCTCCCAAGATCTGAGAGAGCGATGGCTCGTCCTTCAGGATAGGTTGTAGATCCTTGATGATGCGTTGGAGGGGTTTTAGTTGGGGGCTGAAGGTGATGGCTAGTGGCGTTCTGTTGTTTTCTTTGTTGGGCCTGTCCTGTAGTAGGTGACTTCTGGGTACTCTTCTGGCTCTGTCAATCTGTTTCTTCACTTCAGCAGGTGGGTACTGTAGTTGTAGGAATGCATGATAGAGATCTTGTAGGTGTTTGTCTCTGTCTGAGGGGTTGGAGCAAATGCGGTTATATCGTAGCGCTTGGCTGTAGACAATGGATCGAGTGGTATGATCTGGATGAAAGCTAGAGGCATGTAGGTAGGAATATCGGTCAGTAGGTTTCCGATATAGGGTGGTGTTTATGTGACCATCGCTTATTAGCACCGTAGTGTCCAGGAAGTGGATCTCTTGTGTGGACTGGTCCAGGCTGAGGTTGATGGTGGGATGGAAATTGTTGAAATCATGGTGGAATGCCTCAAGAGCTTCTTTTCCATGGGTCCAGATGATGAAGATGTCATCAATGTAGCGCAAGTAGAGTAGGGGCATTAGGGAACGAGAGCTGAGGAAGCGTTGTTCTAAGTCAGCCATAAAAATGTTGGCATACTGTGGGGCCATGCGGGTACCCATCGCAGTGCCGCTGATTTGAAGGTATACATTGTCACCAAATGTGAAATAGAAGAGATCCACTTCCTGGACACTACGGTGCTAATAAGCGATGGTCACATAAACACCACCCTATATCGGAAACCTACTGACCGATATTCCTACCTACATGCCTCTAGCTTTCATCCAGATCATACCACTCGATCCATTGTCTACAGCCAAGCGCTACGATATAACCGCATTTGCTCCAACCCCTCAGACAGAGACAAACACCTACAAGATCTCTATCATGCATTCCTACAACTACAGTACCCACCTGCTGAAGTGAAGAAACAGATTGACAGAGCCAGAAGAGTACCCAGAAGTCACCTACTACAGGACAGGCCCAACAAAGAAAACAACAGAACGCCACTAGCCATCACCTTCAGCCCCCAACTAAAACCCCTCCAACGCATCATCAAGGATCTACAACCTATCCTGAAGGACGAGCCATCGCTCTCTCAGATCTTGGGAGACAGACCAGTCCTTGCTTACAGACAGCCCCCCAATCTGAAGCAAATACTCACCAGCAACCACACACCACACAACAGAACCACTAACCCAGGAACCTATCCTTGCAACAAAGCCCGTTGCCAACTCTGTCCACATATCTATTCAGGGGATACCATCATAGGGCCTAATCACATCAGCCACACCATCAGAGGCTCGTTCACCTGCGCATCTACCAATGTGATATATGCCATCATGTGCCAGCAATGCCCCTCTGCCATGTACATTGGCCAAACTGGACAGTCTCTACGTAAAAGAATGAATGGACACAAATCAGACGTCAAGAATTATAACATTCAAAAACCAGTTGGAGAACACTTCAATCTCTCTGGTCACTCGATCACAGACCTAAGAGTGGCTATACTTCAACAAAAAAGCTTCAAAAACAGACTCCAACGAGAGACTGCTGAATTGGAATTAATTTGCAAACTGGATACAATTAACTTAGGCTTGAATAGAGACTGGGAATGGATGAGTCATTACACAAAGTAAAACTATTTCCCCATGGTATTTCTCCCTCCCACCCCACCCCCCACTGTTCCTCTGATATTCTTGTTAACTGCTGGAATTAGCCTACCTGCTTGTCACCATGAAAGGTTTTCCTCCTTCCCCCCCCTGCTGCTGGTGATGGCTCATCTTAAGTGATCACTCTCCTTACAGTGTGTATGATAAACCCATTGTTTCATGTTCTCTGTGTGTGTGTGTATATAAATCTCTCCTCTGCTTTTTCCACCAAATGCATCCGATGAAGTGAGCTGTAGCTCACGAAAGCTTATGCTCTAATAAATTTGTTAGTCTCTAAGGTGCCACACGTACTCCTTTTCTTTTTGCGAATACAGACTAACACGGCTGCTACTCTGAATCCAAAATATTTGTACTTAATGAAAAAGAAGATACTGAACAGTAAATATTTGTACTGTAGATGTGGTTGTTAGTTTGGAAGTTATTCTGAATGTGGTCACTTCTTTTGTTTAAACAAAAAAGATACAAGCTCTGGCTGGTATGGAGTTGTATTAAGTATGTGGAGGGTTGCCTAGGGTTTGATCGAGTTCTTAGATGCTGTTGAGTTTTCCAATTCCATGATTTGTCAATAGCTGTAAAACCAGAAAAATTGTTTTCCATCATTGCTTATTTGTACCTTGCTAGTCCTGGACTACATTGCTCTTTCACAAGGATACAAGTAATTACCTACACTTTAGCAGGTGCATGATTAAGAATTCCTTGCTTGATCCTAGAAAGAGGTCTTGGGAATTACCTTATACCATATTCATTCCCAGATGTAAGTATAAAGAATCCCAGAAGTCTGGGGGCATTAATGCCATCTTCCCTCACCCCGCCCCCATCCATCTTTTGTGTGATTTCTTCAGGATAATGCCTCTTGAATCATGCCTTCATTCTAAATGCTGTAAATCCATAAAATTATGTTGTGACTTTTGTCAACAAGGTTCTGACCTACATTAGCATGGTATTACGTCACAGCAAGAAGACCAGCAATAGTTTTTGAAGGCCAAATCCATAAGGACTCTTTTTTTTTAATCAAGAAAATGTTTAGTTTTCCCTCTGTAATCTGCTGCATAGTTATGTAGCACAGAATTAGCAGTCTTTTTTTTTTTTCATTACACACATGTATAGGGATGAAATCAGTAAAGTTGGAGATCCATGTGCAAACATAAGATGTCATAGGATGTCACATTAACTTCATTTAGTGAGGTTCCTAAGTTAACATGAATCACTATTTCAGTTTGTTTTCCTATTGTCCGTATATAAAGGGGCTGGTAAATGTGGTTTGATGTAAATTTCTGTATTCTGTACATGCATATTTCACAACAGACAATCACTTGGCTGAACAACAGACTGAGTGTACACCCCTGGAGCCAAGTTTGCTTGTAGGTACAAAAGGTTTTATAAGTAATAGGTATAACTCAAGTGTGTATAATATATAATATAAATGTAACCACATGCACACATAAACACATCTTCTATATTACAGTGTGTGTAATATATTGTGAGGTGCATTGCCATATATTGCCGGCTATCTTTGCTGAAAAAGTTAGCACAGCAGGACTGAGCTAAGCATTCTGTGGTAGTTTTAATCTGAAGATTCTTTTGCTTGTATCCATTTAAGTGAAAACCAATGCTGTTTTATTATTTTGTTTGTTGTGACCATTAGTTGATATTTACAAATATGACAAGATTTTGTTTCTGATTTTTGCTCAATATATTGTAAAAATTGTATTATATGTAAAGGGTTGAACTGGGATAATACTGGTACTGAATGGTTCTGCTAGTTCTTGTGCAGATACTGTAAATTTCTGCAGATCAGGCATGTCAGAATACTTTAAAAAGTTCATTAATGTAGTATGAGCATGTTAGAAATAGTCCACACAAATTAAACAACAGCTGTACGGTATTGACATATAGAGTCTTCTGTTGTGAGATGAGATGTTAGCATTAAATAATTGTTACCTTGAGCTTGTGAACTGTTGCGAGACAGTGTACTTTGTGCAGAAAAGGAAAGGAATGCTTCTCCCTCTCTTACGAAAGGTTCAGAACAGGAAACTCGTGCATGCTGCTTTGGACACACTGTGTCCTGGGCAACATTACAGTGAGCTGGCTGATGGTCAGAAAAGTTACTGCAGGTCCAATTCTGTAGCTCACGAAAGCTTATGCTCAAATAAATTTGTTAGTCTCTAAGGTGCCACAAGTACTCCTTTTCTTTTTGCGAATACAGACTAACACGGCTGCTACTCTGAAACAGGTCCAATTCAGTGAGTAAAGTGCCTGCGTGCCTGAGGCAGTACATATGCTCACTGACTCCGGCATGTTTCTGAACAAATTGTAGTAACTTCATGTTCATTTTTCTCAATGAGTTGCAGAATTGATTATGCAGCCCCTGTATACAGTGTGGTATGTTTCTCTGACAAAGGATGAGAAGGTCTGGGTCAGACAAGAAAGTATATGAAAGTATGGCTAGCCTGATGGGCAACTACTCCAAATTCTACACAAAAGGAATGTGTGTCAAGAGTGAGCAGTTATTTCAGTCTTAGAACTAAAATATAACAGGCTGTATGCAGACATAACTCCTGCCAATTCATGGGGCAGTGGAGGGGGTGTTAGTAAGGGCATGACAAAGGTCTGTTAAGCAGGGATATACCCTGATCTAGCATGCATGGGGCCATGCTTGCAGTGTGTGTGTGCAATGAATAACCTAGAGCTCAGTTGAAATGTCTGTGACTGGATGAGGTAATATCTTTTATTGGACCAACTTCTGTTGGTGAGAAGAGACAAGCTTTCAAGCTTACACAGAGCTCTTCTTCAGATCTGGGAAATGTGCTCAGAGGGTCACAGTTAAATACAAGGTGGAACAGATTGTTTAGCATAAGTAGTTAACACATATTTCAAGGGACCATTCAAGGTGAAGTGGCCCATTAACACCTCTCCAGTCATAGGGGCAAAAAATAAAACTGGGGGACAAGAAAGGGCGGTTAAGAGAGTTATAGATTGTTGTAATAAATCATAAATCCAGCTGTGACACTTTGAGTACATTTTCCCGCTGAAGAAGAGCTCTGCATAAGCTTGAAAGCTTGTCTTTCTCACCAACAGAAGTTGGTCCAGTAAAGATATTACTTCACCCACCTTGTCTCTGTAATATCCTGGGACAAATACAACTACAACACTGCATGTAATTAGTGACAGATATTCTGGATGCAACAGAGTGGGTGGAGTTAACTGTTCCCATAGGCACCATGTCTGTCCCAAAGTATGAGTGTGTGGGTGTTGATATAGCTGTTTTAGAGGGGCACAACTAGAAAGCTATGGGGATTTATGCAGTTCAGTACCCACCACAAACATTCTCGTCATTGTGCCACATGGCTATTTCTGCTGCAATGGCTAATGGCAATTTTCCTGCATCCCTGATTGGCTGGGTGTTGGATGCTTGTTTCTTTTTGACAGGTTTCAGAGTAGCAGCTGTGTTAGTCTGTATTTGCAAAAAGAAAAGGCATACTTGTGGCACCTTAGAGACTAACAAATTTATTAGAGCATAAGCTTTTGTGAGCTACAGCTCACTTCATCGGATGCATTTCCACCAAATGCATCCGATGAAGTGAGCTGTAGCTCACGAAAGCTTATGCTCTAATAAATTTGTTAGTCTCTAAGATGCCACAAGTACTCCTTTTCTTTTTTCGTTTCCTTTTGGATTGTCTCTGTGCTAATGTATGGTGAAGGTAGCTCTGAGTCTCCCTTTGTATGGGCAGCTTTTAGCAAAGGCGGATGGAAGTAACAAATTTCGGGATTGTTAAGGGGATTTGTGTTTTAGTGTATCCAAAGCACAAGTGGGAGAAGTTAGACTACCCTACCTGCAGAAGTCTAGCCTCTTTACCAGAAGGCAAAAGTCTACATGTTCCAGCATCTGCATGTGTTTAAATTTCCTGCCCTACCTGAATGCAGAACAAGCAGTTACTCTAATTGTGCTACATAGTGTAAACATTGTACAGGAGAATAACTCTTACCTCTTTAAAGGGGTAGTGAATGGGGTTCAATGTAAGGATGCCACCTTACTCAACCAATCTGCTCCCTAGATGACTCAGCTACTTTACGGACAAAAAGTTTCATCCTTGTTAATGCTGCAGAGCTAATATAGCCATGGGTAAGTGATCTGGAGTCTATTCTGCTGCATTGTTATCATCAAAAGTGTCAACTAAGTTCTATTTGCAGAATCTTGATTGCTAGTGGTTATATAAGAGGAAGAAAATATTAGATTTATTTATTTATTTTGAAACCCAGACTGAGTGCCTGCTCCCATGGAAACCAAAGGCAAAACTCCCATTAGCTTCAATGGGTGCAGGAGCAGGCCCCAAGTCTGCCGTGGAGCAATACAGAAAGTTTGTTCTTTTGACTTGTAAAATTGATATGACTATTGCCAAGCCAGAATAAATACAAAATGTCACCAATACTTTTAGAGTTGCTTATCAGTTTAACTCCACTTTAACGTATTCTGTGAAATTCCAGCTTTATACTTTTAAATACAAAATAAAAATTCTTGCTTGTTGTTATTGTGGGCCTAAACTTGCCCTGTGCCACTCTTTGGCTGCCTAGGCCCTTGCCCTTGCGGGAATCAATGAACAAGGTCGTTACGGGGTGCCGGAGGCCCTGAAGTTGCACAAGAGGTAATGGGCGGAGTCCTTCACCGTCTCTGTCCCTGAAGACCCAGTTACTCAAGCTGTATGCTGTGCTTGGAGTTGGCTTGCTGAGAATGATATAATAGAGTTTAATACTTAATTTAGTTATAGGGTCCAAATCAGCCCTCAGTTACATCCATATAATCGCACCAAAATCATTGGTGGTGCATGAATTTAAGCAGAGGCAGAATGTGTTATGTAAACTTGAGAAGCATATGGAGGTGATTCAATTTCTAAATAATTATTAATTGAACATCTGCTTATTCCTTGGTTTATTCAAAAATGTAATGTTTCCACTGTAAAAATTTCTCCCTCTGTCCCACTTCCATTTTATCTTTTCCCTCATCCTGTGCTACTATGATAATTTAGATTGTGAGCTTTTCAGGGCCGGTACCATGTTTTTCCTTGCTTTATAAAATACCATGTACATCTATGGCACTATATACAAATATAATTACATTAAAAAACTATGTTAAAGGAACTATAGGTTGTGAAGTCAAGCACTCAAAAATTCGGAAATGCCAGATTAAGATTGTCTGTGCAAATTAATTTACCCCCTTATGTGTACATCCTTTACACTGAATGAGGCAGGAGGTCCTGTGGAAAAAATGTTAATTGAAATTAAATATTGTATCATAATGCACCTGAATAATGCAAATTTAAAGATGCACGGGCAACCTTTAATCTGGAATTTCCTAACTTTCAAGAACTTGACTTTCCAGTCAAAATAACAGTCTTGTAACGTAGAAAAACCTCAGAAATTCTAAACAACTAACAGAAAAGAGAAAACATTCTTCTATGTGCAACTCTACAATCCCCCAATAAAATATTAACAGCAGGATTTTAACCTTAAACCTGCAGCACTAACCTCTGCTACTTGAGCTACAGAAGGAGAAGGCGGTTGTCTAAGAGTTGGGGGATAGGCTATGGGAGCCAAGTGCTGGCTCTGAAGGTGGGAAGGAGGATCCTCCCAACCCACCTCTCTCGCTCTCTCCTTTCCTGGAATTGTGGGAGCTCCTGCCCTATGTGCTGTACCCAGATAGGGGGTGGACCACTAGGGACATATTTTTGATGCGGGGAGTGGTTGGGGAGAGCCTGGCCTGGCTTTCTCCCCTCAACCTTCCTCCTCTCCCGCCCTAGAAGCTCCTTGGCTTTCTTGCTGCAGTGTGTGCTGATGCTGATGCTTTGACAGTGTCATGAACCTGGCTTTAGAATGTTCATATTCAGTTGTTATTTTGGCAGGCTGCCAGATTTTTCCTGAGCCATGCAAGCAAGGGATGAGAGATGACCATTTTTAACAATATATATCTTAGCTAAATCTGCATGAAATGTCACAGGACAAAGAAAGGGCACTTTTATAGCTAGAGGGCTATTTCCCTGTTGAACTTCAAAGGCCTTTTGTAAACAATGGGGGTGGAGTGACCAGATGTCCCGATTTTATAGGGACAGTCCCGATTTTTGAGTCTTTTTCTTGTATAGGCTCCTATTATCCCCCACCCCCATCCTGATTTTTCACACTTGCTGTCTGGTCACCCTAAATGGGGGTGTCGGAGCTTCTCAAGAGAAAAAAACAAAGTCGCAAGAAACTTTTATAATGGAAAGTGTTAGGAAACTTAAATGCAGGGGTCACTGCCAGCTTCTCCATGTAATTAAAGATGAGAATTCCCAAACATAAAGGGTAAAATCCTGACCCTGTTGAAGTCAGTGGGAGTTTTGCTATTGGCTTCAATTGGTATGTCTATGCTGCAATTAAACGCCCTGCAGCTGACCTGTTCCAGCTGATTTGTGCTCTCAGGGCTCTCCCCTCATGGGATCCTAGAGTCTGAATGTCTACTCTGCAATTTTATAGCCCTACAGCTCGAGCCCCACAAGCCCGAGTCAGGTGACATGGACCAGCCACAGGTGTTTAACTGCAGTGTAGACATACCCTTTGAAGCTGATGGCAGAACTCCCACTGACATCATTGGGGTCAGGATTTCACCCAATGTGTTCATTTGTCCAAGTCCATCGTATAATTTCTGGTGGGAAATCCACCATCTGAACTATCAGCCCTCCTAGCCGAAGCTATACCTCTCTACTGATTTACATTTTCCGTATGAAGCCTTAGGCCTTCTTATTGCAAAAACTGAATTCTAAAAAGTTTTTTAGTTAGTTCATGAGCTCTTAACTGTAATAATTTACATTAGCAAACTGCCAAGGCATAATCACTGGGCATGTGATGTGCATCAGTCAGTAAACAACCCATGACTTTTCTCAGTATTTAATAAGCTAGTGGAATTTACAGACCCCTTCTAATAAATTATCACATTCTTATCTGGAAAGATAAAATTAGTAGGTTTGGAAAACAGCTTTTTTTAAGTAGAAATGGGAGACAGATCAAGGTACTCATGTTCACTTAAACAGTTGATCCATAAATAAAAGAACCTTTAAAATATGCACTTGTAACTATTATTCATCAGATTTTTCTCTCTATCCTTTCTTCCCACTTACATTCTAAGTAATTTGATTGTTAACTGATTATTTTTAAGTAAATAGGATTTTTGAGCAGGGAAACAGATAGTAAACTACGTAAATAGAAATGTTTAACATTTAAAGGTGTTAGTCATAAAAAAAAAATCTCAAAAGGGCAAATACTCCTTGGAGTCATTATAATATGTGACCATATCGAATCTTCCAGCTGGGACAATGGGGCTTAGAAAGCTCCATGGTTCACTTAAGAGTATCTGACACAAGTTCCCCTTGGCAAGAAGAGATTCAGAGGAGACTGCGGAGTTCACATGATCTCTAAGGGCTCTGTGATCCATGGGAAAAGGAAGTTCCAAAGCCTCAAGAGGGCTGAGAGCTGTCCCTCTGTAGTGCTGTCTTTCTCCATACGCTTCCCCCCCTCCTCAAGAGCCATGATGCTATTAGTTCTTTAACCCATGCTTGTGTGATACCCACCCTTTCTCAAAAGGGTCTTTCAGAAGTTAATCATGCTAGGTGTAATTTAATTTAATTTAATTTTACAAGACATCAATCTGCCTAGCAAGGATTATGCTGTGAAGAGAGCAGTGTTTCTCTAGCGCCACCTTGGCATTTCCCTTCCTACCCTGAGCTCCATGTCCGAAGTTACAGTGAGCTGGGGCAGAGGAGTTTATATAGGCTCCTGGTATGAGGGGCAGCATGCTGCAGATGCATCATCCTCCCTGCTCTGTCATCCCCCACTTTTCTTTCTTTTCCACCCAGTTTAATTTGTCTTTGCTCACTTCCTTGCCTTGCAGTGGAGGGGAGCATATGGCACTGCAGTGTCCATCTGGTTGCTATATATATGCACTTATCATGCAGTCCTCATGCAGGAACCCGTCATACATTTCTTATTCAGGAAAAACTTGCATTGACTTCAGTTTCTCTTTAAGTGTTTATTCTTTCCCGTGAATGGGAGTTATTCACAAAGAGTTAACAAAACAGATCCCTATTTGTGCATCCTCAAACTCCTACATTAGTAACATCTGTATTATGGTAATGTTCAAAGGCAATAAGGATTCGGGGCCCCATTGTGCTGCGTGCTGTACAAACATAGATAAGAGGCAATCTTTGCCTTTTTGGGTTTAAAGTCTAAAATATTTTTTGTTGGAACAATGTGTATGGTGATAGGTATCTTACCTTAGATATGCAGATAATACCGTACATCTAATTAGTAAGTCAGTCTTTATATTTTTGCTCCATAGCACTAACCCACTTCTTGTATTTTTGCCTAAGTGCAAAACCAAACATCCTAAATACTTTCTATTTTTATTGTTTTATCTGATAATTTTAAACAAACAGCTTTTTAAAATACTTCTTTTTTATATGTGGGGTTTTAGTCTAGAGCTGTGAGATCTCTCTCTCTCTCTCTGTATATATATACATCTCACAGCTCTAGACTAAAACCCCACATATAACATATATATATATATATATATATATATATATATATATATATATATAAAACCCCACATTATATAAAGAGACATTAAAATAATCATATTTGTTACTATATGTTAATGACCAGGTCTACAAAATCAAGTGGCATTGCCTCCTGTGGGTCAACATATGAGTGTAAGGGTCTGTCTGTGTAGACTCCTTTGCCATAATAGGGCTTCAAGTTATTAAAAACTGAAATAATGTTAACAGTATAACTTTCTATTATGTATTTTGTTGGTTCAGAGAGATATCAAAATAAGTATATTTTTAAAAAATCACAGTTTTGCATGGATTCGTCTAACCTACAAGTAACACTTAAAATTAATATAGCTAAAAAGTCAAAGAAATTGTATCTGCCTTTTCAGTTAGTTTACTTTGAGCGTTTGACAGCTAGCCCTATGTGTACTGCCTATTCCCCCTTGTCATTAGTTTGGATCTTTCACACAGCAGCATGGGAGAGAAAAAAAATTAAAATAAGAAAATGTGATTGTAAAACAACAAAGTTGGTAGGGGGAATAAGAAGTATGTATATTACCTGAAACTACCTTGGTCTTTGGAGCAGGGACTATCTTGTTATATGTGAGTTCAGTGCCAACGACAGTGGCCCTGATCTCCTATTAGAATGCGTAGGTCATATACCAGAGGTGGGCAAACTTTTTAGCCTGAGGGCCACATCTGAGTATGGAAATTGTATGGCGGACCATGAACGCTCACAAAATTGGGAGTTGGAGTGAGGGAGTGGGTGAGGGCTCCGGCTGGGGGTGTGGGCTCTGGGGTGAGGGCAGAAATTAGGAATTCAGGGTGCGGGGGGGGGGGCTTCCAGGGAGGGCAGAGGGTTGGGGTGCCAGGGGAGTGGGGATTCCGGCTAGGGGTACAGGCTCTGAGGTGGGGCTGGGGATTAGGGGTATAGGAGGATGCTCCAGGCTCAAACCAAGGGGTTCTTTAAAGGTGATGTAGCGGCTATTGTCCTCTGGTGACATTGTGCTCTTACTGATGGTGGTACTTCTCCATATTTCTCCTAACCTGTGGCTATATGCTGCCACAATTAATTTATTCTTACATGTTCTATTTTTAGTAGTTTACTATACAGTATGATATGTGAATTAAAACAAAATAAATTCAGAAATAGGAAACTTTAGAAAATAGGAATTGCTGTACCAGACCAGTCCAATTCAACGATCCATCTGATTAATAACCTCTCTTACCATGGCCACAACCAGATGTTTTAGAATAAGTTACAGGAAATCCTACAGTGGACAATTATGGAATAAACTTCCCAAAAGGGAAGTTTTTTCCTAGCTGTTTCTGGTAGTGGTTGGTTTGTGTCCTGAAGTAGAAGAATTTATAACCCTTATAAAAAAAATTATCCTCTGTAATCCATATATAACTAATACTTTTTTTAATTTTATTAAACTCTCAGCTTCTAATTTAATTTTACAATCAGACAAAATAGAAAACAAACAAACAACAAAACCAGGAATTGTGAGACAGTAAGTTTCACATACCAGTGAATTGCAAAAGTGGGGCCCAATCCTGCAGCAAAACTTAATTTGACTTCAGAATCATGACTGGCTTTATAATGGGCACTGGAATTTATAAAGCAACAATGTAGGTAATAATGTAGATTTTCTAAAAGCATCAAGCACTATAAGTCCTGCATGACTACATTCTCTTCGAGGCGGAATTCCTCTGCAGGAAATTTTTCAATATTTTCATTATTCAAAAGAGTCTGAAGGTGTATCTGCTTTATCAGTAGCACTGTGCCATAAAGGTTTATGAATTTGACTGTATGTATGAATGTTTGCCATTAGTTTTAAAATTAATTGAGTTTACTTATAGCATAACAGAATATTTCTTTCTACAGTAGACAAACTTCTTAGTCTGCAGCATAAATAAAATACATTCATATAGCTATTTACTCAGGCAAAATACAATAGGATTAAAATGCTAAATTTAATTTTTTGTCTTTAGATGCTGTTTTAGAAAACTAGCCTCTAACCAAGAATAAAAATTGTTGTCAGAATAATATGCGAACAGATAATTTCTTGTAAGTTTATTTTTACTCAGATGTTTATTTATAGTTCACTATAGTTGCACTGATTACAACAGGTGGTGTTAGATTGTTGTGGCTTCTCCTGAGAGCTAACTCTACTCCTGGGGCAGTGGACCAGTGTTTTCAACTTTTGTAAGAAGGGATTGCATTGGCCAATCTTAATACCTCTCAGAAGTTCTGGAGTGGGCTGGCATATGGCCCAGGACTTCTTATACAAGGAGGCAGGACAAAGCAGATCCTTTCTAATCTACCACCTGACAGTTTTGAGTTCTTTTTCTTTTTTATTCACATGATTGCAACTTTAGGGCAATGTTTGCTCGGTAAAAAGTAGTTAGTGTAGCCCAGGGGTGGGCAAACTTTTTGGCCCGAGGGCCACCTCTGGATATGGAAATTGTATGGTAGGCCGTGAATGCTCACGAAATTGGGGGTTGGGGTGGGGGGGTGAGGGCTGGGCTGGAGATAAGGGATTGGGGGTGCTTGAGGGTGCTCCCAGCTGGGACCAAAGGGTTTGGAGGGAGGGAGGGGGATCAGGGCTGGGTCAGGGGATTGGGATGCACAAGGGGGTCAGGGATGCAGGCTCCAGGCGACTTACCTCAAGCAGCAGCAGCATGTCCCCCCTCCAGCTCCTATGCGGAGGTGCAGCCAAGCGGCTCAGCGCGCTTCCCCATCCGCAGTCGCCGCCCCTGCAGCTCCCATTGGCCGTGGTTCCAATGGGAGCTTTGGGGGTGGTGCTTGAGGTGGGGGCAGCATGCGGAGCCCCGTGGCTGCCCCTACTCATAGGAGCTGGAGGAGGGACATGCCGCTGCTTCCGGGAGCCGTGTGGAGCCACAGCACATGTGGAGCAGGGCAAGCCCCCTCCTGGAGCGCCGGAGCAGGGCAAGCCCCAGACCCCACTCCCTGGTGGAAGCTCAAGAGCCAGATTAAAACATCCGAAGGGGCAGATCCAGCCCCCGAGCCATAGTTTGCCCACCCCTGCCATACACAGTACTTGTTGTCACTTTTTTAAAAATTGGGTTGACTTCATTTTGATTGCGTTCTTTAAGCTTCACTTTGAACAGCGAAACCAGTCTGGTTGCCACTTTTTGATTCTCATACCATTAGCACAACATTATTTAGATTTCCTGTAAGATTGCAGGGGAATGATTCCCTTTAAAACATAAAACAATACCCACTTTTTTCCCCCCACTTAATTTTGAAAGCATTGGATAAAGTTAACTAGACAGAGGAAGAAGATTCAGGTATTGTTCAAATGACAAATTTAGAAATAAAAGGCAATGGTTGATAGTGAATGAATTAGTTTGTATCTGATAGCTCTTTGATGGCTTAAATGAATTGGGATGTTTTCCAAGTGAGCAGGTATCCACATCCTACTCCAAAAAACACCGCCTAAGTTGGCATGCTTATTAGAGAGACAAGGTGAGTGAGGAAATATCTTTTATTGGACCAACTTCTGTTTATTGAGAGAGATAAGCTTTCACCAACAGAAGTTGGTCCAGTGAAAGATACTACTTCACCCACCTTGTCTCTCTAATATCCTGGGATGGACACAGCTACAACAACACTGCATACAACAATGTCTTACTTATTGACAGCCTCAGTGGAGAGAGTGTGGATTTAAAGGGCCATATGCAGAATGAGCTTTCATCTCGCGCTTGAAGTTGGCACTTCCAGATCAGGGTTGAAGCACTGACCCATACTGACCTGGAAGCTTGCACTTGCGCTATTGACTGTTTTGTAAATAAATAGAAGATTTCACTCTCAGCACCTTCCATCCGTCTATGCCTTTCACAGGCTCTAAAATTCACATTGAAGTATATTTATCTTTTAGATTGTAAGCTGTCTGGGGCAGGATCTGTCTCTTCTGTTTGTACAGTCCCTAATGCACTGATCCTGATTGGGGAAATACCATAATTTAAGTGATTATTAATAATAATGTTAAAAAAAGAAACAAAGGGCCTGGAACAAAAATACAGCTCTTGCTAATTAAGAATTAGGTACTGCAGAGAAACATCTGGTTTAGTGGTATTTTGTTCCTCTAGAAGGACTCTGGGTATCTGATCTTGGTGCTATACAGTAGTTTCATTGAAACAGTTTATCAAAGCTGTTTCAATGAAATAGAATGTTTTGCTATTGCTTCATTGCATGCACAGAGCATATTGCGTGAACAGCATTGGCAGGAGCATACATAGTGTATCTGAAACCTTTAATTATATATTGTAGGCAGCTCTGTCTGGGTCAGAAGATACCACATTATCAAATGACATGCTGTAGTCATTCAAAACTCATGCAACAGCTTGATCTTTCATTGAATGATTGGTCTCTATCAAGCAGGTAACAGCAACATTTTCATTAGAGCCTAGGTGTGAAATGGCTGAATCTCTTGTTACCTGATTGATATAAGAAATGAAGGGAGCTATGTTCAGTGACATTTTTACAGCAGCGAAGACAGTATTATGCACTGTCTCACACTTCCACTTGCTATATGGTACTAGCAGTTCAAAAAATTTCCAAGATATTTCAAAAAAAGGAGTATTTGTGGCACCTTAGAGACTAACACATTTATTTGAGCATAAGCTTTCGTGAGCTACAGCTCACTTCATCGGATAGTATGCATCCGATGAAGTGAGCTGTAGCTCACAAAAGCTTATGCTCAAATAAATTTGTTAGCCTCTAAGGTGCCACAAGTACTCCTTTTCTTTTTGCGAATACAGACTAACATGGCTGCTACTCTGAAACAAGATATTTCAGTTTCATTGAATTTCATTTTGTGTGTATGCAGCAGCACTTAATATTATATAAGCTCTGTTTAAACACAAATTAAAGAGAAATGAAGAAAAATGGTAATGTTTGGGGATATTTACACTATTCCATTTTCCAAACTAAAGATAGAATAAGTTTATGATTAAGGCACAGGAGTGGGAGTTAGGAAATCTAAGGCTATGTCTACACTGCGCACCTTACAATGGCGTAGCTGCAACGGAACAAAATAAAATCACCCCCAATGAGGGGCGGTAGCTTCGTCGACGGGAGAGCGTCTCCTGCTGACGAAGCGCTGTCCACACCGGCACTTTTTATGGTTAAAACTTTTGTCGTTCAGGGGGGTGCTTTCTTTACACCCCTGAGTGACAAAAGTTTTCACAACGAAACTGCGTTGTAGACAAAGCCTAAATTATATTTATGGCCTTGCCACATACTTCCTGAGTGACCATATGCATTTCGCTCAACCTCTCTATATCTCAGTTTCCCTATCTGTACAAGGGAGATAGCATCTGTGTCACACAGGGTTGTGAGGCTTACTTCATTTGTTCGTAAAGTGCTTTGAGATTCTAAGATGGAAGCTGCTATTGAATGGTAAATTATTAACTGTAGTAGAGTCTCGTTAGTGGCTGATAGTTTTTCCCAGTCTGACAAAAATATAGCAGTTCTGGGTTTGGCTTGCAGCTATTCCAATATATGGGTTCCTGCTCTGGACTTGTCCATCTGGCAGAGTCAGCAACTGCCACAGAGAATTTGCAGGGGGCGGGAAATCATTTTTCTTCTTTTAATGCCATCTCCCTTCTCCAGATTTCACTCTACCTAAAAGTCCAGCCGCTAATTTTCTCTTTCCTAGCACTTGCGCTTTAAAGAAGAAACAATAGAGTGGTGGAACTGAGACTATTTGAAGAATGAAAAAAATTCTTGCCTCGCACATTAAATTGGTCTGTAACTAGCTACAGTGATACCAATTAATAATAATAATAGTTAATAACGTGTTTTTCCATATCCCTGGTTTCTCAGACCACCAAAGAACTCTCTGCCTTGCAGTAGAGGAGTTACATTTTCAGTACAAACTATATACCCATTTGGGCTGGGATCAGCACTTTTACCCTTCCCCTAGGAGAAGTGATGATTGTAGCATTTGTCATACATAAAGGAATCTACCATAAATAGCTGCCAAAAAGTAGATCAGCAAAGAGAACAAATTCAGTAATATCCAGGATCTCAGAAACCTTTTCAGCTAGTGGAGCTGATGGTGAATTAAGGAAATCACTCCTTCAGTGCTCTCCAAAAGCTCCCATTTTGGAGCAATAACAGATATGAGTGGATGTATGTGGAAAAGTGCCAATACAGGTTCCTGACAACAGAATTCCATCTGAAAGAGACCATTCTAGTATGTCAGAGCATGAGGGTGTTGAGCATCCTGACTAGACCAATTCCTGTGGGTGAACATTCATGGTCACTTGAAAAACTGGGAGTCCACAGACAAAATACTGTGACCTGGATTAAAAAATATTATTACCAGGAGAATACTGGACTTGTCCCAGTGGTGATCTGTTGGTGCAAGAAGAATATCTTTCTGAAGGATGTACTCCAGTCCCTGGTCACCCTAATTATGGATAAAAAGAAAAGGAGTACTTGTGGCACCTTAGAGACTAACAAATTTATTAGAGCATAAGCTTTCGTGAGCTACAGCTCACTTCATCGGGTGTAGCTCACGAAAGCTTATGCTCTAATAAATTTGTTAGTCTCAAAGGTGCCACAAGTACTCCTTTTCTTTTTGTGAATACAGACTAACACGGCTGCTACTCTGAAACCTCTAATTATGGATGTGACTCTCGTAGGCTATAGGGAAGAAACAAGACAAAACAGTACAGTACAGTTGATCCAAAAGAAAAGTAAAAAAAAATAATTAATTATATTAATGTGGTAAATATGAGGGTATTTCATCCGTCTTTTCTGGAATTGGAAAGAATGTAAAGAAAATCATGTACTGATCTAATCAGACAGCCCTTTGCCTGCAGCAGAGAGAAATGAGGTGCAGGAGACCAAGGTCCAAAATCTCTTCTTTGCTTTCTCTAGCAGAGGAGAGAAAAAAATGGAGTAGACCCCGGTGTCAGAATGATCTTCCAAGGGAAAACTCCAGGTTTTAACCGTCATGTGCAGAATCACCAACAAAAGCCTGATCACCCCTGCTGATCTTGGCAGAAATAAAGCTGCTCTCCTCCAGACACTTTGTGCATTCCAAGCAATGGGAATGTCAGGACAGATGGGCTTTATTTCAGGTAAGTATTGTATATTTAAAGGGGTTGGATTGACTTTGTGGGAGTTGGATTTGATAACCTTGCTTTGCCTTGAATAGAGGAAGGGGAAAGAAGGGATTAGCCATCACGAAAAATAAGCTGATTCATGCTGATGATCAGGTTCAGTATATGACCCTTATACACTATTTTTTCTTCCCCTCTATCTTGGGCAACAAGACTTGACTGATGGCTTAACTTTAAATTACTGTTTCATCATACCCTTGCTAAGAGATCCTTCCCATTCATTACTGAAGGAACCACCCATCTGCTCACAGGGATCCTTATGACATAAGCAAGGGAGGAAATGTATGGCAAGGGCTAATCAAATTTATGATATGAAGCCACCTGCTGCCCTAGTCTCCTGTCATGGCATTTAGGTTGGTGGTGTTTGAACTGGCAATCATCCCATAATATAATCTCAAAATAAAAGGAGGGTCTGGAATTTAGTAGTGGCCTTGTATTAGAGTTAATCTGTGGCATATTCAGGGAGACTGGTGTCATTTTTATCCCTCTTTTTTTTTTTTTTTTTTTTGTCTCTGTGGTTTTTGTTTCTGGGGGGTGTGTGGGTGTGTGTCTATACACTTAAACCAGTTCTAGGATTTATGCACTGGCCCAGGTTGCCTTTTTGATAATTATTGTTTTCAGTTGTATTTTGGTTAATGCTCAGAGGCCCTTTAGAAATAAGCACCTAATAACTAAAAATCTAGTAATAGATAGTGATGCTGTGCAACTGGTTGTCTAGAAAATTGTAGCACACATTTTCTTCACAAACCTTTTACTTTATTTGAATGCTAGAAGCTGGGACTGGATGACAGGGGATAGATCACTTATTAATTGTCCTGTTGTGTTCAGTCCCTCAGAAGCATCAGGTACTGGCCACTGATAGAAGGCAGGATACTGGGCTAGATGGACCATTGGTCTGACTCAGTATGGTCATTCTTATGTTCCATTTGGATTACTTAGTGTAAATCTCAACACTAACATTATAAAATGTACACGTCTGAGATGGCTATACTATTACAGCTAGTATGGGAAAAGGGATATTTGTTTTATTTTAAATGATTGTGTGTAGTATGGATGGAATTTTAACATAGAAGTATTTGAGAAAGCCCATACTAGCAGATCTGAGCCTTGATCCTGCAGTATTCAAGCCTGCAAAACGTCCATCAAAGTCAGCCCTGGCAGGGGTACTCAAACTCATTTACAGTGTAAGTTCTTATTTTAAAAACATTGTCTTGTGGACAACTTCTCTACCATTCATGATTGTATAACATCTTTGTGGTAACTACAGCAAATGTTTATGTGGAGAAGTAATATTAAAAGTGTGTCTGTGTGTGAGAGAGAGAGTGAGTGATAGTTAGTCAGTCAGTCGCTGCGGGGGAAATCAGAGAAGCCAGCATTTTTGACCAGTCAGCTCTCAGAGGCCTATCAGCAGTCCATGGACCCCAGTTTGAGAACTTCTGGACAACAGAATCCATCTCTTGAACTTTCATTGGTTAGTTCTCTGGTCTGTCAGCCACTGAGTGTATCTTTGGGTACTTGAGTAATCCTACCATGTGCTGAAGGATGCAGAATCTGTAATCTTAGTCACTATTTTTCAGTATCTGGAAAAAGTTAGCTCTTGAGCTCCAGAGTTAAATAAACAGATAATTTGACTTGTTCAGCTATGTTTTTACTTTAAAAGTCTTACACCCCATCTTGTGATGATAGTGCTCTAGGAAGGGCATGACAGTGGCTTAAAGCTTTAGCCTTATGGCCAAATTCAGCCCTTGCATGCTCTGGTGTAAGTTCAATAACTCCACTGTCTCCTGATGTGAGAGAGAGCAGAGTTTGTCCCCTTGTCAGGAATATATTTTAGAATGCCACATTTTCTTACCCTAAGAGGGAAAGCCTTTGACAATCAATATGACTGATTGTGTTTTGGACCATTTCTTTTCCTTTAGCAAAGCAACAATCAAGTTAAAACAGACAGGAAAAACAGATGTGTAGCTTCTCACATTTGTATGGCCCATACGGTATCCTCCTTTCTGCAGAATGAAGGGAGCCACTTGTAGTAACTTGCTACAAGATGAGTCAGGCAACAGCTTATGTGGGTGAGAACAGCCTGAGCGGCATGCTTCCAGTGTGACATACATCATAATCACATATAGCACAGGAGATCCTCAGGGCTCTTGAAATGAGGCATGTCAAGGCTCAAGGTGGTTTGAGCTGGCCTCAGCACCATAGAGTCATGCTCCATATACTATCCACAAACCAGCATGTGAAGTAGTGGCAAAATAATTGTATGTGAATGCTGCTAACGTTTGAACTGTTCTGTAGCCTCAGAATCCCTTCAGAGGTTGAAAATATTTGGCTATTCAGAGAGGACCAGTTGTGTCGACTCTTCCTGATGGGCCTTGGCTAGGGTTGCCAAGCATCTGGTTTTTGACTGGAACGCCCGGTCAAAAAAGAGACACGGGCGGCTCTGGTCAGCACCACTGACCGACCATTAAAAGTCCAGTCAGCAGCACAGTGGGGCTAAGGCAGGCTCCCTGCCTGCCCTGGCTTTGCATAGCTCCCCGGAAGCAGCCGGCATGTCTGGCCCCTAGGCGCAGGGGCAATCAGTGAAGCTTTGCGTGCTGCCCCCTGCGCCAGCTCCTCAGCTCCCATTGGCCAGGAAGCGCAGCCAATGAGAGCTGCGAGGGTGGTACCTGCACATGCAGGCAGCACACACCGTGCAGAGCTGCCTGGCCGCATCTCTGTCTAGCCGCTTCTGGGAGCAGCATGGAGCTAAGGCAGACAGGGAGCCTGCCTTAGCCCCGCTGTGCCACCATCCAGGAGCTGCCTGAGGTAAGTGCCATGCGGCCAGAACCCAAACCCCCTCCTGCACCCCCAACCCCCTGCCACAAGTCAGAACCCCCTCCCGCACCCTAACTCTCTTCCAGACCCCAGACCTCCACCTGCACCCCAACCCCCTATCCCAGGTTGGAACCCCTTCCTGCACCCTAACTCCCTGCCAGATTGCGTACCCACACCGTCATCCCATCTCCAAGCCCCAGGTTGGAACCACCTCCCTCACACTAACTTCCTCCCAGACCTTGCACCCCCACCCACACCCCAAACTCCTCCCCCAGGTCGGAATCCCCTCCCGTACCCAAACTCCCTCCCAGAGCCTGCACCCCCACCCATACCCAGCACTCTCTACCCCAGCCCTGAGCCCCCTCCTGAACCCAAACTCCATCCCAGAGCCCGCACCCCACAACCCCCTCCTGCAGCTGCATCCCCTAACCCAGCCTTGAGCCCCCTCCCATACCCAAACTCCCTCCTGGAACCCACCCCCCCCACACTCTAACCCCCTGTCCCAGCCCTGAGCCTGCTCCCATACACCAAATCCCTTGGCCCCAGTCTGTAGCCCCCTCCTGTACCCCAAACCCCTCATATGCAGCCCCACCCCAAAGCCTGCACCCCCAATTGGAGCCTTCCCCCCTTCCCACACCCCAACTCTCTTCCCCAGCCCAGTGAAAGTGAGTGAGGGTGAGGGAGAGCAAGCGACGGAGGGAGGGGGCTGGAGTGAGTGGGGACGGGGCCTCAGAAAAGCGGCAGGGGAAGGGTGGGGCCTCGGGAAAGGGGTGGGGCAAGGGTATTCAGTTTTGTGCAGTTAGAAAGTTGGCAACCCTGTCCTTGGCCTCCTTGAATTTGGCAAATCCCATTCCCAGTCCTGTGGACACTGCTGCCATCCATTCCTCTGACAACAACGGCATGGTATTTTCTATGTGTAGGGGGATGGTGTGTCCATGTCACTGGATTATTAAAGAAAGTTCGTGTTCATTTAAAAAGGCATACCTGCCAGAAAAATCTTTTCTGTACAATTGTGGGTCTAAGTCCAATTTTTGAAAAAGTTGAATGGTCCTGAAAAGAAACTCATACCTGTTCTTTATTTCCCATGCTATCAATTGCTCCTCCTTCAAATTCTTCACCATATCATTCAGTTTCATTCACACAAGGTGCACTATCTTATAAATATATAATAATTTAATGGAACTATCTAGATGTACAGATATTCCAAACTTGAGTAACTATGTCATCATATTGCTGAAACCTTTGTCTAAAATTAGATTGTGAGCTCTTTGGAGCAGGGCCAAAGTCATTTAAAAGAAATTGCTCTGTAAAGTACCTAGCACATTTTTGTGTGCTCTATAAATAATAAAAGTGTGCCCCAATTTTTCTAGCCCAGAGAGATAGCTATTGGAATCTTAAAAATCATATAATTTTGCTTGTTCCTCTTGTGCTTTCTTCCATTTAATCCTGTCATAGTTCTAGCAGCTGAGATCTCTGACAGCTATTACTAGAAACAAATGAAAGCCTGGAATCCCCGGTTTTTCAAAGGGTATAAAACATGAATTTCAACAGTTCCTGAGCTGTCAGTTGCTAAAATCATGTCTGAATTAAGTATGCTTGTTTGTTGAGAGTGAGTGCTGATGCAAATAATTGGAATTATGTGATTTTTTTTAAAGGACTTGTATCTCATGAACTGTAAAGCATAGACAGGAATGATTGCAAGATATCAGACCTTAAAACTATCACTGAACCCTTGAGCTAATAGTATGTTGTTGGCACTATGCCAGATCCTACTGTAGCAAGTCCCTGATCTCAGGCCAGTGTAACTTTAATTCCGTGCATGTATCCTTGTTTTATTGGAGACATTTTATTGATTTTGCTGTTCCTTATTTTTGTAATTAAAACAAGTCTTTAAAACAAAATTATTTAGTCGTTTTGGTGAACAGAAGATTTCATGTATATTCCCAGTAAGGAATATACTGAGACTGCAGGTTTTGCTTTTTCTTAGGAGGCAGCATGGCATAGCACTGTGGTTTTCAATCTTTTTTCATTTGCGGACTCCAAAAAAATTTTGAACGGAGGTGTGGACCACTTTGGAAATCTTAGGCATAGCCTCAGTTGAAAACCACTGTTCTGTGGTAACAAGAATCGTTCACAGAACCTTTTAATATAGTCTGCAAATCCCTAGGGGGTCCATGGACCAGAGGTTGAAAACCACTGGTGTAGCAGAATGAGCCATGGGCAGGGAGCCAGGAACACAATAGTTCTAATCCCAACTCTGGTACTGACTTGTTGCATGGCTTTGGGTTTTGTTTCTAGATTCTAATTAGTGCGGAGGTTCTCAAACTGTGGTCCGTGGACCACCAGTGGTCCACAAGCTCCCTTCAGGTGGTCCGCAGATAGTTCTCTCTACGGTGCATGCCTGGGCGGCCACACACAAGAAAATGAAGGGCCACCCACCTAATTAGTGGAGCCGCGCAGGCATGGATGCACTAATTAGTTGCCTGGACCCTGGAGAAGACACACATGTAAGGTGAAGTGGTGGCCTTGGGGGGAATAGGTGGTAGGTGCGAGGGGGGAGTGGAGTGAGAAGAGGGGATGGGAGAAATTTGGGATGTGAAGGGCTGCAGCAGCCAGAGAAAGAAGCAACTTTCCCCAGCTCCAGGGCTGCGGCTGCTGGGGAGAGAGTGCCATCCTTCCCAGCCTCAGCTCTGTGGCTGCTGCGGCAGCGGAGAGAGGGAGAAACCCCCACTCCGTCCCAGCCCCAGCTTGGGGGCTGTTGCGGCGGGGGAGAGAGGGCACATCCATCATATTAGAAAGGTGAGACTACTGATATTAAAATATGAGTTGTGTGCATTTATTTGTAGAACAAAAAAACATTAATTATTCTTGTTTTTTATGTAGCGCTTTTATCCAAAGCACTTTACAATAGTTAGCTAATAGTACAAACAACATTTGGAAATATCATTAAGTGATCCACCGAGACTCTCAGCAATTTTCAAGTGGTCCTCAAAAAAAAAAGTTTGTGAACCACTGAATTAGAGGATGGGTGCAGTTTACAGGCCATCACCACCTAGACACTAGATTTTATGAATAGTGATTATTGAAAATCAAATTTAATCTTCTGATCTCAAGAAATCAGCCACATAGCCAGCTCAATTTATAACTCAGATCTTACCGAATAATCACGCCACTTCCAATCCTTTAGTAACTAAAATCTAAAGGTTTATTATAAGATAAAAGAAGAAGAAAGTTATAAATGCCTAATAGATCATTATATACAAGAATGGCAATGTTCTTATACCAGGTTTGTAGCAATGACGTTATAGACTGCTGGCTTGTAAAGTCTCTGGTAACTTTCAAAAGATTGGAAGGTCCTCAGCCCATAATTCAAATATGCTCCTTTTAGTTGTAAGTCCAGAGAATCAGAGCAGGAAAGAGAATACATGGAGATGATTCAACGGTCTTTTATACCCTCTGCCATGTGCTTGGAACATTACTGTCCCTAAATAAAGCTCACACATTACAACTTGTGGAAAATTACTACTGGCACAGGAAGGAGTCCAGGGTCAGATGAGCATGTCACATACTCTTACATGGCATGCTGACTCATAGGGGCCACTTGGAAGCTAAGGCGCCTTCAGAAAGAGACATCTGGACAGAATGAATTTCTTCTATGGCCCATTGTGAGAGTTAATTGCCTTTGGTGGGCCATCAACACAAAGCTGTCTGGCTTCAATGTAGATTTTACCTAGTGGGAGTTACCCCAGGAACAAACACATTTGGAATACAAATCTATAGCCAATATTCATAACTTCAGATACATAAATGATACATGCATTTAAACAGGATAATCATCTTTAGTGAATCATAATTTTTCCATTGACAACTTACATGACATAATTTGTACAAGTTTTGTTGCAGTTGTCAAATAGTGGGAATATTAATGATATAAATGGTCATATATCAATCATACAACATCCTGTATAGAATCTGTTTACATCAGATTTCCTTGTATGTGACACTACCACAAATGCAACCACTGGAAGAGCCCAAGCTAATCCCCTTGTTTAAAAGAAAGAGAGCTGGTAGTAGGTTATTGAAAGGAAGGATGAGCCAATGGTTAGGGCATTAACCTAGGACTTAGGAGACCTGGGTTCAATTCTCTTCTCTGTCACAAACTTTCCATGTGACCTTGGGCAAGTCACTTAGTCTGTCTGTGCCTAGTTCCCCATCTGTAAAATGGGGATAATAATACCTAACAGGGGTGTTGTGAAGATAAAAACATTAAAGAGTGTGATGCATTCTGAGATCTACTGATGAAAAGCACTATTTAAGAAATACGTGGTGATATTATTATTATTTTCTGGTACATCCTTCCCCTAGTCTGTCATGCTCTGAATTTGCCTATATATTTTTGTGGTATTTGGAGTGGGTGGGGTTTGAAGGATCTAATGGTTGGACAGGGATGGTTGTTTTAGTTGCATAGGTGATCTGATGGGATGAAGTTGGTGGATTGGACTTTTTTTTATTCTTTCAGTTAAGGATTTATATCCTCCCTGTGTGTATGGAGTTTTGTACAAAACTTCTAAAACTATGGGTAGCTATTTTAAACATAAATGTGAAGAAATAAATTATCCATTGTTATTTGCACTGTTGATGTATCCTTGTTGGTCCCAGGATCTAAGAGTGACAAGGTAGGTGAGGAAATATTTTTTATTGGTCCAAAAAAAGATATAACCTCTCTTACCTTGTCTCTCTCAAGATATAAATAATACATTTTGAAAAGCTTTACTCCACCTTGTAGGAAAAAGAAAAGAAAAAATTACTCTTTATTTTCTGTGCTTTCTTAAATTATTGCTTTCTGGTGCTTCAGTAATCCTTTTTTATATTCTACCTAAAATAACTAATGAATCAGTTAACTCCAATCAAATAAGTTCTGAAAACCCATTACACATCAATTAGTTAAATGTACTGCTTATGTTCCAGTTACATAGAAAATCAATAATTATTTTAATATTTCAGTTCCATTGCAGAGAAAAATTAGAGCCTCTCGTCTCCAAAATACAATTCAGATACAGACACTTAATGATTAGCAACTAAAGTGATTTAAAAAAAGTGTAATTACCTAATTAAACTCCAAAATATCTACTTTAATTGTCCGATATAAGAGAGAAATGGATGACAAATTAAAATTTTGTGCAGCAGACATATTGTAAGAGGAAATATTCTTCACAGAGCCATATCTCAGACCATACTTGTGCTTAGACTAAAGGTAACTGTGGATATTAGCCCTTTACATCTGCATAGTTCAGCTTTGCACGGGGCCACCATACCCTTACTATGGTTGGTGAAGAGGGTGGCGGTTCTTCTCCCTGGCCCCTGGAGTAAGGTTCTGAGCCATTATGTGGGGTGGTGAACTCATGCAAATGTGCTCCCTGATGCCCCTTCCCATCACAAGTGGCTTTTTATATAGCCTGTTTGTGCATCTTGCTGCTCCTCCTCTCTCCTGTAGTACCCTAAAGTTATATAGCAACCTCTGTGGAGCTGCTCTGGGAGAAGGAAGGGAGCAAGAGCTGGGTCTCAAAACTAGTTCCTTTCACCATTCCTCCACCCAAAAAGACGCTTAGTCTCATTCCCAAGTACAAGCATTAGGTATTGATACCCAACTAACTAACAGTGAGCAGGGAAGGAAACTAGACTTCAAAGATGTGCTTTGTATGTGCATTTCCTTCCTGACATAATCTTTCAAAACTTAGGGTAGAGATGTAAAGTGATTTCCAAGAGTCAGGAAGGAATTTTACCGCCATGTATATTATTGCACGTTAGGCCATATAGATAGTGTGGGCTGCTTCACCTTCTGAGGCAGAATACAAGATTTTGATTACCAATATACAATATGTGCCCCAATATAAAACACAGTAATTGTTTGTGAATTTACAAACTAAGCCACCAGGCTATTTGTCACTAAAAACTAAAACTACAGGGAGTTATTTTGGATTTGGGAGAAGATCAGTGTATTTCATATTAATAGGCTGACCATTTGCCATTATGCAGTTGCCATTAAGATATGAAGTAAAACTACAAATTCCTACAAATTAAATGTATCCTTGCTGGAAAGATGCCCATAGCATTTATGAAAGAAGATGGAACCTAGCTATTTTTCAATAGCAGCAAGTTTCTGTTGTAGTGTAGTGTTTTTTAATGTAAAACCTTCACTTCTAGATATTTAATTTGAATTCCCTGTACCAGTTTATAAAGAGAAGAATTTGAAAGCCTAGTCATAATTCAAAAATTGTGCTGCATACAGTGTTGGAACACACTTCATTATTCAGTCTACCAGTGCAATTTTTTAACTTTTGTTTTTATAAATTTCCAAATATGTTTAACAATACAGCTGTGCATGCGAGGAGAGAGTGTAGTCCAACATTTAGAAGAGTGGACTTGGTATGCGGATATTTGGGTATATTCATAGCTGGGCTCCATCCTCAGTGTATGACACTGAGCAAAAGTCAGCATTTGTCTCAGTTTCCTGTCTGCAATATAAATATTGTATTTAATTGCCTCTCATGGATGGGCTTTGTTAAAATGTATTCAGATGCAGGAACTATATAAGTGCAAAGTAGTGTGTGTTTAATTTTGGGTTTTATGCATTTATTTTCTATCCTAATGGTAATGCTTTGAGCCTTCCATGTGGGAACAGAGTATTGCTCGTTGTTTGAGATTTACTCCTCTGGAAAATTAACGAGCAATACTGATGGTTTCCAAAGGAGTTACGGTCCAGGAGGATGGTACATATGACTTGGGTTTACAGGGGTGAGGGATTTTAATTGATGGAAGTGAGAGTCCACAAGGCTCCAACAGGACTGAAGTGTCCCTTGGAATAAAAAGAACACAAAAAGCAACCTTAACATTTCATTAACCTTAGAAAACATGAATGAAATCCTGGCTCCATTGAAATCAATGAGATCTTTGCTGTGGATTTAAATGAGACCAGGATTTTTACCTCAAATGTACAGTTAACTGTTTCTAAAAAATAAGTATGAAAATACTTAAAAAGTTAAGCAGAGAAGTTAAGCAACCCAGAACTGTAGGTAAAACTTCTGTGTGAGAAAAAATAGGAGCAGTCTAGCATAACAAAACAAAGCTTTTCTATGGAATCCTCTTTACCTTAGTACCCCCTCCAAACACTGACTAGGCTTACCTTGATTAACTTGTGAGAGCTGACAAGATCGTGAGACATGGTAGCCAGCTAGTGACTTTTTTTAGTAATTTGAATTCCCTGGATCACCAGGGAATGAGCTAAGGCAGGGGTGAGCAAACTTTTTGGCCCGAGGGCCACATCAGGGTTGCAAAACTGTATGGAGGGCTGGGTAGGGAAGGCTGTGCCACCCGAAACAGCCTGGCCCCCGCCCTCTAGCTGCCCCTCCGACTTCCCACCCCCTTACTGCCCCGCTCAGATTCCCCAACCCATCCACCCACCTGCTCCCTGTCCCCTGACTGCCCCGATGCCTATCCACTCCCTCACTCCCTGACGGGCCCCCCGGGATTCCCACCCCCTATTCAACCCCCCCTGCTCTCTGTCCCCTGACCACCACCATCCCGAACCTCCGCCCCATCAAACCGCCCCCTGCTCCCTGTCCCCTGACTGCCCCACAGAACCTCCTGCCCCTTATCCAATCCCCCCCACTCCCCACCCCCTTACCATGCCGCTCAGAGCAGCAGGAGCTCACAGCCACACTGCCTGCACTCCCCAGCAGGAGCGGTAGGCCAGAGAAATCAAACGGACGCTCCAGGACAGAGCCCCAGGCATGCTGCTTCTACACTAGCTGCATGCAATTCTAGGGGGGGCCGCCACCACTACCCCACCCCGTCCGTGGACTCTGATGATGGGGTACTCTCCTCCATGCCTGAGGATTTTGCGGACGGGGAAGATGAGGAGGAGGAGGAGGACGAGCTTGAAGAGAGCACACAGCACACTGTTCTCCCCGACAGCCAGGATCTTTTTATCACCCTCACTGAAATACTCTCCAAACCTAACCAAGCCGGAGAAGGGACCTCTGGTGAGTGTACCTTTTTAAATATAATACATATTATAAAAGCAAACGTTTTTTAATGATTAAGTAGCCCTGAGGACTTGGGATGCATTCGTGGTTAGTACAGCTACTGGAAAAGTCTGTTAACGTGTCTGGGGATGGAGCAGAAATCCTTCAAGGACATCTCCATGAAGCTCTCCTGGAAGTATTCTAAAAGCCTTTGCAAATGGTTTCTGGGGAGAGCAGCCTTATTCCGTCCTCCATGGTAGGACACTTTACCACTTGGTAGCAGCAATCTTGCTTTTGCTAAGCAATTACTTGCTTACCAGTAGCAAGTAATCTGGTATCATTGTATGACAAAGCCTGGCAGTGTATGGTCCCGGTGGCATTCAAGCAACATCTGTTCTTTATCTCTCTGTGTTATCCTGAGGAGAGTGATATCGTTCATGGTAACCTGGTTGAAATAGGGGAATTTAATTAAGGGGACATTCAGAAGTGGCCGTTCCTACTGGGCTGTTTGCTTGTGGCTGAAAAGAAATCCTCCCCATAGTTAGCCACATGCTGCGGGGGGGGGGAGCCTTGGCGCTGAGCTGTTCGCATTTGGCTAACAGGGATCTTCCCTGATACCAGCCACACAGTGGGGTGAGGGGTAAAGCAATCATCCCAGAGAATTGGATGGGGGAAAAGGGGGGTTAGTTTGGTTTCTGCTACTGCAAGTTAACAGGAAAACTGCAGCACTAAATGGCCAACTCAACGTGCTTTGCTTGGCATGGGAGAGGAGGGCGCTGTTGTTCTGAAGGCTGCAGAAGCCGAAAGACTACGGCTTACCATGGCCTCCTGCAAGCCGAATTCTGTTGCCCAGCACTGCGTGTGTGATCTCTAACACCAAAGCCGCAGGCACTCAATATAAGATGCAAAATGCTACCTTGTACCAAAACCACATGTGCTATGTAATGTGAATAGTGTTGTTCACCGTGAAAGAGTATAGCCATTGTTCTGTAAAATGGAATACTTTTTAAATACTTCACTCCCTTTTTTTCCTCCAGCAGCTGCAAATGTTTCAAGCCTTCCTCCTCCATCCCAAAGGCTATCTCAGATAAAGCGGCGAAAAAAATGCACATGCGATGAAATGTTCTCTGAGCTCATGCAGTTGTCCGGCACTGACAGAGCTCAGCAGAATGTGTGGAGGGACACAATAGCAGAGTACAGGACAGTGGCCGATGAACGTGAGGAGAGGTGGCAGCAGGAAGATCAGAGGAGGCATGAGGCAATGCTGGGGCTGCTGCGGGATCAAACGGGCATGCTTTGGCATGTCGTGGAGGTTCATGAACGGCAGCAGGATCACAGACTGCTGCTGCAGCCCCTGTTTAACTTCCCTCCCTCCTCCCCAAGTTCCATAGCCTCCTCACCCAGATGCCCAAGAACACAGCGGGGGAGGCTCCGGACACCAAACCACTCCACCCCAGTGGACAGCCCAAGCAACAGAAGGCTGTCATTCAAGAAGTTTTAAAGTGGCCTTTTCCTTCCCTCCTCCCACCCCCCACCCGGGCTACCTTGTGAGTTATCTCCCTATTTTTATAATCAATTAATAAAGAACACATGATTTTTAAATGATAGTGACTATTTCCTTTGCAAGCAAGCTGTGATCGAAGGGGGAAGGGCGGGCGGCTTACAGGAAATTTAGAGGCAACCAAGGGGGTGGGTTTTCATCAAGGAGAAAAAAACAGAAGTGTCACACAGTATCCTGGCCAGTCGTGAAACTGGTTTTCAAAACTTCCTGCTGTGCTCTTCTAACCACCCTGATGTCTGGCTGCACGTATTCAGCTGCCAGGCGATTTGCCTCAACCTCCCACCCCACCATAAATATCTCCCCCTTACTCTCACAGAGATTGTGGAGCACACAGCAAGCAGCAATAACAATGGGAATATTAGTTTCACTGAAGTCTGAGTGAGTCAGTAAACTGCACCAGCGACCCTTTAAACATCCAAATGCACACTCTACCACCATTCTGCACTTGCTCAGCCTATAGTTGAACAGCTCCTTACTACTGTCCAGGGTGCCTGTGTACGGCTTTATGAGCCAGGGTATTAAGGGGTAGGCTGGGTCCCCAAGGATAACTATAGGCATTTCAACATCCCCAGCGGTTATTTTCTGGTCTGGGAAGTAAATCCCTTCCTGCAGCTGTTTAAACAGACCAGAGTTCCTGAAGATGCGAGCGTCATGAACCTTTCCCGGCCATCCCACGTTGATGTTGGTGAAACGTCCCTTGTGATCCACCAGTGCTTGCATCACCATTGAAAAGTACCCCTTGCGGTTTATGTACTGGCTGCCCTGGTGGTCCGGTCCCAACATAGGCATATGCATTCCGTCTATAGCCCCACCACAGTTAGGGAATCCCATTGCAGCAAAGCCATCTAGTACGACCTGCACATTTCCCAGAGTCACTGCCTTTGATAGCAGCAGCTCAATGATTGTGTTGGCTACTTGCATCACAGCAACCCTCACAGTAGATTTTCCCACTCCAAATTGATTCCCGACTGACTGGTAGCTGTCTGGCGTTGCAAGCTTCCACAGGGCTATTGCCACTCTCTTGTGAACTGTG
Source organism: Dermochelys coriacea (assembly GCF_009764565.3). Lineage (NCBI taxonomy): Eukaryota > Metazoa > Chordata > Testudines > Dermochelyidae > Dermochelys > Dermochelys coriacea. The sequence goes on along the minus strand of NC_050077.1, from coordinate 50,555,980 downwards.
AGGGTGCCCTCATCTTGGTATTCTGGTGCTTCAGGGCAGGGGAAAGCAAGTCATAAAGTTCCAGGAAAGTGCCCTTATGCATGCAAAAGTTTCGGAGCCACTGGGAATCATCCCAAACCTGCAACACTATGCAGTCCCACCACTCTGTGCTTGTTTCCCAGGCCCAGAATCGGCGTTCCATGGCATGAGCCTGCCCCAATAACACCATTATCTCCAAATTGCCGGGGACTGCAGTTTTAGAGAAATCTGTGTTCATGTCCTCATCACCGTGCTGAATAATAATGCGCGAGGTGTTTACAATGGTCATAACTGCTGTAGTGAGCTGAACCGGCTCCATGCTTGTCATGCTATGGCATCTGCTCAGGCAATCCAGGGAAAAGGGCGCAAAATGATTGTCTGCTGTTTTTTTCATGGAGGGAGGGAGGGTTAACTGATGACATTTACCCATAACCACCCACCACAAATTTTTGGCCCCATCAGGAGCTCAGGCCAGAATTCCAATGGGCAGCGGGGACTGTGGGAACTGTGGGATAGCTACCCACAGTGCACCGCTTGGAATGTCGACACTTGCCACAGTACTGTGAAAGCACACCACTGAATTCATGTGCTTAGTGTGCACTCAACCTTATACAATGTGTTCCCAAAAATCGACTTCTGTAAAATCGGAGTACTTTCGTAGTGTAGACATGGCCTCAGATGATCACCCATTCTGCTTTTAAAACCAGCCTAAACCTGCTAACCTTTAGAAAGATGAGTAAAACCAACTTTTCAAGCATGTCATTGCAAATTTTCTGTTATTTACTGAAGGAAAATAAACTACACTTTAGGTGACAGTTTGGAAATTTGAGGGATGATGTGACAATAAGAGGATGCTGTCCCTGAGTACCAGCTCCAGCAGATCCCAATGCTTGCCCTGATTAATAAACTTATTACTGAGAGAGCTAGTAGTGACCTTGATATTTAGGTTGCCTAACAGTTTCCATTATGAAAAATTCTTCTTAGGCTTTACTTTTTCTAACACCTCTACTATTTGCAGCAGGCCTTTAAAATTCAGCAGAGAGAAAACCCTCAGATTAGACAAGTGCCTTTTCTTTGTCCCAAGAAATTCTGTTCAGCTTTAGCCAAGTTACAGATTGTTAAAAATCATGATTTTCCCTCCTCTGGTTTGTGTTTTTTCAGGAAAATTTTGAAAGCATGACAAAATAATAACTGAACACAAACATTTGAAAGATTCTGGGTTTATGGTGCCATGAAGGTCCCAGAAGGTGCAGTGGCACACACTGCATTGAGAATCCTAGGTTGCTGCTGGAGCACCAGTAGGGAGTGGCGAGCCATATCGAGCTCCCTCCAACCTTCACCACAACATTATACCTGGCATGTTGCCCCAGAATCCAATCCCCATCCCTCCCTCTCTGAGGGGGCATCAAATTGAGCAGGTGCTCCCCAATTCCTGGGTTTCTGGGAAAAGACCCAGGCTGGGCTCCCTCCATAAGTGTCCTGGACTAAGTGTACATAGCCCCAGCCCATTCCTCTCCTCTGGAAACACAACATGGGACAGAAGCCCTCCAGCTCCCAAGGAGTGGGAAAGAGAAAGGGTTGGACTAGGCTCCCTCTGAACCCTGCACATGGAATCAGAATCCTATTTCCCTACTGCAGATGATAACCTTCTCCTGCTGTTAGCTAATGTTAGGTCCTGTACCTCAAGCTCTGCTGCAGTGCTCGAGGTTTAGTATTCAAACCTTGATAATGGTACATAATGAAGGGATTGTTACAATTGTACATAATAGAATTAATATTTTTACATTTTAAAAACTGGGAAATTACATATGAATAACCTGTGCATATGGATTATGAGATAGTCTTTAATTACATGATCACATACTATTTTTCCACAGCATTCTGGTTCATTCTTGGCACAGGATGATTCACAAAGGGGTAGAATTAAGGCTGCATGAGCAGCTGCAAATCTGGCATTTCCTAATGTTTGAGTGCTTGATTTTCCAACCTAAATATCTTTCTTTTAATATATACTTTTCTTTGTAATATAGTACTGCATATACACTTGTTGACCAGTAATGTCTTCATGATTGCAAAAGCCACACTTGCTTTCCCTTTCTTTTTAATATGAAACCTTCTGAAATCCCTCTTGTTCCCATGCAAACTCCTCTGGAATTCCTTACGTTAGAGCTGTCCGAAGGATGAGGAATCTGCAATGTAAACATTTGATGTACACCAGCATGTTTCCAAAGTGATAACATTCATTTACTATTGATGTCCAATATGTGATATTTTAATGTTCATACATTTTTTCTAAACAGCAGTTTTGGTTTTTCAAAACAAGTGTTCATCTTGTTGGACTACCTACATGCCATGTTTGGGGTTCTAAAAATTGACTTCTCTGAATACAGCTCTTTTTTTTTTTAAGTACAGAAAGCATCTTCTTACACTGAAAACCAACTGCATGGTTTCCTTCAAACTTTCAAAAAGCATTCATTTAGAATGAGAAATATATTTACTAGAGCCCTGATGGTGGCAGTCATGTGTCAAGCCTAACCAATTGTAAGAGGAGATATTCATTTTAAATTTTAAGCCATATCTGTACAGGAGTTGGTGAAAATTCTCTCCGCCACCACAGCATCTACAAAGTCCTAAAGTGCAGAACTGTTTGGGGCAGTGGCCCTGCCAAATCCTAGTTATAGTCACACAGTTATAAAGTGGAATCTTTTCCAGTTTTGAGGAGTTTGTGTTGTTGAAGGAAATTACTTGGATCAGTTACTGAGACTCTGTTGTGGCAAAGCAGTGTCTTGAGGGAATACATTCTAAGTCTACTCCACTTGAATTGAGGTCATTGTTGCTCACTGAAGTGGTGACAGAGCTGTAGGCTGTAGTTTATAAACTGGACCCAAGTTTTTCCTGACTGAGGAATGCCAGTAAGGAAGTGTTGTGTTCTCTGTCGGTGAACATTCTTAGTGCCTCCCTTCAGAAGAGCAGCCTCTAAGAAATGTTCTTGAGGCATCACTTGATGTGGAAAATGTTTCCAGCTATGGACCTGTTTTGAACCTTTATTTGGGCTGATTGAGAAGATTATAACAGGGTAAATCAGACAGCCTCCAGAATTCTTAGGGTTTCTTGACTCAATGCAGTAGTGTTTCAGGTTTCAGTAAGGTACATAAATTGCACTAATAGTGCTGATTAATGATCTTTTCCTGACAGTGAATGAAGGTCACATCCGTGCTGATCTTACCTTTTTCCTTTTTTTTAAAGCTCTCATCTACCTTCCAGGCTGTTGATCATGAAGTTTTTTGACACATCTGCGGTTCATACCCAGAGGTACGTGGAGCCTCTATATTTCTTCCTTTTTTAAAAGATCCCAGAGCTGTACTATTAGGTGATTAACCACTCCCTCCTCTCCTATGATTACTCCATCCATTTCTCTTTCCCTTTAGGCTTCTAGATAGCTCCATGACTTAACTTATGATTGACTAACAGGCATAGCAAGAATTTTGATGTTCCCATCACTTCCCATTTAACTTTAGAATAGGTATAATTTTCATTCACAGATTGAGATTAGAGCCTAATGTAAAAAAAAAATATTTCCAATGTATGTTCTATTTGTGTAAATGCTTCAAAGTCACAGAGAAGCTGAAAAATGGGAAAATCCTGTAAAACAACCTTTAAAAACCCTGGCATTCACTCCAGCTCTTCATTTAATATTGCTGAATTTATTCGCTTTCAGAGCATGCTTCCAGGGTTCTCCATTCCTCCCCCCCACCACCAACGTTTTGTCAAGGTAGTGTGTGGAGGAATATGAGGATGGGATGGCGGAGGTTAAATTTTTTTGCTTTGGTCAGGTAAATAGTTCTGTTTTAGATTTTCATTTCCTTTTTGTATTCTTTTGTACAAGAATCTAGAACTGTGTTATATGTACTTTTAAAGGAATGTTAATAAATATATAAAACTAAATAACCTGGACTGTGTGCTCTCGATATACAATGACCTCAGTTCAGCTGCACAGAGTACAAGTTAGCACAGACTTTGGTCCAGAATGTTTAAACTGCACCTTCCCCTCCCCTCGTCCTTTCTTCTCTCTCTCTCCCTCCCTCCCTCCCTCTTCTTCGTTCTACAGTGCACACATAGCTTGTTGTATTTGCATATATGTGGTAAGGCTGTGTAGTAAAATATCCTGTTTGTAATGAAAAAGTACCATGGTACAGAGTTTTAAGATTACTCTTGAATTTTTGTTATTACTGTCTGGGTGCGCAATATACACACACATTCTTGCACACTTTTTACTCTTATGTATCACCTTTCATTCCAAAGTGCTTTCCAAACTGTAGCGTATACATATAGTCCCACTGAAATTCAACCACCTCTTGGTTGGCAGGCAACAGGCAGTCAGTGCATTGTATGGCCAATAATATGTAAAGCAATCCATAAAGGTTAACAAAGTAACTCAAACAGGGAAGAGTTCTGGGTAACAGCACCAGCGCAAACTCCTCTAGTACCATAGCATATATAATATCCAGGCAGAGCAGACAGGAAATTTTAAGATCTTCTCTGAGAAGGACAAACAGTGAACTGTATAGAATTTAATTTATCTACCCCAGAAGAATGAAGGGCTAAATCAACCCTGCTGAGATTTGAACCTATGATACCAGGGAGTCTATACTTGACAAACATAAACCACTGGCAGAGGGGTACAGGGTTGGGGGAAAGCAGAACCACCATTTTACCCCTGGGAAGAAGGAGGCTGGGCATTCACCACCCCATTCCCCTGTTACTTGTCCCAAATTTTCTGTACAAGCAGAGGAGCCCAAGAGGTGCTATCATTGTAAGTCCACTGAGCACCTGAGGAATAAGTGTCCCTTGCTGAGTGGAAACAAGCAGCAAGTAACACATGCAGCTGCTACTTTTCAGAGCCAGGCTGCGGCCTCTTTCCACACAGGCTTTGTAAAGCTTGCTTCCACACAACCAAGCAATGAGCATATGCATGCTGTTAAAATCAATGGTGAAGTGCTTCTTGGACTGAAGGACACATGTGCTGAGATTTCTGTGGTCAAGAGGGACCTGATCCAGGAGAAGGATTTATAGCCAGGTAAAATGGCAGAATTAGAACTGATGGGAGGTTACAAAGTCCTTGCACCTTTACTAAAGTACACATGCAAACTAAGTATTTGCAGGCTGAACTGACTGTTGCAACGGTGGCACACAATTTTGTACCGTTTCTACTGCGGAATGATTTCTATAATGTGGCAGAATCTGTCCCAGGGTTGGTTAGCTGTGAGAAGGAATTTTGTGCAAGAAGCCCCGGTGGCGGGGTGGGGGTGGGGTGGTGAAGTCACATGGACTGCTGGAGGAAAGTGTCTCTTAGATTCCTCTGTAGCGGTAAAGAATGCAGCTTTGGGGGCAGGGATGGTTGTGGCCAGTTCCTGTAGCCCCAGGGCTCAAGGCAAGTTCCAGAGGGAGGGGCTGGACGGAGCCAGCTCCTGTCTCTCAATCATTTCACCGGGAGAGAGGAATGTATTACCTTGTTACAGGGGGGCCACCCCAGCCGCTGACTGCCAGGAAGTTGCAAGTCAGCAGGCGGCGGGGCCTGCCCTGGGGTGCACAGAGACATGTGTCCCGAAGGTGGAATTTGGGGTCGTGGTGACCGCTGCAGTGGGAACAGACCCCAAGGACTGTGTAGCTGGAAGCAAGCCCAACCTGAGTGAAAAGGGGGGAATTTTGCTGGCCAGTGAAGGGTCTCTCATAGCTGATAGCTGTGAACCCACAGCTGGACCAGAGTCACCTTCCCTTTTGGGGGACACTGGGATGTCTGACCCAGAGGGGAGCCCAGAGCGGGAACCCCAGACAGAAGGTGAGGGGGGGCCGGAGAGTCCGCCCACCTTTTGTAGGGAGGATCTTTCCCAGGAGGAGGGTGAAAAGTCTGCATTTAAAATGCCAGACCCCTCTCCTGTGGATCAGGTTTTAAGAGAAAACTGGGGGGTCAGATCTCCGGGAGGGGGAAGTCCATCCAGCTGACCTTTTGGGAACAGAAAATGGGGTGTCCAAAGGGGTCTTACCACTCCAAAGCACCCCACTGAAATATGTTGTTCTTGGTATGCGTGTAAGAGATAAAGCTGTATCTCCAAGACAGGAGGGGAAAAATCTCTGCATGGGTGAAACTTCACAGAGGAGTGGAGTCCAGCCCAGAGAAATTCCAGAGGGAGGGGCCGAGGGCCGGCATGATTGCAGGACACCTTTTCCTTGCCAAAGCCCCAAACCCATGCCTGAATTGAAAGCCTTCTCCAAAGAGGCAGAGGAATCTGAATCAGAATGCCTACCAGGGGGCACAAAGAACTGGAAAATGCAGTAGACACTAAACAAGCTAAATCGTGTGAACAAAACCTGTCCACCGTAGATTTGCTGTTAATCTTGTGTCTTTTACTATTTCATCTATGGGTCAAGACAAAGGAGTTAATACTAGTGGTTAACCCTTTAAAGATGTGGGACATATCTGATTTGTGGAAGAAATTGTTGTACATGCTAGGGATGGTGACAAAACAGCCCCACAAGCATGTTACTTTTCACCCTATACCTGTAAACAGACTGGAAGCTTGGCACAGCAGCAAAAGCATAATAGGCCCATGCTGCTATGTAGAAGGAAGCCAAGCTGGTCACCTGCCATATTTGCTATACTTTCTGCACTTCAGGATGGTTTGTTCCTGCACCCTCAATAAGGCTTCTTTAAAATACAGCCAGTTCTCTTGGACTCCTTGCCCCCTCATATTAGCTTCCCAGGGGATCCTGCCCATCAGTTCCCTAAGTGAGTCTAAGTCTGCTTTTCTGAGGTCCAGGGTCCATATTTTGCTATTCTCCTTTCTTCCTTTTGTGAGGATCCTGAATTCAACCATCTCATAGTCACTGCTGGCCTAGGTTGCCACCCACTTTTACTTCCCCTACTAATTCTTCCCTGTTTGTAAGCAGCAGGTCAAGAGGAGCACAGCCCATAGTCGGTTGCTCCAGCACTTGTACCAGGAAGTTGTCCCCAACATTCTCATTGTGTATATCCTGTAACTAAATAACCCATCAAATGAGAAAGAAGCCTTGTGGAATGCAAATGAAGAAAAATGCTAATTTCAAAGCAAGTGGTCATTGTGTGTGCTGATTGGAAGTCAAAGACTCATAATGTATTCCTCACTCTCCATCATCAAAGGAAAAACCCACATGGGTAGAGATCCTGTCAGTTTGTTTTCTGTGAGAAGAAGCTGTAAGTATGGATTCAAGGAAAGATCCTGAATAGCTGGACTGTTTGGACTTTTACAGGAAAGTGTACCAGATGCAAAGGAAGCTTACAAGAGGTGGAAATTTGGACAGATGACTAGGGAGGAGTATAAAAATATTGCTAGAGCATGCAGGGATGTAATCAGGAAGGCCAAGGCACAATTGGAGTTGCAGCTACCAAGGGATGTGAAGGGTAACAAGAAGGGTTTTTACAGGTATATTAGCAACAAGAAGGTCAGGGAAAGTGTGGGACCCTTACTGAATGGGGGAGGCAACACAGTGACAGATGATATGGAAAAAGCTGAAGTACTCAGTGCTTTTTTTGCCTCGGTCTTCAAAGACAAGGTCAGCTCCCAGACTGCTGCACTGGGCAACACAGTATGGGGAGGAGGTGAGCAGCGCTCAGTGGAGAAAGAACAGGTTAAGGACTATTTAGAAAAGCTGGACGTGCACAAGTCCATGGATCCAAATCTAATGCATCCAAGAGTGCTGAGGGAGTTGGCTGATGTGATTGCAGAGCCATTGGCCATTATCTTTGAAAATTCGTGGCAATCAGGGGAGGTTCCAGATGATTGGAAAAAGGCAAATATAGTGCCCATATTTAAAAAAGGGAAGAAAGAGAAACCGGGGAACTACAGACCGGTCAGCCTCACTTCAGTCCCTGACAAAATCATGGAGCAGGTCCTCAAGGAATCCATTTTGAAGCACTTGGGAGGAGAGGAAGGTGATCAGGAACAGTCAACATGGATTCACCAAGGGCAAGTCATGCCTGACCAACCTTATTGCCTTCTGTGATGAAATAACTGGCTCTGTGGATATTGGGAAAGCAGTGGATGTGATATATCTTGACTTTAGTGAAGCTTTTGATATGGTCTCCCACAGTACTCTTGCCAGCAAGTTAAAAAAGTATGGATTGGATGAATGGACTATAAGGTGGATAGAAAGCTGGCTAGATTGTTGGGCTCAATGGGTAGTGATCAATGGTTTGATGTCTAGTTGGTGGCCGGTATCAAGCAAAGTGCCCCACGGGTTGGTCCTGGGGCTGGTTTTGTTCAACATCTTTATCAATGATCTGGATGATGGGATTAATTGCACCCTCACCAAGTTCGCAGATGGCATTAAGGTGTGGGGGAGAGATAGATACCGTGGAGGGTAGGGATAGGGTCCAGAGTGACCTACACAAATTGGAGGATTGGGCCAAAAGAAATCTGATGAGGTTCAACAAGGACAAGTGCAGAGTGCTGCACTTAGGAAGGAAGAATCCCATGCACTGCTACGGGCTGGGGACCAACTGGCTAAGCAGCAGTTCTGCAGAAAAGGACCTGGGGATTACAGTGGATGAGAAGCTGGATATGAGTCAGCAGCGTGCCCTTGTTGCCAAGAAGGCCAACGGCATATTGGGCTGTATTAGTAGGAGCATTGTCAGCAGATCGAGGGAAGTGATTATTCCCCTCTATTTGGCACTCGTGAGGCCACACCTGGGGTATTGCGTCCAGTTTTGGTCCCCCCATTTCAGAAGGGATGTGGACAAATTGGAGAGAGTTCAGCAGAGGGCAACAAAAATAATTAGAGGGCTGGGGCATATGACTTACGAGGAGAGGCTGAGGGAACTGGGGTTATTTAGTCTGCAGAAGAGAAGAGTGAGGGGGGATTTGAAAGCAGCCTTCAACTACCTGAAGGGGGGTTCCAAAGAGGATGGAGCTAGCTGTTCTCAGTAGTGGCAGATGACAGAACAAGAAGCAATGGTCTCAAGCTGCAGTGTGGGAGGTCTAGGTTGGACATTAGGAAACGCTATTTCACTAGGAGGTAGTGAAGCACTGGAATGGGTTACCTAGGGAGGTGGTAGAATCTCCATCCTTAGAGGTTTTTAAGGCCCGACTTGGCAAAGCCTTGGCTGGGATGATTTAGTTGGTGTTGGTCCTGCTTTGAGCAGGGGATTGGACTAGATGACCTCCTGAGGTCTCTTCCAATCCTGATATTCTATGATTCTATGAAAATTCTACTACATTATAACAAGATACAGCAATGCAAGTAACATTCCACTACTTTTCATGAAGTTCAAACGCCAAATACATTCGTATACATTTAACAAACACTTTGATCTATACAAATACACAAGTGCATAGGACTCTGGCATGAGCTGGCACCTGGTCTCCCAGTGTCACGCTAGGTATAATTCATTGTGTGCCTTGGACTTTCTGATTTTGTTCCTACATGCTTGGGCTATTCTTTTGTACTCCTCCTTATCAGTTTGTCTTTGTTTTCACTTTTTGTAGGATTTCTTTTTAATTTTCAGGTCATTAGAGAGCTTCTGATGGAGCCATACTGTCCTCTTACTATTCTTCTTATCTTTACTTTGCTTCGGGATAGTTTGCAGTTGTGCGGTTAATATTGTCTCCTTCAGAGACTGCTAGCTCTCCTGAACTCCTTTTCCCCTTAGATTGTCTTCCCATGGGAGTTTACCTTCCACTTCTCTGTGTTTGTTAGTGTGTTTTTTAAATCCATTATCCTTATTCTTCTGCTCTCACTCCTTCCTTTTCTTAGAATCATGATGTCTATCATTTCATGATCACTTTTACCCAAATTCCAGATTTGCTACCAATTCCTCCCTGTTGGTCAAAATCAAATCTAAAATGGCTGTTCCTCTGGTTACTTCCTCCATTTTCTGGAACAAAATGTTGTGCCCGATATATTCCAGGAACTTATTCGAAATTTTTTGTTTTGCTATATCATTTTTCCAAAAGTTGTCTGGGTAGTGAAAGTCCCTCATTACTACCAGATCTTGTGTTTTGGATATTTGTTCTAGAAATGCCTCATCCACGTCCTCTTCCTGATTTGGTGGTCTGTAGTCAAATCTCCTTTCTTTTATCTTCCCATCACTCAAAAACAGTTGATGGGGTTTTGATCAAACTTTCCTTTAAAAATATATCACATTAGAAAATTTCAGCCCAAAAGGTAGAAGCTTTAGGGAGCTATGAGCTTCTTAATACAAAGCTCATCTTGGGAAGTGTTTTGTAGCCTTATCTACAATAGTCTCTACCTTTACCCTGCTGTAGACCCAGTTCAGCAAATCACTTAAGCATGCGTTTAAATCTCATTAAAGTCAATGGAACTTAAGAAAGTGCTTTGCTGCTTTAGGAGCATAATGAACAAACTTATAGCTAGGGCCTAAGCCAAGGTCTATTGAAGCCAATGGAAAGGCTCCCATTGACTTCAAATGAGTGTTGGATCAGCCTGCAGTGCATCAGAATGAGTTTATCTAAATACATATGCAAATTCTGTTTTTAATCAGATTTTTTAATTGCAAGTTTTTAGATCAGTATGGTATATATGTTAGTCTATACAATTATTTATTGTTTTAAGGCCAGATCATGCTTGCTCTATTCAGATGAATATTTCAATTAATTTCAGTTGGTCTACCTGCATGAGTAAAGTGATTAAGATTTAGACCCTAGCCTTTTGAATACTCACGCATATAGGCAATCTAAGAATAAATTAATTGGCTTTTATTGTGTTACAGGCATACAGTATATGAAATAATGCTTTGAAAATTGCTATACTAGTAATTATAGTAGTACCACTAGTAGTTATACTAGCAATTTTAGGTTAATTATTTGATATTAAGGGATTGCTTAGGGCCATACAGTCAATATATTAAACATCTTTAAATATCCTATACATTTTTGATTTATTTTATGGATTTTTGGAAAAAGAAGTATAGGATACCTAAATGATCTGAATGTTGCAACTTGTAATTGGTTGAAGTAATGTTTACAACTCAGGAGACAATAATGGCAGTTTTTCAATGTGAATGTCAGTTATACCCTAACTTCATACATTTGTATGGCACTCATTATAATGTTCTCCTAATTAATAAGAGTACATTTTTGTCTTTTACCAACAGTCTCCTTAACTTCATTGTGGCTAATTACATGCACTATAAATCCTGGAAACAGCTTTTAAAAGTCTCTCATTATATTACTCAGATTCATTTTTATTTTTTATCACTACAGTTTCCGAAATACTTAATTTAAAAGGGCAAGGCTTGTTTTGTTTAGATTTATATTTTGGACTTTTATATTGTTTTTTACTATGTAGGGTTGAATATTAGTGCTTGTGACAGCAAGGCACATCAGCTGCTGGCAATGGCTTCATTCTAGCAAGCTTGTCCACTACAGTTTTGGTGTTGCACCTCAGTCCTGTGATACAGCACAAATGCACAGGCATACGTTTAGCCTTGAGCAAAGATTGCCTGCTATGCCAAACAGGTTAATGGGCTTGATAGGTAAAAACATTCTCTAGATACTAGACAGATCATTATACATGAGAGTGTGAGTTAAGACCAAGGAGAGCTTTCCTAAAGATGCTAAGAGATTTAGCAGCACAAGTCCCACAGAAGTCATTCGGACTTGTGCTCCTAAATCCTTTCACTTTAACTAACACTCTCATATGTACAAGTCTGTATAGTATGTAGAGAATAAGCTCCCTGGACTTTCTGAGAACTTGTGCTCCTAAATCTCTTTGCCTCTTTTGAAAATCTGCCCCTAAGACCTTGCCCATCACTCTAAATTTTCTGATTGTTTAATGCCAAGCCTGTAATGTTATGTAAACATGGGAGGGGGGTGGAAAGCGACAATAAATTTGCAAAGTTCTATGATGAGGCAGTCTTAACCCAGAATAGACACATCACCAAAAAAAAGGGGGGGGGGGGGTTGTGGCATTTGTGGGAAACTGTTGTACAAACTACATTATATGAAAATGAAAGTTACACTAACTGCAACTGAGTACTTGATAATATGTTTTACCTCTTGTAGAAACTTTGCCTTGAAATGCTGAAAATTGTCTGTAGAGGAGCTGAAGTTAGTTAAGTACTGGAACAACTGCTGATTTATTTGCATCTTTCAACATGACCAATCCCCAGTAAGTACCATATGAGAAAGTTACAAATGCTTTTCCATTCAATGAGTCAAATCCCGTTCAAGCAAAATCCTCTGTGCCAAATTCTCCTGATCCCAAGGAGGTTGCATCAGTTTTGCTGGGAAGAGAATTTTAAGTTTGTGATAAGAGATGAAGGATTTGCTCAGTTGTCTGTGGACCCGGAATTAGTGCAACAACAACAAAGTGAATATGGTAAACTTTTCTGAAGTATTGTTAATAGTGAATGACCAAGAACTAATATATAAAATTATTTTCAGGTCTGTCTAAATTTTTGTTTTCCTCCCAACAAGCCTATGTTAAGATTATTTGTCAACACTGTTTCATTTGCTTTTTCATGGTCACTTCATTATCTAGCTCTCATTTAGTCTATTTAAGAGTCTAAAAGGTTAAAAAAAAGCACACAGTGAGAAGCTGAAAGGGCTTCTCTAACTCTTTTCACAGTTTTTTCTGTAATACCAGTAGTCAGATTGTGGTCCACTTCCAAACTAAAAGCCAGCATCTTCAGCTAGTATGTGGTACAAAAGCATTAAATCAGAGAAGAGAAATGTCTAGCCAAATACCAGAAAAAAATCTCCTGCTAATTAGATCTTTTTAAACAGTGAAATAATTTTCAGTGGAAGTGATAAAAGTCTCATTCCTTGAGGAGACATGTAAAATTAGATTGGACAAAGAACTAAATAAAGGGACACTGGCTAGATGACCCAAAGGATCTTTTCACTAATTTCTATGATTGTGTGAAATAATCATAGGTCATTGCGAGCCTTTTACTTCAGTCATAATCGTGTCTTCACAGTTAAATGGACCTTCCCAGGTAATCTGTGCCGTGGTTCTACTCCCTTCTAATTCTAATGTTTAGACTCTGAGCAATACTGCCTTTTCCCACCTCTTCAATTTAGACTTTTATCCTTCTTCATCCACGTTTTATGTTCCTGGTTCCAAACTCTTACAAGACACAATTTAGGCAAGAGCTCTTCTAAATTATTCAGTTTTTGTGAGAAAGATGAAGTCTTATTCAGGTTGGTTGAATAACTGGAGGATTTTAATAAGCTCTTTTAAAAAAAATCAGTGCAACTTTTGCAGTCAAATAAGAAAGGAAAGTTGCATGTAAGGCACTTTTTAACTGCATCCCTAAGAAAGAAAAATATTTTCCCAACCATCGCACCTATCTGTCAAAAACCTGAATGAAATAGCCTGGCATTTCTTCAGAAGTTAACAAGCTCTCCCGGATTAAAGCTAAAGAGGTTTATGGTTACAACACAATGTGAGTCAAATGGAAAGGGAGGCATTCACTGGAATCTGCAAAGAATCTATCCCTGCTGGGACTTGACAGGCAAACCCTCTACACAAAGTTGTCCATCACCATACACTATATATTAAGTACTGGGCAATAACTTATTTTTCTCTAAGTAAGTGGTATCTTATTGTAAGTGATATAGACACACATCCATGGTTGGATTTTACCCTTGTATGTGTACATGGAGTTCTTATTAACATTAAGAAAGATAGAGAATACATAACCAGTTTTTAAATTATGTTCTATACATATATGGATGGGAAGAATTTATCTTGGATCCTCCTATAATTTTATTCCTGTTCTTACTCTATAATTCTCCTCAGAAGTCCTAGAGCATTAGCAACCCTTTCTCTGGTTGAGTAGGTGGCACCATTCGGAACTTTTCTAAATATTGACCAGAGGTCAATGAAGGGCAATAGAATGGATGTATTACCTTAGAGCAGTGGTTCTCAAACCCTGGGGAAGGCCTCCCAATGGAAGTGCGGGAATGTGTCAAGGGAGGGACAAACTGTGTACTTCTTTGGGGAAAAAAAAAAAAGCTCTGGCTGTCAGCCCTGGCTGGCTCTGGCTCATACAGAAAGGCCATGCACACCCAGGAGGTGGAGATAAATAGGACAGCCAGAGCTCTGTCCCTGGGGCTAACAGCTGGAGCACTACCACTTGGGCTTTCCTCCCTCCACCCCCTCAATCCCTCACCAGGAGGCAGCCCAGGCTCAGGTTCTCCTTCCCCCCATCCCTCTAACGCCTCAATCTCTCACATCTATGCAGCGGGGCTCTGTCTGTCAGCCCCAGGATAGCAGCAGCAGTGCAGAAGTAAGGGTAGCAATGGGGCACTAAATCTGCTGCAAAAAGTGATATTGACAAATATTACTTTTCTCATTGCCATCCTTACTTCTGTGCTGCTGGGTGCCCGGCCAGCAGCCGCTGCTCTCTGCTCTGCCATCAGAACTGTGTGTTGGTATATGTACTTGGGAAGGGGACGTAAACAACTACAGTCACCAAGAAGGGGAGCCCAATCAAATAAGTGTGAGAATCACTGCCTTAGAGTGATTTGTACACTGGTCAGTAAAATGCTTGACCATTGTTCACTGATCTCACTACAAAAAGGAGAGGGTTTAGTTCATGTAACTATATGCCTTCTTTTCATTGATTCTCTTTTCTAGTTTGCAAGTATACTTTGCTACATAGTTCATAGTTTGTTTCTTTGTGTGTTTGTTGAATATTTATGTTTATATTTTATGTGCATGAAAAGGCTTCAACCCTGCAGTCTAAATCCAATTTTGCCCTTGTGTGCATGTGAGGATCCTATTAACCTCAGTGGGAGCGACCTTTCACAGATGAGGATAGATTTTGGCCCCATATAACATTTCTCCACATGTATTATCAACAGTGACACATAAATACCAGTAATCAAGCGTTTTTCCTTCATTATGGAAAATTTTAGTCCTGCTACTTGTGGAAATTTCCCATTTCTTACTGCTTATATTTTTTTCTATTTGCTTATTCATCATTTTTAGGCCTACAATAGAAGGTGGAATTTCAGAAGTTGAGATTATTTCACAACAAGTAGAAGAGGAGACCAAAAGCTTAGCTCCTGTACAACTTGTTAACTTCACTTATCGAGATTTACCCCTTGCTGCGCTTGATCTCTCTGTGGCAGGGTCCCAGCTCTTGTCAAATTTGGATGAGGAGTACCAAAGAGAAGGGTAAGTGCAAAGGATATCCTAAAGGATTTTCATGGTTTACAGAAGGGAAAGCCATGAGATAAAGAGAGAAGGCCAGCCAGTTACACTTGAATCCATTCTAAAAGCATCTTTTTCTAATGTAGCTATTTAGTTGTTTTCAGACTCCTTGCAATAAAGTAATTTCTGTCTCCCATGTGAATGCAGTGCATATTAGAAAACTGCTGTCAGCGAGAAAACTAAAGTTTGGTCCATACTAAAATGTTAGGTCAACCCAGCTACATCACTCAGGGGTGTGAAAAATCCACACCCTTCAGCGATATAGTTTTAAGCTGACCTAACCCCTGGTGTAGATAGTGCTCGGTCAACTGAAGAATTCTTCCTTTGGCCTAGCTACTGCCTCTCGTGGAGGTGGATTACCTGCTGCGATGGTAGAACCCCTCTCGTCAGCATAGTCTACACCCCTCCCGTCAGTGTCTACACTGAAGTGCTACAATGACACAGAAATGCTGTAGCATTTCAAGTGTAAACAAGCCCTAAATTGTGTCTTTTGCCCTGACTTTTGGCTCTTCCCCATAAAAACAAAACAAAAAAAATGCAGAAAAGCCATTCCATAGGTCCTCTGTGACAGATGCCTCAAGAGAATGTTCCATGGTGAGATGCAGGGGTCTGTGACGGTGGTCCACATGTTTGAATGGACATTTCCTGACCTGGTGATTATGATTATTCAACACAACCTCCTAAGCCTCATGCAGATTATTTCTGTTTCTAAAAGAAGAATTTGCTCTGGGTAGGCTGTGAATGAGTCTGTTGCTATTCAGAATATATATGCACAATAATGTTGTTCTGATAGAACATATGTGCCGATTCTGGCTACATTTACACAGGGAGTTCAAATCAAGTTAATTATATTTGTTAGAAAATGTCTTTGGAAATGAGAGAATAAAACACTTACTAAATATACTCTTCAACTGAATATATTAAAAATACTAAAAGATGTTTAATACTGAATCACAATATATATGAGAACGGCAAAGCATTTTACCTAGATCCATTATTTTTATAAGTAGCAGTCTGTAAGTAGCTACCTTAAAAATTTAACAAACCTAGCACCTTTATTGTCTAAAATGCAGGGAATACCCACAGTGGGGAGTGTCTGAAGACTCTGTTCTCCCTTCAGACATATGGATGCAACTTCTGTTGGTCTGAAGGACAAATTGAGCTTTTTACAAAGGCCAGTTAACAAGTCAAAATTACACTGTAATTTACAGGCAAAACAAGTAGCATGTAAACACATTTTACTTATGGTAGTAGTAAGAGTTGTTTATATTTATGCCTGTATCTGTAATTTTCACTCCATGCATTTGAAGAAGTGGGTTTTTTACCCACAAAAGCTTATTCCCAAATAAATCTGTTAGTCTTTAAGGTGCCACTGGACTCCTCGTTGTTTTTGTAGATACAGACTAACATGGCTACCCCGCTGCTAAATGACTGCACAGTGACTCATTTGGAAAGCTGTCTCCCTTAGCGTGTGAATCTATATAAAACTAGCATCACCTTTGATAAGGAGACCAATAGCCCAACATTGGATTATATAGCTACTGTTCATTACTATTTCCATTTATATCATACCAAATGTATATAGCTACTTTTACTGCAAGATCATCTAAAAACACTTCACAGTAAGTCAATCTGAGACTTCAAGATGAAGACATAAAAAGGTTTATATAAGCTTAAAATTATTGACAATTAAATATGTTTTAATGTACACTTAGAAATCAGCAAAGATGAGACATCCTTGATCTACACTCAGCAGGTATTCCATGCTGCAGTCAGGAAGCAGAATGAGGGGAAAGTTCTTGCCATTAGTTTTTTTCCAAATTGGACTTCATGAGATGTTTTCAGAAATTCCAAACAAGGGGAAATAAATTTCAGTTAGATTATATAAATATGATGCAATGCCGCATGTGTCTAAAGAGGCACTTTATAATTAATTTGAGTATGCAGGTGTAAGCCTGAGGCTATATTGCTATTGGATAAATATAAAACAAGATTAGTGCAAGTATTCAGCCCTAGTAGCCGCAGATTTCACTATCTGAAGCGCCATTCTTCAAGGTCCAAAGATCTGTTACAATGGATACTTCAACCTGCTTGCATCCTGGGTGCAGAAACAGACCTGTCAGTCACAGGCAGCAGCGGAATGCCCCACTCTCTGAAATTCCCTCCAGTTTTATCTGCCTCTGTAATGACCAGTGGCTCAGCTCCCTACTAGGAGGCTTTTCTGTGGAAAATTCCAGACTTTATTTCAAATTTTTGACTAGCAGATCGGTTGAAAAATGTGTCTGTCTCATTCCCATCCCTGTCACAGGACTTCATTTGCCGTGTGGGGAGATTGCCCTCTCAACTGTGCTTCCCCTTCAGAGGCATTTGCTGCGGTTGGTGCTCCTGCAGGCCTCAGGGAGTGAGTTAGGCTGAGAAAAGTCAGAGGCAAAGGGAAAGGTCTGTGCAGTCTGCTTCACCCTCTTACCTACTGTTTTTTGCGGGAGCTTGGCTGTACTGTGGGCAGAGCAGTTTCCTCCTCACAGCCCAAACTGGGCAGGGTTACCTCAGTCTACCCTTCCCCAGGCAGGAAAGAAGCTGGGCAGGATTGGAATAGCCAGCTCCAGGGGCAAGCAGCTCCTCCACCCCATCTCCACGATGGGAATGACTTCAGAGGGGCAGTGTGCCAGATGGTAGATTAAACGTAAATCCCAATAATCCACACCAGCAACCATGCTCCCAACTGTGAAGGTCAGTCACCTCCTCCCCCGCCTCTATCTCCCCACAGGCTGTGTATGGAGGGCACTGGACCTAGCACAGACTCTGCCAACATCACAGATTGCAGCAAGATGTCTTTGGAGCTATCTCTCTCTTCCAGCTGCCGCTTCACCTCTGTAACAGGCGTCCTGGGATTCCCAGGCTGCCAGCTCCAGGGAAAACACACAACCATATGGCAAATCTGCTTCCCGTGCAGTAGAGAGGGGTAGAGCTTCTGTGAAAGCCCATCTTTGAACCTCAGGCCTGTACCTTCCTGAGAGACCCAAAAAGGGCCCATGCTGGGGAGAGGACGCAATAAGTCCCAACCTCTTTGAAAACAGGGAGATTGCTAGCCACTTGAAATATTTTTGGAGCAGTCTCTGAGCCCAGTTTCTCTCCTCCATCTGAAGCAGGATTATGGAGATAAATTCCCAAAGGGTAATTAATTAAACTTAGTGGTGTTTTCCCTGTTCACCTTCACAGAGTTCAGTGTGGCAGATCCATGCAAAAAGAACCAGGCCAGAGACTTGTGCGGACTCCTCTGGGCATGCCTGCACACACACACACACACACACGGGGGAATTCTTCCTTTTTGGGGGGGAAGGCCTGCTGTCTGAATCAGAGTTAGGGAATCAAATAATAAAAATATATATTAACAACACACAAACAAACCAAAGACATGGAGGATAGACTTATAGGTAGAGTACAGAGTATTGTGAAACTATGCTTAGGACAGGTTTCAGAGTAGCAGCCATGTTAGTCTGTATCTGCAAAAAGAAAAGGAGCGCTTGTGGCACCTTAGAGACTAACAAATTTATTTGAGCATAAGCTTTTGTGAGCTACAGCTCGCTTCATCGGATGCATGCAGTGGAAAATACAGAGGGGAGATTTTATATCACAGAGAACATGAAACAATGGGTGTTACTATACACACTGTAACAAGAGTGATCAGGTAAGGTGAGCTATGCTTAGGACAGTGGTTCTCAAACATTTGTATTGGTGACCCCTTTTACTCCGCAAGCCTCTGAATGCAACCCCCCCCCTTATAAATTAAGATTTGCTAGGTGGTCACATAACCATCAATACATAAACTCACCAAAATTTAACATATTGGTTATCTGGTCTTTAACCAATGCCATTTTTTATCAGAAGATCTCTCCAGACTACAGAGTGCAGGAGAAAATGGAGGATATATAATATACCTCATTTGGAATGTCTGTACCTAAAAGATAAGCCTGTTCCTGACCCTGGAGGAACACCGCGTTGAAAATTCTATTGTAACAGATCCGCGGACCTTAGGACGATGAAGAATGGAAAAACGTGTGTCTGCCACAGATTGGATAATGCACTTGTACAAAGGATGAGAACAAAATAACCAAAAGGTTCTATTCAACCCTCGATATTACTGTGAGGTTCTCATTAAGATATTGGGAGTTGTTCAAGATATTGGAGAGAATGGACACCAAAATAGAAGTGTTATTATAAGGGAAATTGTTAACCAGAAATCTAGTGAGTGTTTAAAAATGAGTTAAAAGTAGCTTCAGGTGCCACTTCTAATTTTTATGGTTTTATGTTGGTATTTTCTATTTTATAAAAATATTTTCTCTCCCCACTGCTGTGTAAAAGACCCACACAACTAATGGGAAATTGATAGGAAAGAGTGAAACTGACTATAGACAGAAAATACTAAATGCACAAATAAACAAACTGAAAAAATCCTAGATATATTTTTTTGTAATCTCATAATAGATTAAAAAACTTAGCCAGAAGTGCAAATGTTTTGGGTTTTGTTTTTTGTTTTTTTTGTGTGAGTGTGTAAGGGGGGCAGATTGTTTAATTTAAGTAATGGACAGTGTCCCTAAATATGAAAGAAATGAGTCTGGTCCATATCTTATGCTCGTTATGTGTTTTATCTGGTGGATATACCTGTATGGATTTTTTCTTAACTATTTGTCTTAGATTGTTGCTTCTGTGCTCAGTCACATTTTAAATCTACTTACATTTGCTTAGGTAGAGAGTAAAATAAACTATAGAAAAATTTTAAAGAAAGAATGATGGGAAGTAGGATAAGAGAAGGAAGCAGAGAAGAGAGAGCAGCTAAATAGGAACTCTGGGGGCTGGAGTTGTTGAACAGCTGGGGATGGAAAAAATGATCAAAGACTTGTCAACAATATTAGGAAGTTAAACATGAGAATAATAAATCTTCATGCTTTTAATTTTCAAATCATTGTACAAACAGTAATTAATGCATTCAACCTTCCCGTGAGAAAGGGATAGAAGTATCATTATCTACATTTTACAAATGGGGAAACTGTGACACAGAATTTAAAGGCCAAATTTTCAAAAGTGACATTTGATTTTTGGTGCTGTAATTTTTAGGGAGTGAGTTTAGGTCATTTTATTCAGTGGGAGCAGAATCACAGACCAGGAGTATGAATTTCACAGATGCTGAGCACCAGCAGCTCTCAGTGAACTCAATAGCAAAACTTTCACTGACTTTAATGGTGCAGGACCAATCCCTTGGTGTCTTAAAATAGTCACTAGCCTAAGGCCAAACAGCAAGTCCTTGTATTACAGTAACCCTTCTAAAATTTTCTCTAAACAAAGCTTTTTGGATAGACTTTTTTTAAAAACGTTCCTGTGTTTATTTTAATGATTTCTTCTTCTGCAATGTTCTTGGCAGTCTTCTCCAGATGTGAAGTGTAGAATTAAGGCTGGATTACATCTTTGTGCTGCTTCACTCCCCTTCTGCAGATTAAATGTCAGTGCATATTTATGTAGATGTGATTTAGGATTCTTGCACCTGAATATCTCAGCCTTTGGATATTTTTAAAATTGCTTCTCTTTCTGATTCATCAAAGTTCTTTTCATAGTCTACACTGTAATAATAGACTGTACAGCATGGCTTGTTTTATTCCACAATGACCTGTTTGCAGATGAACCACAGTAAAATCACTTTAATAAAATTAGAATAATAAAGTCAAGAGGTGAAATACTGGCTCCAGTAAAGTCTGGGAGCTTCACAATTGACTTCACTTTGGGGCCAGGATTTCACCAGTGCTTTGTTCACCAGTACGATTATGATGAACTGATATAACCCTGACACAAGGTGGCATAACCTGTAGTTGTATAAAATAGGTTCCTCAAGTTTTTCTTCTCTTGAATGAATTGCTCTCCTATAGTTCTTCAAATTTCTTGTTCTCTATCGTATAGTCGACCACGCAAAGTAATTCCAACTCTTCCTGTTACTTTGAACATTTCTGTGCTTTTAGAAATCTGTTAGTTATTTCTGCTTTGTAATAAAGAAGTGATGTTTTGGGGTAAAGGAATGTTTTCTTTTTCCAAGGTATAAAATTGCATACTATCTCTGCATAACATTCTTCATATCTTTTTAGAATCTATAAAGCTTTTGGTTAAGTTTACAGAAAGCAGCACATTACTCACAAGATCACAGGTGTTGTGTTAATTGAAAACATAACTGGACCCTAATTGTACAAGGACTTATGCACCTGCATAAATTTACATGTATGTGTTAAAGTATGTAAATATTAAGCATTTGCATAAGTCTTTACAAGATCAGAGCTATAGTAGTGACATTTCATGGAAGATTTTGCACAGCAGCTGTGCAGTGCTGCATGTCACTACAATATTTCAACCCAAACTACTTCTGTTACTACCATGGAATGTTGTGGGGTGTTTTCCTTCATTATTCTTTGTGTTTCTGTTGCTTTTTATTGGTTTTCTTGACCAGGTCAGTATTCTTATTCTAGATTTATTTTTCATCCTTGTTCTTGTTGTCTTATAACAGATTTAAACATTCTGTTCTTTCTGGCATTTTACATTGCCTCTTCATTTTCATTTTGTTTTTTGTGATCTCATTTCTTATTATTATTTTATTTGTAAAACACTAAGAATGTGCTAATTTTGCTCCTTCAGACAGTTTAGTCTGGCTTCTAAATTTGCATCAGATGGTGCTAGAGTCTTCATTATTTCTCTTTTTTTCCAAATCTTTGAATTATTATTTTGACTTCTGCCTAGTATTTTAGTTGTTTTTCTGCAAGATTTAGAGGGTCAGTAACTAAAATGGGTTTAAGTTTCTGCCTTTCTTCCTTGGTTCGCCACTTGATACTGTAAGGGCTTTTACTATCCTACATCACTCCTCTAGATTACTCTGTTCAACTCACACAGGCCCATGAAGATATCAGACAGATCCATGATGAATTACCCAGCCCCAAGGAGGGAGATGAGGTAGAGAGCTTTTAAGGCTGAACTGTCTCTTTCAGTGAGCAAGCTCTCTCTCTCTCTCTGTTTACAAAAGTGATGTTTGGTTGGTTTATTGGGTTTTTTTTAAAACATATGCATAACTGCGAGACATGAACTGGGGCCAGAAAGATGGAACAAAAGCAAAACAGCGAAATGTACTGAAGGAGACTGTAATGATGATTTGTTCTCCTGTGTAGTACTACATCATTGTTACTCTGCGTGCTCCAAATCTAAGACCTGCATTGCAGCACAAAATGTTTTCCCTCTTTTCCACTTTGAGCATTCGGCACTCTAAATTCTGTGTGATAATGGGCTCTTTATTGCAGAACATATAAAATGTTGCACTGCTCAGTCAGTATGTTACAAACATGTTCCATGATTTAGAAATGTCTTTCTGATTCTTTTCTGACACAGATCATTCAAAGTCTTCATGTGAACACTCTTACCTTTGGTAGCTTGTTTCTGTATGTGTCATGGTGCACAGGACCCTTTCAGCCTGATCTACATTAGCCTTTTTCCCTAATATTTCCCACCAGTACTTCCAGTGGTATAACTAAACCAGTGGAAGCACTAATACAGGTAATGCAGTGAGTGCCCGTGTCTTTCCCAAGATGCCGTGTTGACCTGCTGTGCGTAGCTAGTAATTACACTAGTGGAGCTGCAGTGGTAGTAGTAATGGTGGGAATTTCAGGGAAAAGGCCAGTGTGAGTGCAACTTGAATACTTGGTAGTATGCAAAGTATGGTACAAGCTCAAAAACAAGCGCAGTTGATTCTTCACATATCTGACTCTACATAGGTCATCTTTTGATAGGTTCCCATTTGAACACTCGCACACCTGTAATACTAAAGGAGGAAACTTTATACCAGAGCTGTCAGAAAAGAAAGGTTGCAAATCTCCTAAGTATTAAAACTTATTTAAAGAAATAATTCATAAAGTTATTCTTAGCTAAGCCTCTAAGGAGCAATCCAGTTGGAGGGTACAAGGCTGTATGTGTCTCTCACAGTTCCTCAGGTCTTCTAGGTGCTACTTGCAAATTCCTGCCAGGCTCTGTTGCCTGGTTTCCCTCAGCCAGGTCTAGGCTGCTACCCATACTTATTGTATTTTTATCACTTCCTGGTCTGGGTCATGCCTTCTGTTGGCTAATTGCTAATCTTCGTTTTTGTCCATCCCTAGATATAACATGTTGCCCAATTTTAGCCTGCAGATCATTTTGAGGGAGGGGAATGCTTACTAATTAGCCAAAAAGGCTGGTTATTACACCATGAATGGTTGGTTGGTTGGTTGGTTGGTTTTGCAAGACAGGAAAACAGAAACAGTGTTAGTAGCTTGAATGAAGTGATTATGGTTGCTCATTACCAAATAAATGTGGTAATTTTTTCCCCAATTTTGTTCAATGCTGAACATCTTTTTTAAAACCTGTGTATTAGTGCATCAAATTATGCTAGTAATAGATTGGCTTTGCAAAAAGCCATGTTAAAAGGGTCTTTTTAAAAAATTCCTGGTCATTTTTATCAATATATATTTCAAATGCCCATAATAAAACTGTGCACTTGGATATTGACTTCCATGAAAAGATTCCAATATGCTTTACAAACATTAATTTGTTTTACCTCATATGGGTGTTGTGAGGCTAAGTGTTAAAAATAAATTCACATTTAAAATAAAATGTTAGGAAAACTGTCCCATCTTCACTTCACACACCCAGGCCTGAGTTCAAAGTTCTGTTTTCCCCCTTGCTTTGGATTTCGGAATTTCCATCAGCTTCCCCCCGCCCAGCTCCCAGCGCCTCCCACCCCGCCGATCGGCAGTCCCGCTGATCAGCGTCTCCCCCTCCCTTTCTGTACCTCCCGATCAGCTGTTTCATGGCGTGCAGGAGGTTGGGGGGGGGGAGGGAACAAGGGCACAGCAGGCCCAGGGAAGTGGGGGGGAAGGGGTGGAGTGGGGGCAGGGCCTATGGCAGAGCCAGGAGTTGAGCAGTGAGCATCCCCTGGCACATTGGAAAGTTGGCGGCTGTAGCTCCAGCCCCAGAGTCAGTGCCTATACAAGGAGCTGCATATTAACTTCCGAAGAGCCGCATGTGGCTCCGGAACCACAGGTTGGCCACCCCTGATTTATAGTCTGTTAATTATAAAGAAACTTAAGCATTCTAATGCTTTGCAGTTCACCTTTAAGAACAATGCTTTCCAAACTATAATACGATACTTTCGTTGCAAAGTTTTCATACAGAATAAAAAATTGCTACGTGCATAGACAGCCACTGCAGAGCTAGAGAGGTGAACTTTATTTTTCATTCATTATCAGTTCTTTAAGTAGTTACTAACTTAAACAATTAAATAATAATGTTAATCATTATAGTGCCAGTGTGTAGTATATGCTGGGTAATGCAATCTATTTAAGTGTATGTATGTTCATTGTCCTTAGAAGTCTTAAGAATATGGAGATTTTTAAAAGTATGTAGCTAGGCCCTCTACTGATCACTCTGAGAATAGGAAAAAGGGAAAAGGAAGAGTTAAGCTAAGGAAAAGGAAGAGCTAAGTATTGGTGAAATAGAAGAGAAAGAAGGTGTAAGAATAAGAGAGAAGGATTAGGAAAATAAATAAGGCTATTCCTTATTGTAAATAAAAATATAACCACCAGGAGGGTGATCAGAAAATTATTCAAAACTAAAATAACAGCCAAATGATGAATAATGTGATCCTGTTTTGAAATTAATGTAAAAAAACCCTTACCAATAAATCTAATGGCAAAAGGTCTCAGTCCACATAAAGGTCTGTCCCCAGACAGTTTGGAGGATTAGCATTTAAGTATTGAAAAGAAGAATAGTAGTTAAAATATGTGACCCAGAAGCAGGAATTAGAGGTTCTCTTCCCTGCACTGCCACAGCTCTCTGTGTGCCTCAGTTTTCCTGCCTGTTAAAAGGGAGCAAATATACTAAGCTGACTTCCCAGGGATCTTGAGAGTGAGGTTTAGCTTATTTATGTTTGTGAAGCAGTTTAAGATCCTTGGATAGAAGAACATCAGAGTATTTTTATTTTTTTTATTTTCCCACAAAAAGAGCAAAAATTCTGAAAGAGAACAACTTTTTCATCACTTTTCAGTCATGTTCCTTACAGCTTGTGGCATTGGGAGTGCTTTCAAAGCCAAGTTCTATAGACCAACCTAGCGCGGAAGTTTGCAGTGTTGTTGTAGCCACATTGGTCCAAGGATATTAGAGAGACAAAGTGAGTGAGGTAATATCTTTTATTGGACCAACTTTTGTTGGTGAGAGACACACATTTTCAAGCTCTTCTTTAGGTTTGGGAGCAGTTGTGAGCACTGGAATGGGATCTAGAAGATAAGAGAGTACATCAGCTTCCATCTATGAGATACTTTTTTACCTGGTGACCAAATTGCATTTTTTTTGTGTGCCCCAGACAGCTGGGAGGATTTTCCCCCTTGTTTTACCTCAAAACCCTATTTCTTCCCAGAGGCCTTATTTTTGAGCCACCAACAGAGGAGGACTGAATGCAACTCCTTTAGGAATCTGTCACTGTCTCACCTTAAAATTGGGCAGAAGATTAGCAGCACCCCTTTTTCCCAACCACCTATGTGCCTTTAATTTTTCTTTTTTTCCCTATCTTTTTGGTGCTTTAGTTTTTTTGTTTTAATTGTTTAAAAATCTAGAACTCCCAGTCTTTTACAGTTCATGTAGTAGTGTTTGTTTCACATTTTTTCAGTCAGCATGTTTGAGACAGAGAAGCAGTTTCTGGTGATTTCAGATTTTCACTCCAGAATCTTGAACTAAGGATAGATCTATATACTGTAAACCTTGCCAGATCTTCTTTCAAGTTTAAAGTGTCTGCACAGGAGGTCTTTAGGGTTAGTTAATCAATCCCCTGGGGGGAAGGAGCATTTCACTGAAATGCTCTTTTCTGAAGAGACTCCTGAGAGCTCTGAGTCCCTTAGTGATGCTTATGTAGCATTGAGACATCCCCGTTTCTCATTTTTGAAGATGTGGCATATGGATACATCAGGGAAGGCTGTGTGATGCTGATATGGTGGTGGGTTGTTTTTTTTCAGGTGTTTGACTCCCACATGAATTATGCCTTCATTGAATTTAGAGTTATTAATTCAGAGGTGGTATGCACCATCTCCCTCAGCCATGTACCACCAATATCCATGTATTTGCATTTTGTTCATGAGTACCACTGCCTCCACTTGATCACTGATCTTGCCACCCTTCCCTTCTCCAAGCACCCACTGCCACCTTTTGTAACATCATAGGCACTGGCTCTGGAGCACAGGGTAGGCTGAAGTACGACTGCATGCCTGCTTTGGCAACTTTTTCCAAGTCATCACAAAGATTAAGATTAAGTGGTGTAGTGGTCGAAGATCATAATTCTCACTTCCAGAGGAACTACCACCAATTTCATTACTTTCCAATCTAACTACAAAGAGTGAGTCTTCGCCCTGGCCTTCACAAATAAAAGCACATAGCACACACATCAAGACAAACATACAAGAATTTTTTTCTTCTTGGGGATTGAAGAAGGGACCACACATGACAGACGTTAGTCGTATTGCTTAATGCATTGTTGAAAAGCACTCGGATATAATGGTGATGGGCCTGTTATAAAAATGTGACTAGAATAGAGGGTCTTGTTGAGTCCTCTAGACCAGGAAGAACTTCCTCCATAGTACAGGTGCAATTAAGGATGCCCATTAAATTCAGGTAGTTTCAGTTGATATATGTAACTAGCATCCAACTCTATACTATAAAAATTAGACAAGAAAAGAGGCTGTATTTAACAGAGAAATTAATAAAAGTAAATAGGATTTGGACTGATGGTCACATCTATTCTAGCAGCACTTCTCTCATTTAGAGTCCATTACCCTTTACCTTCTCTTCCTTTCTCTTTCTCTCTCTTCTCCGCTCCCTGCCCCCCTTGTTTTATTTCTTTAGATCTAACTGGTTAAAGCCGTGCTGTGGGAGACGAGCAGCTGTGTGGCAGGTATTTTTGCTCAGTGCAAGTCTCAACAGTTTCCTGGTAGCCTGTGTAGTGTTGGTGGTGATTCTCCTGACTCTGGAACTTCTAATAGATATAAAGCTTCTCCAGTGTGAGTAGCAGGCTTTTTTAAAAAATTTGATCGAAGATAAATGATATTTAGATTTAACTTGCTTGGGGGAGGAGGGTTGGTCATGTAAGTAGTTTAAAAGTTAGATAATGACCTTTACTGTACTTTTAATACAGTGGAACCCTGGTATAGTGAAGTCCTCCCCTTCCCCACAGAGCAAATTCGTTATGGGACAGATTTTCAGAGGATGCAGGTAAAATTCACCTGAAAAAATGTGCCCACACCTTGTTCACCTGCAAAAACTGCACACTCCCATTATGATAACCTTCTCCAATTTGCATACACCAGAAAACAGGGCATTTGTGCAGTCAAAAGGACACTTCTGTGATAGTTACATGTATGTATGCAAATAGGTGTGCGTGGATTTTGCTGGTGCAGTTGGTGCTCTCTCTTTTAGTAATTTGTCCCTATAAACAGAGATTTGTTGGAACTGAAATTACAATTTGTGTCTGGCAATGCATTGAAACAATTAAGGCTTTCCTTCTACTTCACTAACATATTGTAAGACAAATAACAACAACACAAGATAAGTTTTGCTATATCTGAGTTCACTCTACACAGGTTCCATGGTACAGGCAATTTTTAATTGTATTGCTTTGATTCCTAGTTGAGCTGTTCTTTCACTGTTCTCTCCCTCCATTCTTTTTTGCTCAGTCACACAAAACTCATCTGAATGTAAACACCAACAAGTTTTCCTGTGCTAAATATTAAAGGTGCCCTTTAAACAAGAAATTATGTAGAAATATATAGAAATAACTATAAGGGGTTTAGATACACCCACAATGGCCAAAAAAATGAACCGTTAAAGATTAAGGAACTCTAGGGTGAAATTCTTGAGCTTTGCTATTTGACTTCAGTGGTCTCAGGATTTCATCCCAAAGATCAGTTTATATAGTATAATGGAGTGCTGTAAAGCAGTGGTTCTCAACCAGAGGCCCAGGGTCCCCAGGCGGGCCGCAAGCAGGTTCCAGGGGGTCCGCCAAGCAGGACCAGTTTTAGACTTTCTGGGGCCGAGCGCAGAAAGCCTAAGTCCCACTGCATTGGGCTGAAGTGTGGGGCCCTGAGCCCTGCCACCTGGGGCTGAAGCAGAAGCCTGAGCAACTTAGCTTCACGATACCCTCTGTTGCATGGAACCCTGGGCAATTGCTCTGCTTGCTAACCCTTAACACTGGTCCTGGCAGAAACCAGTTATTGTGGCACAGGTGGGCCATGGAGTTTTTAGAACATGTTTTTTTGGTGGGGAGATGGGGCTCACAAAGAAAACTCCTGCTTTAAAGGTAATATTAAGGGAGCCACTATTAGCAGCAGCCTGAGTTGTTGTTTTATTTTATAAGACTTGTAAGAAGGAATGCTGACTGGGCCTTCTCCTACACCCTACCTATATTTGAACTGGTCCCCTTATACCTATCTATATCGCACTTCAAACACTTCTATGAAACCATCCCTTCCAGCCTCAGACAACCCCATCAGCTATTTGTGAGGCTCTGCCATCCTTGCTAACCCAACCCCTCTGTGAACAGGGAAGTCAGGAGGTGGCACCAGAATGCTGTGGCACCAGTCTTCCAAGTATTTGGGGTTATCAGCTATGGGATTCAATCTTTAGAGGTGAACTAAGAGAGGGTCACAGAGAAATTCAGTGATGGCACTTTGATAGGTCAGGTGTGTGCCTAAGGCCCGCTGCATATGCCTAAAGTTGCCACTGCTAGTAGAGCTAATGGTTGAATCCTAAACACTGGATTTATTTGCTTTTGTGGGTTTGTCTTAGACTTCTAACACTATTTCAGAAGGACCTCCAGCATTCTTTACCATTTGTTTCCCCATCAATACTCCTCTCTGAGGAGTGCTGCATGTGACATCTTTCAGAACCCACCAACCTCTACCCCAGAGAGGTTTGTGCCAGGCAAACAGATGGTACTAGGCTGAGCATTTTGTCTCTGCACTACTCTCCATTCTTGCTGGCCCTGTGCGTAAAAGACTGCTGCATGGCAGTTCACTGCATTGACACTAAACCATCAACACACCACGCTTCTCATTATTTCATGTAGCTTTTGTTACATTAAATTCCTTGAGTTTTGTTCTTTAACCACTTATGGAATATATAGGAGGAGTTAACATAAATACTGTAATTCTGTGAAACGAAGACTATACTTTTAACTTAATCTTTCAAAAGCCATTAGTGTGCAATTATGTTTTTTAAAAATGTAATTGTAGCATATAATGATTCCCTGTAGTATATGAAAGCAATGCATACAAGTGTATTAAGGATATGCTATGGTACATCACTGCCAATTTTGTTTCTAATAAAAGCCATTAATCCACATTATAGACTGCAATCACCAAGGAAATCTGTTTTTTAGAGTGTTTTTAATGGTTTTGAATTACAAGTGCAAAAATATTGTACAAAAAATCAGGCTTCTATGATTGCTAAAATCCCAGGGCAAAATTCTCCTCTTAGATTCATAGTGCCAATTTCAGTTGCACTTGGCACTTGTTCAGTGGGCACAACTCCTTGTTATCATCAATGGAAATTGTATCTGCAAAAGTGCAGATTATGCAAATGAGAAATTAATAGACCTTGAGTGAATTTAGCATGAAGCATATTTGATATGGCAGACTCTATGTACATTAACTAAATAATCTCTTATTACCCCAGTAATGTACGGAAGCACTGTTCTCCATATTTTGTGGATAGAGAAATGAAGGCAGATTAAGTCACTTGTCCAGGCTCTGAGAGAAAGGGTTCATTAGCAGAGACATGATTAGAATTCTTCAGTTTTTGGTTCCTTGTCCTCTCTAGACCATGCGTCTCCATCTCTTTGCCAAATCACTTCCAATAGTGGTGGGAGTGACTTACTACTGCCCTTTTCCTGCGATTGGACAAATATAGGCACATCTGTATACCTGCATGAAGTCCTATTGAAATCAGTGGGGCTCCACACAGGTGCAAGAATCCACCTGCATGTATCTGTTTGCTGGATCTGGGCCTATGTAAGTACTTGTATAGCTGTAAAATGAAAATGAATATAAAGATGAAACCATGCCTTAGTGGGAATTTGTTTGGCTTTATTTCTTATAAGGGTTTGATCATTTCACAGTGTTAAAACAACAGTGTGGCAGCTAAGAAGAGAATTGCAGCGTGTTTGGATATGATTTTTAATGATTTTTAGATGTGCTGAATTTCTACAGCTCCCTTCATAAGTACTGGAACTAGGGGTGCTGAGGGAGCTGCTGCACCCCCTGGCTTGAAGTGGTTTCAGTTATATACAGGGTTTACAGTTTAGTTCAGTGGCTCTCAGCACCACCAGTATAAAAATTGTTCCTGCACCCCGACTTTGAGTTCAGTCGGAGCTGCAGGTACTGAAAACCTACGGGAAAAAAAAAAGATAAGTCGTAGCCTTTGACTGTTTTTTTGGTTTGTTTGATTTTTCTTCTTTTCTTTAAGATTATTAATTTTTTTTAAAAAAAAAGTTTACAAACCCAAGAAATTCAGAGGTAAGGCTGCACTTCTACAACAAGCCAGATTCACACAAATAGTAGACTGTGACTCTGCCCCACTAGAGTTTGGACAATGTAGTGTTCTCACATTGTTTCTGAAACAATCATGTTGTTTCTACAGTTCAGTGTGAGGAAGTCTGTTTGTTCAGTTGGATGTCTTTAAGGAAGAGAAGGCAATTGAGAGTGGTGGAATGCCAACTCGGTTTATGGGACATTGATTCAGCTCTTGCTCAGGAACTTCTTGCCTGGAAGGTTCTTTGAAACTGTTTACTGTTGATACCATTCAGGCGCTTTAATTGTGTCACCATCGTGCAGTATATGTAGCAGTCTTTGCTGCACATGTTGCAATATGAGAAATCCATTTCTCCCCACCACAAATTCCCATATGTTATACCTTGCTTGCACACTAGGGGGCAGTTGGAAGACTGCATGTCAATGGATTGGGATTAGAACGTTCCCCACAAATGGATTTCCCCCATTTTCCAGCCCTGCCCTATTGTTTAAGCAGCGTGTTGTTGAAATTATCTAAAGTATTGTCTGCTTATTTCTTTTTTATTAATCAATAATTGTGACTCTGCTGAAATTCATTGGTACCATACGTGGCAATTTCTACTGACCCCCATTACCATATTTTAAGGAATATCAGTGGCAACTAAAATGATGTTATTCCTTGAATCCTAATCCCCCTCATCTCCCATTATTCTGCTACAACCTGGCATCTTCATGCACACAAAGATGCTCAAAACACTTTTCCATTGTGCAATAAGTCAACCTATCTTCTCAAGCAGTTTTGATCCTTTGTAGACAAGCTCCTAGGACCTGGGCAGGCACAGGGTTTGGGGGTAGAATTTCTTGTCTTCTTTGCATTTTTTTTCTGAGACTGCAGGAATATGAACTTTGATACATGTACTGAACACAACCTTTCAGTGTTCTGCTTTGCTGTGTGAACAAAGCTCTCCTCATCCTAGACACCCACCATGTGCAGATAAACTTGTAGCTGAACTTGTCCAGAAAGTTCTCCATGTCTCAAAGGTACATTAACCCTTTATAGACAACCCAGGCCCGAATCTTTCTTACATGGTAATGCAGTGGTCCTCAGTGGGGTAACACAAAGACAAACTTGGCAGTTTGACAGCTATATGCTTACTGAAACATATTGTATGAAATGGTTTCATTCCTGCAATACATTTTTCTTTATTTTGAACCTGCATTGACAGTTTAGAGTTAAATGTGTTCATAGTATGTGTATTCTCCTGCTAGCAATTCATCTTTATTAGGTGGTTTGATGTCAGATGATATTTCACATTTTTCTAATCCAGCTCAATTGTATTCATGTGCAGGGATCAAATATTGCTAAAAATTACATTGGTTCTCTAAGGTATTTCTAATACTGGTCTCAATGCAGGTGTTCATTTTGGTTTTGTAGAATCAAACTAACTGTGAGTGGGGCAGGGACTTGATGCCTTGTTCTTCTGTGAAAGCTGTGATCAATATGTTCCATAGTTAGACACCTGAATAAGCGATCAGTTCTGAAAATCAGGCCACTTACTTAGGTGCCTAATATGGATAAAGGGGTCTACGTTCATGCATCTGTTCTTGAAAATCTTGGTCCAAACAATTATTGGTCTTCCAGAATAAATTAAAAGATTTTAAAAAATTATTTAAAGGAATAATGAGTAATTATTTTTGTTAGTTTATAAAATTTTACTCTTAAGTTTTCAGTTGTGCAGGATTTAGTCTCATCTCCTAGTAAAGCCAATCAGACTTGTGCCCCTATATCCTGGAACAATGACGATACAGGGTATTGCGCACCAAAGATTTGATTCTGTAGCAGCTCCACGCATAGGACAGAATCTGACCTGCAATGTCATTCCTGTGTTCCTCTTTTCCTACAGGGCTTCAAATTGGGCTGACAGCTTTTGATAGAATTGTGATTCATCTCCATCGCAAGCAGCCCACTGCCCCAACTAGGATGTGAGTGGTCTGACCTACTCGTCAGAATAGAAGTCAGGCTGGGTCAGATACCAGGAGATCAGAGGGCAAATTGGGAGTCAGGAGGCAGAGTCAGGTTACCAGGAGATCAGGCCGTAGGAGCAGGTGTTGCAGAGGATGCAGTCCCTAGCAAGGGAAACCCAGTTGCATGGACAATTTCCTGTTCCTGAGATTGGTTTAAATAGAAACTGAGGACCAGTCAGGACCCCAAGCATTCCACCAATTAGATCCCAGGATAGGAATCTTCTGACAGAGGTCAGCTTCTATTCTGACAGTAGTTAGCAGATCGCTGGTTGGTGGGTTGGAACTTATTAGCACCTAACAGCCCTATGGACTAGGGTTCAAGAGACCCACTGCCTCTAAAACCTCTACTAGAGAAAGGGAATGGAGGGTCTCCACAATCACCAAGAAGAACTGGCTGAGAGGAGAGTGGCACAAAAGCCCCTTCCTAAGGAGTATTTTTCCTTTCTCAGATTGTCTTGGAGTAGCCTGTCCCACACTGCTTATTCCAACTCCTAACTTTGTTTTTCAGAGGCTCTAACTGCATGTTTCACTACTGGAGTGACTTGCAGCCTCCTATCTGCAGGTGGCTTACCACCAAGGTGACCTAATTTCAAAACAGAAAACTGGGACAAACCCATTCATTCCTTAGCCTCTCTTGAGACTTCCAGTTAGTGTAGGTTTTAGTGGTGTTGGCAACTGTGACCAATGTCACCTGGGAACAATGAGTGAGATCACCTACTGATTTTACATAAGGCACTGAACAGCTATCAGATAACAACTTTATGGTCACTGTTGACCTGAATTGATTTGAATGAGCAACTTAAGAGGGTAAAGCTCCATGTCCCATTGTTATATTTTCATTATAGTGTTTCAAATGAACTGCTTCTCCTAAATGTAAGTGGTGATACTAGTCCATTATATATAAGTTGCTACCTGGTACTAAAATTATGCTTCATTATATTGTGTTAATTACAGTTTCAAGTGCATCACAGTTTGCAGGAATTATTCACTGGATCAGCCTAGTCATCCTGTCTGTGTTCTTTTCAGAGGTATGTATAATGTGTGGTGAAACACAATTGATTTGGATGCAGGGCCCAGTCCTGATGTCAGTGGGAATTTTGATGATAGGAATAGGAGCAGGAACATGATGTGTTTTAAAAATAAAATAAGTCCGCTTTTGCTATTCATATTTGGAAAACCAGAAGATCTTGTTTGTATTTTGTTTTTTCCACCAAATGCATCCGATGAAGTGAGCTGTAGCTCACGAAAGCTTATGCTCTAATAAATTTGTTAGTCTCTAAGGTGCCACAAGTACTCCTTTTCTTTTTGCGAATACAGACTAACACGGCTGCTACTCTGAAACTTGTTTGTATTGACAGTCATTCTCTTTATTAGAGATAATTAGAATGGAGCAGGAAAAATGGGAGAATGTTGCCATACAAATATAAGAGCAAAATTGTGAGGAGAGATAATTATACCTGTATCATCCCAAATCAGTTCCTTTAAATGATGGGAAACAGGCCTGGCTCTGAAGTCTCACTCGAGGAAAGTTCTCATTGGCCTCAATCGGAATTTTGCTGTAATAAGAAATCCAAGACTTCATCTTATACAAAGCTTGGTTCTGAATAAGAATTAATCATGTCCTTTCATGATTTACTTAAGCAGCTCTCTCTGTGTTTTCTAAATATTTTCCATCCATCTATATTACTGCTGTATAGGAAAGTAATTAAATACAGCAAATTAGATACAAAGTAAGACTGAACAATGGTGAATTTCTGTGCAAATGTGTATTTGTACCATAATTGAATAAATTCATTAATTGGAAACGCCCATATTGATAATACAATAAATGACTAAATTGAAGTAATTGACTATAGTTTGCAACTTTATTCCAAAAAACTGTCATCTGTGTTAAACTATTAATATAAAGTACTTCCAAAACAGCAATTTGGATTATTCCTCCAGGACATGCTACACATATTGTTACAAAAATCCTATTACATGGTTGTGTGTTTTTAAATTACACCAACATCCATGCCATGTCAGAAGACTGCCTGGAATATCTGCATACCTGAAGAATATTTTTCTAGTTTCACTAGGGGAAAGGATTTGCATTCAAATAAAACAGAAGTTAGAGGCTGCACCCAAGAGTTCAGTTTAGCTTAAAAGGTTATGAGTATTCACCTGAGAAAAAGCAGAAGCCTTGATAGTTACAGCTGATGCTGGAAACCACTCTTGTTGGACTCCAACGAGAGACTGCTGAATTGGAATTAATTTGCAAACTGGATACAATTAACTTAGGCTTGAATAGAGACTGGGAATGGATGAGTCATTACACAAAGTAAAACTATTTCCCCATGGTATTTCTCCCTCCCACCCCACCCCCCACTGTTCCTCTGATATTCTTGTTAACTGCTGGAATTAGCCTACCTGCTTGTCACCATGAAAGGTTTTCCTCCTTTCCCCCCCTGCTGTTGGTGATGGCTTATCTTAAGTGATCACTCTCCTTACAGTGTGTATGATAAACCCATTGTTTCATGTTCTCTGTGTGTGTGTATATAAATCTCTCCTCTATTTTTCCACCAAATGCATCCGATGAAGTGAGCTGTAGCTCACGAAAGCTTATGCTCTAATAAATTTGTTAGTCTCTAAGGTGCCACAAGTACTCCTTTTCTTGTTGGACATATAGTTAGTTAAATTACACAGCCATTTATTTCTATGGTTCTATCAATGGATTTAAAAAAAATACCAAATTCAAGCAATGAATACACACAACCCTAAACCATACACTTTTGCTCCCAACTTTCAAATCCTGAGTCCAAACCTTTCCTACTGATTATGGTTCAGAAATAAATAAATATTAAGATAAACTTATTTTGAATATGATAGGCAAAATTGTTTGGCTACCCTCCATCCCCATTTTGTGTCTGTATTGTATTTTTTCTTCTCTCTGTGTTTAGGACAATATGGGTATTGGGAGTGAATCTCCCCTCGCTGCATGTAATACCCCTTGTTCTAATTCTGTTAGCACCCACTTTGCAGTTTGCTTCCATCTTTCCAAATTGATGAATTTCATTCACCCATTTGACCAAAGTTTGAATTTACATTAAAAAAAATACCACCAATGAAGACATGAAGTAGCCATATGAGGAGCACAAAGCGGCTAGGATTTTTGGAATTCTGTTCATCAATCAAGCCTTTGGAAACTTTTAAGAATCCTAGACTATGCTAATAATAGCTGCAAACATCATGTACTTCACCACTGTTACAGAAGCAGCTCCACAGACCACCTGAAAGCAATTTATAAACCACAGATCGAGAACCACTGGGGAAGGGGAAGAGTGAATTTTTCACCTTTGCTGCTGCTGTTGTTTTGCTGGAGACAGTTTTCTACAACATTGGATTAACAGGGCAGCAACAAATCTGTTTACATTGTGATGATTAGCATCAAAATAGAATAGAGAAACTTATTTTTCTCATCTAAAATGAACGCTTAGAATTTCCAGACTATTGTCCAATGCTCCAGAAATTGCAGGCCCTGAAAAAGGCAGAGGATCTCTTACAGCATTTTCATTACATTTATTTATTTCCTGTTCCTCATGTGAGTGATTTGTCTTTGTTTGGGGTGGATAGGAAAGAATTTCGCTCTGTGGTTCAGTGAGGCTTTTTCAATCATTCACTGTTCAGACCAGGCTGGGCAGAGAGATGGTATAATGATTTCACAAAGAAGGTAGGGTTTCGTTTGATTGATCAGACCTTATCAGATGCCTGTTGAGTATGATCCATTACTTATAATACTATTTTCCCCAAACCATACAAAGGCACATGTGATCAAAATTTGGAAAATTGTGATTGATCGAAATCTTTGGTTATAATGGATAACGTTTGCAACTTTAACTACAGTAGGTGCTATTAGCACCCTTTTTATTGGCTCATTACAGTTAAATAAGAGCTGGCTTTCTGCTTGATTGAAATGTAGTGGACAAATGTGCCAGGTACTTGCAGCCGCTAACAAAATTAAGTTGCTATTCCTCGAGCATTTTCCTTGTATCTTTACACTTGTGCTACAGCCACAAGTCTTAACCTGAATTTACTGCAATGTGTTAATTTTATATTCTCCTCATGTTAGTCTCCGCAAACTTTCCAACATATCACAATCTCTTTTTTCGTGACATGCATATAATTTTTGCAAATGCTCAAATTAGATTTAGTGGTTGTGATGCTTTGCCTGTTAGTCTCTGTTTACATATGTCAAGCCCGTACACCAAACAATACCCAGATGTTAAGACAGAAGAGGAGATAGAATGTCAGAGGGATATTGGGGCAAAAAACAAAAGCAGCAGTCAAGGCTAATTCAGGATTGCACCATATCAAGAGGGTAAAACCAGCTCTGATTATACTTGGATGAGAAAAGGCAGACAGAGGACTTGGCCTCAACTTTGGTAAGTGGCGTAGGGTCTGAATATATTTTAATAATCTTATGACATTGGTATTAGCAGCCAGATTCTTCAGCCCTCGCTCAGTCCAGTTGTTCCATTGAAAATAATGGGACTGTTCCTGTGAGAGAGGCCTGCAGGTGTGGGCTTTTTTAGCCTGTAGTACTCCGCTGTTGCACTGCTTTATATAGGCCCAATTCAGCACAGCGTGTAAGCACTTTACTGACTTCAGTCACAGGAGTAGTCCCATTGAGATCAACAGGACTGTTCCCATGCTTAAAATTAATTACACACTAAATCAGGGTCTTTTTTTCCCCAAAGGTTTTGGAATGGGAAAGCATTCAGCAGGGTTTGGGGTTCCAGTAGTTAAGGTGTTAATTGTCTGGGTTTTTTAAGTTTGAGTTAAAATGTATTAATTGGCTTGTCGCATTAAGAAGAGAAAGAGGACAAAATTAAACATATCACTCAAATTACATATAAACAAAAAATATTCATTGTAGTCTCTCATACTTGTACTCCTCCTTTATAACAATCTCTAGGAAGATTAAAATGTCTTAGGGGAGAGTACTACAGAATTTAATTAGAATTAAGCCAATATGGTTCTGTAGACGTTATTGGGGGAAAAAAACCTATAGAATTTGAGAAAATAATATCCTTTCTGTATATTTTTCTAAAAAGTCCTATAGTAGTAATAAAATTCTCTATTAAATTCTGTATGTTTCAAGCAACCTATCAGTATAGAAAAATTAGAATTTAATGGAAAAGTATATGATTCTTCTATAATGAATAGGAACTTTACCTTCCTGAATGTTTTCCTCCATTCCCTATGCATACTAGTTTTATTATCATAGGGTTCCTTAAGTGTGCTGGATTGTTGGCCATGTATGTGTATTGGGGGAGTTGTTAAGAAGAATTGATATTGATAACATTTGGTTCTGGGAACAGGTGGTGCAGAGGAAAACCTAGAAAAAATTACATGGATTTTATAAACTAATATTTCAAAAAATCAGTTAAACTTTGGCTGTGGAGTCTTTGATAGAGTGCAGAAGTTTAACTTCTAATGTTTTGGAAATCTAGCTCTGCTCAGCCATCCAACTTTGTCACTATACAACAAGGTGGATTCAGGAGACCATAGGATTTTGTGGTGGGATAGTACTTTAGCACAAAGCTTTCATCCCTCTTATCTCAATCCCTTTTTCCTCAAGAACATTTCTGACCCATGCAGTGTGCTAAACTGGTGCTTCAGCTGGACTCTCTTCAAGCTTGATTTCTTGCTGCTGATGAGATTCCTGCATCTTCTACACCATTCACCAGGGATGTAGATAAAACCCCTGGTCCAAACGTGACCAGAAGGAACTTCTGATGTAGGAAAATCAAAGACTAAGTTTGTATCAAATTCATATTTGCTTCATGGTAGCGTGCTGTCAGCAAATAGGTCACTGAGCCATGTCCGTAAAACAGTTCTGAATCTAGAATTCTGAGTTTAGAATCCATTGTCATTCTCAATTACTATATTCTAAGGACAAATTTGGTACAGTGCACGTTACAAGAATGTTTGTCTGAATGCACCTGTAGAATACTATGTAATATAGTTTAAAAAAAAATAGTTGCTAGTGTTAGAGAATTTATATGT
Source organism: Dermochelys coriacea (assembly GCF_009764565.3). Lineage (NCBI taxonomy): Eukaryota > Metazoa > Chordata > Testudines > Dermochelyidae > Dermochelys > Dermochelys coriacea. The sequence continues at coordinate 50,517,068 of NC_050077.1, read as the reverse complement.
TTATGCCTGCAATCTTGGTGTCACTCTGCTATTGCAGTTAATTATTAATTATTGTGGATATATTGTGCAATAGAATGCAACAATTATAATGCAGAGCACGTGGAAAATATTTTGTACTATTTTAATAATGTGAGATGTAGTCAACTGTTACCCTTTTCTTTTTAGAAGTTTGACTGACGAGAAGCTGAATGAGATGATACCCATGTGGTAGAACCCTGAGTGTCAGGTTAAAGATAACATGTTCTTGATTCTCCAGTGGTATGAGAATGGTAGGTACTAATTATTGGGGAAGCACTTCTAAGAACTGTCAGCCCATAAAAAGGTAAATTTAAACACTTCTAAACAGTGTTTGAAATGAATAATTTGTGGGATAACCTGGGTTGCAGGAGATAAAACTCTCCTAGATGATGTCACGGAGTGAGGGAGAGTCAGGGCCCTGCACCCCCACTTCCTGCAATTCACTGCGACTCTTAGCCAGCCAGTAACACAGAAGGTTTATTAGAGACGACAGGAACACAGTCCAAACCTGAGCTTGTAGGCACAGACAGGACTCCTCAGTCAGGACCTTGGGGGGGGGCAGGGAGATTAAAAACCCCAGACCTGGGGCTCCCTCCTCTTCCCCAGCCATCTCCAAACTGAAACCCACTCCAGATGTCTCACCCAACCTCCCCCCACTCCTCCTCCAGCCTTTGTGCGGTTTCCCGGCCAGGAGGTATCACTTGGCCCCAACCCCCACCTGGCTCAGGTTACAGGCTCAGGTATCTTCTCTCAAGGGAAGCCTCCCATCCCCAATGCAGACAGTCCCTGTGAAACTCTCCTGGCTGTGCTGCGGTGATCCAGATGCCAACGTGTCATTGCATCTATGTTCTATGAAAAATGTGCAGCTGTAACAAAACCATGTTCTGTGGTTTTCCATATTAAACATATTTGAAGTTAAAAAAAAAACAAACAAAAACAAAAAAAAAAAAACCACTCCCTGGTCAGTACTCCCCCCTCCCTGCTGCGTCACAGATGAGTACAAGGTATTCTTCTTGGAAAGATTTACTCCAGGTATTTTGAGTAATCTGGTGCATTGCAAAACAAAAGTTTGCTTTTCAGAGTAATTATGCCAGCAAACAATAAATGCTGGGGCGCGGTGGGAGGGGACAGGGGAGAGCTACACCAGAGACTGGAAAGGTCTCTTTCCCCCACACTCCCCTGTCCTCAATCTTCCCCTTTCAGTACAAACAGTACTGCTGAACTAAACAGTTCTCTCCTTTACCTAAACCTGATGGACCAAATACATCCCTTCACTCACTCTTTCTTTTGGTTTCTTTACTCTAGGGATGAATTTGACCCAGTGAGTCACAGAGTAATAAATTATATATTAACCATGCAAGGAATAAAGTATGTAAAAAAATTGAGTGTACATTCACAGTAGGACCTTAGAGACTAACAAATTTGTTAGTCTCTAAGGTGCCACAAGTACTCCTTTTCTTTTTGCGAATACAGACTAACACGGCTGCTACTATGAAACCATTCACAGTAGGCTAACTTATGCAAATTGTGGGAATTCACATGGCTCGCTCAGCAAAGACCTCAGCCAAGTTTCCCTACCAAATTAGATAGAAAAATTGTAGTACCACTGCAGAGAGCTAATTCTCTTTACTTTACAATAGTAGGCCACATTGTTAAGGGGGGAACTATCAACTATTACGTTTCTGTCTGAAAACTGTACCTTTTAGTAACACCTAAGATTACTGTACTGAAAATAATTTACTACAATTATTTTTCCAGTTTCTTAATGCATTTGATAGCACTTTTTGTGTAATCAGTTATTCAGTTCCTCTCAATGAAAACACATTTACAAACATCAGAGGTAAAAAATTTGTAAAGTTTTGGGTTTAAGGAATTTTTTATAATAAGTTCAGAGTGTTCTATTTAAAAGATGCTGTATCACAAACTGAATATCTTATAAATTTTTCGATTTTAAATAATTCAAGTTGGCAATGTCCCTTTAAGCCAAAAGGTAGTATGTACAAGTGTATTAGATGCTTGTATTCAAGTTTACGCATCAAAATTGCAATGTAGCTTGACAGCTGCATTGTAAAACAGAACATCTACAGGTACACATTTACTATAATGATAGAAGAAAAGGAGTACTTGTGAGCTACAGCTCACGAAAGCTTATGCTCTAATAAATTTGTTAGTCTCTAAGGTGCCACAAGTACTTCTTTCTTTTTGCAAATACAGACTAACACAGCTGCTACTCTGAAACCTATAATGATAGAAAATGTCTATTCATAAATAACAGAATAAAACCCTTCTCATTTTTGCCTTTTTCTTACAGAGACCAGTTTAAGTGGCATTGTATCATATTGCTAGAGTTCATGCTTAAACTTTGGTAAATATTATAATCACAATTCAGTTTTAATTCATTTCCATTTCCATTATGCAAATAAGATGTTCTAATCATTATTCTCCTTTGTCTTTCAGATCCTGCAACAGATTTTGTTTTTAAATGCACTGTACAAATATCACACTAAATATATTTTTGTTTGCCCAAGAAATATGTTTGATTGTTTGGGGAAAAAAATTAAAATGTTATTTGTAAATAACACCAACATTTTTTTATTCCAGTATTTTTCTATTTATCATTAACTTGACAGGTTCAAAATACTATATATGGAAATTTGTCTAGTGACGCTTTGAGTGTAGGAGTTCTCAATAACCACTATGGAAGCGTGTTGCCAACATGTGTTCTCTGTGAAGGCCAGGGGTTAGTGAGAGAGGGTGATATTACTTGGAATTACATTAATAAGCATTGGCTGATGTGTACCGAGAACACTGCAGGTGTACGTTGGGATACACACAGTGTTTAAGACACATTAACCATGCCCTCCTAGCTATATGGCCACAAAGCAGAAAATGAATGCATGATTAAAAAGACCTCTGTACAATTTTTTAAATTAACACTTTATATCGTTTCATAAATGATCTGGAGGATGGTGTGGATTGCACCCTCAGCAAATTTGCAGATGACACTAAACTGGGAGGAGTGGTAGATATGCTGGAGGATAGGGATAGGATACAGAGGGACCTAGACAAATTAGAGGATTGGGCTAAAAGAAATCTGAGGAGGTTCAACAAGGACAAGTGCAGAGTCCTGCACTTAGGACGGAAGAATCCCATGCACCGCTACAGACTAGGGACCGAATGGCTCGGCAGCAGTTCTGCAGAAAAGGACCTAGGAGTTACAGTGGACAAGAAGCTGGATATGAGGCAACAGTGTGTCGTTGTTGCCAAGAAGGCCAATGTCATTTTGGGATGTATAAGTAGGGGCATTGCCAGCAGATCGAGGGACGTGATCGTTCCCCTCTATTCGACATTGGTGAGGCCTCATCTGGAGTAGTGTGTCCAGTTTTGGGCCCCACACTACAAGAAGGATGTGGAAAAATTGGAAAGCGTCCAGTGGAGGGCAACAAAAATGATTAGGGGACTGGAACACATGACTTATGAGGAGAGGCTGAGGGAACTGGGATTGTTTAGTCTGCGGAAAAGAAGAATGAGGGGGGATTTGATAGCTGCTTTCAACTACCTGAAAGGGGGTTCCAAAGAGGATGGATGTAGACTGTTCTCAATGGTAGCAGATGACAGAACAAGGAGTAATGGTCTCAAGTTGCAGTGGGGGAGGTTTAGGTTGGATATTAGGAAAAACTTTTTCACTAGGAGGGTGGTGAAACACTGGAATGCATTACCTAGGGAGGTGGTGGAATCTCCTTCCTTAGAAATTTTTAAGGTCAGGCTTGACAAAGCCCTGGCTGGGATGATTTAGTTGGGGATTGGTCCTGCTTTGAGCAGGGGGTTGGACTAGATGACCTCCTGAGGTCTCTTCCAACTCTGATATTCTATGATTCTATGAATGTTCTGTTGATGAAAGGTGCAGCCCTGAAGACTGAAGGCATCTGTCCACAGAACAAGCAGCTCTCAGGCTTGTTTACAGGAGCCCTCCCATGTGTCTGTATTCTGTTCTGGAGACTCTGCCTCTAGGTTGAGAGACTGGTGCAGATTTCACAGTTGCTCTTCCTTTGGTCTCTGTCCAGAGACTATCAACAAGGGTGCTGATTGTGAGGGTGGTTTTCCCTGAGGTGGACACCTGTCATCTAGAAACTGGACCAAGACCCACCAGTTTGTTCCACATACACCACGAAACAGCCGTCAAATAATTATTCACACCAGCACAATAGAGATAAAAAGCCTTTGTGACGGGCTGCCCCTTAAAATGAGCTAGCCAGACCCCTTAAAATGACAGTATTGCAGCCTGATTAAAACATTGCGGAGAGGACTTAAAGCAGCAGCTACATTATGTGAAAAATCTTTTTTTATGCCCCCTCAATAGAGTGTTTCAGACAACCCATATTCAGGGTTGTGAGCCAAAGAGTTGTGCTGTTTTTCTCTTTGTAATGGTTATACCTTATTATTCCAAAGATAAATGTCTGTGCATTCTGTCCACGGCAAAAAGAAATGCATTTCATAAGCAGTTTCTGAGTATATGCTAACTATTTAGCAGTCCTCCAATTACTCATTGACTTAACATTTCACAAATACTTTCTAAGTATAGGACAAAATGGACCAAACTCATCCCTCATGTCACTCCATTGAGGTCAATGGAGTGGCAACAGGGAAGAATGTGTCCCAAGATTTAAATGAAGGAATGTTTCCTTTTAAATTTCCTATTAACAGCCTGCTGCAGAGTTTACTTTGCCTGGCTTTTAGCTTACTTGCTGAAACCTTCTTTGCAAATTCTTGATCAGAAACTCAGCAGATTTTTACATGAGAAACAAATCTTCCATTATAGACATGCCTTCCAGGATTTGGAAAGGACCTGGTAGGGTCAGGGCTTTTGAATATGATTTTTTTTGTTTTTCAAATCCTTGTTCTTTTGGAGCAAGGACTGAGAACTGACACTTATAGGACAAGTATGGAATGTCAGCCAATGTGTGTTTTCAATGGGAATGCTGTGTAATGAAAATGCTGTAAGTGCAGGACTATTCAGATGTCCTAAGGGCCTGATCTTGAGATTTGCTGAGCACCTGCAACTCCAGTTGACTTCAGCTCCACAGCAGGATTTGAATTTACTCCCATGTTCATGCTCCCACATAATATTGCTGAGCGTGGAATTGTTAGAGGAGCTGTTCCTTAGATGGAACCTTAAAACGTTTTGAAGTTCTTTCTGCCATTTGAACAGCAGTTTGTTTGTTTTTTTAATATGGAGATATACCTATCTCATTGAACCGGAAGGGACCTTGAAAGGTCATAGAGTCCAGTCTCCTGCCTTCACAGCAGGACCAAGTACCGTCCCTTATTTTTGCCCGAGATCCCTAAATGACCCTCTCAAGACAGTTGCAGTCTTGCCCCACAGGCGGCTATGTAACAGGTTAATGTAGTGACCCTGTGAATTGTTCATCAGTTTGCTAAATTTTTTAATCATTTGGGATCCTTCAGATGAAAAGGTACTTTATATATGCAAGTTTATCAGCAGCAGCATTGGTTCCCGATGGCAGTTCAAGGTCCCATAACACTTCTCAAAGGGGAAAAAGGGTAATTACACTAATTATCCTGACTGGCATACCCCCTCTCAGTAAAACAGACTCAGATGTCCAATGCTGTGTGTGAGCTATTTTTAAGTGCACGTTAGCCGATCCATTTGCCTGTGTAGTCACTGAACTACTGGTATTGTTCTTTTAAAAACTCTTGGTTTGATTCTGCAGTGCCTTGCAGCCAGTGTAGTAATTTATATCTGTGTAAAGTGAGTATAGAAGGCTACCCATCTGATTTGGAGCAGTTTCAACTCACTGTTCAGGTGAAAACAGCTACAGAAAGTGCAAGGCAGTAGATAATCAGGCTCTTGCGTATGAACGGTGTTATTCAGAAGAACCCAACGCTATTCTGTATCTACGTTACAGTTATTGTGTTCAGAGTGTGGTTGCAGCATAAACCCAGAGTTTGGTTTTAATATATTCATATTTGGAATGAATAGAAGACACGTACATTCACAGCCATTTTCATTCTTTTTTCCTGCAAAATTCTGACTCCTTTCCTGGCCTGGGCACCTCTCTCACATATTTACCAAGCTCTCCCTCATTAATTTTATTTTTAGACATGCAGAATAACATTTTGGTGTATTTTACAAGGCACATATCTATGTTTTAATCCTCCTCTTGCATGTAAAGTACATTTTAATCTGAGTTCTGCACTGCCAAAGGCAGAATGGAGCCCTAACTTTTGTGTGAAATTATTATAATTTTTAATTTTAATTTGATCTTTTAAAAACACCAACACCAGAGAAAAATGTGAAAGATGCTGTTGGAATTTTTATAGAAATTCATCACTGTTTCATGGTATGTTCAATTATTCCTCCTTTCTAACTAAATACATTAACCTTATGCTGTCTGCTTAATAGCAAGAGTGGGTACAGACATTTTCCTCCCTGCACTCTGACTCCCTGGGACTTTAACATGAGGAAATGCTCCTTTGCTGTGAAGAGAGAGAACAGCAGCCCAGGAGCATGTAGGGGTTAATTGTCTTATTAATTCCAGGAGATTTCTGAATGAGTGTCGTGCAAATTATAATAAATTGTCTTTCTTAATATTTCTTGTTAGACTATTTTGAGAATTGTGGTTCTCGGTATATGGGATTATATTGAAAACAAAATAGAGGTAAGTACCACAGCCAATGCTGTTTGTATTTCAGCATGGCAAAGTACAAATAATTAACTATTTCTGCAGTGTGTGCTTTAGCTATAAGAATTGATGCATTTACACTGTCAGAGATTTATGCATGTTACTCCCTGCACACAAAGGTGAAATTAGATGCAAATGAAAACACTGTCCACAGTGGGAAGTAAAGACCGATGCTGGTTAGAACAGTGTTTTAAAACACATTTGTTTCTATCGCAGTTTTCGTGTGATTTTGCTGACTGGTGTGGATAAGAATTTCTTTTTGAGACCCATGCGAGTTAAACTGATTATATGATCTCTGTCGACATTATAATGATAACAGAGTCTGAGGATCTGGTTATCAATATGATTGAGATTTGTAGTGTAGATGAGGCCTAACCATGTTTCCATAATCAAGTTAAAACTAGAGCTGGTAGGAAAATTTTCATCAAAAAGTTTCTATTGGAAAATGCTACTTTAACACCAAACATTTTCACTAAATTGTATAGATTTCATCAAAAATCATTTTTTGGAAAAAACATTTTAAAAATGTTGAAATGTCCCATTTTAATATTTTCAGAACTAAAACTTTTTTTTTTTTTTTGAAACAAAAAAAGTCCAAAAAGTTGGCTTTTCCTCCCAATCCAGAGTGGGAAAAAAAAAAAAAAAAAAATCAGTTTTTAAACTAGTTCTAGTGAAAACCCAAGTAAATAGCCCATTTATGGGGACATTAAGTATCGTCTGCAATACGATTTTTTAACTGTGTTGCTAATCCACTCCCCGGACTTGATTCTGGCTGTAGTATAGACAAGGCATAGACTAATCCCCCACCATACAAATAATCAGTCACAATTTTATAAACAGAAAACAAACTCCTGTCCATACTTGCCAAGGAGACCATGGCTGGAACCTGCTAGCAATAATTATGTTCAAGCATGTTTGTAGCTATTATGGTTCTTACCAAGAGCAGATAAGCCTTAATGTACATAACTAACAAAATGGCAATTACTTAAGAGTTTACACAGCTAAAGTGCAAGAGTAGTTAGTGTATGTTATAATTTCAGTAATTATAGGATTGCTATGATAGAAACAGGAATTAAATGGAACGTAGAACTAATAAGCTAAATGCTGTGCGGGAGAGGACAGGAAATTTAGTTTTCATTACATATAAAGCCACATTTAGAAGTGCGCAAATCTTCCATAACTAAACCTCAAACCATCTTATCTGACTTGCATATTCCAAGTGAGACATACAGTATGGATTGGAAGCCAGGTGACACTTGATATTATCCAGCAAAACATCAATTTCAACAGAGTTTCATTTCACTTTTTAAAGGGAAGTGTTATATTCTAGCATCCTCCAGATAGTACCAGTGAGGATTACAACTTGTTATTTGCATCTTTCCAGTGGATTATGTTTATGTTCAATTCTTGATGTCTGTTGCTTACAGTGGGGTACATCCGGTTTCCCTGTGCAAACCATGAGTAAATGGGCTTTAAGCTTAATCTTTCCACAAGGGCTGGGGGGCACAGAATTTTGCCTTTCCAGGATGTGGTGGGCCAGCCCAAGCATTATTGTTAGCATTGCCCTCAATTCCATTCTCTCTGTTTTTCCAACGATCCCAACCTTGTCATGCCATTTGTGCACTTCTCCCACAAACCTTTCCATGCCTTCTCCCCACATTGCCTCCCACACATGGAATTGCCCTTCCTGAGCTGATTCCCCATGGCCACTAACCTCTCCTTATTCAGATCTCTCCTGAAGATCCACGTTTGCCAGGACACCTACAGGAAGCTAGCCAGCTACATTAACACGGTCATGGAGTCCTTGGGGATAGTCTTTATATCTCTGACAAACACAGACTATCCCGGCATTGAATTACTAGGATGTGGTCAAGTGCCACCTACTCACTTTACTTGTTTGTTGTTCCCCTTTACTCCACCTCTTTCTCCCTACATCTTTTTAAAATGCAAGTTCTTTCAGGCAGGGACGGTGTCCTATTTTGTGTTTGTACCGCACCTAGTGGCTGGTAATAAATAGCAATAATAATAGAGCTCCTGGGTTGTAATAGCATTTGGGGCATCACTTCTACATGGAGAGTTTGGCCAGTGGAGTAGTTGCAGACCTGCCTGGCCATGGCTCCCCCACACCTCTAAAATTACAGATGACGTCACTAAGGAATTCTGCTTCACAGCATGCAGAGGATGCCGCTTTTTTGTGGCCTGCTCACTCACCTCGAAACACACAGTTTATAACTGCACCACTTTTGTTCATTAAGAGCCTTCCAGGATCACTAAGGCAGGTGGGAGGATTTGTGACCCTTAGAAAGGGTTTGAAAATGCTATTCATTAAAACTCTCTCATTTTAGGTATTTGATGGTGCTGTAATAATTTTATCCTTGGCTCCAATGGTGGCCTCTACAGTGGCAAATGGCCCAAGCAGTCCTTGGGATGCCATCAGTCTCATTATCACTCTGAGAATTTGGAGAGTTAAGAGAATTATTGATGGTAAGTGGTGATTAAACTTGCTGTCTTGAGAACCGGTTGGTTGGGTAAGAAAAGGATTGTAACACTCGGAATTGCTTTTAGAAAATAGCTTTATTGTTCTCCTTCCTCTAAATTTTAAAAGCAATGAACAGTGTTGCGACTCCCACTGGTGAGAATAGGAATTAATTCCATGGCTCCTTTATGAATCCTTGCAGCTGCTCTTTGCCGCCCCCAGCATCCTCTATTGTGCCAGTCTACTTTCAGTTCCTGCCTCTGGTATAACTTTGTCTGATTCCCCATGCTTTCTTTGCATCTTGGAGGTTCCCCACAGAAAGTTTTCCACAAATCTGTTTATGCTGTTAATTTGAGCATAATTAGCTGTATGCCAGGGCTGTTTTGCCCAGGATTCCAGGACATGCCTCCATTGGCAAGCACTTGGAGAGAAGCGAGGAGCTTGAAGAGTTAAGACTGCAGAGAACAGGAGCAGTGTCTGAGCATGAAAACAAGAACTGAATGAATGAAAGAAGAATGAAAACAAGGAAGGTGCTATTAGCATAGGTGGAGGGCAGTCAGATCTATTATTAAACTGTAAATTGTTTTACTATTGGTGTATGGGATTCCAGGATGCAGGGAAGAGGAATGCAAAATGAATGAGGCCAAGGCAGGATCACTTTGCTTCTGTGAGAGAAAGAGCGTGTTACAGGGGCATTTGTGTTCTAGATACTGAGAATGCCCAAGTTCCAAAGGGAGGGTATGCAGCCCTGTACGGGGAAGTACTGAGACCAAAGTTCAGGATCTGATTCAGCTTGTGAAGAACATCAAGAAAGACAGTAAAATCTGTATAGTCCCCTGAACAAAGTGAGCTGGCCTTAACTGTGACTTTGTGAAGATTTTCAAAGGCATAAATGGCAGGTAGGCACCCATCTATTGGAAAGCAAAGGGAGTTAGGTGCCTAACTGCTGTTTGTACCTTTGAAGCTCTCACTCTTAGTCTACTATTTCCCTCATATAGATATTTCCTGCAGTTGTATTTAGGAGTTGATGCTAAAATGCCTAGGGCTCTGGAATAGCTCTTGTAGAAGCTGGTGCACAGCCACACTTTTCAAATGTTATCGGGACATGCGGAATACAAAGCGGAGAATGCTCTTGACCTGCCATTTAGAGGATCTGTGTGTGATAAGTGCTGGAACAGATCTACATTAGTGCAAATGCATTTTGCCTGTAACTCAAGTGATGGTTCGCAGCTTGGGATCTTGTGATTGCAGGTGATTGAATTCCTTCTCCAAAAGAAATACTATAGTTCAATCATAAATTGCTGTGTTTCATGCAGGAATTACTGAGTGAAATCCTATGGTCTGTGTTACACAGTAAGTCAGGTTGGATGATCATGATGATGCCTTCTGGTTTTAAAATATATGCAGACATCTCCTCTGATAAGCTAGACTACTGCTGAATTTCTTCAAGCACTTGTTTGTTTTTTCCAGCATATGTGCTGCCAGTGAAAGTGGAGATGGAGATGGTGATTCATCAATATGAGAAGGCAAAGGTCATTCAAGATGAGCAGCTAGAAAGACTAACTCAGATCTGCCAAGAACAAGGGGTAAAAATTCCATTATATTTTTATTTACATATTGTCTGTCAAAGACACTGGTTTCGTAAAGACTGAAATAGCTCAAATAATTTGCCAAGGTCAGAGATTTGAAAAATTATTACTAGGAGTTCTATTCAAAGATTAGAGACTTCAACTTTAGAACTCTAGGATGCTAAAGTTTCTAGCAACTTTCAGGAAATTGCAGTCTGTGTTGTACTTATCCTTACCTCCCATATGTAGGTAACTTCAAACAAACATTTGTTGTTTGACAGGTTGTCTTTTCCCCTTGCTCCTGTATGTGTACCTTTAAGGAGATAGTAACATTTTTTCATTTTTAATGGAAGAGAATAACTTCAATTACTAATTTATCAACTATCAATACATCCGTTAGACTCTTTTGACCAACTCAAAAATGCTGCAGAAGAAGCTTCTACCTAGTTTTTGGGAGCAACTCAAGGTTTTAGGATCTTTCCAGGTCCAAAATTTTTTAGTAATTCAGTATTAAAATAAAAGTAAGGTCAATGTTAAAAAAAAAAAAAAAAAAAGAAGTTGTTTCAAATGAACACATTTATATTAAAAATAAAAGTAGTAGTATGATCTTTGAAAACACTGGTTTTGGCAGTGAATTAAATATTCTGAATGACTTAATATCATGAAAACAGGCTTTCAAATTCCTTGTTTTTAAATCGGTAATTTTAGTAGACACCAGTCACATAAAGTAAAACATCTAGTTGCTTTTTAAACCAGAAAAAAATTGCTATCTGATCAAACTTATTGCTGTAGTAGTAGTTAATTTGAATTGTGTTGCACTTAGAGGCCCCATCTGAGATCAGGGCCTCATTGTGCTAGGTGCTGTACAAACACACTAAGTGAGAATCAGTCCCTACTTCAAAGAGCTTACAATCTACATACACATCAGACAGAAAGTGGAAGGGGAAAGAAAGGTGAAGTTACTTGACCAAGGTCACACAACACACATCAATGGGAGAACTGAGAATCCAGAGCCTGGTCTCCACCTAATAATTAAATTCACCTAGCTACATCACCCAGGCCCTAGGTTCCCTGTAAGCTGTGCAGCTGCACAGAAGGCTTTTTAGGGCCATGCTGGTCTCCCAACCCAGCCCCTCTAGAACTGCCAGGGAGAGGAGCCCCTCCCCCGGGCCAGTCCAGGCTCACCAGAGCTCCTGCAGCCGGGAAGAGGAGCCCCTCCCACAGTCTGGCCAAGGCCCTCTGGAACTGCAGCGCCCAGGGAGAAGGGGCCACAGCCCAGTCCTGCCAGAGCTTTCACAGCTGGGGAGAGGAGTCCCTCCCCCGGCCCAGCCTCACCAGAGCTGCCTTGGCCAGGGAGAGGAGCCCCTCCCCCCCAGGCCAGGTGTTGGTCCAGGGATAGAGAGCTGGGTGGACCCATCTCCCTGCTGTAGCCCTGGGGCAGCTTGCACCCCGAACATCTTACATATCACCTCCATATTGTGGCACATAACAAAATTCATTACGCACATGAGTGGGGAAAATTAGAGGGAACGCTCCTCAGGCCTGTGAAAAATGTTGTCTTGTGCAACATAGTTAGCTGAACCTAACCCCAGAGGGAAAGTAAGCCGGTACGCCCCAGTATGGTGTAATGGCAAGAGCCAGTGCGCCGTTCCAGGGTGGATCAGCTTCCCCAGGCACAATTTAAAGGGCCTGTGGCTCCCAGCAGTAGCTGGAGTCCCCAGCCCTTTAATTTGCTGCCAGAGCCCCACTGCCGGAGCCCTGGGGTAGCGATTTAAAGGGCCCGGGGCGGTAGCGACGGCTGAGCTCTGGGCCCTTTAAATCATCCCTGGACCCCCACTGCCGCTTCCCCAGAGCCCTGCTGCTGGAGCCTTGGGGAAGCGGCGGCAGGACTCTGGGGACAATTTAAAGGGCCCAGGGCTCCGGCTGCCTCTACCGCCCAGAGCCCTTTAAACTGCTGCTAGAGCCCCTGGCTGCCGCTGTTACCCTGGGGAGGGGGAAGGAGGCACTTGCCAGTACAGGGTGGGCCAGGGCCGGCTCTGACCTCCCCCAGCCCCACCCCTTCTGCCCAAGGCCCCTCCCCTTCCAGGGGCCAGAGCCCAGCTCCGTACCAGTAAGTCCCTAGACTTACTTTCACCCCTGCTTAACCCCTACTGTAGATGCAGCTAGGTCAATGGAAGAATTCTTCCATTGATCAAGCTGCTGCCTCTCGGAGAAGTGGGTTAACTACATAGACCGAAAAACACGTAGGAGGCATCTACATTATAGTACTACAGTAGCACAGCTGCAGTGCCGTAGCTACATCTCTAGCTTCTGTAGAATAGCCATAGCCCAGGTCTCTTAGTGCTCTATGATCACGGATTGACAAATGTAGCTCTCATTGCATTAAGGGGAGTTGTGTATAGTCTGAGTTAAGAAATTTCCAGTGCCTGTTCTTTTCATAGTCTCTTGTTCATAGTTCTCTTTGGACAGGGTTTGTAACTTCAGCCTTAACAAGTTTCCAAGTCTTAGGCCCCAGGCTTCCCAAAACTTAGTTACGTTTACGTACATGTGTAAGTCTTTGTAGGGATCGGGCCTTAATTGTTCCAGATGTTAGTAACAATGCTTAGCACAACTTCACATCCATTAACAAATTCATCCTTCAAATGCCTTTGTGAGTTAAGTAGGTAAATATTATCGCCATGTAGCAAATCGCCAAAGACTCACCAGCGCAGTGCCTCCTGCTGGTCATCTTGGGAATTAGCTCAACTCCAGAGCACCCTCTGCTGGCTGGTGTCTCACCTACCTCAGGTCCCATGTCCCTCCTGGACCCTGGTGCCCCTTTACCTCAGGGTTCTGCCCCCAGCAATACCCCCTTACTCTGGATTTCCCTTCCCAGGGGAGCCCCCAACCCTCTAAACCCACCTTGCATCAGTGGCTACTGCCAGTTGTCATCTAGCCCCCCACTCACTGGGGCAGACTGCAGTCTGTCATGGCCACTCATCATTGGCAAGGGGTTAGGACCAGCTGCCTCTGCCTATTCCCAGGCTGCACCTAGGTAGCCCCAATACCTTTATAGGCCTTCACCAAGGCCTGCAGCCTGGGGGTTTACCAGGCTGGAGCTCCACACCTCCCTTTGCCCTTTTCCTCAGCACTGCTCTGCCTCAGGTACCTTTGTCTCCCAGGCAGCTAGGTCCTTCGCATTCCAGGACTAGAGTGAGACTTCCCTCAGTTCCTGGCTCACAGCCCCTTTATAGGGCTAGCTGTGGCCTGATTGGGCAGGCCACACCTGTGGTCACCTACTGCCTCAGCTGCTTTCACTCCTTTTCCCAGCTGCAGCCCTCTGCAGAGCTGCTTTTAACCCCTGTTTTGCAGGCGTGGGGCAGCTGCCCCACTATACGCCGTTTCAGAGATAAGAGAGAAGTGATAATTGACCAAGACCATGCAGTGATAAAGCGGGGACTTGAACCTACAATTTCCTGAATCCCATTCCAGTGTCTAATTTTCTAGCCCACGCTATTTGGTTGCCACTCTTCCCTAAAGGGACAGTGTCAGGTTAAAATCATCCATTTTTAATAAATGCATTTCCGTATCCATGTTACGGGTAATTCCTTCAACTATGAAAACTTAAAAAGTATTGGGCCTTACTCTCTCTCACTGTCTTAACATGGGTGAGGTCCCTTTTCCCTGACAGAGTGGTATAAAAGGGTCTTAGAGTAAATGAGAATTAGTCCCATTATAGCTAATTTTTCACAGTTTGTTCGTGTGTTTTCCTTCCTTCATTTTTCTAACATTGGACAACAAGAATGAGCCAGTCCCTTTTTCTTTGAGTGTGTGACATTTCACTTTTAGGTTCTCATACACTAGCACAAGGCTAAAGGCTTTAGTTTGAAACACTGCAGGTTAATGATTTTATTTTCCTTTTGTTTTTCAATTAAAATCTCTCTTCACTGGAATGGGAAGAATGAATTTTAGTTCAGGGAAACGTTTCTCTTGATCTGAGGTTTAGTGAAAGCTTTATTTTGGGATGCATTTGGCTAGATGGTGCCCAGGAGGAACCATTTCAGAAGGAAGCCTGTCATCCTTACTCAGGGAAATCTCTCATTCACTGGGAGTTTTAGTTGTGCAGAAAACACAGGGTCAGTTGTCAAGAGAGATGATAGGCTCATTTCTGGCACTCAGCCCAAGCCAGGCTGAAGCAAGAGACAGGAAGGGCACCACTCAAGCACTGGGCACAAGACAAAGGAAGACATACAGCCTAGAGGGATGGCAAAGTATCAGAAAACTAGAGCAAAGTCCTACAAATGCTTTCTTGCATATATGGTTAAATACTGTCAAAACCTAGCATCCATAGTCTGTGCTGTAATGGTTAGTGCACCCATACATCAAACAAAAAGAAATGTTGCATTACTTGATGGACTAAATCAATGGAAACAGAATAGGGTCTCTCCTAGCTTCGAGGTGGCATCAGCTACAGAAAAAATATAGGTTTCAGAGTAGCAGCCGTGTTAGTCTGTATTCGCAAAAAGAAAAGGAGTACTTGTGGCACCTTAGAGACTAACAAATTTATTAGAGCATAAGCTTTCGTGAGCTACAGCTCACTTCATCGGATGCATTTGGTGGAAAAAACAGAGGAGAGATTTATATACACACACACAGAGAACATGAAACAATGGGTTTATCATACACACTGTAAGGAGAGTGATCACTTAAGATAAGCCCCCCAATCTGAAGCAAATACTCACCAGCAACCACACACCACACAACAGAACCACTAACCCAGGAACCTATCCTTGCAACAAAGCCCGTTGCCAACTCTGTCCACATATCTATTCAGGGGATACCATCATAGGGCCTAATCACATCAGCCACACTATCAGAGGCTCCTTCACCTGCGCATCTACCAATGTGATATATGCCATCATGTGCCAGCAATGCCCCTCTGCCATGTACATTGGCCAAACTGGACAGTCTCTACGTAAAAGAATGAATGGACACAAATCAGACGTCAAGAATTATAACATTCAAAAACCAGTTGGAGAACACTTCAATCTCTCTGGTCACTCGATCACAGACCTAAGAGTGGCTATACTTCAACAAAAAAGCTTCAAAAACAGACTCCAACGAGAGACTGCTGAATTGGAATTAATTTGCAAACTAGATACAATTAATTTAGGCTTGAATAGAGACTGGGAATGGATGAGTCATTACACAAAGTAAAACTATTTCCCCATGTTTCAGAGTAGCAGCCGTGTTAGTCTGTATTCTCAAAAAGAAAAGGAGTACTTGTGGCACCTTAGAGACTAACAAATTTATTAGAGCATAAGCTTTCGTGAGCTACAGCTCACTTCATCGGATGCATTTGGTGGAAAAAACAGAGGAGAGATTTATATACACACACAGAGAACATGAAACAATGGGTTTATCATACACACTGTAAGGAGAGTGATCACTTAAGATAAGCCATCACCAACAGCAGGGGGGGGAAGGAGGAAAACCTTTCATGGTGACAAGCAGGTAGGCTAATTCCAGCAGTTAACAAGAATATCAGAGGAACAGTGGGGGGTGGGGTGGGAGGGAGAAATACCATGGGGAAATAGTTTTACTTTGTGTAATGACTCATCCATTCCCAGTCTCTATTCAAGCCTAAGTTAATTGTATCCAGTTTGCAAATTAATTCCA
The DNA here is from genome assembly GCF_009764565.3 of Dermochelys coriacea. Lineage (NCBI taxonomy): Eukaryota > Metazoa > Chordata > Testudines > Dermochelyidae > Dermochelys > Dermochelys coriacea. The sequence goes on along the minus strand of NC_050077.1, from coordinate 50,500,644 downwards.
ATTCAGCAGTCTCTCGTTGGAGTCTGTTTTTGAAGCTTTTTTGTTGAAGTATAGCCACTCTTAGGTCTGTGATCGAGTGACCAGAGAGATTGAAGTGTTCTCCAACTGGTTTTTGAATGTTATAATTCTTGACGTCTGATTTGTGTCCATTCATTCTTTTACGTAGAGACTGTCCAGTTTGGCCAATGTACATGGCAGAGGGGCATTGCTGGCACATGATGGCATATATCACATTGGTAGATGCGCAGGTGAAGGAGCCTCTGATAGTGTGGCTGATGTGATTAGGCCCTATGATGGTATCCCCTGAATAGATATGTGGACAGAGTTGGCAACGGGCTTTGTTGCAAGGATAGGTTCCTGGGTTAGTGGTTCTGTTGTGTGGTGTGTGGTTGCTGGTGAGTATTTGCTTCAGATTGGGGGGCTGTCTGTAAGCAAGGACTGGTCTGTCTCCCAAGATCTGAGAGAGCGATGGCTCGTCCTTCAGGATAGGTTGTAGATCCTTGATGATGCGTTGGAGGGGTTTTAGTTGGGGGCTGAAGGTGATGGCTAGTGGCGTTCTGTTGTTTTCTTTGTTGGGCCTGTCCTGTAGTAGGTGACTTCTGGGTACTCTTCTGGCTCTGTCAATCTGTTTCTTCACTTCAGCAGGTGGGTACTGTAGTTGTAGGAATGCATGATAGAGATCTTGTAGGTGTTTGTCTCTGTCTGAGGGGTTGGAGCAAATGCGGTTATATCGTAGCGCTTGGCTGTAGACAATGGATCGAGTGGTATGATCTGGATGAAAGCTAGAGGCATGTAGGTAGGAATAGCGGTCAGTAGGTTTCCGATATAGGGTGGTGTTTATGTGACCATCGCTTATTAGCACCGTAGTGTCCAGGAAGTGGATCTCTTGTGTGGACTGGTCCAGGCTGAGGTTGATGGTGGGATGGAAATTGTTGAAATCATGGTGGAATTCCTCAAGAGCTTCTTTTCCATGGGTCCAGATGATGAAGATGTCATCAATGTAGCGCAAGTAGAGTAGGGGCATTAGGGAACGAGAGCTGAGGAAGCGTTGTTCTAAGTCAGCCATAAAAATGTTGGCATACTGTGGGGCCATGCGGGTACCCATCGCAGTGCCGCTGATTTGAAGGTATACATTGTCACCAAATGTGAAATAGTTATGGGTCAGGACAAAGTCACAAAGTTCTGCCACCAGGTTAGCCGTGACAGTATCGGGGATACTGTTCCTGACGGCTTGTAGTCCATCTTTGTGTGGAATATTGGTGTAGAGGGCTTCTACATCCATAGTGGCTAGGATGGTGTTTTTAGGAAGATCACCAATGGACTGTAGTTTCCTCAGGAAATCGGTGGTGTCTCGAAGATAGCTGGGAGTGCTGGTAACGAAGGGCCTGAGGAGGGAATCTACATAGCCAGACAATCCTGCTGTCAGGGTGCCAATGCCTGAGATGATGGGGCGTCCAGGATTTCCAGGTTTATGGATCTTGGGTAGCAGATAGAATACCCCAGGTCCTGGCTCCAGGGGTGTGTCTGTGCGGATTTGTTCTTGTGCTTTTTCAGGGAGTTTCTTGAGCAAATGCTGTAGTTTCTTTTGGTAACTCTCAGTGGGATCAGAGGGTAATGGCTTGTAGAAAGTGGTGTTGGAGAGCTGCCTAGTAGCCTCTTGTTCATACTCTGACCTATTCATGATGACGACAGCACCTCCTTTGTCAGCCTTTTTGATTATGATGTCAGAGTTGTTTCTGAGGCTGTGGATGGCACTGTGTTCTGCATGGCTGAGGTTATGGGGTAAGCGATGCTGCTTTTCCACAATTTCAGCTCGTGCACGTCGGAAGCAGTCTATGTAGAAATCCAGGCTGCTGTTTCGACCTTCAGGAGGAGTCCACCTAGAATCCTTCTTTTTGTAGTGTTGGCAGGAAGGTCTCTGTGGGTTAATATGTTGGTCAGAGGTGTGTTGGAAATATTCCTTGAGTCTGAGACGTCGACAGATGGACATCATACCGAAAGGACTGAAGGTAAAAAATCCATTACAATCTACATACCACACAGACTATGCTGACAGCTTGTGCCACACACTCTCAAGGAAACTGCGGAACCACCTGATCAACATCCTCTACAGCAAACAGGGAAAGATTAAGAATGAGCTCTCAAAACTGGATACTCTCATAAAGAACCAACCTTCCACACAAACTTCCTCGTGGCTGGACTTTACAAAAACTAGACAAGCCATTTACAAAACACACTTTGATTCTCTACAAAAGAAAAAGGACACTAAGCTATCTAAACTACTATATGCCACAAGGGGCCACAACAATGGTTCCCGTAACCCACCCAGCAATATTGTTAATCTATCCAACTATACTCTTAGCCCAGCGGAAGAATCTGTCCTATCTCGGGGCCTCTCCTTTTGCCCCTCCACCCCCACGAACATGATACAGTTCTGTGGTGACCTAGAATCCTATTTTCGACGTCTCAGACTCAAGGAATATTTCCAACACACCTCTGACCAACATATTAACCCACAGAGACCTTCCTGCCAACACTACAAAAAGAAGGATTCTAGGTGGACTCCTCCTGAAGGTCGAAACAGCAGCCTGGATTTCTACATAGACTGCTTCCGCCGACGTGCACGAGCTGAAATTGTGGAAAAGCAGCATCACTTACCCCATAACCTCAGCCATGCAGAACACAGTGCCATCCACAGCCTCAGAAACAACTCTGACATCATAATCAAAAAGGCTGACAAAGGAGGTGCTGTCGTCATCATGAATAGGTCAGAGTATGAACAAGAGGCTACTAGGCAGCTCTCCAACACCACTTTCTACAAGCCATTACCCTCTGATCCCACTGAGAGTTACCAAAAGAAACTACAGCATTTGCTCAAGAAACTCCCTGAAAAAGCACAAGAACAAATCCGCACAGACACACCCCTGGAGCCAGGACCTGGGGTATTCTATCTGCTACCCAAGATCCATAAACCTGGAAATCCTGGACGCCCCATCATCTCAGGCATTGGCACCCTGACAGCAGGATTGTCTGGCTATGTAGATTCCCTCCTCAGGCCCTTCGTTACCAGCACTCCCAGCTATCTTCGAGACACCACCGATTTCCTGAGGAAACTACAGTCCATTGGTGATCTTCCTAAAAACACCATCCTAGCCACTATGGATGTAGAAGCCCTCTACACCAATATTCCACACAAAGATGGACTACAAGCCGTCAGGAACAGTATCCCCGATACTGTCACGGCTAACCTGGTGGCAGAACTTTGTGACTTTGTCCTGACCCATAACTATTTCACATTTGGTGACAATGTATACCTTCAAATCAGCGGCACTGCGATGGGTACCCGCATGGCCCCACAGTATGCCAACATTTTTATGGCTGACTTAGAACAACGCTTCCTCAGCTCTCGTTCCCTAATGCCCCTACTCTACTTGCGCTACATTGATGACATCTTCATCATCTGGACCCATGGAAAAGAAGCTCTTGAGGAATTCCACCATGATTTCAACAATTTCCATCCCACCATCAACCTCAGCCTGGACCAGTCCACACAAGAGATCCACTTCCTGGACACTACGGTGCTAATAAGCGATGGTCACATAAACACCACCCTATATCGGAAACCTACTGACCGCTATTCCTACCTACATGCCTCTAGCTTTCATCCAGATCATACCACTCGATCCATTGTCTACAGCCAAGCGCTACGATATAACCGCATTTGCTCCAACCCCTCAGACAGAGACAAACACCTACAAGATCTCTATCATGCATTCCTACAACTACAGTACCCACCTGCTGAAGTGAAGAAACAGATTGACAGAGCCAGAAGAGTACCCAGAAGTCACCTACTACAGGACAGGCCCAACAAAGAAAACAACAGAACGCCACTAGCCATCACCTTCAGCCCCCAACTAAAACCCCTCCAACGCATCATCAAGGATCTACAACCTATCCTGAAGGACGAGCCATCGCTCTCTCAGATCTTGGGAGACAGACCAGTCCTTGCTTACAGACAGCCCCCCAATCTGAAGCAAATACTCACCAGCAACCACACACCACACAACAGAACCACTAACCCAGGAACCTATCCTTGCAACAAAGCCCGTTGCCAACTCTGTCCACATATCTATTCAGGGGATACCATCATAGGGCCTAATCACATCAGCCACACTATCAGAGGCTCCTTCACCTGCGCATCTACCAATGTGATATATGCCATCATGTGCCAGCAATGCCCCTCTGCCATGTACATTGGCCAAACTGGACAGTCTCTACGTAAAAGAATGAATGGACACAAATCAGACGTCAAGAATTATAACATTCAAAAACCAGTTGGAGAACACTTCAATCTCTCTGGTCACTCGATCACAGACCTAAGAGTGGCTATACTTCAACAAAAAAGCTTCAAAAACAGACTCCAACGAGAGACTGCTGAATTGGAATTAATTTGCAAACTGGATACAATTAACTTAGGCTTGAATAGAGACTGGGAATGGATGAGTCATTACACAAAGTAAAACTATTTCCCCATGGTATTTCCCCATGGTATTTCTCCCTCCCACCCCACCCCCCACTGTTCCTCTGATATTCTTGTTAACTGCTGGAATTAGCCTACCTGCTTGTCACCATGAAAGGTTTTCCTCCTTCCCCCCCCTGCTGTTGGTGATGGCTTATCTTAACTGATCACTCTCCTTACAGTGTGTATGATAAACCCATTGTTTCATGTTCTCTGTGTGTGTGTATATAAATCTCTCCTCTGTTTTTTCCACCAAATGCATCCGATGAAGTGAGCTGTAGCTCACGAAAGCTTATGCTCTAATAAATTTGTTAGTCTCTAAGGTGCCACAAGTACTCCTTTTCTTTTTGAGAAAAAATATATACTAAAGAAAAATGACAGCATACTAATCTCCTTTGTTTTCATATCTTGCATTTCTGCCAAACGAATGTCTGAGCTATATATTATGAGGTAAATGCACTAATTTGCCTCAACATAAGACATTGACACAAGAACTGCATTCTCCCTTCATAAATTGACACCTTCATAAGCGAGTGGAGAATAAGCTGTCAGCATTATAATAGTCAAATTGACATTGTATGTAGTGTGTGGTTGAGAAAACATATCTTAATGTTCTTTAACATTAAAATTCTGCCCGGCTTCCGAACACCGGCTTTTACACCATTATTAACATTTTTAGCTTTTTAAATGCAGATCTCTTCTCCTTGGAGCTTGCTGGCTTGAAAGTTTGCATTCGTATTTTGAGCTAACTATGTGGATTTTGCACAGGAAAATTCCAATAAAAAGAGGTTCCCCTACGATGGTAACATCTGGAAAAGATACATGCAAAGAGGAAAAGGCATTATTTTTAAGTTTCAAAGCATCGTATATATAGTGAGAGATTAAAAATATGGGGCAGATCCATAGCCAGAATAAATTCCCATAGGTCCAATGGACCGACAACAGTTTACACCAGCTGAGGATTTGCCCCATAGATGCGTGTATGTGTGTAAGGGTCAGTTCTGAGCTGCTTATTCAGGCAAAACACTCAGTGACTTCAGTGAGAGTTTTGCATGAGTTAGGAACTCAGGTTTAGTCTAAAGAATCTGGACAAGAGAGAAGTAAGCGGACTAAAAAATGAGTACTCTTCCTGAAGTTTATATTTTGTGAGCAAGCTAGTGATTCGCATTGATTTACAAATTATCATAGATGGGTCTGGTAGCGCTGCCTGTAGTTAAGGCTGCCTGACACTATCCATTGTAAGACCCTGTTTTCAGTTCTTATAATTTTGCCAAACATTAACCATAGGGACTGAAATTTTTCATTTCTGCTGTCTGCCTCAGGCTGAATTTTTCTGGAAAATTTCACCCAAAATAGTTCAGCTGTTTCTGAAAAAACGGTTAGGGAAAATATGTTGTTTTGCTCATGTTAAAAAAAAATTCTGGCAACCTTTTCTTGAGTGTCTCTCTAATGCCCCTTGGCTTTGGAGCAAAATTTTCACATTTGGCAGGATGGTGGCCTGTGTGTCAGGGATGTGCTTTTTGCCATCACTGTGAAAATCTGCCCAAATCTGATCAAGTTTTAAGCCTTTGAAAAATCACATTTTACACATTATCCATAAAGACTTGCTGGGGCTTTGCTGCTAAATTCCCTGAAGATTCCATCCATGCTGACTACTCTCCAGGCCAGATCTGAGCAGGACTTGCCCTGGAATTGTAGCTCTGGGCTGCTGCAGGCTGAGTCCAGGCACCAGAGACTGTCTCTCCTGTGGTCTCAGTGCACCCTGTGCTAGGTCCAGGCAATGTGGAGGAGAAAGCTGCCTGATTCAAATGCTGAGAGGACAAGAGAGAAACCTGAGGAGGAGAGTAAATTGAGACCAGGGGCTTTGGATACATATAGTTTCTGTTTGTTAATTTTTTTAAAGAAGACTTCACTGTTACATCTGCTCTATGATCTATTCTATAACATATTTACAAAAGATAAATTGTACACACAACTTACGATGTTATGTGCAAAGTGGTATAATGTTATCTGTTAGTCTCCAGACTAAGACTGGAGGTGGCAGAAAAGTGGGGATCTGGAAGTTGAGCTGGGGAGACTAGGACTAGCTGAGCAAGGAGACTAAGACTGAAAGTCAAAGGAGAAAGGAGATTGGGATGGCAAACCTCTGGGGTGAGAGGAAGGAGGTGGGGAAGCAAAGAGAGACAATGATTTTATAAATATGACATATTCTGTTTTAAAGAGAGTAAAATGGACAGGTAACATTATACCACTTTGCACATAACATCGTAAATTGTGTGTACAATTTATCTTTTGTAAACGTGTTATAGAATAGATCATAGAGCAGATGTAACAGTGAAGTCTTCTTTAAAAAAATTAACAAACAGAAACTATATGTATCCAAATACTGATTTGCTATTTTAATTACATTTATTTTTATGGGGGGAGCTTAAAGGGGGAAGGGAGATTGGCAGATGATCAGATTTCACATCTATAAAATACATATCTATTCTGGAATGACAGAAGAGGCATATATTTGCAAACATAAAAAACTCTTTCCAGATGTTGAATTTTGGCTGGTCATACATTTGAAAGTCAGAATATATTTTATGAATTAAAGTACCATGCACTACTATTTCAATGTTTTCAGTGTCCCACTGAAATTGTTTGAATTTGTGGTATTTTATTCAGTACCCACATGTTAGAAAAGCTACAATTAAAAGAGAAGTCAGTCAAGGTAGAAAGTATTAAAAATACTGACATGACATAACTGCATTATTTCACAAAACTTCCAAAATATTTGTACTCACAATAGTAAGTATTTATAAAATGGACTTATGGATTTATAAACTATGCACATTGTAATTTTGTACTAAAGATTATAACAATCACACAAAGTTGCAAGTGAAACAGTTTCATTAGACTACCTTAAAATAAAAAATGAATCCAAAGCTTTCATTAATGGTGCAGATTCCAAGCAAGAAAAGTGTAGCTGTAACTTTGGTGTCAACTGTGATGGAATTTCCATCCCACTACCAGTTCTGGACATAGATCCTCAGTTTATGAACTTTCTTGCATAACTTCCTGCTTAAGAATGCTTCAGCTCATGATCCAACCAAGACTGCAAATACAGTCATATCACAAGAACTGCTTTTCTGTCAAACCATGCAGCATTGGGTTTTTCATAATTATTAAAACCATAACGATGGAAGCTAAGATATATTTTTTAACTTAGTAATTTGTAAAACAGCTGCTAGTTTAATGGCATGGCTATTTAGCTGCTAAAATTACCTATCAGAGAAATCATTTATGTTATCCTTTTGCAATAACTTTAATTTATTTCTAACTATCAGTCATTTTCCTAGTGAATGGCAGGCAGCCAAGGTCATCCTGTGTTTCATTCTGACCATAAATCATTAGTTTGCAACTGTCTCCTGGTTTTTATTGTTACCAACAATGGCTAAACTAATGGAAATAAACATTGGATTGTATCCCAGTGGCAGATGAGTTTTAGGGCAGGGCATTCTGTACAGACAGCACTAATAGAATTGAGCAAAATTAATGCTAGTGCATTAGACAGGAGCTAGCTTCTGGCTAAAGTGTTCATTGATCTCTTCAAGGCTCTGTCAATCATACTCTGTTGCTGGACTGTTAAAGAGAAGTAGAATATGAGAATAAGAGAATATGATGCACTGCTAATTCTGTCCCTTCTTGATTCTTATGAGTGTTATACAACAACAGACAGGATGGGTGGCACTGTTTATAAATCCAGTCAGATAATGGCAGATGTTCCCTAGAGTTCCGTATTGGTCTCTGTCATTTTATCTGTTTATAAATAATTACCTAGTGCATTGCATTAAGTGGGGATATGCATTGTAATGCACTCTAATTCTTACTGTTTTGTTTACAGCCAAAGCATCACTAATTGTGTTTTAGCAGCATGTACAACTAATTCTGCAAAGGGCAAGTTAGTTTAATTCTCCCAACAATGTAGTAAAGAGCTTTACCTCCAAAATTTACAATCTAGTTATGACTCCCTTTGTTAAATCTTTCAGAATGATTGGATAGTTTCAAAAGCCAATCAGTATTTGAAGGCAATTTCTCTTAAATCAGTGTAACTACCAACCAAATCACAGGCTTAAAAAATATTAAGAATCTTGAGATGTTTAATGTTCTGGCTTAGAATTTGCTCAGCCAATGATGTAATTGTTCAGTTACTATAGGCTGAAATGGTAAGAAATACTATGCCCAGTATAACACCAGAAAAAGGGTTCATAACAGAAGAAAGGAATTGCCTAATCTCAGAGAAAATGGCTTCAAACCCCTTTTCCTCAATAATGAGAGCACTAACGCTTCAGTCATGCACAACACATTTATTTTACTCACTTCAGCACATATAAATATGAAACCCATCTTGACTATAGCAATTCATATTTTAAATAATAGTGTAGACATAACAAATTATCCACAGTGAGTGAGTTTAAGTTTGGCCAGTCTCCCTTTTACCTGTTTCAAAAGAGACATATGACCCAAGTCCATTGAAAGTTCCAGAGGTACAGCTGAAAAAAGTGCTGCAAGTTTTGACAAGACAAATTCTACCAGGTCTAGAACGAATTGTAATCTACCTGGTATTTTCTGAAGCTACTGGAAACCTGGTTCCTTTTAGATAAAGGTTTTTCTTAGATTGTAAGCTGTTTGGAGTGGGAACCATGTTTTCTAGTGTGGGATTTTGTTTGTTTGTTTCCCCCCCCCCCCCCCAGCACTTCGGACAATAGGAGCCTGTTCTTGATTGCGGCCTTTGGATTCTACCACAATATACCTACTTAAAACAATAAGCTGGTTTTACAATATACCAAGTTAGAACAAGCCCCAAAATTAAGACATTTTGGAAAGCTGTTGGAGACTCCATAAGGGAGATAACAGGGTGTCAACTGTTAGATAACTCCTTAGTATTTATATTAACTTGTCTTGAAAACTCTGTATCTTATAAAATCCATAAAGAATTGATCACTCCTAGTGGTTGCTACAATTACTACAGTAAAGTGGTGGAAGAGGAGTGACTGCCCTCTAAATCTATTGACTGGTATCAAAAAGTATGGGAAATTCTGATACTAGAATACTTATCCCATCAAGGCAGAGGTTTAGAGGGGAGAAGCAAAAAATATAATTACTTACAAATCTGATGGAAATTTTTGGAGTTTCCTGGAAGAGGGTCATCACCCGCCATCATGTCTGATAGTTTGAGAACTTTCTTTGAAAATGAAGGAAGGGAGAAACCCATTTAATAGTCAGTTAAACTCAAAATTAAGATAATAAAATAAGGAAGATAGATAGGAACCATCTTACTACTAGTCATAACCTTTATTTTTATTGGCTTGTTTATACTAGATAAACCTATTTTAATAAATCCTGTAGCAGTATTCCAGAATCTTAAATGTCTTATCTTAAGTATAAAACACAACAAAAAATTAAGTTATTTAATCTCTCTAGATTATGGATCGGCAACCTTTGGCATGCGGCCCGTCAGAGAAAGCCGCTGGCAGGCAGGGACGGTTTGTTTACTTGCAGCGTCTGCAGGTTCGGCCGATCACAGCTCCCACTGGCGTTTCAGGCATATTGGGGGCTGCGGGAAGCGGCGAGGGCCGAGGGATGTGCTGGCCGCCGCTTCCCGCAGCCCCCATTGGCCGTGGACGGTGAACCGCAGCCATTGGGAGTTGTGATTGGCCAAACCTGCGGACACTGCAGATAAACAAACTGTCTCTCTAGATCAGGGATCGGCAACCTTTGGCCCGCAGCCCGTCAGAGAAAGCTGCTGGCAGGCAGGGACAGTTTGTTTAGCTGCAGCGTCTGCAAGTTCGGCCGATCACAGCTCCCACTGGCGTTTCAGGCATATGGGGGCTGCGGGACGCAGCGTGGGCCAAGGGATGTGCTGGCTGCCGCTTCCCACAGCCCCCATTGGCCGTGGACGGTGAACCGCAGCCATTGGGAGCTGTGATCGGCCGAACCTGCGGACACTGCAGATAAACAAACTGTCCCGGCCTGCCAGCAGCTTTCCCTGACAGGCCGCATGCCAAAGGTTGCCAATCCCTGCTCTAGATGAATAATTGGATGTAACTAATTTTAAAATGATCCTTTGGGGAGATCCCATTTGTGAGCTAAAATGATTAGAAGATGTCATGTCTCATTCTTTATTTTTCCCTAAATATTTTAATAAATATCCATTTGTTTTTCTAGCAGTATTAGTTTATAATAGCACTAAATGGTGATTTTCCCCCTCTCTTCTTTTCAAACATGCTAACTTAAATTAATAGATTTTTTTGTTTTGTAAGCATTTTTAACAGAATTTCATGTATCTTATTTACTGTTGTCAGTAATCATTTTAAGGGTTTGCATCTCAATTGGCCAAACTGTATAGGTTACCCTACATAAATAGTGGACAAAGTGGGAGTGTCATAAAGATCATTATTACAACACACTCACTCTTCTGCTCTGGTGGTAGAAAAGCTGTAGCAGACAAATGGTAGCATTTTATGCCCACTTTCCATGGATGTAAATGACTGCACAAGTTTCGTGGCAGTGATGAATGGGAAGTTAGATGCTGACAGTTCCAAATGCAGGGGGGAGACCCTACCTCAACTCTTTAAGCTGGGTGGGTTTCAGTACAGTGTGAGAGTCATCAGTATTTCTGCTATTAACTTCTACATTTCTGTGTCCTGCTGTTCAACACACATGCATTCCACTGAAGTAAATAGAACTATGCTGATTCACACTAACTAAGCATCTGGTCATCTAAGTGAATTCCTTTAACAGTCACTCTGATACTCCATGTTGGTCTTTTGCCCAGCTGAACCAGCATAGAGGTAAGGGTGAAAACAGGACAAACAACCGGATCATATTTGCAAAGAGCAATAAAAAGGGATTCACATATTGTTGGGGAAGTGTATAAGACCTGTATATGCTTCTCATGCCTCAAAAACAGGGGAGGGAAACTTTCCACACTACCAGAGACATCAAGTACAGATTTTTGAGGCTGATAAAACTAGATGCTTTGTAGAAATACTGTAATAGGTGCATACTTTAGCAGGTCTGGCAATGTGGTGTGTGGTTTTGTCCTTTGGCCATAAGATGGCAGTAAAGCCACTTCTGTTGTTTTACTTTCTCAGCAATATTGCACTGTTCACCTGAATAACTGTTCTTCACTATCTTTGTCACTCCAGTTTCATTCACAATCAAAATATTTATCTTCAGCCAAGATATGAATTTTTCCAATTTAGGTTATAAATATTTGCTTTGAGGAAGTGGAATTGTCTAGAGATTAGATTACAGAAGTGGGAGTCTGGAGATCCGGTTTCTATTTACATTTCTGCCACAGATTTGTTGTGTGACCTTGGGTCAGTTGCCGTGCCTTGGTTTCCCCATGTTGTTTACTTATTGTAAATAGTTTAATCTGTTTGCTTTCTAAAACAGCTCAAATCAAAGTTGGCTTTTGTTTTCCAGTCAGTCATGAACAAGATTAAAAGAAAAAGAACAGCATCTTTACTAGAATTAAAGCTTTTTGTTGCAGTTATTATTAGTGCTGGTGCTTTGGTTTCTGATGCTCAATATTATTAATAAAGGGAGAGATTATCAAAGGCTCTAAGGACTCCCACTGAAAGTGAACAGGAGTTAGGCACCTAACTGTTCTTCATGCCAGTGTAAATCTTCTCCATAATCTGTTTCTTACCTATGATTTGTGTGGTTATTTTAAAGATGAAATTTTGTGAGATTTTATTGCATTATTTTAGTTCATGTTCTTGTAAAGGTTCAGTATTAAAGTTGAAACTCTGTTATCCACCTGCTCATGGTAGTATATAAGCTGGAAAACAGAGAGATCTGTACAGGCAATGGATAGGTCAGGGGATTGGTAATGAAATTTAAAAACTTTCACCTATAAATTGTTGGTTCATATCTGACCCAAACTGGCATTTATGAAAAGTCATTATCACCATCTGGCTTTTGAAGTGGAAAGCTACTGCGAAAGGAGTTGGGGGTCCCAGTCCTGTTCTTTCTTTGGTCATGTCTACACTTACAAGCTTACAGTGGCACAGCTGTACCAAAGCAGCTGTGCCACTGTAAGATTGCTCATGTAGCTGCTGTATGTCAATGGGAGAGAGCTCTCCCATCGACATCCCAAACCAGCTCAACGAGCAGCGATAGCTATGTTGGTGGGAGAATATCTCCCGCCAGCATAGCACTATGCACACATGCGTTTATGCCAGCAAAACTGTCACTCAAGAGTATGTTTTTTCACACCCCTGAGTGACAAAACTTTGCTGACATAAGTGCTAGTGTAGACATGGCCTTAGTTAATAGGTAGCCACAAAACCACTACTGTCAATATGCTTGTTGGAAGTTTTAGTGGCGAGCTCAAGGATTGACAGGGGATAGAGACTAAATAACTCCCTCACTCCTTACATGCGTGTCTTACAGGCCAAGTGCCGTTCCCTGTACTGTGGGTAGAAAACTTCAGTCTCCAGGACTGCCAATCTGGTATCTTTTTTTTTAGTACATGGAAGCTGTTGTCCATTTCCCACTCCAGTAATACATGAATCTCAACCTGGAAGAGCTCACTTCTCTGTATAGCTGACCACTAGTGTTCGTGCTAAATCAATGGAGACCATTGCTTTGATAGCCTGACCATCTTGCTGAATCATGGCTTTTTAACAGAGGACTCGGTGGAATGTACACTATAGAATGAACTGAGTCCTGCCTTACATGGAATGAACTAGGACCACCACATGTATAATCTGACAGCAAGATGGATTTGAGTCAGCATCTCAGAGAGGAAAGCCAGAACCATATTCAGTTAGCTAACATGCCATTACACACGTGTTTTTAAGAGCTAAATTGCTAATTTCCCTTCAGCTATAAAAGTGTAGTGACAGGTGCATTGCAGTGTGCACGCTGTTTGGCCATGCAAAGTCTTTTCAGATCTTTCAGTTAAGAGGCACACTGCTGGAAATTTGAAATGCATTAACCTATCATTTCACTAATTTTCTTTTCCCTCTCACTGTAATTAAAATTGTATTGGTCACCACCGTACGTCTCCATCTTTTGAAAAAGTTGCAACCCAATGCATTCCTTCCTCAGAATTGTGGTGGTTTAGGTGTGAGGGTTGTAATGCAGAGGAAGGAGTGAAGAAATTCTCAGCCCTCAAATGAGGATTCAGAGGACCCCTCCTGTCCCTGCCAGGAGGGAGATTTCTTTCTTGCATCACAGGAGGCATGTGTCTGTCAAACACAGGGAAATATACTGGATCTGTCATTGAGATTGCTACAGTCTAGTTCTCTGCCTTTTGGTCATTGTCACTTTTATTGTACACAGTGCCGCCCAGCATAGGATGTAACTTATTCAAAAATAATAGCAATAAAGGGTCAAATCCTGACCCCTTCCCTGCAGTTCTAGAGGGCCTTGCCTGTAGCAGAACTGCTGTGGTTCAGTTGTTTGAGGGAGGAGGTCCTTGGGTGTAGTGGGAAGAATCCCCTCCATGGAATTCATTAGTGCAAAGTCCAGATATTAGAGCTGTGTGTCAATAACAGGAATCAGCCTGAATGATGGTTGAAATGATTATACAGTGAAACCTGTATTGGAGGTCACACCTATTAGGGAATTTCTTCTCTTAAGAAACTGCCCCAAAGTGTATCTCCAAACCTAATTAATACAATTTTCCTCCACCGTTCTTAGAAGACATCCAACAGCTTGGGTGCTAATCTAAACTCCACATTTCTGGGGAATAGTGATTTCCAAGTAGGGTTTACTTGTGTCACATCATTTTATGTTGTTTTTCCCCTAGTTTGAAATTAGGCAGTTGAGAGCCCACCTAGCTCAGCAAGATCTGGACCTAGCTGCTGAGAGGGAGGCTGCGCTGCAAGTACCCCACATGCTGAGCAAACAGAGCAGCAATAGATATAAGGTAGTGGCAACTGGAGACTCAGATGATGAGGCCACTGAGAATATCACCGAGTTACGACCACCACGAGGTGAGTGCTATGTATAGTACCAATTGCTTCTGCTGTTACCTTACATGGAATTGTTGAATTCACTGATTATTCTCATTTTACAAGTGAATTGATTACATTCCCTGGAGACTGCACTTCCCCATTTTCAAGGAAGCCAGGTCTGCTTCAAAGTGGCAGATGTTCTATTTGTGAACAAATTCCAGCCAGAGCCAATAAACGGACCCTGGAAGAAAATGACTATGATACTCTCCTTCATGGTTCTGATGCTTATACCCAACAAGCACTAAAGTGCAGCAGCCAAGTCAGAATTGGCAAAAAATTATTCGCTCAGTGATAAAAGCATGGAAATCAGGAGGAACATTGGAAAACATTATCAGCCTTGGGACCACCCACATTTCTGTGATTTGAAGCAGGCATAGGGCAATTTTGAATTAATGTCACATCTCACATCTGCTTGTCTGTCTGTGGAGCAACCTGGTCTCAAAATATTTTTATTAATAGTCAAATATTAATATTTACAGTGAAACACTCTTTATAGGGATTTTTATAGTAACAAATTAAATATTTTGGGCCACATTTGTCCCTGATGTCATCAGCACCATTACATTAGGGATTTATTTGACCTATTGTGCTAACGAGCCCAGTTTTTAAACATGGTCACCTAGGATGAAGACCCTATTTCTCCAAATCACCATACATATATAAACATACATACACCCCTAATATGAATGTGTCTGATTTTAGTACCCAAATGCGGAATTATGCACCCTCGCTTGGGTACCTAATTTTAAACATAGGGATCCATAGAAACCCTGCATCTTCTGTAGTATTCTGGGAGCTGTATAATATTCTGTGAACATTAACACTGGGTTAGCAAACAGTAAAAACAAAGACGTATTCAGTGTGGGGAAGTGATATAGAGCTACACACCTAAACTAAATCAGGAGATCTATCTAGTCTGTTGTATAGGCTGTAGATGTTACCTTTTTCCTATGTGAGCATGAATCTGTGAGACTAGCACTCTGACTTATTCACATTAGTATGTCCCATAACCGTGCACTGTATATTGCTAATGAAGGAGGGTAATGCCATGTGTCAGCTTGCTGAAATGGAATAAGTAATATGTTCACCAAAAGTGTAGGTGCCTTTTCATGACATGAGCTGTGAATGTACAATTCACAATGCACAGTTCTTGTTATGGAAACAGGATCTTGTTCACATGGCACCCTCACCATACATTCAAAGGCATAGAATGTGGCATTGTGATTGTTGGACGTGCATCAGATGTTAAAGGTACCTCTAGCTCTTTTATCCCATTGTGTGTTACAACATGGCCCTGGTTATAAAAAGAGTTCTGTACCAATTTTTGGAAGTCAGTATATTGCTAAAGAGTATTGGTTTTTATGAAGCAAGAGTATGAATATAAAGGGATGAATATATTTAGTTGACTTCTTCACTAGGAGAACATTTATTGGGGTTCATATACCACAGCAGTGGCTCATACGACAAATATATGACATGACTAAACCTACTGCTGTTACTATTATGTCACCTCAATGCTTGTTTTGTGACTGTCTTGCTGACAAGGTAATGAGGCACTTTAATCTTCGGGATACACCAGTCGCCATGCTTATCCAGCGTGTTGCACATTACCAGTAGGGATGTGCAAGTGGCCAGACACTTAAAGTGAAGCTCACTTTGTGATTATAGAGACTAACAAATTTATTAGAGCATAAGCTTTCGTGAGCTACAGCTCGAAAGCTTATGCTCTAATAAATTTGTTAGTCTCTAAGGTGCCACAAGTACTCCTTTTCTTTTTGAGAATACAGACTAACACGGCTGCTACTCTGAAATTTGTGATTATAGTCTCTTCATAGTCAAAATGTAGCTCAAAAAGCTATAGATGACTTGGGTGCAAAGCTGTGCTTGGATGAAAGCAGCTATGAAAACTGAGGATGCAAGAACTGGAGCAATATATGCTGTGGGCAAAGTTCTGGGGTTTTTTTACATGTCTAAGCTGCAAAGCTATGGAGTATGAGTACCGGTGGCACAGTGGGCCTGTGACCTATTCTGTATTCTGTTAGAGGAAGACAGATCAAGGGGACTGTGGAGTACTAGCAGATATATTAGCTGGGGTCCCCTTTTAGCATTCCAGGGACTGGAATCTTACCTAGCTGGTACTTATCTGTACAATATAGGGCAGGGTTTTACTCTGCATCTGGACCTAATAGAAGCATCTGTTCCATAACATTTCTACCACATGAGGATATAACCCACATAATGATGTTAAAGCTGATGAAGAAATTAACTTTTTTACTGGATTTTTTTTTCAAAATTTCAAAAGGTTTGGGATAATAGAATCATAGAATCATAAATTGTAGGACTGGAAAAGACCTTGAGAGGTCTTCCAGTCCAGTCCCCTGCACTCAAGGCAGGACTAACTATTATCTAGACCATCCCTGACAGGTGTTTGTCTAACCTACTCTTAAAAATCTCCAATGACAGAGATTCCACAACCTCCGTAGGTTTATTCAATTTTATTCTAGTGCTTAACTACCCTGACAGGAAGTTTTTCCTACTGTCCAACCTAAACCACCCTTGCTGTAATTTAAGCCCATTGCTTGTCCTATCCTGAGAGGTTAAAGGACAATTTTTTCTCTCCTCCATGTAACAACCTTTTATGTATTTGAAAACTGTTATCATGTCCCCTTTCAGTCTTCTCCAGACTATACAAACCCAATTTTTTCAATCTTCCCTCATAGTCATGTTTTCTAGACCTTTAATCATTTTTGTTGCTCTTCTCTGGATTCTCTCCAATTCGTCCACATCTTTCTTGAAATGTGGCACCCAGAACTGGACACAATACTCCATTTGAAGCCTACTCAGCTCAGAGTATAGTAGAATAATTATTTCTCATGTCTCACTTATAACACCCATGCTAATACATCTCAGAATGATGTTTGCTTTTTTTACAACAGTGTTACACAGTTAACTCATAGTTAGCTTGTGGTCCAGTATGACCCCCAGATTCCTTTCCGCAGTACTGCTTCCTGGGCAGTCATTTCCAATTTTGTATGTGTGCAACTGATTGTTCTTTCCTAAGTGGAGTACTTTGCATTTGTCCTTATTGAATTTCATCCTGTTTACTTCAGATCATTTCTCCAGTTTGTCCAGATCATTTTGAATTTTAATCCTATCCTCCAAAGCACAACCTCTTCCAGCTTGGTATCGGCCGCAAACTTTATAAGTGTACTCTCTATGCCATTATCTAAATCATTGATGAAAATATTGAACAGAACTGGACCAAGAACTGATCCCTGCGGAACCTCACTTGATATGCCTTCCAGCTTGACTGTGAACCACTAATAACTACTCTCTGGGAATGGTTCCAACCAGTTATGCACCCACCTTATAGGAGCTCCATCTAGGTTGCATTTTCCTAGTTTATTTATGACAAGGTCATATGAGACAGTATCAAAAGCCTTACTAAAGTCAACATATACCACATCTACTGCTTCCCCCCTATCCACAAGGCTTATTACCCTATGAAAGAAAGCTATTGGGTTGATTTGACATGATTTGTTCTTGAGAAATTCATGCTGACTGTTACCTGTCCCCTTTTATCTTCTATGTGTTTAATTTCTTAATTATTTGCTCCATTATCTTTCCGGGTACTGAAGTTAAGCTGACTGGTCTGTAATTCCCCAGCTTGTCCTTATTTCCCTTTTCATAGATTGGCACTATATTTGCCCTTTTCCAGTCCTCTGGAATCTCTCCCATCTTCCATGACTTTTTAAAGATAATCGCTAATGGCTCAGATATCTCTGTCAGCTTCTTGAGTATTCTGGGATGTATTTCTTCAGGCCCTGGTAACTTGAAGTCATCTAACTTGTCTAAGTAATTTTTAACTTGTTCTTTCCCTATTTTAGCCTCTGATCCTACCTCATTTTCACTGGCATTCATTAAGTTAGAAGTCCAATCGCTACTAAACATTTTAGTGAAAACTGAAACAAAAAAGTCATTTAGCATTTCTGCCATTTCCACATTTTCTGTAATTGTTTTCCTCCCTCATTGATTAATGGGTCTACCCTGTCCTTGGTCTTCCTCTTGCTTCTAATATATTTGTAGAATGTTTTCTTTTTACCCTTTATATCTCTAGCTAGTTTAATCTCATTTTGTGCATTAGCCTTTCTAATTTTGTCCCAATATACTTGTGTTGTTTGTTTATATTCATCCTTTGTAATTTGACTTAGTTTCCACTTTTTTGTGGGACTCTTTTTTGAGTTTCAGATCATTGAAGATCTCCTGGTTAAGCCAGGGTAGTCTTTTGCCATATTTCCTAGCTTTCCTACACTATGAGATAGTTTGCTCTTGTGCCCTTAATAATGTTTTTTTGAAAAATTGCCAACTGTTTTTCCCCTTAGACTTCCCATGGAAGATGAAAGATTCCCATGGAATCTTTCCTACCAACTCCCAAGTTTGCTAAAGTCTGCCTTCTTGAAATCTATTAACTTTATTGTGACTATATGGACATCAATTGCTTAGACCAGTTCCAATCTCTTTTCTTCTTTCTCCATATGCTTTTTAGACCCCCCTCTGGCATTTTGCCTGATCATTTTAGTGGGATGGTCACTAACTTTAGAAGGGAGAATTGCAATATTAATCCATTTCAACTAGAACCCTTCTTTCAGTCAAATTACACAGAATTCAGTATGCATAGGGTTTAGGCCCAAAAGAGCTCCCAAAATTTGTCAAATAATTCTCTGTTCTTTGCTAAATATTGAATTAGTAACCATGAAACAAGTTAAATATTTTGACATTTTTGTTCTTTCTTTTTACTAATTTGCAATTATGATCACTCATAATTTACCCATATGTCACCCACGCACATCAGTGGGTGGGGAAATTGATGGGGACAGCAGTGAAAGAGGCACAGTCCCAGTGGCAAGGGAGGGAGACATTCACCAGGGGACAATAGGTAGCTCCTTTCCCTGGGAGTCTCTGGCATCCATTGACCAGCAAAGGGGAGATGGGTGCTGATTGACCAGCATTCCCCAGTTTCCAGGATTTGACCCAGCACAGGGACCATGTGGAGCCTCTTTCAGCTCTGTTCCAGCAGCCCATCCTATCTATCAGAACTAGGAATGGGAACCCAGCTTGACAGATGCTGTGGGTCTAGCTGATTGCCTGTTTAGGGGGTCAGAAAGGAATTTTTTCTCCCATGGGCCAGTTGTGGAGGACCATGGTGTCTTTTGCCTTCCTCACAGCACCTTCGAGCCATAGTGGGTTAAGTATAAATGTGCATAGTACCTAACTGTTGGTGATTATACGTCGCAACTTGCGGCCATTTTCCAGTACGGTTAAGAGAATAAAATGAATGGTTCCCAGAGGTAGGAGAGCTGGGATTTTGGTGATGGGCCTTGGGCTCATATGATAGGGTCAGACCTTGTAGCCCTCGCGGGCTGAGGTTCCCACCCTGCTGCACCCACTGTCCCCCTCACGAGCGGAAGGGTGCTGGAGTCAGAGAATGCTGAGTCATTGAGGGCTGAGGAGAGCCTACCCCACATTATGGGTTATATGGTAAGGAGTCCTATAACCCCTGCAGTGGAACCAATTAAATACCTGATAGAAGAGAGTATGGGTGATGGGCGGGTAGCACCCCACCCTTATGTTAAAGTTTAATAAAAAGTTGTGGCCTGCCACTTAATTCCATGCCTGGATCTGTCCTCATTTTGCTGCTGTGTCTACATCAATAATTATTTGAGCTTTCAAATTGTGTTTAGAAAAAGCAGAAAGTGGATTGTTTGTATGCTGCCCCCTAAATGCATTTCCTCCTTTTTGTCAGATTTCAGAGGTTTCCCCAGGAGGATACTTTATAATTTATGCATATGTTCCTTGAGAGTTACATTTGGAACTGAAGAAAGTTGTACATGGTATAAACACAATTGCTGAAATTATAGTTAATTCAAATAGGTTGCAATATGTCTTATAGATATTAATGCTTGTTACTGAAACCTTGAAAACATTCATTTAGCAAATAATAAAAATGATTGCTCCTTTACATTTTCTATTCCTGAATATCATACTGTTATGTTAGAATTAAGAGGTCTTGTTGGAAATCTACAATTAATCTCTGATGTCAAGGGAATCAACTGAAAATGTAAAGGAAAGATTTTCATTATGAATCTTATATTGTGTACAGAATACTCTATGTTCAAATAACATTTCAAGTGTTTGACTTTGTAACCTAAAGTTGGAAACACCATTTTTGAGGTTGCCTGGCGCACTGAATGAAGCAGGGGCCATATGGAAAAATAGTTTGTGATTATGTAATTAAAAACTGTGTCATAAGCATACGCACAAGGGGGCCATATTAAGGTTGCACGCCCAAAGGTAAATCTGACATTTACTACCTTTCAAGTGCTAAACTTTGCAAGCTTAAATAACATTATTTTAATGTCGTTTTTGTAGATTTAATTTTTTACATTATTTTTTAAAAGGAAAGAGGTTAAACCAAATCCTGTTATGCACAAATGTAACAACTCTCCTCCAATCATGCATCATTAACAAGATTTGAATCCTGAACCGTCAATGTTGCTGCACAAATTACTATATTAACTGGCAGCTGGAGAAGGCTGGGTCGGCCACTGGGGCCATGTGCTCATCCAGGTGTGTCTGTAGAGAACCCAGCCCATTCCTGCTCCCCTTCCCACCAACTGCTCCCGTATCTCCCAGGCATTCCCAGTATAATCTTGCTGCTATTGTTGTTGCTTTCAGTTATTGTTTTGGCATGCTGCCAAAATTTTCCTGAGCAGTGCAATAGCAGTTTCTAAAGAATAGATTTCAGTGAAATCTGAATGTAATTTCTTGGGACAAAGAAAGGGCATTTCAGTAGCCCAAAGTGCGACAGCAGCTGGGGCATTCTATCTGTCTAGCATGGGCAGGGAAATCCCGTTAGTTCCAGATCCCTTGTTTTTCCCACACATACCAGTAAGCCTGTCTACATACTAGGGCAGATTATGCACTCACACATACTCTGCATTCTTTTCCCATTTCGCACCCAAAATTGTACTGATTCTGCTGAATGCAGGGCCTTCCACAGCCCTTACTCTGTCCAGCAGCAAGCCCATAGGGTTTTTCTATACATGATTGTGCTACTTTGGCCCAGAGATTGTATGTTGCAAATTCCCCTGTGAGTCAACCAGTCTTAGGAATCATTTTATCTACATCTTCTCCCAACTATGCCCCTCTTCATTAAATTCTCTATCTTGTCAGAACCACTTCTGACCAGAGTAGTACATTTGGGTGGTTCATATCATGGCATCTAGGACCTATGAAGAATACATGGGAATGCCTATAGCAGCTGAGGTAGGGAATGGCATGAATAGTACATGACTCTGCCAAACCTATTTTTGTGGGCCTCTCAAGATCTTTCCAAGTTTGGAGGGCCCTGAATTTTGTCAAACCAATGGGCTTTAGCTGGCTAAAGAACTTAGTGCATGGGAAAATTGGGTATTCCTGCCAAAGCAAATCTTATTTCCCTTGTTCATAAAGAACAATGGAAACATTCAGTATCAACTACTTTACCATGCAGTGTTACAGAATAAAAAAGCATTCAGACTTCTGCTCATTTCCCTGCATGTGAGTTTTATGGGACAGTGCATAAGTTAAAGCTCCTTGGGGGCAGCTCTAGCTTGCACTGTGGTATTTACACTGGATTTTGTGGAACCATTTTCAGCAGCATTCAATAAAATAAGTCAGGTAACCCTGCATCACATGTTACACACAGCACCTCAGAGACACAGACTTCCTCAAAGACATAAAGTGCATACATACACCAGGAGAATACCTTCTGCACTGACAACGCGGGTAACTTTCAATGTACATTTTCAAACGGGTTTTGTTATTGCACAACTGTTTCTTGCCTTCCTTTGTTTCTAAAGTGAATTAATTCCTGGTGGCATTGAGGAGAGTGAAGTGCTCTGTCCATACCATACTATGAAAGTGTTCCAAAATGCCCCTGTCACTATGCCTCATGCTTGTCACCTCTGTGAGGTTACAGCCTTGTTCAGCCTCCATAGCAGAATAATTCTTATGCTAAGTCTGTGAATAACAGGCCTATTGTTTAATTGGCAAGTTTTAGTCTCTGCAATGTAGGCCACTTCCGAGAATTCTATTGTGGGTAGGAATAGCTGTGTGGTAAGTGTACTAATGTTGGATAGATATCGAAGCCAGTTTGGCCAAGAGATGCAGGAAACATTTCCTCTTAAACTTGTCCTGAATGTAGACTTTATGTGCTGGAAAGATTTTTACTAGACAAATATGGAGGCTAAAAATTTGACCTTAACACCTAAACAATGACAATGGAGGGTGAATATCAACAGAAGAGTGCATGCTAATAATATGAGCACCAGCATAAGGAGCTAGGAATTCCAGAGTTCAGCTCTGACATTGCCAGTCTCTGTGAATAATGCATTTTCTCCTAATGTAAAATTCGGATAATAATACTTACCTATTTTACCGGAGTGTTATGAGAATTAATAGGTTGGTTTGTAAAGAGCTGAGGAAGAAAACTGCTATATATAAATGCTAAGTGATGCTGGTAAGTCATTTTTAGGAATCACATGGACATTCTTTGCATAATAGTGAAAGAAATATTCTAGATGTTACCCTCTCTCCTCTCTTCCTCCCAGAAAAAGAGCAGTGATGCAATAGCAAAACTTATTCTCACTGTTCATCTCTAGATTATAAAGGAAGTTTTTCTTGTCAGGTTTTTGACTCACACAATATGTAACTGATTGTGGTTAGAGTAACATCTATTTCTTTTCTGTTTAGATTTGCTCTGGCACAAATAATTTTTAAAGCTTGAGATACAAAGTTCCATGTGTCAGGGAATGTCAAGTTCACAGTGCCCCATATAGTCATTAATACTTCTTTCCAAATTTATTATTCTTTAATCTGTCCCATAATGTGTGAATTACAGTCCCCGGTGGTAATTCCATATTTTTCTGCATATATCATTGCAGTGTTTGAAATTCTACAATACTGACATAGTTTTTAAATTAATACACAGCCCTAGGCCAGGAGAAGAGAATCCCAACTCTGTTACTTTGCATTGCAGAAGGATTATTTTAGATATTCTCAGACAAATTTCCATTTTTATGAGATTGGCAATGAAGTTTTACCTTTGGGGAAAAGGTAATACTGCTGCAATTTATGAGCGTATTTAGTGAAAACGAACACTTGCTGTACCCATTGGTATCTACATTTATGTACGTCTTTATCAAAGCAAGTAAAGAAAATGGCATTTAGTGGATATGAAAAATTCCAGTGCTTTACAGGAGCTCCATTAGGATTATTCTCAAGCAGGCAGAAAAGTTAAAGCATTACAGTGGAAATGGATTTTACTAATTGTTGCTGATAATGGTAATTCAGTTATATGAATCAAATGTGGTTTTCAAATAGCCAGTTCCCTTTGGTGCTTGTATGTTTGTTTGTCTTCATCCTGGCTACTTGACGGGAGCTTTCTTTGCAAGGGACAATAGGAAATTACTTACATGTTTTTTTTAAAAGCCAGGAAAGACGTATACACCTTTTGAGTTGACTGTTAGACCTAATATCATCTTGATTGCACTGCACTGACACACTAAAATGCCTTATTAGACCTCGCTCTGTCCATTCAAGACTGAGAATTTGGCTTTTCTCTATTTGTCTGATTTAGAACACACAGTGTTTCATGGATCCACATACAGTGACCACTCACAAGAGTGGATGGGGTCATGCAAATCAGTCCTTAAAATAGAACCTCCATGCATATAGTGTGTAGTTATTGAAATGTGTATTAACAATATAGAGGGGAAGACACTCTGCATTTCGAGAAGCAGTGAACATTTAACTATCTATACAAAGTTAAACCTCCTTGCCTCAAGTCTGTGGCTGCTTTGCAAGTGTGTAGGAGACAGGTGAAGGTATACCGTCAGGGAATTTAAGTTCAAACAAAGATTCTGCAGTCATAGGGTCTGATTTACAGAGCTAATGAGCACCCACAAAGCCAACTGAAATAAAAGGGAACTGCAGACAAAGGATAGCCTGGAGTCCAGTGTAGAAGGAACAGAGGGTAAGGTTTTCAGAAGTGACTTAGAAGCACAGGTCCCACTGAAAATCATTTTAAGAACTGAAATCCGGTGGGACCTGTGCTCCTACGGCACATGGGGTATTTCTGCAATGCGAAGAGAAACCTGGGGTGCTGAGTCTCAGAGTCTGGGTCACTTGATTTGGGCTCATGGGACTTGGGCTGAAAGGCTAGAAATACTAGGGAAGACATGTCTTATGAAAACCCTCTTCCCTCCCCAGGTTTCAGAGCCTGGGCTCCATGTCTACCCTGCTGTGTTTTGAGTCTGAAGTGTAGACACACCTTTGGGCACTGTTTAAAACCCCAGCCCTAACAAAAAACCCAGCATTTAGGTCAGTGACTGGTGGTGTTGGCATGACACAGCAAACACTGGTTTTCTGAATCAAAGTATATTTTTGATTTTTAAATTCTTAAAATATTCTTACCACAGATGTCAGTGGGCATCTTGACCTCATTTAGAGCAGACTCCGATAACACATTGATTAAATCAACACATAGTTGATTTATCAGCAAAAACTGGGGCCAAAGTCACCCTCAAAGTCATCTGCTGTCATTTTTAGAGCTTTTTCTGCTACAGCAATATGTGCTGATAAAGGGAAAGGCAGTGTGTCTCAGGATTTCCCAAACCAACAACCCTTCTACGTCTCAGGTGTATTTTTGATTTTGAATCATACTGATTCTCTTGTCTCCTGGGGCTACTAACATTGACATTTCTGTCAAGATGGATGCAGCAGATCCTCCCAAATTCTCATATGCACAGCCAGTCTCTGCAGGGACTGGATATCCGTGTGAATGGAAAAGCCTTGTGAACACTGCAGCTGTCACTAATGTGAGAATCTTCTATTGCATAGAAAACAGAAGGAAGTCTCCCCTGGAGACTGTCAGCCACCCACCCTTGTCCCATTGACAGGTATGTTCCATGTCACTAGAGTGAAAGAGGGACTTGGTGGAGGCACCAAGGTAGGGACTGTGAAATTCCACTCAGGTCATCTTGTTCAAATCCATTAGGACGGACGGTATAGCACAGAGGAGAGGGCATTAACATGACCCTATTGATGTTTGGCTCTAGGTAACTTCATAATAAATTGATGACAGCAACATTTGTTTGGAAATGGGGTCAGTTCCAGACTTTGGGAAAAGGGGGAATTCAGATGGTTAAGATCAGAAAGTTCTGAAATGCCAAAGGTGAATTGTAAGTAAGTAGGACAGTATAATTTCTAAAGTGCGATCAGCATAGTTCTTAGGCACTCCTGCATAAGTTTGTTTAGTGCATGGAAGGGAGAATTTTCTGAAGTGCTCAATGTTGGCCCAAATCTGCTCCCACTGAAGTCAGTGGTAAAACTCCTATTGTCTTCAATGGGCACAGAATTAGATCAACACTAAGCACTTTTGAAAAATCCCACCTGTAATGCCCCCTGAATGCAAGCCCCTCTCCTGAACAGCTTCTTGTCAGAATGGTCACATTCCTAGTGGTATCATACTCTTCCCTAAAGAAAATGCATGCATGAAAAGATGGGTGTCACACCATGTCCTGCAGATTATACAACTGATTCATCTCAGTGGAAAGATGTTTCATAGCCAAGGATCTGCCACAAAGAAAGTTCTGCCCCCAGATCTCATGAAGGATAGCCTGAGCTCTGTTCACTGAGCTTGTTGACCACAGCTGTTGACCTTGTTGACCACAGCTGTTCTTCTGAGTCACAGAATGAGAGGCAGACAGAGGTAGATGGGCCTAAATACTGTTTGTTGGTGAGGATCAGGACCTTAAACTAGAGAGGCAACGGTTTTAAAGTGTGAAGCACCAGTGTGTCATGGGAGAATGAAACATATGAAGCTGCAAAGTCTTTGGGGAAACTCACTTTTGTGGGGGGTTGTCAATGTGATCTCAAAAAGCCATGTTATACCAAAAATATTATTTTACATTGTGTATGCACTATGGTACATATCAGTCTGCTTCCTTACTATTTGGCCGCATCATACTAACCCTCTTCTCTGTTTGCACGTGAACTCAAGCTGAGGATTGCTGGGAGCACTGCTGGCCAAAGACAGAGTAGCACAATGCTTCTCACAGACCTTAACTCTAAAAATACACAGGTGAGCAGGGAAGCCCCTGTGGAAACTGAGGCTTGGTTATATAACCCTGTGATCCACATGAATTAATTGTCACATGACAAGCAGTGTGGCTCTGAATGTGGGCATTCTTATTTAAGGAGCCTTTTCTAAGTCAGAAACATTAATGTGTAGCTCCTACCCCTTCGTTATTCTTCTAGCCCTGAGCTGCTGTCTCATCATTAGCATCATGGTAAGTCCCAAAGGGACATAGATCAAGCACCACACAGATCGATCTTCAGCTAGGTCTTTAAGACAGTCTGGCTGGATGTTCAGTCTGTGTCCATCGTTATGTTATCCCACGCAATGTTATCCCACTGAACCTTTCGGCACTCACATGATTGCTGGCTATGTAGTAACATTCCTTGGTAAACATGCTTCGTAATTTGTTGTTCTTCCATTCTTATAATACGTCTGTACTAAGAAAGCTGCCAAAACTGAACCAGTGCTGATGGAGGTAGTTGCTAGTTTCAGCTACAAATATCCTCACTGGTGATCTTATCCAGCCATTTAATATGGAGGAGCTGATGAAGACGACGAAAATCAAAGCTATCAATCCACCACTCTTCAGCCTTCCTCAGCACCCTCCTTTTGCTGGCACACAATAAAGTTAGTATAACTGTGATAGGGTAGATCCGCAGTGTCGTAGAAATCTTGATGCCACAGAGGCCACTGAAGGGCCCACATCTTTCAAGCATCCTACATCAGTGTCTAGGGTGCTTCCCAAGTTTTTGACAGTTGCCACCTTTTCAATGTCCTGTTTGAACAGGTTAATACTGAGTGGGTTGTAATCTGGAGTTGCATTCTGCTTGATGTTAAATGCCATGGACTTAGTTTTATCCACATTAATAACCAGAGAAATGCGTGCGGCTTTTCCCCCAGCCAGATTAGCCATCAGCTGCAACCAGTCACTGAACTGAGCCAACAAGAAAACTTCCAAGTTGCCAGACAGCTTTCCATTCTGAACTGCTTATTGCCCTCAAAGTCTTCGAGACTGTCATCTGATGAGGAATGGCGTTGTTTGTCATCGGTTCTTTTGCTGCCAGCTCAGTGCTGGGGCCTCAGCCCTTCAAATATCAACCATGGATCAGTGAGCCACTGTCTAGTCTCATATTAAAACAATTAGCTATAATGGAACATGGAATTTTGAATCTGGTTATATTACCCAGAGAGACTGCTAATGTAGATAGTAAAAGATAACCAAAATCATGAGGCAATAATGAAGTTAGGCCATCTCTAATCAGAGCTGATGTACCAGTAACAACCCTGTGTTAAAATAATAGGGAGAATTATACTGGAAAAGCACAGAAATCTGCTTTTGGAGCTCCAGTTGAAATATATGCAGTGAGGTTTGTTACCGCTTTGAATTAACTAAAAACTATTTCAAAAGTAATCAGGTTTCAAATTTAACAAGTCCCTGTCCTAATGTGACAAGGAACATACTGAACAGTGGCTCAGCAGCCTTTGTTGCTGTACTTGTGTATTCATTTTTCTCTCTTTATCGTGGTTTTCCTGTCCATAGATTTCTAAATGCTATTGGTACTCAAGGGGAAAGATACCAGTGATGGAGCTGCAAGATATCATTCTTAAGAAACCTCAGAATAAAGATTATTTCCTAGTGGACAGTCTAGTCCTAGTCTAGTCCTAGTCTGTACAGTGAGAGGTAATAATGTTGTATCACTCCACTCTAAAGACTCATGACCTCACAGAGATTCTGCAGCTGAAGAAAGAATAATTCCTCGGTCTAGGAAATTCAACTCCAATAGACAGAAGTCAGCAGAATCAGTGGCAATAAAAGGATGAAATAAAATGCTTTAATAATAAAATATTTCCAAGTAACATGAAGAAACTTTTTTTAGAAAAAAGACTCAAAATCATAAAGATGTACAAATGGTATTTATTGCATGCAGAGGTTTTGCAGATTCCTACACTGGGATCATTCATGAAACAATTGTTACAGTCACTATGGAGGGATTAGAGGACTAGAAGAGGAATCTGCCTTGATGGACAGAGTGGCATTTATGTGTTCCACCAAATTTATGATGTTTTTATAGGTTCAGAAGAGAGAGAGAGAGAGAGAGATTACATTGTCATCTCATGGGTTGGAAGGGACTTTACTTCAAATAGTTTATTATTCCCAGGAAAATTTCAATTTATGTTCTATATTTTTACAGAAGAAAAAGGCAGACTATTTGGAATTCTTCATCAAAAACTTTCCAGTTGCTGTGTGATAGTTCCTGACCAAGAGCTCCACATTTTTCAAAGGCAAGATTTTGGATAGCAGGCTAAAGTGCTAGCTCCATCCCCCCTGAAGAGAAGGGATGGGCCTGGCTTTATAATGCACACAGCAGCTCAAGCAGCTGACCCATGGAAAATGGTTGACTTTAAATTCAGGGACGAAGTTATTTCAGTTTTCATAAGAGATAGGGTATTAACCCCAGTGTCCTGGCTAAACTCCAGTTTGGATAATTACCTTCCTTCCTACTGAAATTCCCCCTCTAGTCTTAGTTGGAATCAATACTAGTCTTCACTTCCTGTCCTGAATTGTACAGTTCTGCTGTGTATTGTTCCACAGCTGCCTCATTCCATCTAGTAGCTGCATTTCATTGGCTAGTGAAGTGATTCCTTGTATCTATTTTTGTCAAGGTTGGCATTAATTTACACCCCAATTCATTGAGCAGTGTCTTGCCATAGACAGCAGTCTATCCTCCCTTCTTCTTTCCAGGGCCTGTCCTTCTCCTTGCTACACACCACAGTTTCCAATCCACTGAGAAATGTGAAATCATCTTCCCTTCCTGAATGTGCAGATAAATTGGGGTACCTATGGGTAAGAGAGATCCTGATTCCATGGCTTTTATTAGCAGCACTGTTGCTTGCAGTCCAAATCTAAATATTAATCATGCTCCAGTCCCTGTGTAGAAATGTTTTGATTCCTCTAGGCATCAAACAAGAAAGGAGAGAAAGATGGGACTCTAAGCATAACTATTAGAGTCCAGTGTCTGTGACAATGTTTCCAGGGTCACCATCTCCAATGTATGAGAGGAAAATTATATTTTTCTTGCTTCTCCGATCCATCAGCTTAGGCTACGGAATGAGATTGGCTTTATGGAAGAGAATGTGGAGACCACATAACTGTATCTCATAAAGATCCAAGCTATCTGTAAGAAAAGAGAAAATAGTCTTATATCTCCTGGATCCTGGAAATTGTGAGTTCCCCATGGAATGAAATCAAAAGAAATTTCCACCCATGAAGAGGAGACAGAGGAGGAATCTGAAAGGCAAATTGATATTTAAGAGAATCAATATAGAATTTGAGAGACGAGAACTATAAGGTATTTTAGATTATACAAACAATCTGCCCTCTCGCAAAAGCTGTTCTCTCTTCCTCATATATACTGACATTCTTCCTACAATCAGCTGTTGTTTTAGTTCAGTTGAATGTGCTAAAGGACATTTTTATCCAATTTTAAATCACCATGATCTGCCTTTATGGTGCTATATTGTATTGCATAAATAATATGCTTTTCTTCTTCTAGTAGTGTCCCTATGAGTGCTCCACTATAGGTGTGTCTGCATCCCTGCACTGCCGATCGGAGAACTTTGGTAGCAGCGTCCGTTGGGGCTGCACCTGTGCTGTTTCTCCTCATGCTGCTCCATGAGGCTTGCCAGCGCATGCAGGCTAACTGTTGTCAATTCCATCTCAACCACCTCTGGCTAGAGACAGAGCTGTTAGCTGTCATTAACTCTCTTTTTCAGTTGTTAATGGTTAGCTTTTAGAAACCCTTTAGAAAAAGAAGAAAGAAAGGACTTTGTTCTTGTGGGCTGGGGGAGGGGACCCTCCTGGACAAGGGTATGCCCAGCTCTCTGGGGTTCAAGAAGTGTCACAATTACAGCGAGGTAATTATGGTCGCAGAAAAGCACTCCCAGTGCATTCACTGCTTCAGTGAGGGCCACATCCAGCAAAAGTGTTCTCTCTGCCATCAGCTCTGACCAAGATCCCACAAGGGCAGAGAGCTCCACCAGAAAATCATCTTTTATGGAGGTGGCTCTCCGACCCCAGCCTTCCGGGACATGAGGTCTTCCCCTCAACCTTCAACTTCAAAGGATAGTGGGTCGAAGAAACAGTCCGGGGACTCCTCTCACAAGTCGAAAAAGAGAGCAGAAAGTCCCCTCAGCGAGCCTAGGGATAGCCAAAAGCGATCACCATCTTGCTTGATATCCTCAGCACCACTGGCACCAAGTTCATCTGGCACCCACTCCTCTCTTCAACGGTCAGTGCCCGGTACTGTTGATAGGCCCACAGATCCTTTGGGTACAGGCACGGAATCTTCAGTACAGAGAGACAAGGGCAAATGCCCTAAGACTCTCCTATTAAGCGAGTTGTTGTCAGTACCACCAGCAACATTGGCCCATCTGGCACCAGAGAGACCAGTCGATGGGCAAAGTCTCCATCTCCCCTGGCACCACCACCACCAACACCAGGATGCTTGGTACCAGCAGAATTCCATCAGCCTGGTGACCTCGCTATGTTGGAAGCTCCTGACTCTATGCCCCTCGGTACCAAGATCATGGAACAGAGCAATGGCCAACCAAGCAGGATTTCCCCACAATCATGCCATGACCCTCTGATGTCAAGTGAGGGATTGGACAGTGAGTGGGACCCCCGGCTGCACACCAACAGCCTGCCTAGAAGGTACTGAACGTTTCCCGAGAGCCCCCGAGGCAAGCCCCCTAGGTTACAGCATTGCAGGTCTCGGAACCCCAAGAACTGGAGAGTGGATAAAGGAGGAGGTCATACCCAAGGCCATTTCCTTGCCTTTGCCGAAATGATCATGCTGTCACCACCTTCCGTGGTGGATGACTTCTTTTTATTCCAAGAACTGGCGAAGAGAGTGGTGGACGCTCTCCACATACTATTGAAGGAGGTTAAAGATATGCACCACCAGCTTGTTTACATCCTCCATGCTTCATCTACCTGCAGGGGTGAAAGTGAGGTAGGCATACCAGCAAGAAGCTGGTCCCGCCCCATATGCAGCCAACATTAAAGCACTGCCACGGTAGCGCTTTAATGTCCCTGCCCCTTTTGCCTCCCCCATCAGCAGCCTTGCCGGTAGGGTCTGTACTGACAGGGCTGCCGACGGGGACGAGGAGGAAGGGGTAGCGTGGATGGGCTGGCTCTGGGAGACTGACCCCCATCCCCGCCCCTTCTGCCCGAGGCCCCTTCCGCCCAAAGCCCTGCCCCTTCCAGGGGCTGGAGCCAACCCACATACTGGTAAGAATTTATTATTACTTTCACCCCTGTCTACCTCCAAAATCGCCCTCCTGATCAACAAGGCCATCCTAGACCCAGCTAAGACTATGTGGCAAACCCCAGCCTCGGTGGCCCAGACGTGCAAGCAGGTGGACAAAAAATATAACGTGCCCACCAGGGAATCAGAGTTCCTATTCACCCACTCACTACTCATTTCCATCGTGGTGGATGCTGTGAACTCTCGTGGCTGACAGCACCACTTTAGGACAACATGCTATGACAGACACTGGAAGCCCCTTGATCTCTTTGATAGGAAGGCATATTCTTTGGCCACCTTACAGATTAGAATTGCCAACTACCAGGTGCTCACAGCAAAGTACAACACGAATTACAATAAATTATACGACTTTACTGATAAGCTGCTGGAGAGTTCCCAGGATTCCTTCTAGGCCATCATCCAGCGGGGCAACTGATAGCAAAAACATCTTTGCAATCAGCCCTTGACACTTCCAACACAGCTGCCAGAACCACTTCACAGCTGTTATAATGAGATGGGTGTTGTAGCTCCACCTCTTGAGATTCTGAAGGAGATGCAGACTATGGTGGGGGACTTCCCCTTTGAGGGTGTGAAGCTGTTCACCGAGAAGACCGATGCCTCTCTCCATTCAAAGGATTCCAGGGCCACTCTCAGGTCACTGGGAATCTACACATCAGGTCAAAAGAGACATTTTTGCCTTCCATACCAACAGAGGCCTTATTTGTCCCAATTCCCATCACAACGGAACTATGAGCTCCAGAGGAAAAAGGAAAAGTTCTCAAAGCGAAAGCTTTTAGGCTCCCAGTCCTCGACCCAAGTGCCTGCCCCTAAACACCACTTTTGATGGGCAGGTTGAGGCACCATGATACCACTTCCCACTGCTATCTGTGACCATGCACCCATTTGGTGACTGTTTGGCAGCATTCTGCAGTGCCTGGGAGCGGATAACCTCGGACAGATGGGTCCTAGAGATCGTCAGATCCTACTATTCCATCCACTTCACCTGTCTACCCCCTCCACAACACCCTTCCCCATCCCTCTTCAGGGACCCTTCTACTACAGCAGGAGATATGTCACCTCCTGCAGATAGGAGCCTTCAAACCCATACCTCAGCATCTACCAGGCAAAGGCTTCTATTCTCGCTACTTCCTAATATTCAGAAGGAAGTGGGGTTGGAGACCCATCCTGGACCTCAGAGTTCTCAACAAGTTTGTCAAAGCTCAGAAGTTCCAGATGGTCACCTTATCAACGATCATTCCATCACTGAAACAGGGAGACTGGTTTTTGGCCCTCGACCTACAAGATGCCTGCTTTCACATTTCAATACTACTGGCTCACAGACTTGTCCTCGAATTCACCCTGGGGCATGACCATTACCAATACAGAGTCCTTCCCTTGGAACTTTCATTGTCCCTGAGAGTATTTTCCAAAATTCTCTCAGTGATGGCCACCCAGATATGATCACAGGGATAATGATCTACTCTTACCTGGACGATTGTCTTCTCAGAGCCTGGTCGCTTCAGGGAGCTCTTTGAGCCACCAAGGACATAATATGCTTGTTCATAGGTCTGCAGATCAATTCCCAGATGTTGATGCTCACACCAGTACAATGATTCGAATTCATAGGGGCTGACTTAGATGCGCCACAGGCCAAAGTCTTCCTACCTCAGGACAGGTTTCTATCCCTGATATCGCTTATAGACACAGCTCAATGCAGCCCTCAAATTCCAATGCATGCAAAGGGATCCCCTTTTTTCAGGCACCACCTTCGTAGCTCCTTACCACCAATGCATCCCTCATATGATGGGGCGCGCATTTAAACAGCCTCACAGCACAAAGCAAATGGCTGCCTGTGGAGATACCCTTGCATATCAATCTCCTTGAATTGAGAGGAGTCCGGAACACCTATGCCCATTTCCTCCCACTGATAACAGGATCACATATAAAGATCCTAATGGACAACATAGCCTGCATGTATTATATTAACCATCAGGGGAAGCCAGATCACCCTCTCTTTGCACGGAGGCAATGAAACTGTGTAACTGGTGCTTCTCTCACAATGTTACCTTGTCTGTGGCTCACCTTCCGGGCACACAAAATATGATAGTGGACAAACGCAGTCACACATTCCCACACAACCACAAGTGGGAGATGCACCCATCAGTACTTCACAACTTATTCACACAGTGGGAAACATCATCCACAGATCTGTTTGCCACTTACTAGAACAAGAAGTGTCTATGATACTATTCCAGGGCAGGGGTCAGTCAGCACTCTCTGGGTGATGCCCTCCTCCTCCCATGGGACAAGGACCTTCTTTACTCCTTCCTTCCATTTCCTTTTCTGCTGAAGGTCCTGCTGAAGATAAAGAGGAACGGCGCTCACATAATTCTGATTGCTCCCACAGAGCCGAGACAGGCCTGGTACCCTTACCTGATGCAGCTCGCAATGTGTACCTGCAGAAATGGTCCAGGTTTCAGTTTTGATGCACGTCCCACCAAATCTCTCCAGTATCAGCAACTCTTCCACATATTCTGGAATATACCCTGACCCTTAAAAAATTGGGGTTATCACTGAGCTCTCTCAGGGTCCACCTAGCAGCTATTACAGCATTTCACCAACCCGTAGAAGGGTACTCAGTACTATCACACCCGACCACTAAAAGGTTCCTTTTAGAATACGAGAATAACAAACCTCTTCCCTCAACCTCGACTTCCTACCCCCTCGTGGGATCTAAACCTAGTGTTGAAAGGGCTGACTAGGCCCCCCCTTTGAATCTCTGGCTACCTGTTCACTAGCATACATATTGATGAAAGCGGTCTTTCTGGTTGCAATTACCGCAGCTAGAAGAATAGGGGAAATAGCAGCTCTAATGGTGCATCACCCATACACAGTATTCTTCTCTGACAAGGTTACACTTAGGCCACATCCAAGTTTCATCCCTAAAGTGACACCCTCGTTTCACATGAATCAGTCTATTCACCTTCCCGCCTCCTCCCTCAAGCCTCACTGAGATAATAGGAAAGCCATACTGCATATCCTCGATGTCAGGAGAGCCTGTGCATTCTGCCTCAATAGGACAAAGGCCTTCAGGAAGTCTCCTAGACTATTTCTCTCTATGGCAGAAAGATCTAAGGGCTTGGCAATATCAGCCCAAAGACTCTCCAAGTGGATCTCTAATTGTATCAGACAGTGCTACCAAATTCGTAACATGATCCCTCCAGCCTCGATTCATACACATTCCATGTGATCCATCTCCTCCTCCATTGCCTTCCTCAAGAATGTCCCAATCTCTGAGATCTGCAGAGCAGCAACATGGGCATCAGTCCACACCTTTGCAGAACATTATACAATCAACAGGGACTCCACCTTGGATGCCATCTTTAGCTCTCTCATCTGTGACTAACCCACCCCCAAAGTCCCAGCTCTCCAAGGGGGGATACTGCTCGGGAGTCATCTACAGTGGAGCACCCATAAGGGGACACATCTTGAAGAACCATCATTACTGACCCATCATTACTGAACAAGGTAACTTCTTTATATACATGTAACATTCAGAAGTTTTCAACTTTAATATTTTTCAAAAATCCTTGAGTACAACAGTATGGAAGTTAACAATGAATAATACCACTTGGGATAACTTGAGTTTATTGTAACCTATTGCTTCTAAAGCAGCTGAGATTCCCATATGATTAAAAACCAGTTTGTTAATTGCCAGTTTGCTTCAATATAATCATCCAATGCTTGCTTCATGCCTGGTATGCATATGCTCATGTTGCTCTGCCATAGTACTTTATTGCAAAGGATGCACAAGCTAAAAGGCTGGGTAATTTTATGCTCACTATTAACATTTTTAGCAATGTAAATGGAGATAATAAAGTCAGTCAAATCTCACACTCCACAGTATAGGCTGATTATCTGCCGTGGTGATAAAGAGTGTTTCCCTCCATGTATAGTACTGCACAGTTAGCTAAGTGCTTATGGGAGACTTCCTTTGGCACAGATATTGGCTGCTGCCCAGGTCAAGATGCTGGATTAGTTGGACTAGTGGTATCCAAGTCAATATGGCAAATTTTATGTTGATTTGTTTGAAAATTGTCCATTCACACATCATAAATGTTATGTTGATTGATATACAAATTCTTAGATTGACACATACATGAAATCTGGAAGGAGTTCTGATATTCAATATGAGTTTTGACATATGGAACCAAAAGCAGACAAGCAACTGTTTATTTCAGGGTGGGGGCGTTATGTCACCTTTTTCATTATAACATATCTAGGATGACCAGATGACAAGAACAAAATATTGGGACACATAGGGGGGCAGCCACAGGCTCACCCCCCCACCAGGGCCGGTTCTAGGTTTTTTGCCGCCCCAAGCAAAAAAAAAAAAAAGCTGGAGTGCCGCCGAAGCAAAAAAAAAAAAGCCAGAGTAGATCAGTCGGGACGCGGGACAAACAACTAAATAGCGGGACAGTCCTGATTTTATCAGGACGTCTGGTCACCCTAAACCTATCACAACATAATTTCTCTTTCCAGCATATTTCTTCAATCAGCTCTGAATTAGAGTCATATGTTGCTCAAGGATCACAAGAGTTTTCTTTAACTCATAGAAAATCTAGTGAAATCTTTAAATTGATCAAGGCTCTAATATCTGCATCCCCTTATGCTTGCCCCAGAAAGTTATGTATACCCCGAAAAATGCATGCTAGATCTATAAAGTGTACATATACTAGCTGTGAAGGTTGTGGCATTTATAGTATAAATTATGAATGATTAAAATGAAGTGTATTTTAAGAGCTGGTAGCTGAAAACCAATGCAATGTACTCTTAATCCAGTAGCATTGCCTTGAGCTACTCTGAGGCCTCTTTTTAAACTCAAACATTAGCACAAAACACACCTCTGACTGCAGGCATTTAAAGATCAACAGGGGCCAAAAAAGCTTTTAAGATCCAGTGAAACCAGGAAAGCAACCATGTTCCCTTTCAGTGTCAAGTTAGATTGCCGTCTTATGAGTGCAGCTATTTCAGGTACAGAGTGCTTAGTGGTTTGCGTCTTGTTGTGTGGAGAAAGTGTTCCACGGAAAACATCTGTTTCTTTCACCTGCAAACCACAATGTGCTGTGAAAAGGCAGGACTGTAACCACAGAGACCCAAGGGGATGTAGGAAATCTAGCTCATAGGGATGAGCATGATTTTCTGAAACATGGTATCGAAAAGAACACTTAAAAGGAGAGGATGCTTTTAAAGCATATGATACACCACAAATTGGATAGATCAGGTTGCTTTTAAGCTTGAAGTTCTTACTGGATGCTCTCATTATGTTCATAATGGTAATTGTTCAGTTCTGCTCAAAATCGTGACAAAATATGTGTATATTTTGCAGTTACTGTAAAATTCTCATTGTTTTACTATAAGAGAATTAATTCTTGGTGGGGAAAAAAATCAATTGACAGTCAGCTACTGTACAGAAAACAGAACTTCTTTAGTGACTATAAAATGCACAATACAGCTGGTGTTTTTCTGTTAATGCTCTCATTACATATTTTTCAGTCTAAATCAGATGCAGATTTCATATGTGTTGTTACATCCTATGGCCAGATCCTCTGCTGGTGTCAGTCATCAGAGTTCAGTCGTAGTCAATAGAGAACTTACACCCCCTGATGATTGGCCCTTAATTCATTCTGAAAATATTTATCATTGAATAAGGGTTAGATCTTCAGCTGGTGTAAATCAACATCACTCCATTGGCTTCATGGAGTGCTGTGAATTTACACCAGCTCAGGATAGAGCTCAAAGATGGTTACCATTTGGGATTGTTGTTTGATATCCCAAGCATTTCAAGCATTGTGCTGTTTTGAAGTGTAACTTCCATTGGTTTAAATTCTGGAACAGTCTCATGTTCTTTTGATTTATCAGGTGAATCAGTGTGGTGTAGTATAGTTTCTTTCCCCCACCTAAATTCCGTGTTCTGTTTATATGAACTTACTGGGTACAGGTTAGCATTTTTATTAGTTAACTCTGTATCAGTGCTAGCAAGCTGAACATCAAGAGTGAGGGAAAAGAGGCCAGAAACAGACTGAAGCTTCCAGAGAGAAAAATGAAAAATCATCAAAATGGAGTGTGACAGCAGAATAGGTTTAAAAAAATTACAAGTAAAAGAGAGAGAACCCTAGGACCACCTGGTTAGCATCCCAGAATACTGAGAAAGGGGTTGAATTAAATAATAATACCCCTAAGCTAGAGCTAAGACTTGCAAGTCAAATCTCCAATGCTAGAGAAGCTTCTAGAGGTATTGATCACTCACAGATTAAGAAAAGGAGTACTTGTGGCACCTTAGAGACTAACAAATTTATTAGAGCATAAGCTTTCGTGAGCTACAGCTCACTTCATCGGATGCATTGGTGGAAAAAGCAGAGGAGAGATTTATATACACACACACACACACAGAGAGAACATGCTGGTGATGGCTTATCTTAAGTGATCACTCTCCTTACAGTGTGTATGATAAACCCATTGTTTCATGTTCTCTATGTGTGTGTATATAAATCTCTCCTCTGCTTTTTCCACCAAATGCATCCGATGAAGTGAGCTGTAGCTCACGAAAGCTTATGCTCTAATAAATTTGTTAGTCTCTAAGGTGCCACAAGTACTCCTTTTCTTTTTGCGAATACAGACTAACACGGCTGCTACTCTGAAACCTGTCACAGATTAAGGGAACAGCTGCAGATTGGTCAAGCAGGAAGTCATGATTAATAGAGAAGCAACACAAGACAAGAGCACCACTGCTGTTCCAAAACCATAGTGAATCATCCCCTTTATAAAGAATAATCAGGTGGAAGGAGATTGCTCAGTAGTGTAACTGCAGACATCAGATTTAGAATATTTATATTCCTTGGTATAAAAGGCTCAGAAACCAGCAGAATTAAGACAAACTTGTCCTTTTAAAGCAGATCGTATGAGTGTGTGGGTCAAGTCTTATCTGCTCTGCATGGACATTAAAAATCCCCTGGCATGTTTTATAGGAGTAAGGAGTTGCCATGGTTAAAATTTACCCTCTTCCCCTGTTTTTGTTCTGTCAGCTGAGTGCTGCCCTCTGCCCCAAAAGTGGCTACATTTCAGTGTCACAGTAAGTATATGGTTTGCTTACCATTTCAGGTGCTGCAGGTGACTAATCTCTGTGAAAATGAGGCTATTTATTTAGGTGGCTAAATGAAAATTTAGGTGCCTAACTTTAGACAACCAAATTTGAGCATGTTGGCCCCAAAGCTACATCATCCATCCATCGTGTAACCCCACTGAAGTAAGCAGAACTGCTCCCTAGATGAATGAGGCCTCTATAGTCTAGACATTCTGAACAGTAATGTGACAAAACTGTAGAAAAAGGAAACACCCTTAATAATACATAATTCCTTGGATTTATTTTGCTGTGTTAACTGACTCCTTTTTTCAGCCATATATCAATGCACAGGAGTAACTATTCCCTAGCATATTTCCTTTTATCCTTAATAAATCTGTGTTAATGGTGTTCATTTCATCTGACTTGGTAGAATACCTACAGTTTTTAATTTTTGTTTAATCTTACAGGGAAGGATGACTTTTGTCACTAAGACACAGGACTTGGAGCCAGGAGATATGTGTTCTACCCCTGCTGCTGCCTGTGTGACCTTGGGCAAACTTGTCTTGGTTTCTCCAGTCTATAAATGGGGGATAATAATATGCAGCTATTCCTCAGGGTGCTGTCTGCTGTGCTTATTGCTGTTTGTAATGCACTTTGAGATCCTTGAATGCAAATCTGTAGTAGTGCAAACCACAATTTTATAGCTTACACTTTCAGATTAATTACAATACAGCCATACAATATGTGCAGACTTTGGATGTAAGCCTTTTCAGTAAGGAGATGCTTACCAGCACACAGACATCAGGAAGTGTATGCTACAGAGTTAAATATCCAGACAATTTAGGATCCCTGGAGAGTCAAGCTCCAGACTGAACATTATTGTCACTTTAAATCAATAACCATTGATTGCAAAGAGTGGCATTAATTCTACTTTCTGCTGAGAGAAATTTCCCAGTCTATATCATTTAAATGATGGGGTTGCCATTCTTCATATCAGAAGGCTTGAATTAGGTGAATAAAAATTTTAGAATTTGGATCAGGAAACTTGTGTTTTGTCTTTTTAGAACCCCTTCTTAGAAGTCTTGCATTTGCTACCATATAAAGAAACTTAAACAGTGCTCAGTGAGGAACTGGTCCCAAAATCCTTATCCAGGCCAAACTCCCATTTACCTTTAGTGCCCGAGTTGGGGCTGAAAGATCAAGCTTGTTGTGAGACTGCTTCCAAAGACACCATTGCATATCTAAAAGCAGCTTATAACCTCACAGTGTGTGTCATCAAAGACACAATGAATGGGGCTAAGGTAAATGATGCAGGAGAGTATTGCATAGTATGGTATTTCAATCACATGGATTAGAAAAAATAATCAAATAAATAGCCCTCTAATGGCATTCCCTCTTACTCTTCCAGAGGCCATGGTCAAGGATGATATGAACAACTACATCAGTCAATATTACAATGAGCCCAGCAGTGGTGAGTTTTCTTTAAAGATTTAAATTTAACCTGAATTTCAGAGTATCAGACATGTGTAACTGCTGTATTGCACTGAATGACATAGAACAAGTGATTAAGTAGATCAGCCTGGGAAATTAAACCAATCTCTAAACCTATCCATGAAAGTTTTCCATGAAAGTTTATATCAAGGTGACAGTCTCTAAAGAATAAGGGACCTGATCTTGCTCCCACTGAAGTCATCCATAATGGTTTCAACATACAGGTGTGCATTTTTCCTAGAGTAAGTTATCCAGTCAATAGAGTGGTTCAAATGGCCATGGAAAGGAAACCTAGGGAGGAAATAAATGAATAGAAAATCAGTTGAAGTTAACTTAGACAAACCCCTTGCTGGGAACCTTTTAGAAAGGCTAAACTGAATGAATGAAGAATAAGAAAACTCAATGCCAGACAACATTGACTTGTGAGCAGTAGCACTGCATCATACTTCAAATGGATTTTTTACTTTGAGTTGAATTGTAGCCACCAAAGGGTCATAAGATATCATTTTGCACTGCACTGAACAGCTTTCATACACGAATACCCAGTAGTTTGAATTTTAAAAGGTATGCAATAAAGCAAATAGTCAAAGCAGTTCACTTGACTCTGTGCAAATTTGGTTAACAAAAATACCACTGCTTGTGTGGCATTTTTATGTTCCACTTAAAAAAATTTACTCCCAAATGTGTTTAAAAATAATCAGGAGTATATCAGTCCCATATACACCTTCCTGTGTCCAAGTGACTACAGATTCCAATATGGGACATTTGCAAATACAGTATTTTTTGGATACACAGATTTTAAACTGTAAGCTCTTTGGGGCAGGGCTGTCTTTTTTTGTTCTGTATTTGTACAGCACCCAGCACAATGGGGTCCTGTTTTATTACTAAGGCTCTTAGGCACTACAGAAAATACAAATAAAATGTTTCTATGAATGTAATCAGCTCTCTCCACTTATCAAGCAATTTTATGTGAAAATATGCTGTTGAGACTATCTTCACAGATTTCAGAGGCAGGTTATTTTCAATTGACATTTCTATTATTTTACTTACAGACAGCGGAGTTCCTGAAGCTGGTATTTGTGTCATTACCACAACAGCCATTGATGTGCACCACCCCAACGTATCTTCTGACCTGTTCACAGTGGAAGTGCCCATAAAGATAGGAAGTAATGGAACTTCTGTTAGTGTCACATCAGGCAGTGCCTCCAGATCTACAGACAGCTCTGTAACCAGAGCCCAGAGTGACAGCAGCCAAACCTTTGGCTCTTCCACAGACTGCAGTACCACACGGGAGGAACCTTCTGAATACTGCCCCTTAGACAGGGCTGGGAATGCAAAACATGATCACATGGATTCTGCAAGGCATAGGGTCAGCAATGCAGTAGTTCAGGAACTGTTATCATCATTGTCAGAGGATTCTTGCTTGACACAAAAAGGCTTAGATCCAGTCAACCTTAAATTGCCTAGTCCAGCAGGGTCCACCAAAGCCAGTCCTGAGCTGGAACATAGAGTGAACATTTACAACAAGAAGAACGAAGAGAGCTTTGATGTGCTCCAGATTAAGCCAGTTATTCACCTTCAGCAAACTGCCTCGATGATCAATGAAAAGTTCAAATCTTTGGAATCCAAAGAGCAAAAGATGAATAGGGTCCCAGATTCATAGTTCTCCACAGTGGTAGGAAAAGACGAGACATTCTAAAGCTTTAATGGCGCCCTCAGAACAATCACTGGCTGGATATCTTGCTCCTTGCGTGGTTTGAATTAATTGAATATTCATAAAATGCATGAGTTCTGAGAGCCAACATGAATCCATGACATTTCTAGCTTCAGAGGTCCTCAGGCCAATCCCTGGATGAAGAGAAAATGTTATATATTACAAAACAATGACCTCAAAGATGTACATATTCTTAATCTTGGTTTTGTGGGGTTTTTTTAAAAATACAACAACAATTTTTATGGAACTCTGAACAGCCTTCTATCAGGTCAAGCTTCAGCAGGGTATGGTACATGCAGATGTAAACTTCTCCTTCTACGATTTCTTACTGTCCCTTTGTACATGACAACAGCTGTAAACCCCTTTGTACAAATTCTGCAATTATTTTTGTTCTTCCCAAAATCTTTTTTCAAGGAGCACTTTGGGTGATGCAGATTAAAGGAAAAAAGTGTGATCTGTTTTTATTTTAGCATGAGCTCTTTAAAAACAATATTTTGGAAAAGAAAATATCATTTTCACTTCCAAGTCAACATGAGTGAAAAATGGACATTTTGCAAATTCAATTTTAATTAAAAAAACAAACAAAATAGATGTTCATTCAGTGTTTTTATTCACAGATTTGTAGGTAGGCTAGGTTCATGAGATAATTACTGTGGCTTTAAATCTTCC
The DNA here is from genome assembly GCF_009764565.3 of Dermochelys coriacea. NCBI lineage: Eukaryota > Metazoa > Chordata > Testudines > Dermochelyidae > Dermochelys > Dermochelys coriacea. The sequence goes on along the minus strand of NC_050077.1, from coordinate 50,457,622 downwards.
ATTTTGGAAAATATTTTAATCTCATTTACATTTGACTCTGAGTTTAATGAAGTAGTACATTGAACTCACCTGAATGTACAGTGACTATTGAAAGTGGACCCAAACTTTTTTTTATCATCACAAAAACTTTTAAGACAGTTCAGCTACTTAAGACAATTTGAAAGTTAACGCTAAGGTTCTCCTCTAACCCAGTAGTATCTCGCAGCAGGTGTAACACCTTTGGCCCAGATCCTCAGCTGTGGCTGAGGAGTGCACAATACAACACAGGAGTTTATGCCAAGGTAGATGAGCCAGCTATGTGCTCAGCTCATGCCCAGGGATAACTTAGGAGAGCCAGAAGGCTGCTTGCTGTAATTTATGCTGCCTGCTAGTAGCCTCAAGAGCCCAATATGGAGACCAGACCTCTTTTCCCCAGCAGCATACTGCCTAAAGGCCACAGGGAGAGGGCTGGCATAAGGACCAGTACACCAGCTGTATGCCACTAGCAGATCCCCCTGCAGTGGAGTCATCCTCCCATGGCCAGCTGTTATTATTTATTATTATTTGCATGCCAGATTTCAGACTTATATGCACCAGTGGTGTGACCCAAAGCAACCACAGTACAGCTTAGAGTATGAGGCATTGAGTTCATTTTTATTTATTTATAGTTGAATTATTTAAAATTTACAGAATAGATCCAGTGAAAATCCATGTGCTTTTCTGTCCAGCACTGGTTTTATGGGAAGGTGTATTGATCAAATCCACCTTTACAAGTATTAGGGGCCCAACTGTCCTGGCAAACACACATATGCAGCTCCTAGGGTTTCAGTGAAAGTTACCCATGCACTGTCAGGGACAGTCAGGCCCTAGAACACTTGCCCATATGTGAAAATTGGGCATTATCAAAGGCAACAATTGATTAATATCTCAGGAAATTATCCATTTTACGGTCTACTTGCTAGACTGGAGCACTTGCAAGTATTTCAGCTAGAGGTTGGGATAAGAACATAGGACCTGCCATTAGCAGGTCAGACCAATGGTACATTAGTCCAATAGCCTGTTTCCACCAGTGGCCAGTTCAGGGTGATTCAAAGGAAGGAGGAAAACCTGCACAGTGCACTTAACTGTGTATTACTGTACCATGAAGAGGAAGGAGACTTTCTGACCTCAGCTGGTGATCTGCTTATGTTCCCTAGCTAGCAAAACTGCTCCTGCTGGTTTTAGTCATATAAAGTTTTATGAAACTTACTTTTGCATCCATAATATTTTGCATCATGGGGTTGCATTATAAGTGATATCCATGTTCTAGTTTTAGTTTGCTGCACCCTAATTTCAGTGAGTGCCCCCTTATTCTTCTGTTAGATGTCTGTCTATAAAACTAATTCACAAAATACAACTGTTTCCGCTCATAAGACTAAGTGGGCAGTAAAGGCCAGTTTTTCAGGAGTGCTCATCATTCACAATTGGGGACAGGTTTTCAAAAGAGCACAGCTGCTCTGTAGGCACCTGAATGGGAGTTGCTGGGTGATAAGTACCTTTGAAAATGGCCATAAATGGGGTCAGTCAAAAAGCTCCCCAACAGAAGAGGCACAATTGCTTGCCCCCCCCCCTTTTTTTTTAAGCCAGAGAATAGAATAGATCCAGTGAAAATCCTTGCAAGCTAGCCAACTGCAACTTTTTGTGTTTTTAATTGAAGTATGTGATGTCTGGCTTTAATGAAAAGCCATATATTGTCCTACTATTTGGTAGATTGATACATTTCTCCACCATACAATTCTCCAAACTTGTACCTGCTTCCCTAGGGAAAGTTAAAAAGGAGACATGAGTTTCCATAAGGTTCCCCTTCAAAGTAGCTTTACTCTGGATCAATCTACAAATGCCTCATTTATATATTTAGACAATAAATGCTTATTCATTTGCATTTTGCTGAGTCTTGTGGAGAGCGTGGTGAGTGAGTGGAATGAGCTTCCAAGTGAAGTGGTAAAGTCAAGTACTAATATCTTTAAACAAAAATTGGATGACTGTGTGGAATCTGATAGATTGAAGGGGATCATTAGTTCTGTGCTTGGGAGAAGCCAACTCCCTTCTTGGGGACTGGAGGGAATTTTGCATTGATCATTCTTTTTCCACAGATCAGCAATGGATTTTTTTGCTTTGCATAGGAGCATTTTGCCTTTTGATGAGACACCCAGCTTTTAAAAAGTATCCAGTCAAACGCTCCTTCCAAGCATGCAGCGTTCCTGGCTGGCATTTGGTACTGTACAGCTGTGTAACTATTTTTTAAAAAGCCAAGACAAACTCTTATGCATGAGCTTAACTTTACTACCGAGAGTAGTACTAGAGATTTGTTACTAACAGCAGTAAAATTAAGCATGTGAGTAAGTGTTTGCAGGATCAGGACTGAAGAATTCATTTTTATCAAATTGTGAAGTATGTTAACACAATGAAATGTGCATAAAAACACTTCTGTAACTCCTGCACGCTGTGCGTATTTATAATTTACATAGATAAGTGGCCAGTCCTAAGTTCTCTCTAAGCTGCGCAGCCACACAGCAGGCTATAAAGGGCCGCAGCAGCAGGGGCCTGGAGAGAAGAGAGGTAAGGGGTGGACGGGGACTGGGAAGGGGAGCAAGTTGGGGTGTGTAGGGCTGCCACAGGCCTCTCCCATGGCTCTGGGAGCTCACTTGCTGCTGCCAGCAGGGAGAGAGGGGCCCGCCCCCGGAGCTCGCTGCTGTCAGCGGGGAGAGGGCTGGGAGGAATTCTCTTGCCCCAGGCCCAGGGCAGCCTGCCTGCACCCCCCAGCTGGAGCCCTCACCCCACCCCCACCCCAATGCTCTGCCCCAACCCTTGAGTCCCCTCCCACCCCCCTGAACCCCCTCATCCCCAGCCCACCCCAGAGTCCTCACCTCAAGCCGGAGCCCTCACCCCCTGCACCCAAACCCTCTGCCCCAGCCCTGCGCCTCCTCCCACACTCTGAACCCTTTGCCCCCCACCCCCATTAATTTAGTTATGTGCATCAATATGAAGGTGGTTTGTCACACATCACCTCCATATGGGTGCACATAACAAAATTCACTCCGCACATGAGTGGAAAAAATTAGAGGGAACAGTGGCGGCCATTGTATTAAATAAGTTTATGAAGTTCAGTTTATACCTTGCAAGGTAAGTGTGATATGTTTAAATGACAAATGTATTACTAATAGTAGTCTGTACTCATTTTCTGTCATGCCACAGAGGAAAAAGACTGGGAGAAAGCATAGGGGGAAGGGAAGTGATACTAACAAGCTAGCTGACTTGGCACCAGATCTTGATTTAATGTGGGTATAATTAGAAGAGATGAGGTTTAAGTTTCCAATATCATAATTTAATGAGAGAATCCAGCTTCAGGGTGGTAGAAGGCTATATCCAGTAAGGTTAACTTCTGTTCAGCATACAACGCTAAAAATAGCTGCCCATTCTTACATACAACACTCAGATCTTATTCAATTTAAATGTTAAGGTATCACAGCCTGTGTGGGCAGAATAAAATCATTTGGGGTTATTTCTTCCATTTTCTTCTCTGCCAATTATTAGGATCCCTCAGAGGCTGTTGTGTAAATTAAAGAGCAGCAGGCTTTGGGAGTCAGAAAGCACAACATAAAGACAGCTCAAGTTCCAATATTCCTTGAAACTAAGTTCTAACCCCTGCTTCTTGCATCCTAACTGCTAAGGCAATATGGCAGGCAGCATCAGCTCTCAGGTCTCCCATCTGCCCATCACCAACTAACTCCTCAGAAAATTAGCTGGGCCACAAAAACTGTTGATCTTCATGAGCAACAGAAATTGAATTAAAAAAACAAAGAGGTCAACTCATTTGGCTTGAGACCTCATTATAATGATAAGCCCTCTGTCACCTCCAAGAGCTGCTGTTACTTGAAAACATCTTCCTCATTCTTGCGTTTGGACTTATATTACCTGGCCTGTTACACAAAGGATTTTAGTTATTTTGTTTTATTTTAAGCATTTTGGTCAAATTATTTTGTTCTCATGACCTGGATCCTTTGCTTTTAAATTACTCGTTGACAGACGAGTTCATTGTCTGGGATCAGCCAAGGAGAGCCTCATTCTCTGCTGACATCCCCCCACATTTCCCACTCCCACCCCGGCCGCCCAACAGAGTCAAGTTAGTTCACAGTTCTTCTGCCTTTTCCCTGCATGTAATTATATATAAGAGATCCTGCCCCCACCTCAGAATAATAGAAGACACCCATACCAACCAGGGAAAGCAATCACATGTAAAATGTCTACAAACCAGAGGAATAATGTTAATAGTTCTAGTCATTGGGCCGTAACTGTATTAGAGATCATGCTCCTGAGGTGTGCTAATCACACTGTAGAGCAGTCCAGGGTTAATCACACAGTTGTGTTTTGATATTGGTCACATCTGAGACGAGAATATGATCTTATGTGTTCTACATTGTGCGCTGCAATGCACATTCATTGTAGTGATTCTATGGAGCAAGTAAGGAGCCAGAATTTGCAGGTGAAAAATGTATTCATGTCCTTATTGTTGTTTCAGTATATATGTATTTTTGTGACACCCCCCTCCCCCGCTACTCAATGATGCGCTCGTACTGCCTTGCAAGTCAGAAACTACATGAAACAGATACTAGGAATGCCCGGGTTCCAAAGGAGCTGTTTCTCACAGCAACAAACCACACAAAAGCTCTCAGAATGTCAGCTCCTCCTTATGTGAATTGGTTGCAGCTCCCAGACTGCAGGTAAAGGCAAGTACCCAGTTTGTTGCTTAAATTACCCATAGGATTTGTAAAGCAGGAGGGTTATTCTCAAAATACCCCCCCACTTTACCTCCGTTTGGCTTCTCAAATGCATGAGCACATCAGAACTTTTTATCTTAAGACTTTTGGAATGTATTTAATGTTTATAAAAGTTGGGGTTTAATAGTGAGAGCCACATCCAATGCAGACAGAGCCCAAGATTGCCCATTCTGCCTTACCAGGACACCTCAGGCATGACTTGAAACATCCCTGATATTCTAGTGTGGGGGAAGAGGAGAGTTAAGCAGAGGCTGCCAGTTTGAAGTTCAAATCAACATTGTTATTAACAGCATTGCAGAGGAAGAAGAGAATCATTGGGAAAAGCAAGGACTCAACTGCCCCTGTGACATCTGTCCAGCCACATCCCAAACCTATTTTTGCTGGAGCAGCATCAATGCTAGTGGTTCCAACAGCAAGCAGCATTGTGTAATTTCTGGTCATGTGGCTTCAAGAAGGTATGAGGTTGTTGAAGGGGAGGACAGACCCAAGCTCTCCCTCTCTCAGGGTGCAAGTTTGGTCCTGATCCGAGTCCCGTGGATGACAAGGGGCATTGGAGCAGTCCCTAAAAACATCTAGCCAGCCAGCCCTACCAAAGATTTGTTTTCCAGAGACCATGTTTGGAATTCTCCCACCCACCCAGAACTGAAGTTGATTTTGTTTGGAAGGAAAATACTGGAGGGGAGTGTCCCTGGGGAAACCCAGCTACATGGGATTCAAATAATTTTTCAGAGCTGTATACAGGCATTTCTATGCTTATGATCAGTGGAGCTTCCTGTACTCTGTTTGTTCTGTGTTGTGTTTAACCAGGAGTAAGTGAGTCCTTCCTTTCTCAGCTTCGTTGATCCCCTAGCAGTGATTCAAGTATCAATCCCGGGAGTCTGGAATGTCTACCTTAGTGCAAGTTACAAGCACAGAGTTGCAAAGGAAGTGGCAGGAACTATTTACAGCTGAATGCTCAGCCAAACATGAGCCAAAATAACTTGCTATCATTTAGTGCCTCATTGTGCTCGGGACTGTCCAAATATATAGGAAATGACCGTCCTTGCCCCAAAGAGTGCAGAAGCCAAAAGACAAGACATGGGTGACACAAACAGGTTGAAATGGGGGAAGGGGAAAGGATGCTGTTACAAAAAGAACAGGCTCTTTTAGCTCAGACTAGGGGGTGTGACTGGTCCTAGAGATGTTAGCTTTTCCTCTGCCTTTAGTGTTGTTAGGTTTTGTATATGTCACGGACAAAAAAAGGATACATTTTGGGGAGGGGCTCAGTGGGCAAATGAGCTTGGGGGATGGGGGCAATGTTAGGGCTCAGCACAAGGAAAGTGCCAGCATTATAAGAGATTTGCAGGAGCCAGCCAGGCAGAAGTGACAAACCAGTGGCTGCTGGGGACACAGATCAGTACAGTTTCTCTGTGCGTTAGGCCAGATTTACCTCCTCTTGTCTCCAGTGGTCATTATTATTTTGTACAGAAGCTGAAGGGCCCTGCTTTTGTATCCCTGTCAGGAGGTCACAGCATGTACTTAGCTTCCCTTGGCTTTTGGCTGGCATCTCTGCTAACACATCCAGCAGTAAAGTGTGGCTAATAACGAGGGCTCAGCCAGGCAAATGCACAACACAGAGCTTCAAAAGAAGAGGAAATAAGATGGGGCGGGGAGGGATAGCTCAGTGGTTTGAGCATTGGCCTGCTAAACTCAGGGTTGTGAGTTCAGTCCTTGAGGGGGCCATTTAGGGATCTGGGGCAAAAGTTGGGGCTTGGTCCTGCTTTGAGCAGGGAGTTGGACTAGATGATCTCATGAGGTCCCTTCCAACCCTGATAGTCTATGATTCTGTGATAAAATGACAAAAGAGCAAAATCTCTCCAGGCTGCAGCTAAGAATGTACAGCCCCAGCCACTATTAAGTTAGCTTATACCACAACTTGTGCCTCTTCTCCCTTCAGGCCTCCCAAAGCCTGAGCCAGCTTTGTCACTGCTCAGGCAACTTCTTTCCTGATAGCTGCTAACAGTCCACCTGTGACTCAATTAATTCCAGCTGGATTTGCCTGTGCCCAAAGACTGTGGTTTGCAGGAAGTGGCTGTTTGCAGCTCAGCTCCCTTGGTGAATGGAAAGAGATTGCTCCTGCTCCTTTCCCAGACAGCCTACTGCCAGTTCCTCTAACAAAATGAACGAGGACAAATGGAGAGAGGAAAAAGGAAACCCTTTGAAAAGAAAGAAAGATGGATTCCTCTTTGCTCTGAGACACAAGCTACCAAATGGAACAGCATGGTGATTTATGGAAGAGAAGAACTAAAAGGTAATTCTCTGTCATTCACCATATTCCATTCATGTGCCTCTTCCCAATATCTAACAGGAGGTTTTTATGGAGAGTTCAAAGGTATACGACCTCTCTCCTTTCATACTGAGCTAGTGCCTCTGTCCCACTGCTGCGGTGTGAGGGAAGGGTTGGGGAATAACACTCTAGTATTAGAGCTGTGCATGCAATTCACAGTCCTTGTGTGAATTATACTACAAAGTGACTAGCACATAACTGAATAATACCACCTCTGGAATCACCGTAGTCTGTGTGCAGAGAGCAGAGGAAGGATGCAACTTGGGAATCTTGGATTCCATCCCAGGCTTTGGAGGGAAATGTGCTCTGGTGGACACAGACTCGCCTGCCCATTTCCCGCAGCCTGGTCCCTTTTGACTTGTCCCAGCTCACTCTATTCTCCACCCCATGCTCCTCATCCAGTCTTCTTAGGCAGTCCTTGCCCAGCCAGTCTCAGATCCTCCTCCTGGTTCCCCACTGCCCCCAAGCTGGATCCCAGCCTGCACCTCTATCCCAAGGCTCCTCATCCAGTCTCAGTCTCTCCCCCACTATCTCCCTGGCTTCTCATCCCAGGCTCTTTGCACAGTCAGTCCCAGCTCTCTGCCACCATACCCCAGCTCCTTGTCAGATCTCTCCTCCCTCCCTGCTGCCCCTGTTCTCCCCTCTCCCCCACTGTTTCCTAATCCCAGTCTCCTTGGCCAACCAGGGCAAAGCCTCCTCCCCATCCCCCAAAAGCTCCTCATCCAATCTCACTGGTTTTCCTCCCCACAGATCTCCCCCATCTCCCACAACCATCTGGCTCCCAGTCCAGGTCTCCCACTCTCTCCCTAGGTCCAATCTTCTTGCTGAGCCAGTACCAATCTCCCCTTCCCAACTCCCTGTCACAGTCTCACCCGCCTCCAGATTCCATGTCACCAGGCTCCCAGTGTTCTCCTTTTCCCTCCCTGCACTTCAGCTTTTGTATACTCGGCATTCAAGTTAGGTGGCTTTCTCTTCTACGCTGCCTGGCTGACAGCAAGGGTCACTGAGAGCACAGGAGAGCCGGACTCCCTGCTCACTGTTCCATTGCCTGGCCTCACCCCAGCCCAGAGCAGCAATTACAGCAAACATCAGGTTTCACGACAAAAGCCAGACTGGTCAGACTCGGCACTAAAAAATGTGAGAGGCTTGAGTGTGCTAGGGAGGATAGACTCTATGGAGATATTCGCTGCTAAAATCAAAGTTGCAGTTTATTTTAAACTTGGCCACATTGGGCAGATTTTCATGGGCATGGCAAAAGGCACCCTCTGTCCAAATACAAGGCCTGACACAAAGGCCACCGCCTGCCCTCCCTCCCCACCCACCACCAAATTTCATGTCCCTGCTTCAAAGCACGGGACGGGAGGGGGGAGAGTTTTTCTTTGCCACTAATGTGGGCAAAACAATGTATTGTTCCCTGCCCACCTTCTCAGAAACAGGGGAACCATTTTGGCTGAAAAAAAAAATTATTATTCAGCCTGAGGTAGGCACCTAGCATGGCAAATTTCAACCCAAAGTTATTAGCAACTGAAAACAGGGTCTTGTAATGGGAAGTGTCAAGCAACCTTAACAATAAAGGTCTAGCAACCTGGTCTATAATACACCCTGGCCTCTGGTTTGAAGTTCTGCTCCATATGAAGCCACTGCTGCAGAGAGCAGGCAGAAATAGGATTGTTTTAAAATGAAGTGAAATTGGAAGAGAACTGGCCCATGCTAGTATACATTATGCACTCTCAGCCCATGCTCTAATCAGAGTGGAGCGCGTCATGAGACCAAATCTCTGCTCCAAGTTTTCTGGCACATGAGGCCTCCCTGCCACAGCAGGGGTATTCATTTAGGTGCTAAGGCATTAGAAATCCCCTATTAGATACTGCCAGTGGGTGGAGAATTCAACTGTGCTGACTTTTTGCCATTCACTCCTGTTCTGAAATGTATGTTGCTGCCTCTCCCTTGCACCCCCACATCCTGCACTAAGTGATTGTTTCATGCGGTGTAGCTTGAAGTGGGCTGTGGGATGGAACTCTTTGGAAAGCCACCTGGGCCTGAAGACAAACAGCAACTGCACTGGACTGGAGGGTGGCACTAGTTTAATACAAAACAACGCAATCAAGAAAGCACAAGTGCAGCAGCAGCTTAAAGTGCCACAAAGGCCATTGAGATGCAAGGCTCCTTCCCTTCTGCCCCCATTTTTCTATTTTGGCTTTAAGCAGTCAGTATAAAATGATGGGTTTTGGCTTCCTAGGTTCCAATGCAGGGAGCGGGGACATTTGGAATTGGCGTCTGGCAAATATTTAATCTAATTAGGTCCAGAGCTGATTGAACGTCTGTTGTTGAAATTTATTGTTGGTCATGGAAGAGACTGTTGGCAGCGCTTTGTGCAGTAGCACTCTGTTCCCATCCTGTACACAATTTGTCTGATCACTCTGGGCATGGGGGAAATGAAGCAGAAGGATCTCCTCCCTTCCCCACCCCCCAGCAACCTCCTTTTAAATGTTTTTTTGCATGGATTTCACATTAGCCACAGGCCTCTCCCCCTGCCAGTGCCCAGATATGGGACCCAATGTGTTGGACACAAAATAGAAAAGGAGTACTTGTGGCACCTTAGAGACTAACAAATTTATTAGAGCATAAGCTTTCGTGAGCTACAGCTCACTTCATCGGATGCATTTGGTGGAAAAAACAGAGGAGAGATTTATATACACACGCACAGAGAACATGAAACAATGGGTTTATCATACACACTGTAAGGAGAGTGATCACTTAAGGACACAAAATAGTCATCAATGCAAGAAACGTGACATGCTGTGGGATTCACCCCTTTATTGTAAGTAACTTTCTGTAATGATTTTTCAGCTGTACAATGCAGGGGGCACCAAATGTGTGTGAATCGTAGGCAATGTTGGGACTGAATTGAGTGCTGTCCCTTGAAGTGACAGACGGGTCAGAGAGATGCACTCTAGAGCAAGCAGAGCCCAGGGGTGAGAGAGAGGGTAGTTCAGCCTCCTTGCCCATTCGGTTTTCTGATACAGCTATCGCCAAGGGTGCCTGTAGCAATACCATAGCTGCCTCTCCTCTGGGGCCTGGCCTGGCCTGGCCTGCCAATGTCAAACAGCCACCACAGGGTAATGATTGGCTTGAAGTGGTCATGGAAAAGTAAAAAGCCCTAGATCCCCTTCCCACAGTGCTAGCTGAATGGAAAAGTACAAACAGACAGTGCAGTAAAATGTGAAGATTGCTTTGGAGTCTGCCAGCTCTCAAAAATGTCTAACCTAAGTACCATCATGCCTAGCCAGTACTGACATGGGCGTCTTCTGAAGAAACCCTAAATGCGGTCCAGCATAGTGGTGGGGTCCTGGCTGTGGGTAATAATTCCTTTAAGACACCAGCACTGACTTACACCCCAGCTTATGTGACTATAGGTGTTATTCACTGAGTGAAATATAATACCAACAGCCCGACCCCTTCCTGATGAGTAACAAGTCCATGGCGCTTTTTGGTAAGAGGACTGTTCCTATGCAAGATCTGGCCAGCATCTAGTTCTCCATTTACCCTACCTAAATTCCCATGTTTGGTTGAGTGCTGTAGGTAGGAGATATGGGGTGGGGGAACAATTTTGAGTGTACCTGCCTTGCCCATTGTGCTCCATTTGTGCTTTGTTGTGATTTGACTTATTAATATCGAGCCCTCTCCAATATGGTCCTTTTTCTTCACAAATGCCTTCTTAGCCACCTTTGCCCTCAGAAGAGGGCCATGTTGTGCCCTGTACTGACTAGCTTCTTTTTTATAGGCCCTTGCACACCTTTGCCTCTATCCACCCCCTTCCCCTCCCTTGGTGCTGTCATTTGCCCAGCTTCTCTTTGGCACCCAACTCTTCTTGGTTCAGTCCTGGCAGCCCTGGAGACTGTTTTCACCCTGGCTCCTGACACCAGATCCTCATTTATCCTGTGTCACCATTTTTTATTATGGTCTGTAGCAGCACACTGATGCCGATGCACAGAACGGGGCTCTCAGTGGGCCTATGCTGCTAACAGTGCTACCACTGACTCTCTTTTCTACCATTGAAGGTCTTCAGGGTTATTGCACCCCCCACCCCACCTTATTCTCATGGCCATCTGTTGAGCCCATGGTAGGCTTTGCAACTTTATCCCCTTCTCCCTTTTTTTTCCACCTCCCCCACGCCCCCCTGGTCATGCCTCAGACACGCTCTCTAACTTTCTCTGCTCTTGCCAGCACCACCACTAACTATTATTGGAAAAAGCTAATTGCTTGTAGCGCATGTTCATCTTTGCTTGCCTCATGCTTGACTGCTTCAGTGACCCCCATGCTTGGCGTGTGAGCCATTTTGTCACTGCCACTAGCCTTAAACCCAATAGCCAAGACTGGCCATAGTCTAGGTCCACGAGGAATACTCATCCTCCAAATATCTTGATGTGAACTCTGTGTGTGTCCCCACACTCCGTACACTTGTCTGTATTTAGGGGCTGATGTGGTTTCTGTTAGATCTTGGTGTAGCAGAGTGATGTTTAACTCCTAGCACAAATTGCTCCTAAAGGATTTGTAACTTTACTACTTCTACAAAAAAATACACTTGCAGGGACTTTTGCTAAGACCCATTGGTTGGAAATCATGATAGAATGTTGACTACATTTAAAGAACTTACCGTTCTGATTCGGCTTGGACTATTACCCTGGTCAGGAATGCTCTAGAGCACACGGCACCATTAAGAAACTGGCATGGCTTGCAAAGTTAAATATGGGCTGTGGTTGAGCTGTTGCTTGCCAAATAACATTTCACTGATGACTTGTACATTTACATGACCAGACTGTTTAAAGGAGCCAAACTTACTGTGTATGTAGCCTTTTTCTAAGCAGCTGGGAAAGCAAATCCACCCTGGCACAACGTCTAGGATCAGTAACTGGGGAGGCAGAAAATCTGGAAAGGGCTGTCTAGAGACAGTGGTACAGTAGGAAGATGAAGGAAAACTTTGCAATATCTTGTGCTGGGTTACCACTGATGTGTAGCTGTCTGATTTTACTTTTATTATATAGAAGTTAGGGCCAAAGCATTAGCTATTTATTAAGGAGTTTTTGCCCTGTGTGTTTAAGGCTGTTGAAATAAATTTGTATTTAATGATTGAAAAGTAAGCCATTAGTTAGTAAGAATGGTGTAAGTTTCCATAGTAACTAGTGCAACTTCTGTAGAGCCAACCCATTATTTCCAAGAAAGCCTTTGCCATGGTATGTGTCTTTTCCAGAGCCATTTGGAGGTGGTATCTGTATGGCAAGCCAAAGCCTATTGTATATTCAGGATGTTAGTTAACACCTAGTGAATTGTCCGTGACTTAGATTGAGCTCAAACATTCTGTTACATTAAATGCAGATTCCCCCCCCCTTTTTAAAAAAAAAACAAAAACTCACTTTCCTCAGGGGACATTCAGAGACCCCACAGGCTCGTACCTAGGAAATCTGGTTCCAGCCACACAGACCTTGGGCCATCAGTACATAGAGCCAGCCTTTGATTTAGCAGCATCACTCATTCATGATCTGTCTTGCCATTAATGCCCAGCTAAGCATGCCCTTTTCCTCCCATGAGGGGACAGAAGCCAGAGATTAACAATGCCTTATTTAGCAGCGCTCAATAACAGAGAATTTTACTAGGAGGCTATGCCAAGCTGTACATGTGGAGAGGTTTCTGCAGGTATAAGGGTTGAGGATAATAGTTAAGCTAAGCTCTTCTTCACCTTCACTAATTGCCCTTTTGCAGAAAAAAGTTAGCTTCCTGGAACATCAACTGAGAATTCAAGACTATCACAGACTAAGTTTGCTGACACTGATAACGGAAGGGGCATTATATTACCTAAAGAATAGGGGAAACTATATAGCACTTTGTTGCATAAATGATTCTGTTAGCACTTAGACCTCCTGTACCCAAGTTATCTTGATAATCTTACAACGGAATATTTCTCAGAACTCCCAGTGGCTTGAATCATTTATTAGAGTCAGATGTAGCTTCACTGTTCACACCACTTACAATAGTTAAGAATTCCATAGCATTCATCACTTAGCTTAGCAATTCATCCATAGCTTTCTGTTGACTCTCCTCTCTTTCTGCACAGTGGTTTTTTTTATCTTAACACTCAGACAGGCTGTCTGAAGTTTCTGGTTTTAGCGGAGCAGTTGTTCTCTATGGGTATGAAAATGACCACCACCTCACACTCTGATTATGTTGACTAATATGATTGCATTCACAAATCCCAGACTAAGCACCAACTTTGCTAGATTGTCATTAACACAGTGATCACAAGAAAGTGGAACAGAATATCAAACTAAATTAAAACTGAAAGACCATAAAAAACAGACTTGCTAGAAAAGAATCAAGAGATAAGGACATTTTAAAGTATATTTCCAGGGACCCCCATTGGACTTCTGTGACCCATAGCCTATTGCTAGATGCACTATTAAGAAAAGCAGTAAATTAGTATTAACTACTGTTTCTTCTGACTAGTTAACCTTATTTACAAAACTTAAAAAATCTTAAATTTGTCTAACTGTCATACATGTCACTTCCAAACTAAGTGATTTGTTAAATCAAAACTGTTTAGAATTGACATTAAATTGTCTAGAAATAGCTAATTGTTCAAATGCATATTAGTTTCCTGCAGTGTTTGGACAAAGCATAACTACACACATGCTTGTCACTTGTAGTATATACACTTATGTAAAGAACTTCACTAACAAATATCTGCAATATAGTGTTTGCCACAAAGTAGTGCTATATGTTGGAGATAATAGCATTGTATAGCAGCGCCAGTAATTCATCCACAGTTAAACAGAATAGGTCTTTGTTGTTTGCATATTAAACAATTCTATAATACCACCCAAATATTTTATACATAGGCCAAAATTGAGCTTTGTAAAAGCTCCTTTAAGACACACCCAGTGACTAAAATAATCTTGATTTCCAAAGGCTTTCACGCCCATCCTTCTGATGGCAGTTCTTAAAACATTAGTAATTTAACCCCCCAGTGTAGTCCAGCAGCTGCAGACGTTTTCTTTTTAAAGCAAAATAGTTGTTCCAGAAAGAATATAAAACTCTTTCAAGGAGTTTTGTTTTGCATAATAAATACTGTGGATGTCATAATACTAATTGACATGACTGGTAAAACTCTTGATCAAAACTTCACTCAATAGAAAAGCACTGGGTTTTATTTAAAAACATAATATAGAGACTCAAAGTAGTAACTGTATACTCATGTCAATATAAAATAAATTACAAGGCAGAAGGAAACTGCTGCTAAAAAATTAAGCCAAAATCATGAAGGGTTAAAGCTGAAATTCTGGTTTTAGATCCTGCAGCACTGAGTGTGAAGGCTAGATATAGCAGAAGGAAGTTCTTCACTTTATATTTGGAGGATCTGGAATAAAGTTTTTGAAAGGCTAAACATACTTGTTCAAATCTTGTTATTAGTGATCTTGCCAAAAAGAGACATGAGGCTGTGTTGAGCTAATATATAGCTCAAATGCAAGCTTCTGGAAAAGAGGGATACTTTTGTCCCCACCACAAATCCAGTTCTGAGTTTAAAAAGCAGACACACTGCCAGCTGCTAGATTTTATAGTGTATGTTTTATTACAGAATTAGAAAAAAAAAAATCAAAAAACTGTTTGCAATCCTACATTAGCTGAAAAGGTAAATCAGTGTAGACAAGATATTCAGGGTTAGAATTTAGACAATTTGTACAGTTTTTCATTGTTTCAAAATCTGCCCAAAATCAGCAACTCAAGGGCATTGCACACAGATTTTTCTTTCCTTTCTTCAAATTTGAAGAGTGCTTTCACTTCTTCTTTAATGCTTCAGTCAGCTCAGGAACTACCTGCAAATTTAAACAGATACGGTAACTATGTACAAATTTCAAAGGAAGGTGGCAAAATCTCCATCCTTAGAGGTTTTTGAGGCCTAGCTTGACAAAACCCTGGCTGGGATGATTTAGTTGGTGTTGGTCCTGCTTTGAGCAGTGGACTGGACTAGATGACCTCATGAGGTCTCTTCCAACCCTAATATTCTATGAAAAGGTTTGCTAGGACTGGGAAGAAAGAGGTTCTGAAATCTTATGTTTAAAGGTCATAAGACAGACAATACCAAGAAATGATTTTATATGTCAAGACCTCACTTCTTGAATTACAGCCTAATGAACTCTTGTTTAGATTTCGCTTGCCTTTATAAAAAAAAAGTTTTCACACCGAACTCAGCCATGGGGCTCAACCCAACTGAAGGTCAGATTCTAATCTCAAATCAATACAATAACCACTTGGAGGTATTCTGTAATGTCTGCGTACTGAACAGTTCTACAATTCACCTGTTCAATATTTAAATTGAGTGATTTTTCAACAGAAAAACTAAGATGCAATAGTGCTGATATTAGAGAAGCATCTTTATCATTGCTGTAAGGCTTCATTAGATACATAAGTAGTAGGTCACAGCTACCATTTTTTCTCCTGTTGAATTCAGTGTAATCAGAGCCGTATTTGAAGATCCTTACAATAATGGTTAAAGGTCCTGTTCCCAAAATTTCTAGTTCCAGCCCGGGTAGGAATATCAAAATTGCTTTAGGACATTACATTTCTATGATTTACTTGGAAAACTGGTGTAGTTCCTCTAATTTAATTTAATCCATCAAAATTTAATTCTGAAGAGATGAGAAAGTGATAGGCAGTAAACAATCACCATGAGCAAAAAAATAGTTTAAGGTAAAATGCATCTACTAGTCAAGCATCAAAAAATTAGTTAAGTAATAAAAAAGGAAACTGAAAAGCTGATTTAACTAGCATTAAACAATCCTTTTAAAGTGAGTCAGTGACAAAGCCTTGGCACCTGCTGTGGTTCTGCCACTTAACACAGCAATGCTGCACTGTAATTCTGACTAGCACTAGGAAGAGCAGTTATGCATGTAAAGAGTTGGTAGATTAATCTATAGAATACACCTGAAAACCTATCCTAGTCACTTGTGTAAAATATCAATTACCTTTTCTTTTAAGGGGCTGCAGGTTGCCCCAGCTCACAAAGATCCCAGCTGAACTCACCACTGATGAATATAGCCTCTCAATTATTTAAGAGAGCTACATTTCCATTAGGTGGAAATAATGTGTTCGTACAAAATTTATTAAGGAAATTGTCTACATGTTGTTTCTTCCGAATGTCACTTTGTCTCCAGCTTATTAAAAGGCCCATGTTTACTGCCGAGCCAGCAGGCATTAGTTCAGGAATGGCATTAAGTGCTGGCAGTGTTTCTGCCTACTTTCCTCAGTGGATATACTATGAGCTCATGCCAGTCAGTCATACAGATTACATGCAAATAGAGCCCCCAGTGTAACCTGTAGCAGTACTGTGAAGAGTTCTAGTAAACCTTCTCTGTTCAATTTTTTCTACATATAGTAAACAGGTTTTTGGGATGATGGTAGGAGTTCAGGTGATAAGCCTATTTAATGTTAAGAAACTGACGTGCTTTATCTATTTCACACTGTACAAAACTAGAACCTTCAGTCGTATCTAAATTCAATGTTAACTCCATGTTCATTCATACTTCAACTAACAAAAGAAATTTATTCAGTATTTGGTCTTTTCTATAATAAGTTCAAAAAAGGAAACCAAATTATTAGTTTCTGAAAGTGAAGTATTTGGGATAACAATCAAGAAAGTCAAACTTGACTTTTTAGATCTGCTGTGATGTGGGAATGATAGATAATAGTACCTGAAATTAAATTCCTTCAATACACAACACAGGAGAATGAAAGCAAGAAAGCTTTCCTCAAGACTTTAAATAGCAGACTCCTTTGTGGAAAGGCTAGGATTCCACATAATACTCAGTGAATGGGAGATCCTTGCCTAAGTACATGCATCTGATGAAGTGAGCTATAGCTCACGAAAGCTTATACTCAAATAAATTTGTTAGTCTCTAAGGTGCCACAAGTCCTCCTTTTCTTTTTGCCTAAGTACAGTTACTTTTCAGAACCTAGTGCTTAGGATGGATGCACTTTTAGTATAATATAAATAAAATTCAAATAGATATTTGCAGAGGCACAGATTTTCCCCCCTCTCCCCACAGAGCTTATTATGGGGATTGTTTTGATATCTTTACATCGTAACTTTCCCAAAATGAGGAGTCTGGAAAGCAAATCAACAGTAGACAAGAAACAAGACAGTTGCCCCAATTCAATGCAAAGCACTTATGAATGAGAATTCAGCACATGATTAAGCCTATCAATGGGATTTAAGCCTCTGCATAAAATACTTTACTGAATGAGGGCCAGTGAGAAGTTCTGAGGGGTAAAACAGGTACTGGATCCTACAAAGCAGTGGTGGGTAACCTGTGGCCCATCTGGGTAATCTGATTGCGGGCCGCAAGACATTTTGCTGAAGTTGACTGTCTGCAGGGAATGGTGAACCGTGGACACTGGGAGCTGCGGGGGGACCATGCCTGCGGATGGTCAATGTCAGCAAACATGTCTCACAGCCCACAAACAGATTACCTTGATGGGCCGCTTGCAGCCTACAGGTTGCCCACCACTGCTACAAAGGCTACTACTCATAAGCAGCACAATTTGTGCAATGGTAGCTGCTAAAGGAACTCATATTGGAGTTAATAAAATATAATCCTAAATTTGAGGACCAAGATGGAGTTGCCTGTAGGAATATGCAAGGCAAAAACACTGCATCCTACAGGGAGATACCTATAGGTATGCAAAAAAACCCTCAGTGTTAATCATACAAGAATTAGAACCTGCACTGACGTCAGCAATATTGAAAGTGCATTTTGAAGTGCATGAGAAGCAATTGTAAAAATGAGAGCCTCCAGATCTGCAATCATTAAAAATGATCAAATTATGATGACTGTGTCAGAGTGAAATGTATATTTCAGCTTCAGAACTGCTAAACCTCAGTAAATGTTATCCCTAAACAAACACCAAGCTGAATTCCAAGCTCATAAAACAATTAAGTCTGTTCACACCTGCACTGCAAATTAAGAGTATAACTAGCTTCCAAACAACTCTGTATGCATGCAAACATAGGGGTGATGGTACATTCTCTCACCCAACATGGGGATGCTGAAAATAGGGAAAGAACATACACACAGTAAGCAGGATATTTTTTTTTTTTTTCCACACTTCAATGAGGTTTTGGACTGCACAGACAAGCCAGGATGTAGGCTTAGAAAAATGTCCTATACCAAACTTTTATTCTCGTGGTTTTCCAGTAAACTTTGCTTTATAGAATCATAGAATATCAGGGTTGGAAGGGACCTCAGGAGGTCATCTAGTCCAGCCCCCTGCTCAAAGCAGGGCCAATCCCCAACTAAATCATCCCAGCCAGGGCTTTGTCAAGCCTGACCTTAAAAACCTCTAAGGAAGGAGATTCCACCACCTCCCTAGGTAACTCATTCCAGTGCTTCACCACCCTCCTAGTGAAAAAGTTTTTCCTAATATCCAACCTAAACCTCCCCCACTGCAACTTGAGACCATTACTCCTTATTTTGTCATCTGCTACCACAGAGAACAGTCTAGATCCATCCTCTTTCAGGTAGTTGAAAGCAGCTCTCAAATCCCCCCTCATTCTTCTCTTCCGCAGACTAAACAATCCCAGTTCCCTCAGCCTCTCCTCATAAGTCATGAGTTCCAGTCTCCTAATCATTTTTGTTGCCCTCCGCTGGACGCTTTCCAATTTTTCCACATCCTTCTTGTAGTGTGGGGCCCAAAACTGGACACACTACTCCAGATGAGGCCTCACCAATGTCGAATAGAGGGGAACGATCACGTCCCTCGGTCTGCTGGCAATGCTCCTACTTATACAGCCCAAAATGCTGTTAGCCTTCTTGGCAACAAGGGCACACTGTTGACTTGTATCCAGCTTGTCATCCACTGTAACCCCTAGGTCCTTTTCTGCAGAACTGCTGCCTAGTCATTCGGTCCCTAGTCTGTAGCAGTGCATGGGATTCTTCCATCCTAAGTGTAGGACTCTGCACTTGTCCTTGTTGAACCTCCTCAGATTTCTTTTGGCCCAATCCTCTAATTTGTCTAGGTCCCTCTGTATCCTATCCCTACCCTCCAGCATATCTACCTCTCCTTCCAGTTTAGTGTCATCTGCAAACTTGCTGAGGGTGCAGTCCACGCCATCCTCCAGATCATTAATGAAGATATTGAACAAAACTGGCCCCAGGACCGACCCTTGGGGCATTCTGCTTGATACCAGCTGCCAACTAGACATGAAGCCATTGATCACTACCCGTTGAGCCCAACGATCTAGACAGCTTTCTATCCACCCTATAGTCCATTCATCCAGCCCATACTTCTTTGCTGGCAAGAATACTGTGGGAGACTGTATCAAAAGCTTTGCTAAAGTCAAGGAACAAGATGTCCACTGCTTTATGTATGATACTTTTAGGAAAGGTTTCAGAGTAGCAGCCGTGTTAGTCTGTATTCGCAAAAAGAAAAGGAGTACTTGTGGCACCTTAGAGACTAACAAATTTATTAGAGCATAAGCTTTCGTGAGCTACAGCTCAAATGCATCCGATGAAGTGAGCTGTAGCTCACGAAAGCTTATGCTCTAATAAATTTGTTAGTCTTTAAGGTGCCACAAGTACTCCTTTACTTTTAGGAAAGTCCCTGTGACGTGTTCTTGAAAACAAGCTTAGGATCTCTGGTGAGAAGCAGGAGATGAAGGAAAGTGCCTGACTGAGGGCACTCAGTCCAAAATATAGGAATAAATACCATCTGTCCCTAAAAGGTGCTTCCTAGATGCTGGCTGGTATAAGGAGCATGAAAAAAGCCTGATTTGTGAGGAATGGCAGGAATAATGGACATAATATTACAAGATAAAATATCTTTAAAAGGGCAATTGTTCAGCCTCTATAGTAGTTAGTTTTACACCTTAATCTTCTACAGTTTTATTATTTAAGAAAACAGTGAAGCCAGGACAGAGTTATGGACTACTGGCTACGAAGTGTCATGTTTTAAACATCAGTTTGAGTAAATGATCCAAGCATCTGAGCCTCCTCCCATATTCTAAGGGTCTCTTCCAGAATGAGTCTGATTTAATATAGATTATTTTGAACTGTCTTCCTAGCTCAGACTTCATTACACACAGCTCCCACCTAGGTGTGTGGCTTTTTTTAAAATAGGAATTTAAACTTCTATAAACAGGAGGAGCAGGTGATATAATGCAGAGATGCACAGACACAGAAATTTAAAGATTGTTTAAATAATTGGTCTACATGGAAATGAAAGGAAAACTTTCCAACAATTATGAGGAGTGATTCTCATCTACAAGCAACCACATGCAGTGGTGGACACTTTTAAAGACATCAGAGGGGTTGAGTTCTTTATTCATTCAGCATTTTTTACTCCTATCCACATGCTTATGTCAGCTTAAAACACCATACTTCCTTATTCCTAGTATCTCCTTAAATACATCTTTACTCTTACTTCAAAATGTCATGAAGGAGCAAGTAAAAAGGAAAAAAAAAGTATGCAGAACTGATCTACAGTATGCAGAGCGCAGCTCTAAAAAAAATTAAGATTTCCCTTTCCTACCCCCTTCAAGGTTAAGACTTACCTTAAATAAATCTGCTACCAATCCATAGTCTGCAACCTGGAAAATCGGCGCTTCTGGATCCTTATTAATAGCAACTATGGTCTGAAAGTAGAAACAAAAACACATTTAAAATATACAACAATAGATTACATTTTTTCCCCCATATAAAAAGTGTCTTACGTTCACACCGGAATACTAGACCCAGCAGATATAGTCAAGTGCATTTGACAAATGCTTCCCATTTCTGCCTTGAAAATAAGACTATAAAGGAAATCTCAATAAGAACTAAATGTCTACAACAACAGAAAAGTTTTCTAAGCTCGACTATTCTATGCTCATTTGATCAATGGCATTTGACAAATGTTTTTAAGGCAGAAATGGGAAGCAAGACTGAAGGAAATCTCAGTAAGTGAATTAAAATGTCTACAATAAATAATGGAAACACTTATAGTCTGACTATTCCATGCTCCATTAACAGGGCGGTCATTTGATGTAGGAAGGAGGGGGAAGATACTTCCTTAAAATGCTATAATAAAAAAGGACATCCACTATAAAAGGTCCGTGATGTTTAACAAATAAAAATGGGGAAAGACATTTTGAAAAAGGAGTATAAAGCCACACTTAAATGTTATTTTTTTTTTTTAATGTGGGCAACATCATTTAGTTCACTACACAGTGGAAAAATATACTATTAAAATCCCAATGCTAAACATAGAAAACTCCCTCCCCTAGAGGACAGAGTCCGTACTTCTAGACCAAATTACTTCAAAATAGCTTCATGATAGTTTCCAGCCCAAAGACTGCAGGTGCCTAGATAAATAGCCTGTTACGGGATATTAATATACAGGAGAGCTCTGTAAACACAAAGCTATACAGCTCACAAATAAACCCCTATACTGGTTATGGCTACCACCAATCAATTCAAAGCAGTGAAAAGCCACAGGTATTCTAAGCCAACATATTCTTCATATGTTTATCTGCTATTCAAAGAGACCTTTCATTCAAATGTCTGTTTTTCTCCATCCACTACAGGTACTCTACCAAATCATTAATTTTGCTGAAAAAGCTTGATGGTAATAATTAAATGAAATAAGGTTAGAAAATCCTATGTTTCTAAACCACAGAAATGGTTTTCTATAACTAGACTGACATTCAAAATATTTGCCTCCAACTATAAGTTGTATGTTCTAAAGCAGTGTCCAACCTGTGGCATTTGAAGCGTTAGTGCAAGATCGAATACCAATTTTCTTTAAGTGTGTTCCGTGAGACATACCCTGTGATTTTTAAATGGACGTGTTTGAATGAGCTTGCAGCCTTAGGAGCAGCTGATGTTGATGCCAAGCTCCAGCTGCCCTCTTGGTTGCCTGCAGCATTGCAAGGGGAGAAGTGAATGCTGCTCCATTGCAGTTTCCTTGCTGAGCTATGGAAGCCCACAGAATAGTAGTTGGACTGACTTCACTTGGAGCCTAGAGACAACTAGCAAAGAATGACCTTCCTCCCCAATATAGCCACCCAGGGCAGCCCAGGATGGGAAGAAAAGCAGTTATGGCTTCTCAATTTTATGCCCCAGCCTTGGCACTAGTTAGAGGAGCATGGGGGCTACTCTAATTTCCATCACCTGGCAATGTTCCCTTTGGAACCATATGCCCAGCTGGGGACAGCCTCATTGCAAGGTGCTATGGCCACTCCAACAAGGACTGCTTGCAGGATGCATAGGAGCTGGCTGCACTGGTGTTGCACCTGGTGAGGACTCCCCTCAGAGGGCTCTTCAAGGTGCTTTCTGTTCCTTCTACACTACCTAAGCAGGATAAAGGGAACAAGCCCAGAAATCTGCCCCCAAGTATTGTCATTTTGAAACAAGGTGTTTGGCCCTCAGGTTGAAAAGGCTGGAGAGCACTGCTCTAGAAGAACCTTGTGGAGGTATTATCTAATAGGTATTCAGAAAAATATTCACCACTGGCCTGTTGAAGAGGGAGATGTACCCTCACCATTGTTAGATTTGTTTAACCAACACATCTCAGTTTCTCCTATAACATATCCACTAATTCAAGGAACTTCGGTCACCTGGTATTTCTTAATCAGAGCTGGTTTTCTATGTCATACATTAGATTTCACAGTCTTTAGTGTTGAAAAAATCTCAATACTGAAGGATCAGGAAGTCAGCATCTCTTCTCTCTCCCCTGCACTTCATAAACAAGTGTTTTTAAAATCTGCATTCAATACAACTTAAAACTGTGTACTTTGGCTACAAGACTGACAACAATCCATCTCCTACCCTGTGTGATACTTCAAATCCATGTGTTTTAAGGGTGCAAAATCAAAAAGCAGATAAATGACAGTCTCATGAAAAGTGGTCATATTTCCATCATTTTACAACTTCATCATCCTTCCCATGAAATATTGAAGGAAATCATCAGATGGTAAATTCAGAGAAACAACAAATACTATACCATTTAAGGTTTTCTAAGAGGTAGGTCTCTTCACTAACACCTTTAAATGATAAATAGTGTCTGAAAACAACTAAGACCTAATCTTTAACAATGCTTCAGTAGCTTTGAAATATTTTTATTTTAATCACTGTTCTGTAAAATGACTGGATTCAGTACATTTAAAAATTATGCTGATCTGACTGGCATGAAAACTAGGTAAGATATAAAAAAAAATTAAACCTCCTAGAAGGGAAAGGAATTGTGAATCCATAACAGATGAAACAACTAACATAATCCATCCCTTCTGGAAAACTGATTTTTCTACCTTGTTGTAAAAGTACAAATAAATTATACATTTCACTCAGAGAAAGCTTCTCTGACTACTTCTGAAAACATATCCTTAAGTGTGCAAGTTCACAATGCCAGATAATTCACAGTATGGGGGGCAGGAGGAAATCACACAAGAGACTGTTGCCATGGTTACAGTTTTTTTTTAAAACAGTAATATAAATTGGATCTTTTCAGTAAATACAGTACCTAACTGCTTCTACTAAAAACAGAAGTAGGTCACAGTTCAAGTAAAAGTAAGTCTTAAGATACACAAGATTGTTTAAATATAAAATAATTATAAAGGGAAAAATTAAACTAAGTAGTATATGATTCAAAGTCACCTAATCTTTTATATGTAATTGGGACCAAACAAACAAAAACAAAAACAAAAAAAAAAAAGAGGATTTTCCAAATTCAGAACACAATATTGAAGAGAGCAGGGGATCTTATGATATTAGCAGGAATGCAAATATTCTTTATTTCAAACTATTTCTTTATCACCTTCCCCTCCCCGTTTAATCTAGCAGAGAAGAGGCTAATGTTACACAATTTCACTAATTGTGGCATAATGGCATAAAATCTGCCTCTTCCACTGCAGATCCTATTAGTTAGTTACACCTCTCCACCTCACAATTTTCCCTGAAAGTTTTTCCTCCATTGCCCACAACACATCCTTTAATTTCTCAATCAGGTTATTTTTCCAACTGTATTACCTCTAAAGCATGACAAAGCTTGTATGAAGAAGGCTATACAAAATGTATTACACTGCATCTTCAATGGAATTTCCTCTAACCTAAATCTGGCAGCTGGTGTTCCACTCATTCCTATGCCCTCCAATAAAAGTTTGACATTTCACTTTAAAATGCACACACCAAACTGCAGTATTCAGAAGAAACTAGGTGCCATAATAAGTTCAGATCATTCTACTATGTAGTTTGGCTCATGCTAAAAATATCATTGGATACTTAACTAAGCTAAATTTGTTACTGTGGACAGAAAGGAATTTTAAGAACTTTTCTCCTGAAATTTCAGAAGATGAAGATCCATTTATCAAAAGGTGAAAACAGAAACGTATGCTCCACCTATAAAACAATGGGAGACACTCACAGGGTTTTCCACTGCTTTACGAGCTGTTCATGCTTCAGCAGGATGCCACAGCAGAAACACATTTACGCCTGTTTGATAAATCTACTTTAACAGTCTCCTGAAGAGGTACAAAAAATGGCCTCTTGTAAAAATTACTTGTAACAAAATAAATAAATAAAATCTATTTTTGGCATTGTTATTACTGCACATAATTCTGCCTATTAGGAAATTGTCATCATCCAGTCCACAGTCCAATTTCCAAATTTAGCCCATACATTTCAGCTACTAACGAGTTAAACCATTTAAAGTTTTATTACCATTTTATAAAATGTTTCCATTTGAATAGATAAATGCAGGAATGTCACTCATCTTTTACTTTATGGAATAGTAAGTTCATAATTCAAATTGCACATTGTTATGCATGAATTAATATGTCAGGTTCTGAAATCTGTGAGTGGGACTATAGTATAGTATTCAAGAATGGAATTTTTGTTTAAACAATACATTAATTTAATTAGTCTTTTCTAATGAAAAACTTCGGTTTTTACAACAGATTTCTTTTAAAGTTAGCTTACTATTGAAACTTTCACAGTATTTAACGTAATATAGAGCTTTAAGAGTTGACATTTTTAATGCAGCAGAACCATCCAATCATCTTGCTATGTTCACTTGCACCAAATGTTGGAAGAAGTTCTACTGCTATATGGATTTTGTCAAAAAATTTTTTCCTTCTTTCAGTCTTTTCTAATACATGCAGGACTGTACCTTGCTGTCTTTCATCCCTGCTAAATGCTGGATTGCTCCAGATATTCCAACAGCAATATAAAGTTCCTAGAAGAAAAATAATTATTAGCGTAAGTGAAAGTGTGTAACGTCTCACTGAAACTATAACAAAAATCAGTACCGTAGAGTGTTTTAATATACAAGTAATTTGTCTAGATTATGGAAATCCAGAATAGCACATTGTGCTATGGGAGCACTATAGGCAGATATCCCAGGGAACAAGACTTGGTTCTCTTGTCCACTTGGCCAGTTTTAGGGTGGGAAATAAAGACAAAAAAGTATCTGGCACATGCACAACCACAGTGATGCCCTATGTGAGGTTTGTAGTTTTGTAAATGCATTATAGTACACATTACTCCTTAGTTGAAGGATGGGACGGCCACGGTTGGAAGGTCTTTCAGATTCTCGGAAAGATTTTAATTTAATTTAATTTTTTCCTATCAGTTTTAATTAATTAAATGCAGGTTTATTTCTAAAAAACATTTTTAAAATTCAATTTGAAACTGACAACCTTTGTTAAGGCCTAAATTTAGTATAATCATTTAAATTTAGCACGCACACAAAAAATAATATTAAGCAGTATATGTTTGCTATCCAGTTTCAAAGAAAGTCACCCACTGACCTAGTCACTGGCTATGCACCTGGAACCAGAGTTTGCTAACATGCTAAACCAGCTTTTGACCACAGAAACCTCTTCTGTAGGTGCAAGAAACAAATATGTTTTTCTTTTCAGTTTACTCAGCTAGTTCATTCAAAGTTAAGAAACCAAGTGGGAGTTGAAAAAGCAGGAAAGCTTGTTTTTCTCTTCCAAGCCATGAATAAAAACGAGATGTGAGAGGGTGAGATCTACTAGTTCTAAAACTGAAGGACACAGTGACCAGAAACAAATCAGTTCTATTTGCTAACTACAGATAATTTAGATTAACTATTTAACAAATCAGTTATGTTTTGCATTTAAAACTATTTTGAAAAACTTTTTCTATGTATCAGGACATGTAAGTTTTTTTTAATTAAATAAAACTTAAATTGTTTTTGTGCATATTTACTTGAATTTTCATCCTAATGCAGCTTGACACAAATATCAAGTGAAATTAACTGTCTAGTAAACACAAAATACAACACTCACCATATTCTAACAAATATAAAAATTAAAAATCTGAACAAACAAGTTACATAATGGTTTAAAGAAATGTGCATAGATAGAGTGAACGTATCTGGTTAGCAAGAAGCAGCATCAAATTTAGTACTTTAGTACTAAGAAAAGGAGTACTTGCATCGGATGCATCCGATGAAGTGAGCTGTAGCTCACAAAAGCTTATGCTCAAATAAATTTGTTAGTCTCTAAGGTGCCACAAGTACTCCTTTTCTTTTTGCGAATACAGACTAACACGGCTGCTACTCTGAAACCTGTCAAATTTAGTGTACATTTGGGTTGCAAATTAACACATTTTTATGTTACTAACAAGAACCAACCTTTCTTTAGAAAAATAAAGTACAAATGCAAAACATGATTAAAATTTTTTAAATCATGACTAAAAATGGTGATTTAAATCAATCCACTCTGCTGCTATCTGTCTTGGAGACATAAATAGGGCTTAAGTCACCAGGGTTGTCAATGTGGAAACTTTTACATACTTTACATTTGAAATGGGTAAGAATTTATAAGCAAATAAATCTAAATTCTTCAGAAAGGCTTATTAATATTGGCAGTCTTGATTTATAGAAGAAAACTGTTTCTCCTTAGTTTGAAAGTCATCCTGACTACAATCTACCCAAAGCCAGGCACATTTTGAATTCATGGAACAATACTTTTTGGCCAACAGCCCAAATTTCAGGCAACACTATTGTTTGGCTACCTTCAGAAATTCACAGAAGAGAACCAAAGAGTACTTTTCATCATCTCATTCATAAAGACCAAGACAAGGAGCTACTAGACAGAAGGAAGGTCTAAGTTAAGTCATTTCTCAGTGCCTCTCACTCACCCACTCTCCTTTCAATGTCCTCCATTTTGGAAAAAAAAAATTAAAACAATCTTAGTTACAAAACCCAGTTAGTTTAACACCTATATTGCAATGTAGAAAGAGCATAGTGTACATTATGATCAAGGAGGTAAGAAAGATTTTACATTTTTTTTAAATCAAAAAGTGTTCTAGTTCAAGTTAGCATCTGTGAGTCAGCAAATTCATCAGGGACCCAAAAAACCCACAAGTGGTAATTTGTATGTCCTTTTCCACATTCTTTAGCACATCCCAAAGAACCACACAATGCCAGCCTTTGTCAATTTAACCCTTTAGCTTACTTGAAATATGAGCAATCCACCAGAAATTACCATATATAAAAAGAGAGAAGAATGCAGAATAGAGCACAAGGATAAAGTCCCCAATAGAGTACAACAAAATATTGAAAAGTGATAATGTAGCAGTCCTTGTCCTTAACCAGAGGCCTTCTCCAAACCCACACTTTAAATCTGGTTACAGTGCTTCAATCATAAACTTTGCTAGACACAAAACTGAAGTCTCATTTTTGATGACCCCTCCCCAACCCCACACATACTCACCCCACATTCCAGGCTTAATTTGGAGAAAAATCAGCCTGAAGCCTCTAAACTTGATTTCTTCCATTTTACAAGAGGCAGATGGTACTCAGAAAACGATGCCCCAGCTTTCCCTAGTCTTCCTTGTACCCTTCCCCTTCTCCCAACTAACTGAAACACTTTCCCATTTAGCTTTAAAGTGAGCTGAAATCTGTTTTTCCTTCTGCAGGCTTAGGGGCCCAAAAGCTACAAATTGTGTGCCAGAATCTAGATCAAGGAAAGGGACTAAAGTGTAGCCTTATTGGCTCTCAGCATGTTTCAACTAGAAAGCCTTGGACATGGCTGTTTCCCTTTTTTTTCCACCTCAGTTTAACTGCTACCCACTGCTGTTCAATTCTTCCCTCTAAAGTTACATGCACAGATCAAGTTTAGAATCCAGAGTTTCTACACCCTGACTTATTTTAGCAACTCCTGCCTGGGGCTTCTGCTTTCCAAGGATTGAGGAGAACACCTATCTCAATGGCACATTTTTTTCTATTGGATCCCAGCACACAAATATCAGACAGTAATGAGCAATGCTACCACATAAGCCAAATTCCTGCCCCATTCCTCAGGGGAAACAAAGGGGGGGCTTCAATTAAGATGGCTGGATGCATAAATTAGGAGAAAAATTTATTTATTTCTGCCAAACTTCTTCAAAAATGATACTTTTAAAATTTTACTTTATTCCTATGTATTCATGAAACTTTCCCAGTTTACATAGAAAACTCTGAGTGATAATGATATGGAGGGAGTGCAGAGTGATGATAGGATATTTCATTTTGAATGTAAGAAGTCTATAAAAAAATCAGGAAAAATATGAACAACGCTATGAAATGCATCTAAATTCTGAGCATTTTCACAAAGATATCCAATAGTTGGAGACTACAAAATTCATTGAGCTTCCCCCTCACTCCTTTACTCAACAGATTCCTGCTTGGAGTCACCCCATTTTAACTGCAGCTGCTACGTCTAACAAGTGTAATATAATATGTACACAGAAGGAACCATGGTTAGACTGTAATATTGTAATCATCCCAAAGGAGAAAGTAGAGGCTACATGAGAGATTAATCTCACATTGTATTGTTTTTTACTACAACCCTCTTAAAAAAAAGTTATTGTAATATGATTTTGAGAGAGATTCATTAAGCGCTGGTCTTCTAGACTACCAGGTTCCTCTTGTCAGTTTGCTAAACTTTAAGGACCAGTCTTTGGAAGGAGTCCAATTTATCGAAAGCCAGACCCTCATGTCTATTTCCTATTGGCATATCTAGGAAAGACAAAAATGTTTTTATTAAAAGGTCACTTATATACTACCAGATTTCTTTGTCTTAAACATATAGTTAAGTCTTTTAAAACCTATGCACATCACTAGCCTTTTAGTTTGCCTGCCTTCAACTTCCCAAGTATGATATCCAACCCATTTTGAATGGTTTTAGTTTCTGTGGTAGATCACTTCAAGTAAGCAACTTTTACTTGAATGTGTAATTATAAAAAGACACTGTGCAGAACAGCACATTTCCTATTAGTAGTTCCCTATCGCGAAAAAAATAAAATAAAATAAAATAAAAATCCAAGTATTAAGAAGGAGACTCAGTTTATATAGGTTACAGTTTAATTAAAATATACCAAGCTGATTGGACCAATAAAATTTCCAAGCTGCTAGGGGCCGATGCAAGGATCACCAAGGAAGGAACTGGTCACCCACAAGGCTCTCAGATCTCCTAGATATCAAGATAAGGAAGATTAGGCAAGCCATATTTTCCCTGTTTTTATTTAGTTCTTTTAAAAATATAAAATCTTCCCACTTCCATGCCTTTACTGAAACCATGAGCTTCTACCTCAGCTGTAAGGTGAAGTCTCTGGAATTATCTGTGCTGTAATAATGCCTAAAGTCCCCAGTCAAGTCTGTGGCCCTCTTGCACTAGAACATAAAAACACAAGAGAACATGAAGCCAGATTCCGTACTGATGCTCTCAGGAGGCACAGTCCAGGTGGACGGTTGGCAAAAACAGGTTTACATCATCTGTGTGTCCCCCAGATTTGGAGTCCCTGGAGAAAGTCAGAGCCCCCTCTGGGGCTGTTCTAACTTTCTGTGACGTATGTCAGCCCTATGCTGCTCCTGCATGGGAGAAATTTCACCAAGAGGAAACGTCAGCCTTTTTACATCACTGGGATGGCAAAAAAAAGGGCAGTTGTGGGGCCAGATTCTGATCCATGGTCCTTGCCCTGAAGAGCTCTCATTCTAATCTGAAAAAAATGCAGCAAGTGAATGCAAGTAATATGGGGAGGAAAGGGAGAATGATATTAATATGACAACATGGCTATAAAACTATATGCTCAGGTTGATGGTTTTGAATAATTTGAATGTCCTTCAATATTACCAAGGAACACATACATTAGAAGGGTTTGGTAAATATGAACAGCACAAGTTTAAGGAAAGGGGAAACAGGAAAGCTGATGGGGAGATGGTATGGAATTGAGGAACCAAGAAGCATGGAAGATGAGGGGACACTGTGAATAGCATACGAGGGCAAAAAGTGGAAAGGTAAAGAAGCACGAGCAAGACAATACTAACAGTCATATTTAAATTAAAAAGGTGCTATTTGGGGAATTGGTGGCAGTTCCATCAGGGCAGTGATGGAAATGTGTGAAGGCAAGGCAAGGGCCAGCAGCGTGCGCACGCACACCCACCCACCCCTTGTGCCCTGACTCCTCAAGAGGGCTGCAGCAGCAGCCAGAGATGACCGTGTGTGTGTAGCTGGGGAATTTATAACCTGCCTAGACAACCACACAGTAATTGCAGAAGTGTGAGTAAGGGGGCAGGCAGAGGCCCAACTCAAGCATTCATCCCTGGCAACTCTTAGGGCTGTAGCAGCAGGTTTGAGTCAGAACAACTCTAAAGAAAGAGAATCACCACTTAAAGTCCTGATTTTGTTCTATGTACAATCTGAATTTTGACTCAAGTTTCAAGCAGCTGGAATTCTAGGCCGAGAACAATTTTTACTCCAATCTCTCCATGAACTACCAGTTCAGAGTCAAATTAAAAGTCCCCAATCCTGCAAACCTTTACTCGAGTAATCCCAGTAAGGTCAATGGGATTTCTTATACAGAATTTTGTAGGATTGCATCTGAAATCCATATACCCAGTTACACTATGTTTTATGGAGCGTCACCTACAAGTCACTATACAGCATAACAATAGGTCAATGCAGAATGTTTTTCATGTGTACACAGATCTGCAAATTTATGAAATGATGATTTCCTAAATGTGCCATGTCTTGTAACGTTAATATTAACATTGATATTTACTTATAAGATAATTTTAAAATGCCCAAGGCTGCCTTAGGGCAGTTACATTTGCTTAAGAAAGCCACAAGAACAATTTTTATTCTCATTTATAGTACGAGTGGGAATTCTCTTAAGGTACTGTTTTGTATCTTGCACAGGTGTAACACAAGATGAGGTAGTTGCTTTGCAAATGTACTGTCAGTGCCTTTTGATTTTATCCCAACGTCTGAATTACATTTAAACTCTTCAGTGTACATCAATTTGTCATCATTGCAGTGGCATGCTTTTAAACAGCTAGTTTAATGAACCCGTTTGACACATGTACTCTTTCTATAGATAGCCCAGAGATTTTATTTTCTTTGAAAGAGTGAAAGGACAATGAAATTAGAAAGAAATCTTAGTTATGAGAGTTACTTCACACGAAGGATCCCTTCCAATTACAAGCTATTAACCCAATAAAATGTTTTATGGCTTGACACTAGTTATATATTACACTGTGTATCAGACAATTGTTCCAAAAAAAATTTACTAAACAGTGAGGTTGTTGAATATCTTGCATTCAAGTAGCAGAGGTTATTAAACAATACACCAAGTATTTCAGTTCCATCCAGTTCTAATCTTTTTCACTTAAAGAACCTTTACGGACTTTGATCAGCCAGGGCATGTAATTACTCTTAAGAAGCATGCTTAAGGTGTCTGCTGGAGTACAGGGCCATACAGCATTTCTTTCTGCTCTCTTGGGAACTGCACATCAATTGCTTTCAGCTAAATGCACTCACATATGAATATTTTAGTACAATTTAATGTTTCTGCACCAACCCCAAAGGAACAGAGCATCAATTTGTGAACACAGTTCTCTTGGAGTTAAAAGCAATGCTGGATAATGCAGGATGAAAGGGTTGTCAATCTTTAGCTTTTTAGCAAGTCAGAGAAAGGTAGTCTGTAAATTCAGTCCCAGCTGCATACAAACATCTCTTTAAAGTTCGCTGCTACAGAGCTACTTTTCAACACTAGTGAATTTTCATAGAAGACAGTCCAAAAAACAAAATTTCCTAAGCATGGCCATTTTTCCCAAAGCTATTCCCATCTGCTAACTACCCAATGACCTCAACTCAACCATTTATACAATAACAAGTGCCTCTGCTGGTCTGTTAATAAAATACCCAAATGTAATGCACAAATAACACACTCCCACAAAGAAGCTAACTATAGGTGTGAGAATACAAATAATTCACCATGTGCTCGATTATTGGAACTTTAGCTATCTCAATATACTCTTGTACCTATGGACAATTAGGAAGCAATGAAAATTTTGTCCATATAGCTGTTGATAAGCAAGTAGGGGGAATACTATAAAAAAGTGAGTATGTACAAATGAGGTCCAGATGACATGCAGCCTAGGGACCAAAGGGAATTAACTAGTTCACTTACTGTTAGCAATTACTTTGAAAAGGAGTCAGAGATCTGAGAAAGAACATGAATACTGGAATAAAGACGACGTGGTACCAACCTCCCCCACAAAAAAAAAAAAAAAAAAAAAAAAAAGAGAGAACAAGTCTAATAGATACCATTCACCAGATGGGACAAGTAAATAATCCCAAGGAAAATAATGGAATAAATATTGAGAAAAGAATTTGTAAGCACCTAAGTGAGTAACAGAACCATGAGCCATTAATATAAAGAATACATCAGACTACACAAAATATTTGATTGCTTTTTTTCCCCTAGTTTAATAATGGAATTAGCAGATTAAAAGAATGCAATAAAGCAGCTTTGAAGTATATGATATTGCCTCAGATGAATTGTACAAAACACAGTCAAAAAAGTGAGATGCATCACATGAAGGAGAGATTGTCTAGTGCAGTGCTGCACAGAAAAGTAGATTTTCATTTTTTTGGTCCAGGCTTCCTTTAAATGCCCAAAGTGATGGAGCTCCCACCACTCCCTTGGGGAGACTATTCCACTAACTAATGTATCTCAGCACCAGAAATGTTTCCCTACTATTCAGGCTCCATTTTCACTTTCTCAAATTCATCCTATTATTCCTAGTTATATGGGGTGTACCACACTTAACGGTTTGTCTACACATGGAATGAGAGTATCTGCATAATATTTATTGTGCTTTAAACTCATACCCTACCGTAATCCAAGTTAATTCTGAAATGTACATAAGTGCCAAGTTGTTCTTCTCCATACTTGGTGTTTGTGCCCTTCAAATATTTTAGACTTAGATCCCACCCTTAGTCACATCTATTAAACCAGGGATTCTCAACCTTTTTCTTTCTGAGCCCCCCCACAACATGCTATAAAAATCTCCACAGCCCACCTATGCCACAACTGTTTTTCTGCATATCCAGTAGATTAAAAGCCCATGCCAGCGTTAGGAGGTAGCAAGCAGGGCAATTGCCTGGAGCCTAAATTCCCTGTAAGCTACACGGCCGCACAGCAGCCTATTTAGCACCACACAGGCACTCAGAGAACCCGCCCTGGCGGGTTGTAATCCTGTAAGTATGGGCTACAATCTTTTTGCCCAGATGTATACATTTAGCCATATTAAAATGCATATTGTCTGCTTCCGCCAGCCTTACAAAGCAATCCAAATTGCTCCCCATCAGTGGCCTAACCCTCTTCATTATCTACCACTCCTCCAGTTTTTGCATTATCTGAAACCTTTATCAGTAACGATTTTAGGTTTTGTTCCAGAATCATTGATAAAAACGTTAAATAGCGTAGGGCCAAGAACCAATCCTTGTGGGACACCACTGGAAACACACCAGATCTATTATGATTCTCTGTTTATAATTGCATTTTGAGACCTATCAGTTAGCCAGTTTTTAATCCATTTAATATGCGCCTATGTTAATTTTATATAATTCTAGTTTTTTAATCAAAATGTTGTGCAGTACCAAGAAAACTCTTGGAAACAAGTTATCTGGACCAGCTGACTTTAAAATGTCTAACTTCAGTAGGTGCTGTTTAACCTCCTCCCGAGATACTAGAGGAATTAAAAGTGTGTGTTACATCATATGACATGACTACATCATCTCTTTTTCCCCCAGAAATACAAAACAGAAATGTTCATTGAACACTTCTGGCTTTTCTGCATTATTGGTAATTTAACATTTCTATCTAGTAACAGACCAACAACACTGTTAGAATTCTTTTTGTTCCTAATACACTTTTAAAAGCTTATTATCCTTATCTCTGCTGGCCACAGATTTCTCCTTGTGTTCCTTTGCTTCTCTTATCAAATTTTCTACAATCCCTACCTTCTGATTTATATTCATTACTATCAACTTCCCCTTTCTTCCATTTTTATATACACCAGCCTTTACTTCTCCTCTAAACCAGGTCAGTTTTTAACCAATATGGCCTTCTTCCTCAACTGTGGCTTTTGATGTATCTAGTAAAGTATTCTTAAACAATTCCCAATCATCATTCATATTTTTCAGATTAAATTCCTCCTTCAACTGATCTGGCTCATAATTATAGTAGCACCTGAAGTCCTAGGGTCAGAGAATCCTGGCTACCCACTTTACCTCTCCCCTGATATTCCTCACTGTTATCTCCCTGGTGCAATTGGAGTCTTATTATAGGCTGAACCTCTGGAGGTGAGGCTACCTGCTCCATATGTTCCAAGAGTGGAGTAGGATAGGTCACTGGGCTACCTGAGGAACCACATTCCCAATACAGAGATTTTTGGGGCCCCAGTTAGCCACTCTCTCCCTACCCTAGCTGTGAAATAATACAAAATGTGTCTAAGGAGGTTAGAAAAAGGAGGTATGAAATAAAGTGACTTTCAACATAGGAAAATGCAACCTACCCTAGTTAAGTAAAAATAATCTCACTCCAAAGATTGTTAGGAGATATTTCACGCAATAATACAAAGAGACCCAGGTGCCCTAGTGTATAACAATCAGAGAGCAGCATATGGTAGCTGAAAAAAGAAAATCCAACTTTTTTTTTTAAATAAAGAGGTAGTTCTCTATTCAACACTGAAGAGACTGCACATAGTGTACTGCATCAATTTCTAGGCAAAAGATGTGGATAAGATGGGAGTTGAAACTGGAGTTCTACTCTATTGTATTTAGGTTTTTATACAATGCTCATCACCACAGCATCTGAGCATCTTCCAGTAGCGCATTAAGCAATGTGACTATGCACGAGTCACATTTGTTCCAATCCTCCTCTGCAGAGGGAAAATATGGGCACTGGAAAATTGTTTTGGTAGGATTGATTTTTATTAATTATTATTATTATTAGAGCAACAAAAATGATTAAGAAAAGACTGGAAAAAAATCCCACTGAATAGCTTGGATACATGACAGCTAATGAGTACAGAACTATTATCTACAAGTATATGAAAAAAAGTGTCAATATCAAAGAGGAGTTTTAGGGTAGTCCCAAGAGAAGATAATGGGATGAAAGAGCAAATGGATAGCTGCTTCTTAGTAGTGAGATCATTTTAGATTCTGAAGGGGCAGCTTTCATGGTTTTCCCAAAGACCACTCCACTTGCCATTTAAAACTAGAGTGGACTCCTACAAGCAGAGGACATGCTGCTCTCCTTATAATCATCTCTCCCAGCATTTGCTTGGAGAACAGTTTCAGCGTCTACAGAGGAAGCAGGCTCCCATAGAGTTTCAGGGGACAAAGTCAGGAGCAAGAGGGGAGAAACTAAGGGATACCATATTCTCCCTCTGAATACCTAAAGCAGTATCAGAGTATGTCTTTGGACTTGTATCCCCTCACATTTGCCCAGAGAAATGGAAGGCTTCGCCAGTGGCAGCACAGCTCTTGTATAAGCTATGTAGCCATTGTGAAGAGGGTAGCTAAAGAGTAGCACAGAGGCACCAAACCTCTGTGGGACCTGCTGATCTCTTTCTTGCAGATCTTTAAGGCTGGAAGGCCACATCATGTGCCTCTCCTAGCTTCTCTAACCCTCATCCAGCCACCCCAACTTCAGGGTTTTGCAAGACATTACATAAGGTTTACAACAAATTGCTGGCCCCTCCTATGCCCTCTCTGTAGGAGCTTACAAGTTTAACATCTTCAAAATTCAATAGCTTTAACGATTAAATGCTAGACTG
This sequence comes from Dermochelys coriacea, assembly GCF_009764565.3. Classification (NCBI taxonomy): domain Eukaryota; kingdom Metazoa; phylum Chordata; order Testudines; family Dermochelyidae; genus Dermochelys; species Dermochelys coriacea. The sequence continues at coordinate 50,421,340 of NC_050077.1, read as the reverse complement.
AAAATTCTGTACTTGATAGAAAATCCTGCCATGTCTCAGTTCAAGAACAAGTCTACGCACCATTACAGGACAGCAACTCTGCTAATGCCAATAGCTCAAATCTCCATGAAACACCAAGGTGTTCTTTTCTAAGTGGGATACTATCATAAATGGGACATAAGTACTTGTTTTCATGCATCTAAACAGTTGATAAAAACAGTATTTTATTTACCTACACACTATTTTTTTGTGGACATCTATGCAGGGGGGTATATTTTAATTACGTAAATTGAAATCTCTGCTTCAGAACAAAATTCCCCTATCAGTTCTGCAAGAATAAGTTCACCTGGTTGAGAATGCAGTAAATTTTCCCAACTATATTAGTGTAATGAATACTTACAATAATCTAAAAAAGTCTAATCAAATATTCAGGCATTCACAAAAAGACCTTTAACAAATTGACTATCCAAAACCACTTAACTTGAGTGTCCTAAAAAGAGTTAAAAAAGGAAAAAAAACGAGTAAAACAGGGACAGCATATGGTACTTATTTTAAGGAACAAATTCCATACACTAGCAGAATTTTTGCATGGTCAATGTAATAGAAGATGAGAGTCTTTTTGTAAACATATTCTTAAAGCAAAGAACACAAAATAAGGTTGTGTGTCACTAATATTAAGCTAAATTGGATATATAGGATTTTTCAATTAGTAAGAAGAATTCTAGTTTAAGATTCAGCAGACACATGCTACTGCTTATGCCTAACAATATTCTCTGAGTTCACAGATAATCTTAACACAATTTACCTCCTTATCCAGAAGCTTAAATGCCTAGTAGGGGAGTTTTTATTTGGATATCAAGAGTTTCAAGAAAATACTGCTAGCGTAACAGACATTTGGAGTCAATAACAATAAAGTCTACATTAAACTAAAGTAATAAACCCCAATGTCTTAAAAAATCTGGGACAACAACAACTCAAAACTATACAAGAGCAACATTACCAAAAGCTCCAGTCAACCAGAATATGCATGAAACTTAAGAATGAAAGTACATGATTTTACAAACTCAAAGCTACTGTGAAAGTTAAAGTGTACCATGAAATATACTGCACAGAGCTAAGTCTCATGTCTATAATGGAACATTTGTATTTTAGTTTCTTATTTAACTAACTTCTCCAGTCACTGGAAGAAAAGTGAAGAAGTTTTATGGAAGTTCTCCAGGAACATTCCAAGAAGAATGTGTGTTTAAAAAACAATACAATTGGCCATATGGTCATGTATTAGCATATTAGCATTTCAGAAAAACTCTTAACTGTGCAAAAAAACCTCACAAGGCTGTGGGGATTCACAGTGTGTCCCATGATGCCTAGCTAAGTTAGGTTCTTAAATCTGTAGTCAGTCAGCCAAGGAAAAATTAAGGGTCAAGGACCAAAATTTCTCCCCTCTCATTACATCCACAAAAAAAAAATTAGGAGAGAAAAAGATGCATCTCAGAGCATTCCCTGCTTCACCAATTAACAGAACGAAAGCACCTCCCCACATTAGCAGGCAATAAGAAGCAAGACTCTCACACTTCTTCCCCTGCCTCTAAGCTCTCAGAATTAGTCTCCACCTTCCTAGTCCTTAAACAACAAACCCAATTCCAGATCCATCCCAGTCCCGCACTGGGGCTATGCAAGCAGCTATAAATAGAATAGCTAAAGCATACACTGAAACACTTTCCCCATTAGAAACTAAAAAGCACAGAAAACCACCGACATCTCACTCTCCAGCAGTTTCTTGTAGCAGAGTCATTTCCTGCTTTTTACAACAAATACAGCTATGCATGATTTAAGTCAGAATTCAATTCTATCTAATCTGAGTGGAAAACTAAGAAGTCGAGTAATGTGATTAGTTAATATACAAGGATGCTTTGTGACTGCATTCAAGTCAAAACTTTCAGAATATAATGTACGATAGGCTCCTGCTAAATGGTCTTCATAACAAAGATTGCAGTCACCCCTTTCCGATGACTGTTCTGTATCTAGTACTCCTTTATTGTATTTCAGAGAATCCAATTATATTACATTTCTAGGTGAACCTCCTCTTCAGCTACAAAGACAGACTCTCTAGCTAAAGAACTGAAGTGACTACAAGCTTAAATTAGTTAACTTTCTATAGGAAAGATTCATAAGAGGTCAAGTACATGCATTTTTAGACTTTCACATCTAAGGCCTGGTCTACACTACGAGTTTGTCGGATTTAGCAGCATTAAATCAATTTAACCCTGCACTCGTCCACACAATGAAGCCATTTTTTTCTACATAAAGGGCTCTTAAAACCGATTTCTGTACTCCTCCCCAACAAGGGGATTAGTGCTGAAATAGACATCAACATTTCAAATTAGGGTTAGTGTGGACGCAATTCAAAGGTATTGGCCGCCGAGAGCTAACCCACAGTGCACCATTGCGACCACTCTGGACAGCGCTCTGAACTCGGATGCACTGGCCAGGTGTACAGGAAAAGCCCCGGGAACTTTTGAATCTCATTACTTCTTTGGACAGGCGAGCACATCAGCACAGGTGACCATGCAGTCCCAGAATCGAAAAAGAGCTCCAGCATGGACCGAACGGGAGGTACTGAATCTGATCGCTGTATGGGGAGAGGAATCCATGCTATCAGAACTACGTTCCAAAAGACAAAATGCAAAACATTTCAAAAAATCTCTGATGCCATGAGGGACAGAGGGTACAGCAGGGACACAACACAGTGCCGTGTGAAATGTAAGGAGCTCAGACAAGCATACCAGAAAACCAAAGAGAAAAAAAAAAAAATTTCCACCAAATGCATCCGATGAAGTGAGCTGTAGCTCACGAAAGCTTATGCTCTAATAAATTTGTTAGTTAGTCTCTAAGGTGCCACAAGTACTCCTTTTCTTTTTGCGAATACAGACCAACACGGCTGCTACTCTGAAACCTGTCAGAAAACCAAAGAATCAGACACACACTCCAGGACAGAGCCCCAGACATGCTGCTTCTACACTGAGCTGCATGCAATTCTGAGGGGAGGGGGGAAGCAGGGCGCCATCACTACCCCACCCCTGTCTGTGGACTCAGATGATGGGGTACTCTCAGCCATGACTGAGGATTTTGAGGACAGGGAAGATGAGGAGGAGGAGGAGGAGCTTGAGGAGAGCACACAGCACACCATTCTCCCCGACAGCCGGGATCTTTTTATCACCCCGACTGAAATACCCTCCCAACCCAACCAAGCCGGAGAAGGGACCTCTGGTGAGTGTACCTTTTTAAATATAATACATATTATAAAAGCAAACGTTTTTTAACGATTAAGTAGCCTGAGGACTTGGGATGCATTCGTGGCCAGTACAGCTACTGGAAAAGTCTGTTAACGTGTCTGGGGATGGAGTGGAAATCTTTCAGGGACATCTCCATGAAGCTCTCCTTGAGGTACTCTAAAAGCCTTTGCAGAAGGTTTCTGGGGAGAGAAGCCTTATTCCGTCCTCCATGGTAGGACACTTTACCACGCCATGCTATTAGCAAGTAATCTGGTATCACTGCATGACAAAGCCTGGCAGCATATGCTCCCAGTGTTTGCTGGCATTCAAGCAACATCCGTTCTTTATCTCTCTGTGTTATCCTGAGGAGAGTGATATCGTTCATGGTAACCTGGTTGAAATAGGGGAATTTAATTAAGGGGACATTTAGAGGTGGCTGTTCCTACTGAGCTGTTTGCCTGTGGCTGAAAAGAAATCCTCCCCGCAGTTAGCTATGCGGTGGGGGGAAGGGAGGGAAAGAGGGGCATTGGCGCTGAGCTGTTCGCATTTGGCTAGCAGGGATCTTCCCTGATACCAGTCACGCAGTGGGGTAAGGGGTAAAGCAATCATCCCAGAGAATTGGATGGGGGAAGAGGGGGGTTAGTTTGGTTTCTCCTGTTGCATGTTAACAGGAAAACCGCAACACTAAATGGCCAACTCAATGTGCTTTGCTTGGTATGGGAGAGGAGGGCACTCCTGTTCTGAAGGTTGCAGAAGCCGAAAGACTATGGCTTACCATGGCCGTTTGCAAGCCGAGTTCTGTTGCCCAGCACTGCGTGTGTGATCTCTAACACCAAAGCCGCAGGCACTCAATATAAGATGCAAAATGCTACCTTGTACCAAAACCACATGTGCTATGTAATGTGAATAGTGTTGTTCACCGTGAAAGAGTATAGCCATTGTTCTGTAAAATGGAATACTTTTTAAATACTTCACTCCCTTTTTTCCTCCAGCAGCTGCAAATGTTTCAAGCCTCCCTCCTCCGTCCCAAAGGCTATCTCAGATAAGGCGGTGAAAAAAAAAAATGTACGTGCGATGAAATGTTCTGAGCTCATGCAGTCATCCAGCACTGACAGAGCTCAGCAGAATGTATGGAGAGACAACAGCAGATTAGAAGAAAGTGACCAATGAACGTGAGGAAAGGTGGCAGCAGGAAGATCAGAGGAGGCATGAGGCAACGCTGAGGCTGCTGCGGGATCAAACAGACATGCTCCAGTGTCTGGTGGAGGTTCATGAACGGCAGCAGGATCACAGACTGCCGCTGCAGCCCCTGTTTAACCGTGCTCCCTCCTCCCCAAGTTCCATAGCCTCCTCACCCAGACGCCCAAGAATGCGGCGGGGGAGGCTCCGGGCACCCAACCACTCCATCCCAGTGGACAGCCCAAGCAACAGAAGGCTGTCATTCAAGAAGTTTTAAAGTGGCCTTTTCCTTCCCTGCTACCACACCCCACCTGGGCTACCTTGTGAGTTATCTCCCTATTTTTATAATCAATTAATAAAGAACACATGATTTTTAAATGATAGTGACTATTTCCTTTGCAAGCAAGCTGTGATCGAAGGGGGGAGGGCAGGTGGCTTACAGGGAATTTAGAGGCAACCAAGGGGACAGGTTTTCATCAAGGAGAAACAAACAGAACAGAAGCATCACACAGTACCGTGGCCAGTCATGAAACTGGTTTTCAAAGCGTCTCTGACGCGCAGAGCTTCCTACTGTGCTCTTCTAACTACCCTGGTGTCTGGCTGCGCATATTCAGCAGCCAGGTGATTTGCCTCAACCTCCCACCCCGCCATAAACGTCTCCCCCTTACTCTCACAGAGATTGTGGAGCACACAGCAAGCAGCAATAACAATGGGAATATTGATTTTGCTGAAGTCTGAGCAAGTCAGTAAACTGCGCCAGCGAACTTTTAAATATCCAAATGCAACTCTACCACCATTCTGCACTTGCTCAGCCTATAGTTGAACAGCTCCTTACTACTATCCAGGGTACCTGTGTACAGCTTCATGAGCCAGGGCATTAAAGCACAGGCTGGGTCCCCAAGGATAACTATAGGCATTTCAACATCCCCAACAGTTATTTTCTGGTCTGGGAAGTAAATCCCTTCCTGCAGCCATTTAAACAGACCAGAGTTCCTGAAGACGCAAGCATCATGTACTTTTCCCGGCCATCCCACGTTGATGTTGGTGAAACATCTCTTGTGATCCACCAATGCTTGCAGCACCATTGAAAAGTATCATAGAATCATAGAATATCAGGGTTGGAAGGGACCCCAGAAGGTCATCTAGTCCAACCCCCTGCTCAAAGCAGGACCAAGTCCCAGTTAAATCATCCCAGCTAGGGCTTTGTCAAGCCTGACCTTAAAAACCTCTAAGGAAGGAGATTCTACCACCTCCCTAGGTAACGCATTCCAGTGTTTCACCACCCTCTTAGTGAAAAAGTTTTTCCTAATATCCAATCTAAACCTCCCCCATTGCAACTTGAGACCATTACTCCTCGTTCTGTCATCTGCTACCATTGAGAACAGTCTAGAGCCATCCTCTTTGAAACCCCCTTTCAGGTAGTTGAAAGCAGCTATCAAATCCCCCCTCATTCTTCTCTTCTGCAGACTAAACAATCCCAGCTCCCTCAGCCTCTCCTCATAAGTCATGTGCTCTAGACCCCTAATCATTTTCGTTGCCCTTCGTTGTACTCTTTCCAATTTATCCACATCCTTCCTGTAGTGTGGGGCCCAAAACTGGACACAGTACTCCAGATGAGGCCTCACCAGTGTCGAATAGAGGGGAACGATCACGTCCCTCGATCTGCTCGCTATGCCCCTACTTATACAACCCAAAATGCCATTGGCCTTCTTGGCAACAAGGGCACACTGCTGACTCATATCCAGCTTCTCGTCCACTGTCACCCCTAGGTCCTTTTCCGCAGAACTGCTGCCGAGCCATTCGGTCCCTAGTCTGTAGCGGTGCATTGGATTCTTCCATCCTAAGTGCAGGACCCTGCATTTATCCTTATTGAACCTCATTAGATTTCTTTTGGCCCAATCCTCCAATTTGTCTAGGTCCTTCTGTATCCTATCCCTCCCCTCCAGCGTATCTACCACTCCTCCCAGTTTGGTATCATCCGCAAATTTGCTGAGAGTGCAATCCACACCATCCTCCAGATCATTTATGAAGATATTGAACAAAACGGGCCCCAGGACCGACCCCTGGGGCACTCCACTTGACACCGGCTGCCAACTAGACATGGAGCCATTGATCACTACCCGTTGAGCCCGACAATCTAGCCAGCTTTCTACCCACCTTATAGTGCATTCATCCAGCCCATACTTCCTTAACTTGCTGACAAGAATGCTGTGGGAGACCGTGTCAAAAGCTTTGCTAAAGTCAAGAAACAATACATCCACTGCTTTCCCTTCATCCACAGAACCAGTAATCTCATCATAAAAGGCGATTAGATTAGTCAGGCATGACCTTCCCTTGGTGAATCCATGCTGACTGTTCCTGATCACTTTCCTCTCCTCTAAGTGCTTCAGGATTGATTCTTTGAGGACCTGCTCCATGATTTTTCCAGGGACTGAGGTGAGGCTGACCGGCCTGTAGTTCCCAGGATCCTCCTTCTTCCCTTTTTTAAAGATGGGCACTACATTAGCCTTTTTCCAGTCATCCGGGACTTCCCCCGTTCGCCACGAGTTTTCAAAGATAATGGCCAAGGGCTCTGCAATCACAGCCGCCAATTCCTTCAGCACTCTCGGATGCAATTCGTCCGGCCCCATGGACTTGTGCACGTCCAGCTTTTCTAAATAGTCCCTAACCACCTCTATCTCTACAGAGGGCTGGCCATCTCTTCCCCATTTTGTGTTGCCCAGCACAGCAGTCTGGGAGCTGACCTTGTTAGTGAAAACAGAGGCAAAAAAAGCATTGAGTACATTAGCTTTTTCCACATCCTCTGTCACTAGCTTGCCTCCCTCATTCAGTAAGGGGCCCACACTTTCCTTGGCTTTCTTCTTGTTGCCAACATACCTGAAGAAACCCTTCTTGTTACTCTTGACATCTCTTGCTAGCTGCAGCTCCAGGTGCGATTTGGCCCTCCTGATATCTTTCCTACATGCCCGAGCAATATTTTTATACTCTTCCCTGGTCATATGTCCAACCTTCCACTTCTTGTAAGCTTCTTTTTTATGTTTAAGATCCGCTAGGATTTCACCATTAAGCCAAGCTGGTCGCCTGCCATATTTACTATTCTTTCGACTCATCGGGATGGTTTGTCCCTGTAACCTCAACAGGGATTCCTTGAAATACAGCCAGCTCTCCTGGACTCCCTTCCCTTTCATGTTAGTCCCCCAGGGGATCCTGGCCATCTGTTCCCTGAGGGAGTCAAAGTCTGCTTTCCTGAAGTCCAGGGTCCGTATCCTGCTGCTTACCTTTCTTCCCTGCGTCAGGATCCTGAACTCAACCAACTCATGGTCACTGCCTCCCAGATTCCCATCCACTTTTGCTTCCCCCACTAATTCTACCCGGTTTGTGAGCAGCAGGTCAAGAAAAGCGCTCCCCCTAGTTGGCTCCCCTAGCACTTGCACCAGGAAATTGTCCCCTATGCTTTCCAAAAACTTCCTGGATTGTCTATGCACCGCTGTATTGCTCTCCCAGCAGATATCAGGAAAATTAAAGTCACCC